>NC_044552.1:145004857-145743607 GCF_007565055.1 Rhinopithecus roxellana
ATGTATCCTTCTGCTAATTAATAGCATTTCAATGATAAAGTTAGACTGAGACTGATCCAGAAATAGCTGTTTCTCAGTGCTCAAGATAAACAATCTGACATTCAGGAAAATCAACCTATTAGGCTGGTGTAAACGTAATTGCGGTTTATGCCATTATTTTTAATGGCAATAAATAAAAATAAAACAGTCTTTCACTTTCCCCTTTACTTTTCTCTGCTATTTAACAGTTTTGAACTTCCTTACTTTGGGGGAAAGTAATTAGGTGTAGCGGTTTTGTAAGTCTTAAAGATGGCTGTTTGAAAGAATAAAAATAAATAAAATGTTGCCCAATCAAATATTTAAATATCATTTTTCGCAAATCTCATCTATAGCAACTTTTAAAATCCAAAGAACTACAATGCCAATAGTGTAAAGAAAGATAATAAATGAGACGCTTCTTAACAGTGTAGCCTATTTTAAAATACCTGTGTAGTGAGTATTTTTAAATCTTTCAAAAAGAGCTGCACTTACAAGTCTCCTGTCATATTCACTTTGATTCATGTATAATAATGCATGAATGTCACATAATCCCTTTTTTGAAAAAAACTCTGCACAGAGATTTTTGCTTTAGTTATACTTCTAGGCAAGTTAACTTTGAGGTAAAACAGTCACTGTGTTGCTTAAGCTTATAGGGAAAAAAAGCTTTGAAAACACAATCTCCTTTGGCTTGAACACTCAAGGACAGTTGAAGCTGTGTTAGAAATTTGGGAATGATGCCCAGTTCTTTTATTATATATAAAAAGAGAGTGTTCAAGACTATCAACACAGGAGTACAAATTTACAGGAAATGTATCCAGTGAATCCAACTAATAAGAACTCCCTTGATGCATTCCTACAGCTACTCCTACCTGCTCTAATGAAACGTCGGTGTTCACATGTGCCGTATTACCTGAAAGATCAGTACAAGGAAGATAATAACAAACCTCAGACAACTTGGGAGGTCTCTTTTGTTCCCCTTGCAAAGAATAATTCTTCATGAAAATTTTTGGAAATAGTGATGAATGCAATTAATGCCACTGGATTGTGCACTTAAAAATTAAAATGGCCAATGTTGTATGTATTTACCCCAATTTAAAAAAATGATGATTCTTCCTCACGCCCACTACCAGAGGGTTTTAAGTCATTCTCTGTAGCCTCCCAAAGGTCTAACTTAAGAGCCTGTCTCACAGGCCCTCATGGACTCAACTCATGGGCCAAGCCACACACATGGACTCCTGGCTTCCTTCCTCTGCTAAAATCAGAGCAGCTACCCTGTTACACTTTTTTAATTCAAAAACCTACTGTGAAAGATGCTATGTGCACACAGTGCTTGACAGTTGGAGAGACAATTGATGGGCTGGTTTTAAAGGGAGGAGGGAGGCATGAAGTCTGTTGGCACTGGTTGTCCCCACCTCACCTTCATCTCTTCCACAGCACTCTCAAGCTCTTCTGGTGACTTGTACTCAAAATCCCGCTCCAGGTATTCTTCCTCGGCCTGGGTCATCCATTCCTGCATCTCTGCCAAGTCTTTCTTTAGGTTCACAGCTTTTTCTTGACTTTCAGACAACCTACTTTTTTGAGTAGCGATCTACAAAGGAAAAACCATTCCCCCAAATAAACAAATGTTAATGTATTCAATGTCAAGTTTTAGCTCTTAATATTTAAAGGCACGTGATAACTTTCCACAATGAATTGCATGCTTTAAAATTCAGATAAAATCTCATACACTTTGTGCTAATGCTGTGGAATATAAGCAATAATGAAAATAATCTTATGACTGGAATTCTACACCACATTTGGATAATACTCTTATCTCGAAATATCTATTATAATTTTGAAAACACGTAACTGTTGACTGTAATCCCAGATATAGGAATCTATAACAGTAAAAGCATATATATGAAGTAAATTTAATGTAGCACTGTTTATAATGAAAACAAAAAAAAGGAAAAACAAAAAACCTAGAAGCCGGTCAAGTTTGGTGGCTCACGCCTGTCTTTGCAGCACTTTGGGAGGCCAAGGCAGGGGGATCACCTGAGGTTAGGAGTTTGAGATCAGCATGGCCAACATGGCAAAACCCCATCTCTACTAAAAATACAAAAATTAACCAGGCATGGTGGCACATGCCTGTAGTTCCAGGAGGTGGAGGCAGGAGAATCGCCTGAACCTGGGAGGCAGAGGTTGCAGTGAGCCGAGATCGTACCACTGCACTCCAACCCGGGGAACAGAGCAAAACTCTGTCTCAAAAAAAAAACCTAGAAGCAACCAAAATGTCCATTTTCTTCTTTTTAACTGCACTTCCCATTAAGATTTCACTTTTAAAAAGCAGCGAGGGATAGGCTGCTATTCAAGATGTCATAAAACACTGCTCTACAAAATTTTGGTTTTGATATCATATATCATGTATTTGTATATGCCACACAGACACAAAAAAGTTACAGTAAAAAATAAATAGTTGTCTGATTCTGATTCAGTAACTTAGTTAAAAATTTCAGAGAAGTCAAGAAATATTTTCAGAGCACTCCTCCCCATAACAACAAACTGACTTCTACTGTGAGAGAAGGCATCATTCTGCAGTCACAGTCCAACCCTTACGTGACAGGTTCAGCCTCATGCTCAAATTAAATGCTGCAGTAGTGGCCACACTGCTAGGGCCTGCTTGGCTGCTAGGTTGATAGTAACCAAAGGCCAGCACAGGAACTGGATGGTTCTCATGGAAGTTAAAGTTAAGCAAGAGATAGAGGCTTTCCCAGTCCCTCTCTCCAAATAGGATCTCTGGCATAAAAATAGACAGGACCAAACAAGAGCTTTTCTTCCACTGTCCCCACGGGGTAACCAAGGAACTGGTGCCAGCAATACTCATAATCCCATTCCCAAGCCTGACTGATCATCAGGTTAACCTGGTAAGCTTTTCATTAAAATACATGCACACACACAGAAAGAGGAAGAGAGAGAGAGAGAAAGATTCTTGGGCCCCACTTCCAGAAAATTCTCTGCATGTGTACTTTTGGAACACTAGTCAGCAATATAATTTTCACAGATCCAAACACAAATGAAGAAAATAAAGACACTACCACAACAACAACAAAACACCCTCAAAATTATCTTTAATTATCCTGAGAATATATACTTTCTATTTTTTGGCATTTAAATGTTGCTGTTTTACAGGATGTCATGAATATAATAGACAAAATAAACTATCTTTGTTGTTGATTTGTTTCATATGCCTGTTCTTTTCGCAAAATGAAAATTTGACAAAATTATGTTTGTCCAAAACGACTTCAACATTTGTACTAGTCAATGCAATCCAATAGTCTGGAAATGCTCTAGATAATTTTCACACATGTGGTTACCTCCTTCCTAAGGACACTTTAAATTTCCCATATATTTATTCCTGTATTTTGAATCAGCAATTCACAATGAATTCTTTGTTGTCATATTTATGTGGATGGATGGATGGATGGATAGATCGATAAAGATACAAACTTCTAATTATCACCTTCCTTGATCCTCACTGCCACTTCCAAACCATTCTCTATTTATTTCCTCAAAAACCCCAGTTCCTTAAGGCACATGCCATCAGATTACAGCATATTGAGAAAAATTTGAATTTAGCTAGGATAAGAGATGAGAGTACAACATTATTAGTTTCTTAAGTGTGATCATGGTATTGTGGTTTTGCAGAAGAATACCTTCATGCTTGGAGAATCATTATTTAGGGGTGAAGTGTCATGATGTTTTCAATTTCCTATTCAAAAGTACCAAAAAAAAAAGGGTGTGTGTGTGTGTGTGTGTGTGTGTGTGTGTGTGTGTGTGTAAAGAGAAGGGCAGAGAGAGAGAAAGCAAAGGTGATAAAACATTAGCGAGTCTCTGAATGGATGGATATACAGCTGCTCCTTTTATCATTCTTTTAACTTTTCCTTACATTTGAACGTGTTCAAAATAAGTTAGTTGGGTAAAACAACAAAAACAAAGCAAAATATTCAGTTATGCAAATATAAATTTTTCTGATACAAACATTAGCCAAAAGCATTTTATTAAGAAATATGTACTATCCACATGACTGTGGGGTATGCCTTCTATTTTTCACTGCTTTGTCACTCACTTCAGCTATATATAGCCTCACTATTATTCCACTAATAAAAATCAAAGCAATCGAGAGAGAATACCTCCCAGTTCTACTGTTCCCATATCATTTCCTCCTTTCCATTACCATGGAGAAACCACATCTCATAGCAACATCTTCACTTAGATGGTGGATCTCATCCTCACATAATCACAGACTTCACTTGAGAAATTCTCCTATCTCAATCTCTTTCTGCACCACCATTTTTTTCTAAATGAGAGGTCCTCTCATTAATATCTCTCATTTAATATCTCTCATTATAAAAAATAACAAAATCACCTCTTTGGATTCCCATCACCAGCACCCACCCATTTATCTGCTCCCCTGAAGAGAAATTTCTCAAAGTTGGTTATGCTTGGTGTCCCAGTTCCACAGTTCCCATACCCTCCTTGACACTCTCCACTATGACTATTTTTCCCACCAGATCACTGACCCTACTTTCTCAAGGTTATTAAATGCCTCCTTCTTATCAAATTTAAAGCTTGATTTTCTGTTTTGATTGGCTCCTGCAATCCTCAGCATTAGGCACTGTGAAGTTTTCTCCACCTAGCATCTGGGACCCCACATTCCCCATTACTGATTTTTCCTCCTTAGCTTCTAGCATCAAATTTAACCCTTCCAGAATGGTAGTCATCATTTCACCTACACCCACAAAAGCTTCTCCTTCGTTATTGCAGTAAATGACACCACAATTCACAAAGTGGAAGCTTTGCAAAAATTCTGAGTCATGCTTGACCGTTCACTTTTTCTCCTATCACACATCCAATTCTTTCCTTAGGTCTCTTCTTTATTTTCAAACCTAGTATTTCTCATGCCCTCCATCACTACTTCTCTAGCCTCTCTAGTACATGGGGCCATCCTCTCTCTCCAAGATTGCAGTAACCTTATAAGGATTCTTTCTATTTTCATTCTTGCCCTCCCCGAGCAAACTACTTACATGAAAACCAGAGAGAGGCCGAGTGCAGTGGCCTATGCCTGTAATCTCCACGCTTTGGGAGGCTGAGGCAGGAGGATGGCTTGAGGTCAGCAGCATCTGAACAGACTGGCATCTGGTCTCAAACTGCTGACCTCAAGCCATCCTCTTGTCTCAGCCTCCCAAAGCATTGAGCCAGAACCCCATCTGTACATTTTTTTTTTTTTTTTTTTAGACAGGGTCTGGCTCTTTTGCCCAGGCTGGAGTGCAGTGGCGCGATCTCAGCTCACTGCAACCTCCATCCCCTGGGCTCAAGCTACCCTCCCACCTTAGCCTCCTAAGTAGCTGGGACTATAGGCACATATCACCATGCCTGGCTAAGTTTTGTAATTTTTATAGAGATAAGGTTTTGCCATGTTGCCCAGGCTGGTCTCAAACTCCTGAGCTCAGGCAATCCACCCACCTCAGCCTTCCAAAGTACTGGGATTACAAGCATGCACCACTGCATCTGGCTCAAAAGTATTTATAAAATTATCTAGGCATGGTGGTGAACACCTATAGTCCCAGCTACCCAGGAGGCAGGAGGATTGCTTGAGCCCAGGAGTTCAAGCCTGCAGTAAGCAAGGATCCTGCCACTGCACTCCAGCCTGGGTGACAGAGCAAGATAGTGTTGCTAAAAAAAAGGAAACAAAACAAAAAGCCAGAGTGACCTTGAAAAATCTATATCACATGTCACTTCCCTGTTCAAAACCTTCAAATTCCTTTCTGTGTAATATCATACTTGAAATAAATCCCAAGTCCTTTCCTCCAAGGCCATAGCTAATCCATCCTCTGCCTACCTCTAACCTCAAATATTCCCATTCTCCAACTCACTAACTCCTCTCTACACTGCCTTCATTCTTTATTAAACAGACAAAGTTCATTCCCACCACAGAGTTTTAAAACTTGCTATTCTCCACGCCTGAATGTTCTTATCTGAACCTTACAAGGTTCATCTCTTACTTTACTCAGTTCTTTATTCAAACGTCCCCATCTCAGAAAGTCCTTCCTTGACACTCCTATTTGAAATAACCCACCTAGCCCTAACTCCTTGCTACTCCTCCATGATTTTATTTGTTATCCATCTGCCTTGCTAGAATGTAAGCTCCTTAAGAGGAGTTTCTTCTTCCTTGTTCAATGCTGTACCTGCAGTGCCTAGAATGATGCTTGACAGTTGGCAACTCATTAATATTTGCTAAGTAAATAAATGGCCACACTCAAATGTTTTAGGGGTAAAGCAAGTGCCATAAATGTGTTTCAAGAGAGGTTTAAGACAGGAATGGGTAAGCCCTGAGCCAAACTGGACAATCAGCACCCTCTCTTAATTCAAAAAATGATGCCCTTTTTTTGCCCCAGCTCGCTACCCATGCTGGAGTTATTCTAGACCATTGTTTTTCAAACTGGATGGGCCATAATACATTTAGTCAGTTAAGAGAAGCTATAGTCTACATCTCTTGAAAACCATAGATAGCAACGTTGAAAAACTCACCTCCTTGCTAAGTTTCTCCAGTTGGGTTTGGTAGTCACTTAGTCTTGTCTGCACCCAAGTTTTTATTCCAGCAATGGGACCACTTTGAAGATTAGTCTCTATTTCCTTCATGTTTTTCAGAGATGATTCAATTGTTTCTATTTCATTAACAAATGCCTAAACACATAAAAGATGCATGTTGAGTTCATTACTATATAAGTGGATGCCATAATTATAGTTTGTCTGCTTATCTCCCTGCAAATATTATAGAAGCAGACTGCTTAAGAGTCAGTACTTCTAACTACTTAAGAAATATTGTGCCATAAGAAACTCATTTCACCTGGGTGCTTGATATAGCCATCTGACAAATTAGAGCAGAAATACTTGACTCTCAGCAGGAAACAGTCTTTTAATTAATGTAGAGAAGCCTAACGATTTAACCAAATACAAACTGCATGCACTATTACTAGCAAATTCTTTTTTTTTTTTTTTTTTGGGGGGGGGTGTTGTTTTTTCTTTATACTTTAAGTTATAGGGTACATATGAATAACATGGCGTCATTATATATTGCTTTTCTTGTGCCACACAGTGAGGATTTAAGAAAAACATACTTAACAAATGAATTTGATGAACAGACACTTCTCAAATTCATTTGTTACATATGTTTTTTTAAAATCCTCACCATGTGGCACAACAAATGCAATATACAATGACTTCTAATGAACTAAAATTATTCTTGTTCTCTATTCTATAACCTCTCAAAATTCTATAACCATGGCCAGAAATAAAAACATGAAGAATCTTTCATTCTTTTATTAGCTATAAAGTCATAAAAGCTTTATGATGAAAGATATTTTATCTAGATTGAATGTTATGTTATATTCTCACAATTTTAATAATAGCAGCGAAAAACATGGAAAAAGAACAAAACATTATTTATGACAAATTCCCCAGATCAGCAAAACTCACAGAGCACTGGTCTAACTGCCTCTGTAGATCCGCGTCGTTTCCTCGGGCAGCCTGCTGTTTCATTAGGAAGTCTTTCACGCCATCCATCCACTTCTCAATGACTGTTGAATCAGCCTAAATCGAACACGATAACAGAGGGGGATATTACTCCGTGACGTTCAGTCTACTACATCTCAAGATCTACTGCCACTGGAACAAAGGCAACTTTTTATAGCTCCGATGGTATCATTTTCACTTAGTTTATTTCTTTTTTTAAGGCTTCCAACTTTGAAAATGATTCTTTTCTTCATTCTTGACTAAAATCCTCAAGAGATGACAGGCTAGTAACCATTCTAAAGATTTCCAAACACTAGCTCTTTTTGCTTAAATGCAAACAATAGGTATGATTTAAAATGCAAATTACAGGGAAAAAATGCATTTCTAAGTTTAATCAGCTATAAAATATTTTTCTCTGATATAATTTAGAACAATTTTTCTTTAAAGTTAGTAACTCAGAGCAGGAATAAACAAATAGAATGGTGGAGGGAATACAATAGATGGCTCTCATTTCTGCCGTTGGATGCCTTTTTATCTGAGAACTCAGGACAGTCACTGCTCTGCTCCATTCTTTCACCCAACATTTATTAAGCACCTACCGTATACATAAACTAGTTACTGTGTATGGTGATAAGGGTTCAAAGACAAATGTGAAAGCAAACATTTTGCAAAGAGAAAGAGGCTTTAGAGAGAAGGTAACATTGGAACTGGGCCTTAAAAAATACAAATAAGGGTCAAGCATGGTGGCTCACGCCTGTAATCCTAACACTTTGGGAGACCCAGGCCATGGATCACGAGGTCAAGAGCTTGAGACCATTCTGGCCAACAAGGTAAAACCCCATCTCTACTAAAAACACAAAAATTAGCTGGGCATGGTGGGGTGCCTGTAGTCCCAGCTACTCAGGGAGCTGAGGCAGGAGAATTGCCTGAACCTGGGAGGCAGAGGTTGCAGTGAGCCAAGATCACACCACTGTACTCCAGCCTGGCAACAGAGCAAGACTCTGTCCCCCACCCCCCCAAAAAAAAGAAAAAAAAAGAGAATGCAAATAAGTAGATACAATTTGAGCTTTTGAGCTCTAATACCAAAGTCATTTCTTTCCATAGGTGGGCAACTGCCATGTTTTTCTCCAGTCTTCTGCTGATGACATGTTCCCAATTCCTTCCATGATGTCTGCAGGACATGACATCTAGGTATTGCTCACTACTCTGATCAACATGCTCTGGAACCTACATCAGTTTTTTAATGTCCTTAAAATATGCCACCCAGAACCAACTATTCTGATCCTTATAATGTTTGAATTGATCACAAAGATCTAACTAGTTTATACAAGGTTATCAGAGATTATCTCAAACACTTTGGTGAAATCAAGACTTGCCAAGAATGTTCATTTGTGAGCATTATTTGAACTAAATGAGACAGCATCTCCAAATGTGAGACCTTATCACTCTATGCATCCAATAATCTGGTCTTCCTCCTCAAAAAAAAAAAAAGAAAAGAAAAGTAGTACTTAAATGAAATGAGTCTGGACAAGGCCTATTAGTGGTATCCCTGTTGATTCCTGGTGACCACCACATTCTTTCCTAAGCACATATAAGATCTCTAGTCGGTTATTTATCTTACAGTTTGGCTAGGAAATGACATCAAACTTACTTTATAGCTTCAGCTTCTAAAAACTAATGTGTCCTCTTAATTAGGACATTTCTCCATCTCCATTTTTCTGGTAATTTGTCACAGGTTTATGACGTGACTGACCCTGAGATCATGGGTAAAAATCCCACTTGGGATTCAGATTTATGCATCTGGAGGAACTCTGAATGCTTTTGCCTGTTGTCCTTAGTTCAGGCTCTAAAGCACTCTCAGTAATGACTATTCTATGCTCCCTAGTTTTGAAGGCCATTCTCTGATGAAGATGGCAAGTAAAAAGTGCTTATCCAGCTAGGTTTCTCTGTGTCCTCCATTAATATTACACCATCCTGTCTAAGCACCTCTGCATCTCGTTTATTCTTGGCACAGCTTTGAAAGCCATTTCAGTTCCATTGCACACTTTCCCCAGGCTGCTTCCTCCTCTCTTCTCCAGTCTGTCTGACATGATTCCACAGGTCCCTGCTACCCTTGTATATTTTCAGTTGGTTACAGGTCATTTCTGTGTTTGCTCCAGCATTTCAAGATCTTAGCATAGAACGCATCTTGGGAAGACATGCTCAGAGCGGGTAGAGTGGGGCATCCAAAAAACACAGAAGTGCAAAAAGAGAGAAAGTGTGAATACATTCATAGAGTTTATAAAATACGACTTTAAAAATTCTCGCTTAACTTGTCACCACAGATGCCTGCACTGCTAATCTCCATTCTGCACTTTTAAAGAATGCATTACTGGGGCCAGGCGTGGTGGCTCACGCCTGTAATCCCAGCACTTTGGGAGGCTGAGGCAGGCAGATCATGAAGTCAGGAGATTGAGACCATCCTGGCTAACATGGTGAAACACCATCTCGACTAAAAATACGAAAACATGAGCCAGGCATGGTGGCGGGCGCCTATAGTCCCAGCTACTTGAGAAGCTGAGGCAGGAGAATGGCGTGAACCCAGGAGGTGCAGCTTGCAGTAAGCCGAGATCACGCCACTGCACTCAAGCCTGGGCAACACAGCAAGACTCTGTCACAAAAAAATAAAATAAAATAAAATAAAATTTAAAAATGCATTACTGCTGTATGACTGGGAAATTCATTAACTGTACTTTGAATAAGGAGAACTGATGGTCTCCTCAGCCAAAAATTTTCAAAATGTATATGGAAGCATTATATTTCAAGGAGGTTTTAACCACAATTGGCTTTGACTTGAGAAAATGGCCTTAACTACTCCAGTCACTGGCGTATGAGGAAGTTTTATGGCCTCGACTGCCTTCCTTCCTCCCTCCTTCCCACACTCTCTCTGACACACACAGACCTATGAGGGAACACACATTTCACATGTATCTGTTCCTTCTCTCCCTCTTAAACTTTGACGTGAGAAAAAAGAAAGAGAAAAGCAACAGACAGATAAGCCATGTAGGCCAATGGATCATCCCAACAGTGAGGAAAGGAATAGAAGGGAATATGTACACACTGTAATATTTTCACTACTAAAAATCCTGCATGTAATTCTGACCATGCTGTGTTCTAAAAGAGACAGTATGCCCAAATAAAGAAATGCTAAGGTCTGACTACCAAGCTCAGCACCTGCCTAGCCATGGGGCTTTGAGAAACTAATTTTTCTTTGAGCCTTAGTAACTCATCTGTAAAATTAGAATCATAACAACTATCTTGTCTGGTTGTTCTGAAAAACAGAGATTCCCACATAGAAGAATGCACTAAATGGTAGCAATTATTATACTAAGATCTACAAAAGTAACTACTTTATTATTACCAAGATTAAGACCATAAGAGTTACCACATCCAAGTTTTGGTGTTTATGTCCCATCAGAGGAACCACAGGACTGAATGGACAAGATGAGCACGTGTTTGCACAAGCATAGATTTCACTTTTTTAATTGCTGCCAACACTAATGCTTGTTCTATCCTGTAACTGTTTCAAAGTAACTGTTTCAAACCGCTACTGCTTATATATCTGGCCAGACCTGGCCAAATACAGCTCATGGGAAGGAATCGGTACAGAAGGAAAGGCCCACCCTTCAGAAGTGCTTGGCAGCTGCAGATTCACTTGGCGTTTCCACCTTGTGGCACACCATGCGGGAAGGGTTATAAGTCCCGACGATCAATGCTGTGAGGGTGAAGGCAGGAGACAGGGAGCTCTGCTCTGCCTTCCATTCTCCCTATCCTATCTCCTCTTTCCCTGAGCAAAATATTGTCACAGTCAACCTGTAGCAGATGTTTCCTGTGCTTTTCAAATATACCAAAAGTCAGTTCATCTTTAAGACAATTCCACAGCAAAGAGGCTGGTTACAAAGATGGTCAAACAGCTCACATGAAAATAGTGTTTCTCTGTCCATTTAAAAATTACTCAGCTGATGCACTTAAAAGGCTTTTAATCTACAATAATGATGACTTTTTTTTCTTCACCTCCATCTGCTTACAGAACACACACACACACTCACACAATTCTTTAAGGGACTTCAGTTCTTATAAACTAAAACAAAATATAAAAACTGCTAGTAAATTTCTAAAGCAAATGTCATTATTTCACATGCAAAAAAAAAAAAACTAAGTACTAATCTGGGGCAGCCATTTCTCATTCCTACTTTTACTCACAAATATTCAAATAAATATAAAATTACTAATACAGTATTTTTTGAAAATCAAAACATCAAATATTCTAGTTTGGAAGGGCCACAGTCTACACGGACCACCACTGCTCAAAAGCAATGATTTCTAAGCATTTCACCTGGGCAATACCCTGCTATGGGATCACAGAAAAGGAACCGCAAGGTCATTAAAACAATTCCTTTGATCCTATCTCACATCATCTCCCACCCCCAATCCTGTCAGCTAAGGATGGAGGTAATTTAAAGCTTGGTAAATCTGGATTTAAGACAATAAGATTCCAAGGTACACAACTACCTCCGGAGACTTGATTACAGCTAAATTCCTGGAATTTTTTTTTGCTCCTCCCCCATCTGTTGGAATGTCCACAGCTTTTTAAGACATAGACCAGAAAAAAAAAAAAAAAAATACAGTGAAGCCAGAATTAAAACAGTAATTTAAGGTAGCAAGGTTCCTATTTTGTTTCACTTTATAATATTCAATAACCTCAAAATCACAACCTTGAAAATGTGCTCTCTCACTTAGTAGGGAAGACAAACAATGACATTGCTACTACACTTATTTATCAAAAACTAATAAAGTTCTTAAATCTAAGGTAGGGAATATATGAATATTCCCTTCAGTAAAGTAAGATGTGTTCACAAATGAGAAAAAAAAAAAAAAAAAAAAAAAAACCCTTATGAGAAATCAATTATATATTACCTAAAAAGGATTAAATCATCTCTACTAATATTACTCTTAGAAAGTATTGCATTTTTACCCTAAAATGCTTTCCAAAGTACTTTCAAAACCTGGTTCTGCCTGTTGGAGCTCCAGCATCCCCGCTTCCAGATTCCGAGTCAGAGCAAGTCCATTCATGTGTGCCTTTGACTGTTCAACAATCGAAGGAAGAAGCATGACTACACAGGTGTCCTGCCACTTAGGATAACCAGGCATTTGGACTGTATCAATCCACTTTCACTAGAGAGGCCCGACACATCAATTACATTCACATCTGCTAACTTGCTCTATGCCTGACCGGGAGCCAACCCTCAAAGAGCTCATGCCTCATGGGAGGAGAGACACACACTTCTCACCATAATAAAAGACGGCCTGAGATGGGTCGTGAAGGTGTAAATGACACACAGTTGAATCACAGAGGAGGGAATGATTATCTAGCTGTGGGTGTAGTGATGAGCTGGGCTGAAGACAGATGAGCAGAAAGGAGGAGGAGGATGTGAATTCCTAGCAAGTATGTGACATTTCCGGAGAAAGGCTATAGTCTAGGGTGGTCTTTGGTGACCCACCGTATTCTCCCCACCTGATTCAGCTCACAGTGGAGATGCAGGGAGGGCTTCAGGGCAAGAAAGGGACATTTTGTATTAATGGCACTTTGTATTAACTTGTATTAATGGTGAAGACAACCAGATCCTTTCAGAAGTACACCTTTTGTATTGGTGTGAAAGATGAATTCCAGAGAGAAGGGACAGGAAGTGGGGGTCGGATTTAAAGGGTAAGGAAATTGTCAGGGCAAGAGATTGCATGAGAGCCTGAACCCAGAAGGAAGGGGCTGGAGGAGGAGCCTGAAAAGACAGGAGCGCTGGAAAATAGAAGACAGTTTGGTGTGTGCCTTAGGGGCATCTTTCATGATTTCCCAGTTATACACACGGCAGAAGCTCTTGAATAAGGAAAAGGAAATACGTAATATGAAATACCTTGCAGCCCCAATTCCAAAGATATTACTGCTGGTGAAGAGAGATCTATAAGCAGCCTCTTAGGATTTTATAATATTTTATCCCTATGATTCACAGGAAAATCCAGTCAGTAAAATCAATAATGGAAAAAAGAAATACCCATTTCATGTATTTTCAAATGTTTTGTCACCTGGAAGGGGTACAGTAGTTTGTAAAAGTAACAATGAATATTTTACCTCGTAAGTACTGGAATGGAGGTTATTGCTTTGGCATGGCACAAATAAAAAGAATTTAAGAATGTATTTGGGCATGACACAATGAGTAAGAATATGTAGGTCCAATCGCTACATGCACAAAAGGAACCAGCCATGGAGACAAAGGAAATGCAGGCGAAAGAGGAAAAACACTGTGATGCCAACAAATAACAGAAAACTAAAATTTGCACACAACTAACAGCCACTTACAAACACTGAAGGATAGCAGAAAAAAGCAAGCATATAGCCACGAAAACACTTTCAAAGTTTAAATGTGCTGTATCAATGAAAGATGTTATTAAGTAGTGGGATTCACTTCCGAACTCTATCTGGACTATAGATTTAAATGTCCCTCACAGAGTTCCAATATCATTTGTTTCCATAGTGTGGAGAAAAATTATAAGAATTAGCAATATTTGTCCATTTTTCTTGTCCAATTCCAATGTACAAGGATCCACTGTTAATATTAGCTGCCCCCAGGAAAGAAAATGGTACTGGGGAAGAATAGGACCTCTAAATGTTCGCTGTAAGTATTTCTGTGTTATTCAATTTCTTCCCAATGTGTAGGCTTCGGATGCTACTCATATAATGAAAAATGCATTTTAAAAAATAAACAAGTCAACTATTTTATTCCTATGAAACATTATTATGAATTGGTATTGAATCTAAAACCTACTGTGCTTCATGCCTTAAAGACAAAAATAATTAAATGCCTAAAAAATTATATATCAGGTCATTGAAAAAGGGAAAACAATGATAATCAGCAAATAAATATTTATTATAATTATCTAATAATTTGAGGGCTGGAGCTTAAAGTTTTCCCAAGTAAATCATGAGTAGTTAAGTAACCAGCAATTCCTGCAAAGCAAAAAAAGGAGTTTTCTTATGAATTTAAAATAAAACATGTATTTCAATGAAAGGGTTATACAATTAAGAAATACAGACACTGTATTCCTTAACTACAATCTTGCAGTTAGTACACAAGAAGCAAATAAAAAAATAACTGGACATACAAATCTGCTACTGTAACAACAAACACTTAAATATCCAGACGCATATAGCTTATGTTGGGTATTTTTAATGGAAATAAATATTTAGCACACACTCCAAGTGACCACTTTTCATACCTGGATTTGCTACATTAATAGCAACAACCCACCAAAGCCTAAAGCTGGATTACTATAACAACAGGACTCTTTTGTGTTTTGGGAGAATATTTATTCTCATTAAGCTCCATATTGAAATATTAGCATACATTTAGCTAACCCTAAGATACACTTTTGAGAGGCAGAAGAAGACTAACCCTGAGGTTAATCTCCATTTACACTTTGGACTTAAACTGAAAACAAAGGGATGATCTTTTGAAAAGATGGGAAATGTTTAATCGGCATTGCTAAACATTGGCACTACTGACATTTGGGGCCAGATGATTATTTTGGTGGGAGGCTGTCCTGTGCATGGTGCGATGTTTAGCTGCATCCCTGGCCTCTACCCACTGGAAGCCTTCTCCCACAGTTCTGACAGCAGAAATGTCTCCAGAAATTAACAAGTATCCTCTGGAGGGTAAAATCACCCCAGTTGAGAATCACTGATAATCCAATGCTGGGACCATAACCAAAAACTTTAGAATTATAGAAAAAGTCAATGCTCATTTTGAAAGCTGGAAACAATTACAACTGATAATACACAATGAGAAGTGAGACCATCACAAAGCATAATGGGCCAGGTGCAGTGGCTCATGTCTGTAATCCCAGCACTTTGGGAGGCTGAGGAGGGCAGATCACCTGAGGTCAGGAGTTTGAGACTAGCCTGGCCAACATGGTGAAACCCCGTCTCTACTAAAAATAAAACTTTAGCCGGGCATAGTGGCATGTGCCTGTAGTCCCAGTTACTCGGGAGGCTGAGGCAGGAGAATGGCGTGAACCCAGGAGGCGGAGCTTGCAGTGAGCTGAGATCCGGCCACAGCACTCCAGCCTGGGCGGCAGAGCGAGACTCTGTCTCAAAAAAAAAAAAAAAAAAAAAAAAAATACTAAGCCACACAAAACACATTTCTCTCCCTAATTACTGGTTTATTTGAATGAGATCTCCATCTAGAACTGCACTTACACCTAGAGAAAAACTACCTCCTGTCACTACAATCACACACAGCTACCCACACATACACACAACCCCTCCATCTGTGTCTTCTGCTGATCATTCATTGGAACTACCAATTAGTTCCTAAGGCAAAGAACGCCCCTCCAAATTCAGTGGTCACCACTCAGGGAATCTGGCTGGATCCCTTCCACACTAATCTGTGAGGTCTTCCAGCTCCGCTTCTACCACGTGTTCTCTGACTTTGATTTTCAAAACATACATTTTCATTAATTTTGTCTTCACATTCAATCTTTGCACTTTTTTGGGGGCAATATTCCTTCTGCAAATTTGCTTAGCATCTAAATCCAAATCTATATATATTTACATGTAGATCCAAATATATGTAGATATAATATTTAGATATAGATCCAAATATATGTAGAAATATATGTTGTATCTACATATATTTGGATCTACATCTAAATATATATAGATTTGAATTTAGATTCTCTATATAAATATAGACGTATATACATATACGTCTATATATAGAGAGATATAGCTCTATATTTGGATCTATATAGAGAGAGATATAGCTACACATACTTGGATTTAGCTTCCAAGAGAATCTATCTCTCTCAATATATAGATATATAGAGATATATCTAAATCTAAATCTCCTATTGCTAATTTCATTTCATTCATTGAAAAATATTGATTGGATGCCTTCTCTGTGCCAGGCATTGCTCTCATTAAGAGTACATCTTGGTATACATCGGTGAATAAGAAATTTCAAAAAGACAAAGATCCCTGACTGATGGGAAAAAGAAAAAAAAAAAGACCAAGGTAAGGAGTCACTGGGAGGATAGGAAGCCTTGCAGGGAGAGAGTGTGATTGGTTCATTCTCCACCCAGAACTTTCCTATTAAAATACCAGGTGACCTGGAAACTCTGCTTCTCCATTTTTCTTATGGGTAGAATGTTAAAACCCAACCTGTCCTATCTGACACTGACTTCTATTGACATTGACTCTCCCCTTATAAGTCCTCACATTTATCCCTTCCTCTTAAACTTTATCACTGTTGCATCTGTCGACATTTTCAGGTGTAATGAAGGATCCTCCTTCTGTATTTTCATGTCCCTGGAACTATTTGCCTACCCACTCTCTCTGACTTTTGACTTCAAATGTCAAAAACCTGTAAAAAGTAGTTTCAAGTACTCAGCAATTTACTACTACCTGGGCTATTTCTACCACTCCAATCAAGTTACCACTATAATTTAATCAACAGTCTGTATTTCACACAGACCCTCCATGCCTGAAACAGTATTTTGACCATTTTTAAGCAATTTTCTCTTATGTTCAAGATACAGTGTACTCTACTTTTGACTTTGCTTCCAGGCAAAAGGAAATAAATGTGCTCTCCAGCACATTAAAAGTACATTTTTGATAAGTCCCAACTTAAATACATAATAAATGTGGGTCTAGAAAGAATGTAAAATATTCAAATAATAAATATGTGAATCTTACAAGATAATTACTATTTACCCTGTAATAAACTTAAACTCCCAGTGGCCTCTGGATTTACCTCAAAAGCTCTGAGTTTGAGAGTAATTTCTTCAAGCAAATGCAGATCTTTGGAAACCAAGACCTTTAGCTCGTTCCACTTTCCTTGCACATCATCAAATTCTTGTTTATATAATTTTTCTACATCAGGATGAACATTTTTCTCCAGAGCCTTTGTTTCTTCTGCAAGTTTATGTAATGTAGGTTTCTGATTCTCAAGGATTTCATCAAGGGCCTGGAAAATGTTTTAAAATATTAAAAATATGCACAACAATGTGTCTGCACAGATAATAGTAAAATGGGCTATATAAAGTCAAAAGTCACTTTAAAATGCATTAGAAAGAATTTTTATCTAAAAAGAACAGTGGGTGGGAGTGTAAATTAGTTCAACCATTGTGGAAGACAGTGTGGTGATTCCTCAAAGACCTAGAACCTAAACCAGAAATACCATATGACCCAGCAATCTTACTGGGTATATACCCAAAGGAATACAAATCATTCTCTTATAAAGATACATGCACACTATGTTCATTGCAGCAAAATTCACAATAGCAAAGACAAGGAATCAACCCAAATGCCCATCAATGATAGACTAGTTAAAGAAAATGTGGTACATATACACCATGGAATACTATGTTGCCATAAAAAGGAACAAGATCATGTCTTTTGCAGGGATATGGATAGAGCTGGAAGCCATTATCCTCAGCAAACTAATGCAGAAACAAACAAAAAAAACCCACAAATACTGCATATTCTCACTTGTAAGTGGGAGCTGAATGGTGAGTGCACATGGACACATGGTGGGGAACAATACACACTGGGGTCTGTTGGGGGGTGGGGTATGGTGGGAGGGAAAGCATCAGGAAGAAGAGCTAATAGATCCTGGGCTTAATACGGAGTGCAACAAACTACCATGACAACACGTTTACCCATGTAACAAACCTGTACATCCTGCACAAGTACCCCTGAACTTAAAATCAAAGTTGGAAATCAAAAAACAAAACAAAACATGAACAACTCATAAAAAATAGGCATAATCATAAAAATTAAAGCTTTTTCTTCATGAGTTGTGTGTGAGCAATACAATGTATTCTCAACACTGAACACCAAGGGAATGGCACAGCAAGTGTGGGCCAAGTGTGCAGTGCTCAATGGCTGCTCTCCTTTCATCTGATAAAATAGTGCAGAGCCATAAAGCTACTCAACTAAATGGCCAGGGAAATATTCCTATTCGATGCAGAAAAAAGTATACATCAACACATCGACTGATAGTCCTCATTTCATTAAAGATATTTTAGCAGATTATGAACAGGTTGAGAACTTTAAGCTAATCACACCAGAAGGAGAAAATATGCTTTTCTTCTATGAAAAAATATTTAACAACTGTATTTTCTTTTATGTGAGGTCAAACTAACCCTTAAATCATACATAAATTTTTGGACCAATGATGAACAAAACTGACCAATTGTTTTTTATCTCTGAAAAACATTTCAAAATATGTAAGAGGAGATATTAGAAGAAACGCTAGAGTTCTAACATGGAAAATATATGTTACCTTTTTTTCTTGCAGGGCCTTCTCCACCTTGGCAGGATCATTAAGGACACTCAGAGATGCCTGGGCCTTATTTTCTGAATCATTTAGCACAACTTTCAGTGTTTTCAATGTTTCCAGATATGCATGCCCAGGTTGGCCCTTCAGTTCTGCTGATTTAAAAATATTTAAGTTGAGAAAATCATGTTAGGAACCCAATATTATTACATAGACCATCATCCTAAATGAATTCCAATACATGGCAAAGGAGACCCCATGATTAAAATGTAAAAGGATCTCTGTTAATAACACAGATCATTCCATTGGCATTTCTGAGAGTCAGACAGTGACTTCATTCCTGCGGATGTTGACATTTGAAAATATTAACTAACCCACTATAATTTTTCTTCATTTCTTCATGATGAAATGTCTCTCTGAAGATGGAACAACAATGTCCCTTTTGTCCCATATAATCTCATCTTCCTTAACAGCTACACAAAGAATAAAAGAAAGCAAAGATCCCGTCAACCAGTCTTGCTGTTAAGCTCTGCCGTGTAGACAAACCCATCTATAGAGTGGAGGAAATTATATGGAAATACTGCCACCATGCTGCCCAGGTACCCTGAGAAATAATGGCCGAACAGCCAGCTGGAACAGTGCCTACCTGAGTTAGTAACATAAAAATCTCGTAGATGTAACACTTGTGTGGAAAGGAAGTGAGTTCTCTTGAAACACAAAGAGGTGAAATCAACTAGCAGCAAAAGTTAAACTGCCTATTGATCCTTGTCAAAAGTAAAAGCATAGTTTGCACCAGTAAGTGGAGAAAGAGGTACCCTCAAAAGATTTACCTCACATAACTGAACTCAAGGAACAAAGACACGCTGCCCCGATGCACTTTCAAAAGAAAGGTAACACAACACATTTGCCTAGCATGTACACATACAGGTACTTCCAGTCATCACACAATCTACAATTGCTGAAGTTAGGCTGGGTTACATGTGGAGCTTTTCAGTGTGCACTACCCAAAATAATAATGCACAATGCAACACAGTTCCTAACTCAAATGGCAGCTAGGAAGTAAACAGTGTAACGTAAGAGGAATGAGCTTTCAAAACCTTTAACAGTGAACCTTCCAAAACCAAGTGTATTCCAAAAGTAAGAACTCTAAAATTTTTCTGAATCTGATAGTGGAATATGATTTCTTTTAAAAGAGACTATGGGACTGCTAAAACTTGAACTATTTTGAGGAAACAGAAGTAAGGGATCATTCATTTTAATCCTCCTAGCAATGATATTAAGTGGCCTCCTCAGCCAAAGGAAGAAATTGCACCTGTTTCTTTAAAAAAATAAAAAAAAACTATTTACAAATCATTACATCCAGGTCAGGTACAATGGCTGACACCTGTTATCCCTGTTATTTTGGGAGGCTAACACCTGTTAATTTGGCTAATACCTGTTATGTTGGGAGGCTGTTAGAACACCTGTTATAATGGCTAACACCTGTTATTCTGGGAGACTGAGGTGGGACGATCACTTGAGCCCAGGAGTTCTAGACCAGCATAAGCAACATAGCTAGACTCCGGCTCTACTAAAAATAAAAAACCAGCCAGGCATGGTGGTGCATGCCTGTAGTCCCAGCTACTCAGTAGGCTGAGGCAGAAGGACCACTGAAGCCCAGGAGGTCAAGACTGCAGCTATGATTGCACCACTGTACTCCAGCCTGGATGACGGAGTGTATCCTACTGACACAATTTTAGAGCACACGAAACTTGTCTATATATTTACAAAAAGGTGTGAATCTGGAAAAGAATCTGAATACAGGAGACTTTAAGACTTTGAACAATACAGGCACAACGGAAAATAGAGAAGGTTGGTGCAAAGCAAGCAAGCGTACTCAAGTTCTAAATGTTGGGAGTCATGTTTAAATTAAGGCAAACTGAGAGAGGAGATATTAAAATCATTGGGTTTACCATTCTCTAGCTGTTGTTGACGATCCTTTAAAGCCTGTTGTACAGCTTGGTAGCGGCCCAGAAAGCCATCGAAGCCCCGCTGGACAAAATCTGGGGCAGAAGGCTGAGACTTCAGGGCCGAGCAGCTTGCACGCGCCATTTCAATTTTGGGGTGGAGGCCAAGAAGATTTGTCAATTCCCGCTAAGGAAGAGAAAATATGGTCACATAACTCACTGAAGATGAACATCCTCACAGGAAGTTAATCAGGGCAGCATTAACTTGAAGTTCATGATACAAGAAGCCCTCCTTAACTCTGGGACTGCACACAGAATTCCTCCACATTCCAGACAGTTGGCTCCTTACCTGACAGGAATCCTTCAAGCTTGGCAAGGACTGCCAGGAAGATTCAGAAACGGAAGTGTGTTTTACCCACTCCTCCTTTGTCTTGATGACCTTTTCAAGCTCATCGAGCTGCTTGAAATAAGCATTTATATCTTCCTGTAGCTGAATTTTTCTTTCCAGATCTTCCAAATGTTGAGATACGTTCTTCCATTCTGATAAAACCTTCTCCAGAACATTTTTTATCTCTTCAGTAGGAAGGCCTTCTATGTAGTCATGAAAAAGAAGCAAACAGTCTATATATTACAAAATGCATCTTGAATTTATTCTAAACATTCTAACATTCAGAATAGTGAGGCAATGTCACATATAATGATCACTTTCTTAAGTCCCTTTTAATACAACAACAAAAATGTATAATGATGCACTTAAAAATAATTACACTTATTTCAATTCCTTGACCAAAGAAGGAAGACATTTTAAAATAATGATTCAGGAGTGGTGCGGCTATTGCAAAGGGCACATCACTGCCTTTTCTGGGTAATATATGTTTCCATCCGTGCCATGCTTCCACTCTGCTAGTTTATCACCTGAGCCACTGAAATAAGATCAACTAGCTTGATCTGCCTAGGCCCCTGACTTCAGAAAGAAGACCCTTTGTCCTAAGAAAAAAAAAAACAGCTGGCAAGAAAAACTAGGAGGCAGCTCAAGTCTTGGTGACCAAAGCACAGTGTCATATAAATTAAGAAATGAATGGCAAGAATGCCTTATGCTGGATAGCAACCTGGTGAGTGCAGGAATATTAAGCCAGCAGCCAGGCTCTAGAAGCATCACAAGCCCATTGGAGACCATGCACATAAATAAGCAAATACCAAAAGACTGAGGCAGCAATAAGATGATCTACTTTATGTAGAGGACTATGTGCTTGCAAACGAAGCAGGGCATTCCCGATAAGTCCTGCTCTTGCAAACGAAGCAGGGCATTCCTCCCCTGCAAACAGGGAGGACAAAGGAGCCAGTTGCAAATAGCAGACCCTGGGGGCTTGTTTATATGTAAACATATTGGAAATCCAGAAAGTCAGGGAAAGGTCAGAAAAACAACAATGTGTCTTGTGACTTGGTAACATTCCACAAACGATGGTATAAAATAAAGCGGAGCCTGTCGTTCGGAGTGGCCGCCATGTTTCTCTTGTCTTGTGTTGTCTTGTGTGTTCATTCCTTTGTTCAGGAAACACGCAGACCCCAACAACTTTAGAAAAACATCAAGGAAAACAATGCCACCACTTTTATTACTGAAATCTTATCATTTTATTTGTCCGATATTTTTGAAAATTAGAGAATGTTCCTAAAAATAATAAAGTTATATATGATAACAGATTTTATCATAGTCCTTCCCTTAATCTAAAATACCTTCAAATCCTCTAAAATGACTATGAAAAAGTATGGGAAATCTTCAAAAGAATCTTTCTATTGAGAGGAGAACATGCGTACTGAAAGGATGGCTTCACATTTTTACTGAGTAGGAAGGCAATAAACAATCCTGGTTTATAAACATATATAATCAAAATCCAGGATAATGAGAGTTTGAACTAAAAAAAAAAAAATGGCATAAAAACAAAAAGTCATGTATGATCCACAGACAATGAAACTTTGAAAATTTTATAATACACTGTGTCCACTAAAAATTATAAATGAGGGCATATCATGCTGTAATTTGAATGTGTCACCTATGTCAATTGCAGAAGCTCACTGTTCACCACCATCTCTCAGGTAAGAGAATATGAGACAAAAACAAAGCATTCACACCACAAGCCATGCTGCATTATCCCTGTTAATGGGGAGAGTATACAAAATAAATCACCATTTTCCTAACAATCTGAACAATGGAGATATGGGTTGTGCCTCTACCGCATCATTTCTATCCTAGTTAGGCAAAGGAATAGTAACACCAGCCACATCATCTTTATGTTGGACAATTTATACTAATCCAGGAAGAAAATTAAGTTGGTAAATAAAATTTCTGAGATGGAAAATTATCACTACTCATCTAGAAAACTGGAAAGAGGAGCTCACTTCAAGAACAAGGGCAGTTAAAACAACTTCAGGTATTTTTTCACTGACAAAGTCTTATAAGCCATTCATTTTGCCTCTTTAAACTGATTTTAAACATCTGAATCTCCCCGTCTCTAATCCTGAGATATTGCTGGTTACAGTGATGTCCAGTAATGATTCAAACACAATTTACATCTGATAAAAGGAAAACTGCCATTGTCTTTTAAAATAGTTGTTTTACTCCCAGAGATCCAGAGTTTAAAATTTTCTATTTCTATAAAACACAGAGTTCTTAGACAATGACCAGTCAAAAGGCAAAATCAACAGCATATCACTTTATTAATTATCCAAAAGAGAGAAAATAGAACACATTCCTGCCACTTAGTCTCACTTGACTTTATACTTCTCAGTCTATCACTATTGGAATCAAGGGAAATATTTATAAAACATAGAAACTTCACCAAACTTCATGGGCTTATATGCTTAGGCAACCACAATGGGTATCAACTCATAAAGCCATGTTATCCAGAGGCCCAACTACTGTATTTTATTAGATGAGAATCTCTAGGAACAAGATAAGCTAAACAAAGAAAACCAAGTATATCAGCTGTGAAAGTCAAATGAAGCACATTATTTTATTTTAATTATTTTTATTTATTTATTTATTTATTGTTATTCATTTATTTATTTATTTTTGAGACAGAGTCTTGCTCTGTCACCAGGATGGAGTGTAGCAGTGCAATCTCAGCTCATTGCAACCTCCAACTCCCTGGTTCAAGCGATTCTCCTGCCTCAGCCTCCTGAGTAGCTGAGATCACAGGCACGCGCCACCATGTCCAGCTAATTTTTGTATTTTTAGTAGAGACGGGGTTTCACCATGTTGGCCAGGATGGTGTTGATCTCCTGACCACATGATCCACCCACCTCAGCCTCCCAAAGTGCTGGGATTACAGGCATGAGCCACTGCGCCCAGCCTCACGCTATTTTATTTTCTAAAAACATTTTTATGCTCGATGACATATCTCAAAACTTACCTAAAATGCATTAGGCAGGAAAGACCTGGAACTGGTTTCAGAAAAACAGTGACGTGATTATTCAAACATGGGTTCTACTGAAGAATTTGACATGCCTCCCTAACTGAACTGGAACATACAGAGTTTATTCAGTTCAGCTCCTCCATTTCTCAGCTTCCTACTGTTATCCTAAAAAAATTTTTTTAAACAGATGCATCTTTAAAACAAAAAAGAATTAGGGTCCTCTAAGGAATGCATTTCTAATTCCACCAATGCTTGAAAAAAAATTGATATAATACAAAATATAAAATGTTTCCTATGAAATTGGACAAGTATATATTAGGTGACAAAAGCCCCATGTCATCTATTCTCCAGTGTTGCCTTTGGCCTTTTGCAAGTAGCACCTTCATGTGAATTCAATGTCCAGAATGTGTCTGTTTAGGACCCGTTTATGGTAAAATTTTTATGGACCAAAGCCTACAGTCAGCTAATAAACTAATAGCGGATAAACTAATAGCTAAGAGTCAGCTAATAAACTCCCTCACTTTCCAGACACCAAGGTAAAGAAACGCAAGGGTTTCAAGACTTTCCCAAGGATAAGAAACTAGAAAAGGACAGGACAATCCAAGTTCGCCCATTCCCCCAATCACTGTTATTCTCACTGTAACATCACCTTGCACCAACTTCTCACCTACATCAAGTCTCCCCCATCTTCATAATTCTGCCACACTGCTGAAAACCTGACAGAAATGGGAGTAAATTCAGTGCACAGATTCAATAAGTTATCCCATATTCACATCAGATAAAGTCAGAGTCACTTGCTGAGGTAGAAGTAAAAAAATCTATGCTTGTAAAGGAAATAAATTCAACATCCAATGCATTATAATTATTGAATGAACCAGCATCTCAAGGGAAGTTATCATCTGTTTGTGTCTCTGGATCTCTTTAAGTAAATACTGGAAAGAGAAACCTCCAAGTGGGATGTCCACAGGCAGGACAACTAAGACAGTTTGCTAGAATGGACTTTGAAAGAAAGTATTAAATACTATTCTGTTTAATTTATTTAAAGAAGAAATTAACCTTTATTAATAATATATAGATTGACAATACATTTGCATAATTTCAAAATAAATGGACATACACTGTCCACATGGTTTACATTCCATATTTTGTGTGTATGTGTATATATCTATATATGTTTGTGTTTGTATATGTGTTTGTATACATATGTTTGTGTGTGTGTGTGTGTATACACATCCAGTATGCCTACTAAATAAACATATTTGTTAAAGGCTGGAAGCAAAATAATCTAAGATCAAAACAACATGAACAGTTGTTTTCTGGAGGGAGGAAGGTGACTAACCCAAAAGAGAACTTTCTGGAAAGGTGGACATTTTCTACATAGTGATGTGTGTGTGTAGGTTACACAGGTATATCTATTTGTCAAAACAGCACAGCTAAGTCATGTATTTCAATGTAAGTAAATTTATGTCCAAGAAAACTGTAAAAACAGTAATACTTGAGAGGCTGAGGAACGAGTAAAGGTATAGATAATTCATGAACGGCAGAATTGTCAATTATTGAACTAGGTAACTGATACAAGGAAGTTCATTATAGTATTCTATTTGCTTTTATGTAGTTATATTTTCCATAACAAAAAGTCAAACAATAAAAAATTAAACGCTACTGCTTTGAAGACTCTTGTCAAACTAATATTCCTAATTCTATATAGATATCTGTACAAGTGCCAAGGAGAGCTGCAGCAGCCTTCCAAAGTGCTAACCATTATTAGACCAAGGGACACGGAATGCAAGAAATGTCTTTCAGCATTTCTCTAGAACAAAGAGAGATTCACATGCAAAACTGCACAGCAAGAATATTAATTTTTAGCTTATTCTAAGTCACTGGGAGCTACAGCCAAAAAAAAAAAAAAAAAAAAGTCTTGGGCACAGTTAAAAATTTCATATACAAGTAACACCTTATCAAACTTAACTGTAAAAATACTGTAGTAAATAAATATAGTAAATATAATGCATTAAACATTATCAAAAATCAAATACTCTTGATGAATTTAATATAACTTCATTTCCCAAATGTTGCCAAATAAAGTTTTCTTTTGCTACACCCCTGCAAAACAAATTCCCAATATATAAACCCAAAGGATACAGTTTTAAAATCTACTATGCTAGTAGGTTTTAACTGTTCTGCTAAGGTATCAGGGTGTCCAGCCCCGACCCCATATAAAATCAGAAAAACTTTGCTTTTATCTGTTCTTTTACAATCAGCTTCAGAATAAAATTTCATTTTTTAAAAGATTCTACTGCCTAAAAACATTTTTGAAAACATTTATCTAGCCAAAAGAGGATCAGAATGTTAAAGCAAAACATTTAATAGGGCAAACTATAATATTATTCGATGCCACCATCTGAAAAATATGGGGAAAAAAAATCAAGGATTTTACCTTTTCCCATTTGCTCCACAAGGATTTGTCCCATTTGGTTTAATTCATCTGCTCTGGGGATTCTTTCTCTCTGTTCTTTTTCTAATGCCTGCAAATGAAGTCCCAACATAAGAATATTGCAAACTTTCTTCTCAATATAATGTTGCTGTTTTAAATCTTTAGATTTAATGTCCCTCCTACACTCTTTTTAAATCTGAAAAGGTAAATTCAAACAGTAATCACAGCAACTAAAAGACACTGGTTTCTTTTATGAGAAAAAAAAAGTACATGATAATTATAAGCTCCTATCAGAAGGAAATAATTAAAATTATGTTTTAGATCTAGTATATCTATTTACATACATACCCTGAGTTCACCATGCCATAAAAATAATGATTTGAGTCAAAAGAATTGAATGTGTTATGACAGAGGTTGCTGAACAAAAATTAACTAACAAGCAAAAGAATAGGCGGGCATGGTGGCTCACACTTGTAACCCCACACTTTGGAAGGCTGAGCGGGGTGGATCACTGGAGGTCAGGAGTTTGACACCAGCCTGGCCAACATGGTGAAACCCCATCTTTACTAAAAATACAAAAATTAGCAAAGCATGGTGGTGCATGCCTATAATCCCAGCTGCTTGGGAGGCTTAGGCATGAGAATTGCTTGAACCCAGGAGGCAGAGATTGCAGTGAGCCAAGATCGCACCACTGCACTCCAGCCTGGGCAACAGAGCAAAACTCCCATTTCAAAAGAAAGAAAACAGGAAAAATGGATACAAATATTTTGAGGCTCAGCATTATTTGTTTGCATTATATTAAGTCCAGGGTTTAATGTAAACTTCAAGCACAATCATATTTCATACATAATTTTTAAATAATTAAAATAGAAGATATGCTTTAGAACCCAAACCAAAGCATTTTTTTTTTTCCTTTGAGGCAGTTTCTCACTCTGTCACCCAGGCTGGAGTGCAGTGGCACAATCATGGCTCACTGCAGCCTCAACCTCCTGGGCTCAAGGGATCCTACCACCTCAGCCTCCAGAGTAGTTGGAGTTATAAGTGTAAGCTCACGCTCCACTAATTTTTTTTTTTTTTTTTTTTACTTTTTGTAGAGACGGGGGTCTCCCTATGTTGCCCAGGCTGGTCTGAAACTCCTGGGCTCAAGCAATCCTCCCTCCTTGTGCTGGAATTACAAGCGTGAGCCATGGCAAGCCCAGCCCACATTCTGTTCCTTATGTTTGCGAAATGCTTCTTAATTTCATTTATTTATCTCTATAGTTTGATATTCCCAAGACAAAATTCTTTACAGAACTAGTAAGAATGAAGCAAGTAAAATCAACTATACATGCACAAACACAAGTATATGTGCACACAACTCAGTATTTGAATTTTTCTCCCATTCCTCCACCCCCAACTGATATTTATATATTAACTATTCAAATAGTATCCATCATAACAAAATCAAAACTTCTGAGCAACCCGTATTACTTCAACCAGACAATCCAGAGAAGAATCCCAATTCTAAATTCTTTACATGTAAGTGCTATCAAATAAATTCAGCTATCCTACTTTGATTTTCACAACGTTTATTGTGACTAGGTAGAACAACCTTCTTATAGTCAAAGATCAAGGAATATTAGCAAGAGATTCTAAGAAACACCATTTACTTTTGTCTAACTAAGGATCAATGTAAAAGTCACCATCAAACTCGAGAAAAAGGCAATTGTCTCCTTTTTACAAGTAGATTTTTTGCTTCCTCTTAAGATGGCAGGAGACTAGACTATAGATTCTCCACCCAGGTAATTCATCTGTTGGACCAAGATACTCCTTCACTAAATAATAATAAGAAGAAGAAGAATACGTTGATCTTTCCTCAGTTTGCAAGAAAAATAGGGGATTAGAATAATGCTGAAATTTTCTTTGTTTTATATATTTTTTTCCAAATCTTTGGCATCTGTTACTACTCATCTGAAACAAAATAAATGAACTTCTAGATAAATATTAAATGAAACACAAAGGAACGCCAATCATGCCTTACATACTTTATCCTCCCAAATATAGTAACAGCTTCTGCCAGTAAAATTGTTCTGGGTCACAGGATAGACTTTAATTTATCAATATTTTGTGGAACTTGTTCCATGAAGATCACTGTTACTACTAAATTTTCTGCCACCTGAATATCTTTTAGAATTGGGTGGTCAGTGATCATTAAAATCATCTATCCATCTTTCAGAACTGTGAGAAGCATATGAAATGATGTAACACAGGCCCCACTTCTGGCTTTCCCAACTCTCTGTGCAGAGAGGGCTCTGATAAAGTTGCTCCCTGAACAACCAACATCCCCATTCCCCCTGCCCACCCACAATCATCACACTCCGCTTCCATGAGCCACAAGAGCTTTACCAAGTGCTGAATAAAAAGGGTGCAATGGAAAATTATCTTCAATTTCTAAGCCCTCACAGGCAGACATATAAACGGGCAGACATATAAACAAACAACAGCATAAATGCAAGAAGGGCTTTCATCGAGACATGGCCAAAGCCACATGAAGTCAAAAGATTAATCACTGAACTCTTTCTAGTGAGGTTAAGGGAAGCCTCCTGCAGTGGGGACATTGCAACCACACAGAAAGGTGGGTCATTCTGGATAAAGAAAACAGCTCCCTGTGCTTGGTGTGCCCTAAGCCCTCTTGCAAGTTCGAGCTCAGACCACCTCGCCCTCTGGACTTTGTGATTGCAGGGAGACACCCGCAATCCCAGCCTCATCTCAATTCCCATTTCACCCACTACTTTCCAATTTAAACCTTAGATATTTATGCACATCTTGTTTCTAAAATATCCTCCAAACTCTTTAAAAATAAAACTCCACTGTTGATACAAAAACCATTGCAGACTTACACCAGGTGCCCAAATAGTTACTGCAGTAATGTGTAGGAGACGTATGAGCACCAAGGACAAAAAAGTTCTACAAGCTCCCATCACACTCTTCAGAAACACATATAAGCATGGAAAGCGGCAAGGCTAAGATCCCACACCTTTTAATTGTATTTATTTTTTACAACTTTAAAGAAAATATATTGAAGACACTTTTTGATTTAAAATAGTCTGTTGTATTCTGAAGGCAAAACATCTTCAGCATAACGTTAATATAAAGTCATAAATTATTAGATACCAGATTAAGGGTGATCTAAACTAACTAAAAAGTAGTACAACTAACTGGATCACCATAAGAAGTGCTCCTCACTGTACATCTCCATGATTGACAAAGATGAAAACAAAACCCTCCTCCAAATAGGGATCTGATGACAGCTAGCATGAATGGATTCAAAATTCACTACAATGCACTACAAGCTATCTTCTGCCTACATTTATTTTACAGGAGGCTTTTGAATTCCATAATGTCTTTATTCCAGCAGAAAATCCAGCATGATGAATTATTTTTGCACTAGGATATATGTGGTTTATGTTTTTTACCTTCAACTTCTTTTTCATTTCAGAAGTGTCTTGCATCTTCATATACTCTTTTATCTCTGTGGTCTGAATGGCAGGTTTTGATTTCAAAATCCAGTTCAACAGCTCGGCACTTACAGCATCAAACCTGTTTGAAGATTCAGAGGTGACCATTTGTCATGTTTTCTTCTATTGTTTTACTTGACTCCAGAAAGAGCAACCCAAATGCTCATCAGTAATAATTTTTATCACTCCCACAAAAACAGCAACCCATAAATAGGGTAACCATGCAAAATAAGATAATATATTTCCAATTAAAAGTATGAAAAAAGTAATAATATTATAGGGTTAATAAATAATTGAAGAAAATAATTAAATAATTTGTTGTTGCTGTTGTTTTTTCGAGACGGAGTCTTGCCCTTTCACCCAGGCTTGAGTGCAATGGCATCTTGGCTCACTGCAACCTCTGCCTCCCAGGTTCAAACGATTCTTCTGCCTCAGCCTCCTGAGTAGCTAGGATTACAGGTGCCCGCCACCACGCCCAGCTAATTTTTGTATTTTTAGTAGAGACAGAGTTTCACCATATTGGCCAGGTTGACCTCATGATCCACCTGCCTTGGCCTCCCAAAGTGCTGTGATTACAGTCATGACCCACCATGCCTGGCCTTAAATAACAATTTTTAAAATTTTATATATTAAAACAATGTTTACCTTTACAAAGAATCACTTGTATTTTTATAAATGCTTGTAGATAATAAAAACCAGATTTGGTTAGATCATCAGCAAAGAACAAGTACAGACATTCCTAAGGTTAATATCTTCTTTTGTTCAATATGTAATGATTGAGCCTTACTAAATGTCAGGCATTGGGTTGGACTCTTGATATGAAAGTGAACCAGATAAAAATCTCGGCTCCCAAGGAGCTTCTAGTCTAGTAAGCAATGGAACGTAACAGGCAATAACAAAAGAATTTGCTAGGTGCTAATTCCAGGAATTCACAGGAGTGGCTTCTAATCCAATCGGGGCACAGATGGCTTCCTAGAGGAGAACGACAGCATTATACTGAGGAATTTCCCTTGGCAAGGGAAAGCAAACAAAGGGAAGATCACATCTTGCAAACTGCAAGTATTAGTTAGGCGTGTCTAGAATAATGAGTACTGAACTCACAAGGGAGGGACAATTGATGATGTGGCCAAGAATCACATGGACTAGCTACAGGAAGGCCCTGCAGGATGTATTAAGGAGTTTGGACTTAACCCAAAGGCAGCTGAGAGCTTAGGAAGAGTCCTATGCATGCAACTGACATGATTCTATTTATCCTTTACTGTTCACCAAGGAGAAGGCATTAAAGAGAGACAAGAGCCGAGAATAGGCTGTGAAGCAACAGGAGTCACAATTAAGATAGTAACAGTGGGAGGGAAGACGAAAGGACAGGTTTGACAGGTGTTGAGAAGGTTGGTCAAAACCACAGCAAGGAGGAACAAGACGAGCCACAATCACTGATGGCTGGCCCTCTACCCGGTCCCTTTCTAAGTGTTTTATGTCTATTATTAACTCAAGGAATCCTCACCAGCATCCTATGAAGTATACACTATTATTATCCCCTTTAGAGATGAAGGCACTGTACTCACAGAGGTTTTCAATAACTGTCCCATGTCACAAAGCTAACAAAGGGTGAGGCTGAGATTCAAACCAAGACTGTCTGTCTTCTTAACTAGTACCCCCCCCCCCCCCCACAGAGCTTCTTGGTACGTTAAGCAGTGGCACAAGTCATTACTGCTGATTCTTGTGAGAAACTTTGCTTAAAATGTTTCTGGTGAATTATGAATATTTTATCTTTTCATCAAGGTAGATTTTCCCTGTAATATGTGAGGGATTTTGTGATGCTCTAGATAAATAACTGGGGTCAAGGTATTGCTCAAACAGGGATACGTTCCTCCTGTCATCTTAACAGCAGCTTTCTATTTAATCTTTCAGAGAAGAGACGGTCATCTAAAAATCACACATTTACAATGACCTTGGAGACTCAGTCAGCATCTGCTTTGAATACAGGCAAGAGTGATGCAATGATCGCAGGTCACAGGAACAGGTATCTACATTCTAGGAAATGACTGTCCCACTGTGCCCTGAGCTGGTAAAAACCACCACCACAGCAGCACCAAGGGAAGAGAAGTGGAAATGAGCCGCCATTTTTTAAGCATATATTTTAAACTAGGCACTGCATTAAGCAGTCATCTAAGGCCCTCGATTATTGGGGTAGTCCATTTTAAGGCAAACTAACAGTGGTTTCCAGAGCATACAGAAGATATAAAAGGGTCTGGAAACCATTTTAATAGGAATGGTTAAGGATCCTCTGTATTTTACGACAATAAAAACTGGGATATAAAAGGCTGAGGAGGTCACATACTGAAAAAGGCTATGTGGCTCTCCCTATCATTCCAAAAGAGCTAGCACATGTAGGTAGACTTAGAGGCGGCAGAATTTGAGCATGAAAATGACCTTTCTATAATAATGAGATTTAACTGTAATGAATGGATGTATTCAAGCCTCTATTCATCCAAGAATTCACTGAAGGAATGTCTGCATCAGTCAAGTGGTGGAGTCGATAACTGGAGTCCTCGCAGCTGGTTGCCCACACAACAGACACACTCTCTCCATAACTCTTCCTTGCAGTTGGAGTCCCCAAAACACAACTACAGAGACTCAAAAGGCCAGATAGTTTCAACTTCCCATGCACCAGGGGATCAGGGAGAGCAGGACAGGAGTCTGCTAAGAAGACAAGGTTAAGGGTAAAAGCCTTAGAATGACAAGAATGACAAGAGACTGCAGATGAAGGGTTGCTGAACCACACCCTTCCATTAAAACAGAATTTCCCTACCTCCGGAAGTTTTGTAATATGGGATTACCAATGATCACATTGTTTAAGATACTTTGGGCATGGTATTCTGTTTCTTACAGCACAAAGTACCCTATACAATACAGTCATGTTTAAGATTTCACAGTTACGTAGTCTAGTCTTCGACAACCTTCTGTGCTTCCAAATGCACAAAGTCAGTATTGGAGAGATACACTGCCAGATACATCTGGCAGATAATATCCACTGAGGAAATGTGAGATCTATGCTAATATTAACATTAGAAGCATCTTTTTCCTGTGCTGTCTTGGCTCCAAAAGTAAAGGTTCCACAACTGCTGCTTGCAACTCAGAGATACACTGGTCCTACAAGGAGATGCTATTAGGAGGCAGAAACATAGCCTTATTATCAAAATAAAAACCATCTGATAACACTGGAATGTTGCCTTCTTAACAAAAGCTAAGTTGGAGAAACGTATAATTTTTATTCAGGCCCAAAATAATTGCCCATTTACCCAAGCATAGGATTCTACTGTAAGAGGGAGAGAATAACAGTACTACTCTGCTTTGAGGATTACCTGCTGTAGTTCATGTCAGGTACAGTACCTGCACACAGTAGAGTTGAATAGAATAGCTGACATCAGTAAAAGCTCAATATATGTCAGCTGTGATTATTCTTCTTCAAGAGATCCTGAGTTTTCTTTTGAATCAATAAGACTAAAAGAAATATTTTATGACAAAGATGGATCTTTAAGCCAAATATAAAGAATATGTTAATCTGACAAAGAAATTAATAAAGGAAACAACAAAACATGAAAACGAATAAGGGAGAAAGGGGAGAAAAAAGGACACTAGAAATGAATTATTTCCCTGAATTAAGGATTTTTTTAATGGTGAGAGGAGGAAATAGATCCACCAAGAATACGGATGTCTACCTAAAGCAAAACTGTCGAGTTGTGAACAGTGAAAGAAAGAATAAAAAGACAGTCATGGACAATCATATCCTTCCAAGGAGAATGACGAGAAAGGAAGAAAGAAAGGTTCGATCACAGAGTTCTCCCAATTGAACATAGGATAAATAAAATTATCCAAGTAGATGCTTAGCTGGTGCCAAGTAGAATATCCAGAAGACAGGGGCGGTGGGTGGTTCAGTAGTTGACTTTTCATAATAATGATAATTATTATGTCTAGACTTGCCTATGATTAATGATTAGTATGAAATAGGCACCAAGTAGAAAATACAGTATGTACAATATTGGGTTTGAACAATTACTCTATCTCTTCTCACTTTTTCTTAGCTTCAATATCCACATGGATCTGTCTCTTCTTTGGGGGAGGAGGAGGAGGCAGTTCTTGCTTAGATTTTTTTGTAGTTGCCTGTTCTCTTACATGAACAGTCTCCAAAAGGTCCTTCTGAGGAATCTGAGACATCCCCAGCTTTGCTACAGCCTGAGTCACCTGAAATAAAAGCCATCCAAAATTCCAATTTTTATAGCAACTTCATTGAGATATAATTCACATGCTATAAAATTTTCTTTGAAATATATAATGGTTATTAGTATATTTATACAGTTGTATAATCATCCTCACACTCTGTCTCCAGAACATTTTATCACTCCCAAAAAGAAATCCCATACCCATAAACCATCACTCTCCATTCCCCACTTCCACCAGTGGCAACCATGCATCTACTTTCTGTCTCTGTGGGTTTTCCCCTTGTGGACATTTCCTGTGAATGGAATCATAGTGCATATAATCTTGTGATTGGCTTCTTCTACTTAGCATAGTGTTTTCAAGGTTCATCTATGTTGTAGCATGTGTAAATACTTCATTCTTTTGTATTATCAGATAATATTGAATCGTATGGATACACCCCATTTTGTTTATCCATTCATCTGTGTATGGATATTTGAGTTGTTCCACTTTTTGGCTATTATAAATAATGCTGCTAAGAACATCTGTCTACAAACCAATGTTTTACGTTTGACTAATTCATTAAAATATTTTTAAGATGAATAAGATTACTTAAGATTTAAGATGTTAAAATTATTTATTGGCTAAGTGTAATCAGTTACTATGAATTAAATTACAGGATATTAAGAGAATCTATTAAAACTTACTTTAGAAAACTGAAGGCAATTTTCACATGTCAATTTTTCATCAGGTATAAGGAACCAACTTTTTAGTTTGTCTACTACTCTTTTATTTCATACAAATTAAAACTAACCTGAACATTTAAATTGCAATTGTTTACTTCATGGTACAACATACCATCCAAATCAAAAAGTACCTGGTTGGAGGAATCTTCTAGTCTCTGAACCAAAGAATCCCATCTTTGAGTCAGTTCCTCCGAGTCACTATTGATCTTCTTAGATGCCTTGGAATTATCAAGTAATTGTCCCACATCCTGGCCAATCTCACTCAGCTGATCCAATGTTTGACGTTTCATTTCCATGTCTTCCTTCAAAATCTAGTATTTCAGATGTTTATTAGATGACTCTTTTTAACAGGACTTTATCTTCCCTTCCCCAGCCAAAAATTTTAAACACTGTATATTTTATAGTAAAATGTACGTGCTTTGCAGCTCACTATGCTCAAAGGTAAGATTTGTAGTTCCAGATTGTTACAGGGCAGCAGTCTAATGCTAGGCAATGAGCTGTAATCTGTATTCACTAAATTGTATTAACCATTAGCTAGAAAACATTAAGATATTATAGGCTTACAACACAGATGCTGACAACCCCATGACTTACAGCCAAACGTCGAACACTGACACTCAGTTCCTTTTGGTCTTTGAAGTTGCTTGTCTGGACTTTATTTAAAGCCTCTTCTTTTTCGGTTAACCAAGCTTTCAACAAGCACTACAAGTAGTAACAAAAATTGAACTTTATCTGCAGAATCATTTGGTAATTCAATTAAATCATGCATCCAAATTTCTAACTTTTATTTTATTAGAGGCTTCACCCTTACCTGGGGATAAGAAGGCCTTCAAACACCTAAGTCTGAGGCACAAATGACCCAGAAAGACACCTTTCTTTAAAATATTATCCTTCTCAGATTTGTAACAGAACAATCTGACATTAGCCTCATACCTAGGGAATTAAACCTAATTCTCAAGGAGATAAGTGGAGGGAAAAGGGAAAATCCAACTACGTAAGTCTCCAAAGGAGTTACATTATAACTTTCTAGAGGCAGAAGAAAGCTGGGAGATTGTCTTGTCCCAGCCCCTCATTTTAGAGAGGGAGGAAAGAGAAGTCAAGGTACATGTCCCAGATCACTTGGCTAGTTAACAGCAGAGCTGGGTCAAGGGTCCACACCCCAAAACCAATGGTCTTACCATGGCATCATGTAGGAAATCCACCCTAGCATTCAAGGTTTAACAGCGATTATGATTAAAGGAGGGAGTTTGAAGATCGCCCAAAGCCCATGTAAAGATTTTTAAACTTCACTGGCCAACAATGCGTGTTTTCTAAGCAAAGGATATTCAATTATGTAGAGAGATAATCCTGAAGAAGGGATGGAAAACAACTGTAGCTACATTGTGATAATTTTTCCCAAAATGTAGCATTTAGGGCAGAAACCCTTTTCTATTTAGTAAGGAGGAAAAAAAAACTGGTTCTGTATTTGCAATGGAATCAATTCTTTCTCAGTGATTTTATTTATCAATTAAATATTTAACAACTATTCCTTGCCTCTATATTTCACCCCCCCAAAAAATGAACATTGGGAAAATAAGAGACAAATATGGATACTGTCCTCACTCTAGTGAGGCTGGTAAGATATGCACATAAATAATGATGCTGTAAGACAGAACATGTAGATACTACACACACACACAAAATGCATAGTTAAAATGTCAGATCATTATAGAACACGATTGAAAGGTCAGCCACTCTACTTTTAAACTATTTTTTATCATGAAATTAAAATTATTTCCAAATTTGTAATTGTTTTACTGGAGAGAAGAGTAACACAATGGTTTACTCTAGTAATCGATGTCTCCTACTGCAATTATTATTATTACTATTATTTTTATTTTTTGAGACAGAGTCTCACTCTGTCACCTAGACTGGGGTGCAGTGGTGTCATCTGGGATCACTGCAACCTCTGCCTCCTGGGTTCAAGAGATTCTCCTGCCTCCAGGGCCTCCCGAGTGGCTGGGATTACAGGTGCCCACCACACATCTGGCTAATTTTTTGTATTTTTAGTAGAGACGGGTTTCACGTTGTTGGTCTGACCTCAAGTGATCCGCCCACCTCGGCCTCCCAAAGCGCTGGGATTACAAGCGTGAGCCACTGCGCCTGGCCTTTTCAGTGTCATTATTGAAGTAAAATTTTAACTATTCTATGAGGCTCTTCGGCCTAAATACAAGGTTCACATAAACGTAAATATTTATAAAGTGAAATGCAAATATTTGTAAAGTGAAATGTAAATATTTCAGAAATCAGAATCAGGTCCCTTTTGTGATTCCTAACAAGAAAAATCTGACCACAGATTGAGGGAGGGGGAAGTAGTCATTACCAATTTATATTTGGACAAATTCTGCAACCTACTTTTTAAGATGTACTATCTGCCACCATATTTAGTAAGCCACAAAACATTATACACTTGGGTTTTTTCCCCTGAAGAGAATATAGTTGCTTCTTATAGATGGAAATGAAAAGTATTTAAAAGAATCAAAATGGACACTGAGAGATGCAGGAATAGAGTATCTGCTTTTTTTTTTTTTTTTTTGAGAGGGAGTCTTGCTCTCGTCTCCAAGACTGGAGTAAAATGGCGCAATCTCGGCTCACTGCAACCTCCGCCTCCCAGGTTCCAGTGATTCTCCTGCCTCAGCCTCCTGAGGATCTGAGATTACAGGTGCTCACCGCCACGCCTGGCTAATTTTTATATTTTTAGTGGAGACAAGGTCTCACTATGTTGGCCAGGCTAGTCTTGAACTCCTGACTTCAAGTGATCTGCCCTCCTCGGCCTCCCAAAGTGCTGGGATTACAGGCGTGAGTCATCCTGCCAGGCCAGTATCTGCTTATTTTTTAAACCACAACTGTTTGGCATTTGGGGAGAAAAGTTTTGCTTATTTGTATTTTGTTTCGATGGTTGCTTTTCTGGAAGGACAGTGAACGGGCAAAGAGAACTCCTATTGAAAAATTAACGTGGCAGCTTTGTACAACAGGCTCATTTGCTGTGGTAACACTTAGTGGAAAAAATATGCAATTAACCCAGTGTTAAATCAAAGGTGTTGCTAAATAATATTTTCTCATTAATTTCAATATTTGTTAAAAATCAAGAAAAAAATCTAGGACAATTAAAGTTCATAATGTATTGAGTGGATTCATAATTCATTATTTATTGAGCACAAATTATATGCTAGGCCTTGTGTCGACACAAATTCAAACACATCAACCAATACAAATTCACTAATAACTATAATGTCAAACAAATCATGAAAATAGCATATCCAAGTACTAACATTCCAAGTAATGAAAACAGGTCAAATTAATGGAGTCAAATGACATAATCTCTATGAATAAGCTTCATGATCAGCTACCAACTGGATAGAAATTTGATCTTTAAAATAATTATTTATATATTTCCCTTTCAAAGAAAAGTAAACAAGGCAACTTTATTCTAATGTCACAATAAAAGATGGGTTACTTTTCACCATTTATTTTGTCCCTTATGGAAAACAGTTTCATACCTGTTCTTCCAATAATTCCTGCCACAATATATTAATTTCTTGTAACCTATTCCAGCGTTCTTCAGTCCAACGGCATACTGCTGTCCAGCGCTCACCAAGTTTCTAGGAAAAGGAGAAAACATCCTTTGTCAACACAGCCTTAAGAGAGAGTTACCACAATCCTTGAAGGAATTCATGATTTCCATTGTTCTTTATTATAGCATAGCAACTTATAAAAAGTATTTTTATAAAAGTTTCTTTAAAATAACACAGACTAGGCCTATAAATGTATGAATTAGAAAAACTAATTTCCATAGCATTAAACAAATGATTTCACATAGCTAGAAACTAGCATAACTAGAACTATGGTCTTAACTATTGTCTGAACTATTGTCTGAATTGTATTCATGACAATATGACATTTTTACGTATTATGAAAAAAATACAGCAAACATATCTACTTTTTGTGCTTCAAATTTTTCCAATTTTTACAATTTTTACCTTAAAAAACCAGCATGTCTGTTATATTCCTTAACTCTCTTTTACATGACAAGAAAATTTTCATCTGTAATACCAAAATTATGAAAAATGTTTAACTTACAAAAACTGTTTTGAATAAGAGAATTTTTATGAGACAATAAAAAAATCAAATGATCTGTTTACATTATGTGATCCATAAAAATATTCCCCATAAGTTACATAAACTAGCAACAGAATCTTATTAGTATCAGCAATACTAAATAGATAAATGTTATTAATTATAAAAAATCACTCATAATTTTTTCTGCCAAAATCATTACAATTTTATAAATGATTAATATTAAAATTTATTTTTGTACTATATATATGTGAACAAGAATTATTTAATTCATATTATACTATTTTGATACTTAATACGAGAATAAGCTTTTCATAGTGCAAAGCGTAGAAAACTTAAGAACCTGACATTAAAGATGTTAAGTATTTGTACATTTTTCACCTTAATTGTTTAAAGGACTGAATTATATTAACAGTGTTGTTTTATATTAAGCCATCTTAGCATTTCAATAAAACATTTTAGGTAGGTCGACTTTTTGTTTTTAACTATGTTAGATGAGATTTCACATACAATTTTGTTTATAAATCATTATTAACATGCTGGAAATAATTATTATTAACAAAATATTAATACATTTTTGGACTAATGATTTTCTTTCTTGTGTCACTGTTCTGAATTTCAGAAAGTTTAGTATCTACATTATTCAAAGCCCATTCAATGAATAAAATAGATACTGATATTTTTTCCCTGCATTCCCTGTACCACAATCATTTGTAATAGATGAGTGTGTGTATATATGTATATATTAAGCAGAAAATGGATTATCTGTAAAAAATATATGATCTGAGCTTGTATATTTGAATTGAAGGTAGAGGATTAAAGCAGGTTGTAGGCAAGCAGATACTTGAATCCCAAATCCATGTTTTATTCTGTTATTGAGGTCTTCAAGCTTTTAAAGTCTCCTAATTCTGGTTTGGTAATATTTATCTTCTGTAAAAGCTTAATTTTAGTTTTCAAATTTATTAGCTTATTTTGCTAATATTGCATGAGTTAATATCATTTTCAAGATATATTTTATAATTAATACTCTTATTCACTTGAAATTCAAACTTTTTAAAACAAATATCAGAATATAAATGTTTCAAAGCATTTATTTAAAAGATTCAATAAAATGTATATATCTTATTAGTATTTCAAAAAAAGTTCTTTGTTTTATTTTATTAAATCTATAAGTTTTATTTTCCATGTATCTTATTTCTCATATTGTTTAATAAATTGTTTATATATGCAAAAAAAAAAGAAAAAAGAAAACTTAAGAACCAGAAGATAGGTTTCTAGTCTCAGCATGATAACTCATTGTCTATTTAAATCTCAGGAGAACTACTTAACCTCTCTGAATCTCAGATTCCTCACTGCTAAATAGTCAAGGCATGAATACTTAGCTCTCAGGTTATAATAACTAACTACTACATACAAGTCTTGGAAACACTGGCTGACTTTAAATATTACAAAAGCAAAAGGACCTCATGTGATGAAACTACAGTTTGGATTGCCTCACTTAATGAGGCATCACATTTAAATAAATTGGCAACGTCTTATCAGGAAATCTAAGTATTGTTCAAATGAAATACCAATAAATTTATTTGTTAAAGACTTGTAAAGATCCACTATTGCCTTGTGCAAAAAGAAGCAATTTTGGAGGGTTTCCAAAACTATGTGTTGAATATATGTGTTGAAATAATATGTGTTGAAATTCACATATTAATCTACTGAAAACAGTGAGATATTGAATTCTACCAGATGAAATTCTCAAATTTTAGTATGCACGTAATTTTTCTTACATTGCAAATTCACTGCACCCCTCCCTCACTTAGATTTAGGTTCTGGGTAGGCCTAGGAATCCACATTTTAACAAACTCCTCAAGTGCTTCTGAGAAGAAGTCAGTGGACCACTTAATAAGATCAGTTCCTGTGTGATATGGTTTGCCTGTCTCCATCCAAAGCTCATCTTGCATTATAACTACCACAATTCCCACATTTTTTGAGAGGAACTTGGTGGGAGGTAATTTAAGCATGGGGGCAGGTCTTTCCTGTGCTGTTCTCATTACAGTGAATAAGTCTCACAAGATCTGATGGTTTTATTAAGGGGAGTTTCCCTGTACAAGCTCTCTCTCTTTGCCTGCTGCCATGCATGTAAGATGTGACTTGCTCCTCCTTCCTTTCTGCCGTGATTGTGAGGCCTCCCCAGCCACATGGAACTTAAGTCCATTAAACTTTTTTTTCTTCCCAGTCTCAGGTATGTCTTTATCAGCAGTGTGAAAATGGACTAATATAGTACATTGGTACCAATAGAGTGGGGTGCTGTTGAAAAGGTACCTCAAAACGTGGAAGTGACTTTGGAACTGCATAACAGGCAGAGGTTGGAAACATTTGGAGGTCTCAGAAGAAGAGACAAAAATGTTGGAAAGTTTGAAACTTCCCAGAGTCTTGTTGAATGGCTTTGCAAAAAAAATGCTGATAGCAATATAAACAAAAAAATACAGGCTGAGGTGGTCTCAAATGGAGATGGGGAACTTCTTGGGAACTGGAGCAAAGGTGACTCTTGTTATGTTTTAGCAAAAAGGCTGGCAGCATTTTCCCCCTATACTAGAAATTTGTGGAACTCTGAACTTGAGAGAGATAATTTAGGGTATCTGGTGGAAGAAATTTCTAAGCAGCAAAGCATTCAGGAGGTGACTTGGGTGCTGTTAAAGGCATTCAGTTTTATAAGGGAAACAGAGTATAAAAGTTTGAGAAATTTGCAGCCTGACAATGCAATAGAAAAGAAAATCTCATTTTCTAAGGAGAAATTCAAGCTGGCTGCAGAAATCTGCATAAGTAGCAACGAGGTAAAAGTTAAACACAAAGACAATGGGAAAACACCTCCATGGCATGTCAGAGGGCTTCACATCAGTCCCTCCTATCACAAGCCCAGAAGCCTAGGAGGGAAAAATGGTTTCGTGGGTTGGGCTCAGGGTCCCCGTGCCTTGTACCTAGGTACTTGGTGCCCTGCATCCCAGCTGTTCCAGCAATGACTAAAGGGGCAAAGGTACAGCTCAGGCCATGGCTTCAGAAGGTGCAAGCCACAAGACTTGGCTTGTGGTGTTGAGCCTGCAGGTACACAGAAGTCAAGAATTGAGGTTTGGGAACATCCACCTAGATTTCAGAGGATGTATGGAAACACCTGGACGTCCAGGCAGAAGTTTGCTGCAGGGGTGGGGCTCTCATGGAGAACCTCTGCCAGGGCAGTGCAGAAGGGAAATGTGACCCAAACAGAGTCCCTACTGGGGCACCACCTAGTGGAGCTGTGAGAAGAGCACCACTGTTCTCCAGACCCCAGGGTGGTAGATCCACTGACAGCTTGCATCGTGCACCTGGAAAAGCTGCAGACACTCAACACTGGCCCATGAAAGCAGTCAGGAGGGGGATATTTCCTGCAAAGCCACAGGGGCAGAGCTGCCCAAGACCATGGGAACCTACATCTTGCATAGGCGTGACCTGGATGTGAAACATGAAGTCAAAGGAGATCATTCTGGAGCTTTAAGATTTGACTGCCTCATCGGATTTCATACTTGAATGGGGACTGTAGCCCTTTTGTTTGGGCCAATTTCTCCCGTTTGGAACAGATTTATTTACTCTTTACCTGCATTCCCATTGTATCTAGGAAGTAACTAACTTGCTTTTGACTTTGCAGGCTCATAGGTACAAGGGATTTGCCTTGTCTCAGATGAGACTTTGGACTGTGGACTTTTGAGTTAATACTGAAATGAGTTAAGACTTTGGGGGTGCTGTTGGGAAAGCACGATTGGTTGTAAAATGTGAGGACGTAAGATTTGGGAGGGGCTGGGACAGAATGATACGGTTTGCTTGTGTCCCCATCCAAGTCTCTTGAATTGTAACTCCCACAATTCCCACATTTCAAGGGAGGAACCCAGTGGGAGGTAATTGATTTATGGGGACAGGTCTTTCTCTTGCTGTTCTTGTGACAGTGAATAAGTCTCACGAGATCTGATGGTTTTAAAAAAGGGATTTTCCCTACACAAGCTCTCTCTCTTTGCCTGCCACCATCCATGTAAAATATGGCTTGCTCCTCCTTCCCTTCCGCCATGATTATGAGGTCTCCCCAGCCACATGGATCTGTAAGTCTATTAAACCTCTTTTTCTTCCCAGTCTCAGATGTGTCTTTATCAGCAGTGTGAAAACGGACTAATACACTGTGCTTCTAAATCTTGTCATTATGCACAAGGAAGCTGGGGACTGTAACCAATCTCACTCATTCACCCCAAGAGCTTAAGTAAAGGAATCAATACCTGGGTACTCCTGTAGCCCATACACTGTAGAATCCCAACTGGGAAGTACAACCAAAGGTAGGTTTTTCTACCCTTCTGGATAAAGAATGAGAAAGTACATGAAGAACAAGAGCAATATGTAATTGGGTCTCAGATCACAGGTCCCTCAGGATTATCCAACTTTACAGGGCCCTTACCTGTAACTGGTCTTCTAGGATAGCTGTAGCACTCTCACCACTGTTTTCATCAACAATGACCACCATGTGAGTTAGTGAATTTACTTTCACCTGTTCAGCCTCAAGATCACTTTGCAAACTCTAGAGAAAAAAATTAAGATAAACCATTATTTCTACTCTTTCACATTTACCTATTTAAAATGCACTCAGTTGTCAATAGTAATTAAGGACAGTTAATGAAGCATCGTATTTAAATTTCCAATCAGTACCCTAAGTGTTCTACTAATGAAACTAATCCTATTATACATCGTTACATTCCATTATCAACAAAGGCAGTTTGAGGATGCAATGTTATAACAGACTGCAAATGGAGATACCACCACTTTTATTCAAGTTCTGACCCTCCCTCAGAATTTATAGCATAAAGGAGTTGAGTGGCCATACTAAGAATTAAGACAAAAATGTAGAAGTGGTAAAGCAAAAAAGTCCAGAGCTTAAATATACCAAGTCAGAGATCATTTTATCTAGTGTAGGATGGTATAAAGAGATAAGTAGAATGCTACATGATAGCCAAAAGTTACTCTGATTAGTTACCCAATTAAGTGGCTAAGGAAGTATGGACACCTTAGATTCTCTCACTTTTTCCATGGAAAGAGCATAGTCATTGGATACATGTGTATAGAAAATTTATAGGCTGGGCATGGTGGCTCACATCTGTAATCCCAGCACTTTGGGAAGCCAAGGCAGGTGGATCACCTGAGGTCAGGAGTTCAAGACCAGCTTGGCCAACATAGTGAAACCCCAACTTTACTAAAAATACAAAAAACTAGCCGTGGTGGCACACGCCTGTAGTCCTAGCTACTTGGGAGAATCGCTTGAACCCAGAGGGGAGCTGAGATTTTGCCATTGCACTCCAGCCTGGATGATAGAGCAAGACTCCATCTCAAAAAAAAAAAAAAAAGAAAGAAAGAAAGAAAGAAAATGTATTTAAACACTATCAATAGTGTTCTCACAAGCTTCTCAGAGGTGTGTTTAATGTATCCCTAAAATTTTACGCATCAGCTACCTCAATGTTTCACTGATCAATAAAGTCTTCAGTTTACAGAGAGCATATTTTATTCTACCTTTCCTTATCTTAACTATGAAAAGTTTATCTCCTAAACTTGTGACCAAATTAAATTGCCTAACTAATATCGGTTCCTCCCGTAACGCCTGATGCTTTCCTGGATCACAGACAAAGAAACAGCTCTCCTTAAAGGTTTAGGTACAGACACCTCTCAAAATTTGCTCTTCACCCACACACCATGTGAACACCAACATGGTAGGGTTCTTCACCACTTACAGGGTCAAAAGAACCCTTCTCCAGTTGTATGAAAGCTTTCATAAGAAAACTGCACATCACATATAAAATTTTACTCTGCCCTTTTATCCTTGGCTCAGAAAAGTCTCATCCCCATCAATTCCACCCTCTGAGCTGCTAAATGAAGAGAACCTGAAGAAGTGTCGCAACTTCATGTTAATGATAGACGTCATCAGCCTTTGAGATGCTAAGTGCTGCTCTTTCATATTTGATAAGGTATCAAAGAAATATGAGACAGATTTACTTTATGTTCTTCTAGCAGCTTTTGTAGAGATTTTACATCATCGTCCAGGGGGCAAGTTTCCATCTTCTGAATGCGCTCCTCTGTGAGTGTTAACCAGGTGGAGAGCTGCTGCAGTTGCTTCTTCTGTAGTTCCATCAGCACATCGTGTAGTCTGCCCATGGGGAGCACAGCATTACTCCTATAAGCCTTTTCCCTTTGCAAAGTCAAATATACATTCTGGGCACCAGAGATACAGGGCAAGGGAAAACACCCTTGTCTAAACATTCTAGGTAGCATTTAGTCTTTAAATATAGAAGCCAGGAAAGTAAACTTTTATTTTTTCCTAAATGGAGTTCATTAAATGCAGACAAAGAATGCAAATAACAGCACCCTGTATTCATATCAGAATCATTGTTTCTTCAGTAAGGAACTCCTACTTATTAAATAGGTGGAAGTTTGCTCCTGAAGACACAATACATGAAATAAAATAAACCATGAGAAAGCTTTAAAATAAAAGTTACAAAATGGAAAAGTAGATCAATACTACATAGTCCTGTCTTCACACCAAGTTAATGTTTAGCTGATTTTAATATTGCAAATAAGTAACTGCCCATATGAAATGTCTTTTCCTTTTTTTGGAGACAGTCTCACTTTGTTGCCCAGGCTGGAGTGCAGTGGCTGAATCTCAGCTCACTGCAACCTCCGACTCCTGGTTCAAGGAATTCTCATACCTCAACCTCCCAAATAGCTAGGATTACAAGCATGGCCCACTATGCCCAGCTAATTTTTGTATTTTTAATAGAGACAGAGTTTCACCATGTTGCCCAGGCTGGTCTCGAACTCCTGGTCTCAAGTGATCTACCCGCCTCGGCCTCCCAAGTGCTGGGATTACAGGCATGAGCCACCAGGCCTGTCCTCTTTTCCCTTTTTGTTAAGTCCTTTATTCCAACTTTTACCTTCTGGTATGGCTAGCACACCAAAGGGGAAACAAAGATCATGCAAAATTCCAGCAATATTACCCATAGAAAAGAGTCTTACTTTTCCGAGGCAAGTTCTATAATCATCTTGCTTTCACAGACATGCAGACATCTCCTAGAGCTCAACTGTGCGAAGCAACCTGTGGAATTAAGTGCATTTCTTGGCTTTCCACTCACCGGGACTGTCTGTCCATACTCTCCACCCTAAGAGCCTCCCATCTAGCATTCAGCAGGGTCATCTGTTCCTGAATCTCAAATTCCTCTTCGTCTGATAGAGTTCCTTGTGTTATCAGTTGGTTGCCTGCCTGCAGGACGCTGCCCACACTGCTCTGGTGTGCAGTTAGTTCCATCATAAAAGCCTAGAAAGGGACATTTGGTATAATTTGTGAGTTACTCAGTGCAAAAAAAAAAAAAAAAACTGAACAAATTGCTAATGCCTAACCTAAATGTCAGTGATGCAAAAAAAGGTAGCCTAGTAGAGTGCAAACAATGCAGACATTGACCCCATTTTTTAAGCTCTGAAAATAGGAATAATCACCTGCTATAAGTTAAAAGAGACATAGCTAAAAGCAAGCAGTGTTGCACCTGATAATACCAGCTATTTTAAAGTAAATGCTGACTACGCTACTCATAGATCATGGACATGAAATTCTAAATAAATACAATAAATAAAAGGCCGGGCATGGTGGCTCACACCTGTAATCCCAGCACTTTGGAAGGCTAAGGTGGGTGGATCACTTAGGCCAGGAGTTCAAGACCAGCCTGGACAACATGGTGAAACCCCATCTCTATTAAAAATACAAAAAATTAGCTGGGCGTGGTGGCATATGTTTATGGTCCCAGCTACTTGGGAGGCTGAGGCAAGAGAATCGCTTGAAGCCAGGAGGTAGAAGTTGCAGTGAGCCGAGATCACGCCGCTGTACTCCAGCCTGGGCGACAGAGTGAGACTCAATTAAAAAAAAAAAAAAAAAAAAAAAAATATATATATATATATATATACATACACACACAAAATAAAATACCATACTCACCCAAAAGGAAATGTTTAAGAGATATTACCACTTATATTTTTTCTATCGAAAACAACAAATAAGATCTGTCAATTAACATACAAAAGAAAAATTTAACCAAAAGAAATCTCCATATAGTGAAATTCACTATGCTGCAATATAGTATGTCCTCAAAGGAGCAGGAAACTGTTAAGATATAAACAAATACAGGAACCCTGGGTATGACATTTGTCTAATCATGCAATTAAAAAGAATAATCGTTTCCTAGGGAACACTCAGATCTTAAAGATTTGGTGTACTGGTTCACTCCTTCGCTTTTGAAATATAACAATGCACTTCAGAACTGAGCAGTACTATGCAATGATTTTCATCAGTGGCTCTCCAAAACATACAAGGAGACTGAAATCTAAAATCTAATTCTGAGGCACAGTTTAATCACCCATACCAATTATGTAACAAAGCACTATTTAAATATCACAGTTCCTGAAATAAACCATTGACCTTTCCAAAGAACAGAATTCGGTAGATAACAAATAGGAGAGTAGAGTCCCTAATTAAGACTCAGGTCCCGTGGGGGACACACCCTGCTAAGAAACTACAGATATTTACTTCATGGGTTGCAAACTGGTCTTTGACTTCTTCAACATCATCAGAAATATCATCCTGCTCCTGGAAAGTGTCCTCGGCAGAAAGCAACCAGGTCAGCACTTCCTCCAACGCTATCTGATAGCTGTCCAGATCCACGTCAACTTCAGTGACAGTGCTGGGGGTCTCAGCTCGGGGAATCTCATGCTCCTCCTTGGGCGCTGTACTCTGTAAAAACAAAGCCAAGAAAAACCCACACTTACCATGAAAGCAAGAGGTGTTCAGCAAACTCACACTGTATGGCAAACCCAAAGTAGACACCACTCTCTTAGGCACTAATCCAATTCTCAGGAGCCAGATGGGCACAGCCACGAATGAGTCAGAAGCATTGAGTAAGTGCACTAGGGTAGCAAAGAGTATAAAAGCAGCATGCACTCATTCTGTACTCAAGGAGATTCTAATATAGTCAGGGACAGAGAACCTACATGAATCACTTCTGAACAGAAATTAAAAAACAGCTATTAGAAAAGTTGTAAATGCCATGGTCCCAACAAGGCATGATAATTTGAGTTCACAAAGGCTAAAACAGTCAGGAAAGTTTCATAGAGGAGCTACAGCATGTTGGGCCTTTTCTGTAATTTAAAGAAAAAGAAAGGTGGGACTTCTGCTTTGACCCTTAGGTAAATTGTTTTTGCTGAACTGCATTCTATCATTGCATTTTAGACACTAAAAGACAGCCACACAGGCTGTTGTACTGATTGTATTTTTCTTAGGCAATTGCCCTCTGGTTTATTTGATGGTCTTTTAGGGCTCATGGAATAAATTTCTTTCAACCTCTTTCTAAACAACTGAGTATTTCCTTATATACTTTAAGAGCTTATAACCAAATTGACTCTCCCTAGTTATTTTATTCCCTTTCGGAGCAAGACTTCTTTAAGAAGTCTTAAATTCTTAAAGAAGAAAACTTGCCTACATTCTGTCTCTACTTTATCAACTCTCACGCATAATTTTTAAGTAGAATATTTCAAACGTACAGAAATGTATAGAGAACAACACAAAAAATGCTCAGGTATTTAACAGCTACGGTTTGTTAACATTCCCTCTAACTTCAACTTGCTATTTGCCCCATGACTCAACTGAAAAGGCTTTTGCCAATGTCACCAATAACCTTCCCATTGCCAAACTGACCTTTCCAGCATCATCTTCACGGTGACCATATAATTAACCAACAAACTAATTTTTGATGATAACTATGCTCGAACAACAAATCTAAATCAGAACCGCCCAAGAAAGCCCAGAGAGCTGGCCACCCACGTTCCTTGCTTCAGCCCTCAGTAGCATTCCTCAAGGCTGAGCAACCTCAGCTTCTGGAAGCTTCTTTCCCTGCTTCTGCGACATTGCCCTGGTTTCTTGCTGGTTCAACAGCAGCTGCTGACTCATAAGTAATGAATCTCCCCCAAATAAAGTCCTGGGCTCTTTTTTCTCCCCTCTCTATACTCTGAGTAATCTCATCTACTCTTATTGGATTTAAAGAACCATCTAGAACCACCTAGGAGTCTGGATTCCAAACTCTCATATCCCACTAATCTTCATATCTCTACTTCAATGCCTCCTAGGAATATTAAACCATGTTCATATTCAAACCTTTCACTTTATTCCAATTGTTCCTCCTCAGGCTTCTCCATCTCAGAAGATGGCTCCTCCCTACAACTAGGTACTCCAGCTACAAACCTGGGAGCCAGTCCGGATTCTCTCCTTCACCTTCCACATTTAATATGTAAGTAATTCTGACCTTCCTTCAAAACTTATCTCAAATCCATCCAGACCTTTCCCTTTCCACAACCACCTACATCCATCTTTTGAACCGGGATACCTGCTAACAAGTGCCTTTACTTTACTGTTTTCCCCCACCCAACACTCTCACCTTCATAATCCACAGTCCTTTTCTCACACAGCAGCCAGAATGATCTTTCAAAAATGTAATCCCATCATAAGACGCACCTGCTGAAAACTTTTCGCTGGCTTTCCCAATGCTCTTAAGATATAATTTAAAATTTTTAACACAGTTTACAAAAATACTGTGATAGCAAGAAACCAAGATAGAGAGACAGAAAGAGAGAGACAGACAGAGAGTTGTATTTTGATAGATTAATCAGAAAAGACTTCTCTGAAAAGGCTCCATTTAAACTGAGGAAAAATGTACAGCCTGCCATATAATGGTGGGTGGAGAAGCATTTAACAGATGGGAACCTGCATGAACAAGAATCTTGGGGAAAAAGTGGAAAAAGTCCACTCTAACTGCAGGGCAGAGTAGCAGAGGTAGGCCACATCTTGTAAACTATAGGAGAAAATGAAGTCTTTAATTAGTATGAAGGCTAGAATAGAATGAAAACACACACAAAAGACATTTTGGAGGAAGACTTGAAGAATCCAGGAAACTGAATATATGAGTTAAGAAATGAGCCAATCAGCACAGAGTTGAAACCATGGATAATTGAAAGACAGATGGTGCCAAAGACAGAGAAAGAAAAATGAGTTAAGTTATGGACCAAAAATCCTAAAACTGCAGAATTAAAATAACCCCTGGAGATCATTTAGCTACAAACTTCTATACTAAAATAAGAATATCTAAGAACCAGGAAAGTTAGTGACCAGCCAAAGGTCACTGAGAGAGGCACCAGTATCCATGAGGTCGAGAAGGAAGGCATTATCTAAACACAAATGTTCAAATGGTATTAATTCAAACACATGAGGAAACTTTCAACTGACAGATATTTAAAGAGTGAAGGAATTATTCACTGACCACCAGCGTATGTTTGTAGAAAGAACGGGGCAGAAGAAGTCTGGCTATTAGGAGAGTAGTGGACAGGAAGCTATGCCAGAGAGATGATTAAAACTTTATCAGGGCTGGACGCAGTGGCTCACGCCTGTAATCCCAGCACTTTGGGAGGCCGAGACGGGCGGATCACGAGGTCAGGAGATCGAGACCATCCTGGCTAACACGGTGAAACCCCGTCTCCACTAAAAAAAAAAAAAAACACAAAAAGCTAGCTGGGCGAGGTGGCGGGCGCCTGTAGTCCCAGCTACTCCGAAGGCTGAGGTAGGAGAATGGCTTGAACCCGGGAGGCGGAGCTTGCAGTGAGCTGAGATCCGGCCACTGCACTCCAGCCTGGGCGACAGAGCGAGACTTCGTCTCAAAAAAAAAAAAAACTTGATCACATTTTAATTTTCAATTAACGTAATTCAGCCTCTAAGGCACTAATGAAAGCTTGCAAATGAAGACGTTAGTGTTAATACACTTGCACTTAATGAAATAGCAAATGTTTTCTGAAGTTCTTATCATGCCACCCTGAGCCCTAAACATAAGTGATTATTTTATCTGAACATAATGAAAAGTAAATGAAGTCTCCCTCCTTTTTAAGAGAGAAGGTCCTTAACTATAAGAGCTAAATATCTCCACCTTCTAACAAAATGCAATAAGGAAATGAATCTAAAACCCCAAAACAAACCCAGAAGATCATCTGAGCCAACTAAAAAGGTCATCATTAATGTAGAATAGTAACTACACTTGTAGAGGCAAACGCTTCCTAGCACTTTTTTTCAATTATAGTAAGTTAGGAATTTTCGTCAGCATCATTTGATATTCATTTCAAAAGAGTGGGTTCACAATCAGGCCTCATTTCTCAATCTTTTCTTTGCAATAAATGTTTTTTCTTTTTCTATAAATCACTCTATTTTTGAAATGGGGAAAATAAAAGGATTGGTACATACTACCCAAATAAAATTTAAAATAATAAGTAAATTCTCTGAATCTCAGAGGAAGGAAAAGGATGCTGTGTCAATTCAAGACTAGTATCATAATATGGGAATTAAATAATTTTTTAAAGAAATCCGTTAAATGAGAATGCCAAAACAAATCAAGAAAAAAAACGATAGTAATGATAGCTGTTGCTTGTTGAGTGCTTATCAATGTCATTTTAGACACTTTGAATTCATTATCTTTATGAAGTAGGTGGTTTTAACCACATTTTGCAGACAAAACTGTGATTGAGAGTTTAAGTAACAACCCAAAACAAGTAGCAACAGGATTAATTTAAGGTCTGGAGCCCAAGCTTGCTTCCTCTCTGAAATGTATTTCTTATAATTTTGAAATCTACATGTATGTCTTGGTTGCTTGGTCTCTAGAATATTGAACCAAGTGACTACTAAGGTCCAACTCTTAAGACTCTCTCATCTTACAAATTACAAGGACTGGTTGGACTAAAACAGAATGAGATTAAATATGGATTCATTCAAACATTATAACTAAGTAAGAAAATAAATTATGATTTTATTTCTCTCTTTAAAAATTCATTTATATCCTGATGAATGAAATCATCACAATCCCTTCATGAAAAGCTCACCAGTAGTTTACCATACATTACTGCTCCTAAAGGAAAGGGAAAATAAGGCTTACATTTTGATAGCCCTTGTGAGATATATAATGGAAAAAAAAATCTTTTTTTCAATGGTGAAGAAAGAAAGACAATTAGTACTTAGAACAAAACCTAGGCTGATATGAGAAAAACCATCCCTAGCACTTGACAGAAATAAAAGCTGGCAACCAGATGATGTAAAAACATAGATTCTCAGCATGTCATGCAGCAGCATGATCAACAGTCCAGTTTTTCTGGGTGAAATAAGGTATTTTCCTTCTTAATAAAGTCCATTGAATTATGGTTTTTCTATTACATGAATGTGACAGAATGCTAACTGCTAAACTGAACTTCTTATGCAAATGTAAGCTGAGAAACCAAGATGTTCTCAGTCAAGAAAAAAACCCTCTGAAAGTGTTTTTATCTAGTGCCTAGGAGAAAACAAATATGGCAAGCCAAACACTTTAATAAAATGTTATCTGTACCTGTATATTAATTGCTTCTTCCTCACATTCTTTCTTATATTTCCTTGGGAGTGTCTCTACCTCACGGATGGCATCTATGGTGACTTGCTGAGGTAGCACCTCAAACAAAGATGTTAAATACATAATTATGGATTTCTTGTCAGGAAACTGAACGGCAACATCTAAAAGTGGAAGAATATAAGAACCAGCTTAAATTAGGTGTCCAAAATATGTGAATTGCTCAATATTAGATATAAAATAACTCTCCTTAGTACCCATAAACAATACCTAATACATAATCTTTGCAATACCACAGCTCAGTACATTGTCACTTCAAAATATATGAGACAAAGGCAAAAGGGATTACTTATTTTTGTTCAGTATATCATTTTTTAAAGTCTTTCCTAAAAGCTTCCCCAAAATGGCCAAAGATAAGCTACCATATGTTACCATTTAAGATAAAGATACAGACTTTATTCATACTATGAAAATAAGTCTAGAATTCAATCCTGCAACATTTATAACTAAAGTCTTTACATCACATGTAAGAAGCTCACATAAAAACACTTTTTAAAGGACTAACCAGATACGGAATTTATCTAATAATTGCATTTTCTTAAAACTTTAATTCTTACTTAATTTAGATTAACTATTGTCCAGTGCTGTAGTTAAATTTCTACCTAAAGGATCCTACAAATTGCTAAGTACAAAAGTATTAATAACTGTCCGTAATAAAATGACTTGCACCTATACTCCAAAAAGGAAAAGGTTCTTCAAGTCTCATAATTCATTTTTAAAAGGACAAAGAGACACTGCTTTTCAAGAATGCAAAACTGTAAAGTAAATCAAGGTTGAAATTAAACACTGAACAATACCTTCAGGATCTAACAGCTTTTCAATTCCCAAATAAGTTTGAGCCTTGCTGAAGGCATGTTCAAGTCTCTCAATTGGTGACATTTTGATAACTTTATCCCAGCTGAAGAGATCAGGTCTGAAAACCATGCAAATAAAATGCAATGAAGATGAAATATGTGGAAACAAAGTAGGCATTGTTATACTATAATACATTTTAGTTTTAGATTATTTTTATTTGTGAGGATTTTTTGAGTTTATTTTTATATTCCACAGACTTGTCAAATACATACTTGAAATTAATTCACAAATATGAAAATAACAGATAATACTTTCCAAGGATCTTGTATTAGCTAAATAGGACTGCTATTTTCTGTGGTAACCATTAAGACTAGAAGTAGTATGTAATATTTCCCAAAGAGTAGAAGAAAAGGGTTAGGGGGAACCTACCGATACAAAAAGAGACAAGAAAGTAAAAAAAACACACACACACAGAAAAGATAAGACAAATGAGCAGCTCACACTATGTTGTAAAAATGAACCTAAATATATAAATTATCACAATCAATGTTAGTGGACTAAATTCTTCAATTAAAAGATCAAGATTAGCAGAACACAAAATGCAGCTCTAATCTGTTCTCAGGATATTCCTAAAACAAAATTCTTGGAAGAGTTTCCCTCCAGTGCCCCGCTTCCATGCTACTATATTGTCTAGTACTGTATTTCATTTCTATCTTGGTTTTCTTTTAATCCCACAAATTGGACATTATTGTTGCTTTGACTTATCCAAAAGTTCATCATTTTCTTTATTCTGTGTCTGTTCTTGCATGTTAGACCCACCCACCTTCTGAGATGCACTTCCCCCACTTCCCTCCCTGAATTCATCTCCCATTACTCCCCCAACTCAGGTCACTGCAGTCACTGGCCTCTCTTATCCCAGGTGCCTCCTCTGCTCTTGTCTGATGTATTTTTCTTCAGTGTGTGTACTATTTCTATACACTACACAACTTTATTATTGTCTATCTCCCTCTGTTGGAACATAAGCTCAAGGAGAACTAAGACTTTTGCCTGTTTTGTTCTCTGCTGTATACCCTGTGTCTAACACGTAAAAGGCACTCCACACATATTTGTTGAATCAATTAATTAATAAATTGAAAGGCATATTGGCTAAAACTCTACACTTTCTTGATAAAATCCCTTAACCAAGTAGAAACCTAGGGCAACCTTCTTAAACTGACAAAGGAGGAGTGGATGAATACTGGCAGGGAGGGATTCTTTAACCTCATAAAAAGTGTACCCAAAAAGCTACAAAAAACATCGTTCTTATGGTAAAACACTAAAAACACTCCTTTTGTTATCAACAACAAAAATTCTACCCACTATCACCAATTCAAATCAACACTGCATTGAAGGACAAGGCACAATAGAGAACAAAAAAAAAAAGAGAAGAAATAAAAGAATCATAATTCTAGGACATTCTAATGCCTCCTCCCCCAAAAAACCTACAATCTACAGAAACAAACTTACTAAAATGTGTAAGAACTGATTAAATTTCCAGATACAAGATGTAGAAATGTCTATTGCACTTTTATATACCAGCAAAAAAACATAGAGGAAATGAAACTTGAGAAAAGTAATCATTTACAATAACAATAAAACATAACAAATTTTGCCTTTGGCATTTCAATCCCTGATTCATGTAGAAATTATTATTTTTTTTTCAGTGTGGTGAAGTAAAGATCCAATGCATTTATTTATATATGGGTAATCAATTGTCCAAACCATCTATTAATCTGCAATGTCAGCTCAAGCATATATCAGATTTTCCTGTGTAATGGTGCCATTTCTGAGTTCTTAATTTTATTAGGTTGAACCATAGGAAAACACCACTCTTATACAGCAAAAACAGTCACATAGGCCATTTCATATGGTTCAGCTTACATTGGTATGTATATTGATAGTACTGCATAGTCTTAATTAATATAGCTTCATACTTTCTTTTTGGAAAGTATTTCAGCCTGGTTCTTCTTCAGAAGTCTACTGGCTATTCTTGGGCCTCGTCTTTTATATAATTAGAATCTGTTCACAAGTTTCATTAAAGACAATTTGGCTACTTTTAATTTTAATTGGGAATGCACTGAATTTACAGAGTTTTACTTTTGGTATGAGAAGAAAAGCTAACACAATTTTTTGTATACATTATCAGTTAGTGCTGAATGACTAGGGTTGAACTATGTGAGTTATTTCATATTTTTTAAATTCATAAATATGCAGGAGAAACTATGGACCTTGTATTGTGGCATTTAAGTCCTAAGGAAATAAAGACTTGATGGGTAGTTTTCTTCCATGATATTTCTTTTCTTAAGGTTTTGGTAGAACATGTGCAGAAAGGAGAGCGGTGGGACTGGAGAAGGGGCTTCAGGGAGTAGTGGTGGCAGCAAAGGGGCAGAGAGGAAACACGAATTTGTAAAGCCCACTTCTAGATAGAGTAATGTCTCACTTATGTTGGTGGAGGACAGCATTAAAGGCGAGTCCATCTGTCCAGCTGGTGGTGAAGTTGAGGACGTTGACTTGGCTGTAGGGCCTGGTGGTCTGACGTACCCAGCTGAGCAGGATCTTTTCACTGTTGGTCTGCTGCAGGTCCGACATGACATCCTTCATGACATCTTTCACCTATGTAAGAGAAACCAGACCTGTCTATAACTAATACTTCAATCGTTTACTTCTATTTAATTCAATGAAGTCTTTGAAAAAGCGATATTGCACTAATTAACCATTACGGATCAGGTAACTGGCATTCATTTTACTTCAGATTTTTCTGTAGACACTGGAGCAATAAATGTTAACAGTGATTATTTCGGGGGACAAAATTTGGGGTGATTTTTACCTCACTTTTATACATTACTGTGTTTTCTATATCTTAAGCCACACTTATACTATGTTTGGTTACAATGAACACTACTTTCATAGTCATAGAAAGTCATAGTTTAACTCTATGTGTTTACAAAGACCTTTTCAATTTAAAAAAGTTTATTTTCTACAAAAATTAGAAAGGAAAAACTTTTGAGTACCTACAAAATAAAGTATCTTTCCTGATTGCAATCACAGTTATACTCTAGAACTAACATTTTAAATTATTATTATGTTTCAAGAAAGTGCTCAAAGAATGACACAGATCTATCTAAGGGACACAGGAGCCAATTTAAGGGGCTCACACTGGCCAAATCTAGGATGACTTGAACACTCAAATGAGTACTAGTAAAAGATTATAAACCTATGCAAATGTCCATGAATCTATACTGATATATAAATGACTAAATGAATGGAGAGAGAGATAAGATAGACAGAGAAACAAGAAATAAGGGGAAGCTCTTCCTTACAAGTAGAAAGCCAACTAATATAGAAGGAATCATGAAATTAGAAAATCATGATCCATCAAGTATCATAATAATAGCTGGTCCAGGCAAAAAGTATGAATGGGTGCTAAAACTAATGAATAAAACTTTGATAAAAACTAAATATTTATACAGTCTCAAAGTATATCCCCACTCGATACTTTTAATAACAAAGGGTAGTCAAATTACGGGGAAGAAACTTGGTAAATACCACCTTAGCCAAACAATCAAAGTTAACACTGCCAGAAAAAGAACTAACGGACATCACCTATCTCCGATATGATGCACTAAGAAGAACTCATGTCACTTTTGTGACGTCCCTGCCAAAAGTGAACAACCTGAACTTAATCATAAGGAAACCTCAGCCAAGCCCAAGCCCACCTAGAGAGATATTCTACAAAATAACTGGCCAGTACTCTTCAAAAATATCAATATCATGAAATACAAAGACTCAAAAACTTCCAGATTAAGGAGGACTAAAGAGACATGAAAAATAAATGTAATGCATGATCTCAGATTTTCTTTCACTACTAAGGATATTACTGGGACAACTGACAAAATCTTAAGATCTGTAGATTACATAATTGTATTATTTCAATGTTATTTTCTTGATTTTAATAATTGTATATTAAGTTTTCATATTTAGTAATCAATGATTGGCATTTTAAATATCAGTATTTCACATTTCATATTATTATACCAGTATGCTATTGTGTTTACATATGAGAGTTCTTGTTTTTAGGAGAATGTCATGGTTTTAGAAAATACACACTAAATATTTTAGGCAGATAGGGAGAGAGTACAAATGCAATATAGACATTTAGGAAATGTGAGTGAAAGGTACTTGGGAATTCTTTGAACTATTCCTGCAACTTTTCTGGACATGAAATTATGTCAAATTTTTAAAATTTAACATAAGAAAGGTACGTACTTTTTTTCCTAGGCCACAAAAAAAGGGCATTTGTCAGCCTCTTCCATTGAAAATTGTTATGAGTTGAATTATGTTCTCTAAAATTAATATGTTGAGTACTTCAGAGAGGGGCTGTATTTGGAAGTAAGGTAATTGCAGATGTCACTAGTTAGAATGAGGTCATACAGGAGTAAGGTGGGCCCTAAATCCAATATGACTGATGTCTTTACAAAAACAGGAAATTTGACACAGGTATGCACACATAGAGAACACCATGGCAACACTGGAGCTATCTTATCACAGGCCAAGGAACCGCAAAGATTGCAGACAAACCACCAGAATTTGGGGTCAAGGCATGGATCAGAGTCTCCCTCAGAGACCTCAGAAAAAACCAACCCTGCTGATGCCTTGATTTTGGACTTCCAGCCTCCAGAACTGGGAGACAACACATTTCTGTTATTCAAACCAACCAGCTTGTGGTACTTGGTTACGGCAGCCCTAAGAAACCAAATGACAAACAATACATTTTCCATCTCTATTTAAAAGTGACTGGAAATTTCCCCACCTGCCAGTGCAAAATGATGCTCCAAAGTAAACCCAAAGTCAGTTTGTGATTTCCATCCACAATGTCAGTTCCCCCTATATTCACTAATTCCACCTATTAAGAAAAAAAATAAAAATAAAAATAAATAAACCACTTTTAAGACAATTTATTCACAGAACTCTAGGTTTTCATTTTAGCACATTTGGACAGCAGTATAAGTGAGAGATAAGAGAAATTTCATTTTAGAGAATCAGGTGAACCTAAATCTCAAAAATGTATTATTTATACCACAGATCAACATAGCCATCAGAAAAAGCACATGACTGTTTCTTCACTCATAGAAAAAGTTCAATATTTCTCATACGAAAAAATGTTTGCAAGAATCAGTGGATGCCAATGCATCAAGCAGTTGGCGAGTTTCACAATAAATAATGCTGATGGCAGCACAGACCCCCAAAACTCACATTACAAGCTTACATTGTTCCGATGTAAAACCTGCAGCACTCTGTTGACGTTATTTAAGGCATGTACCCTTGTGGAACCACGTTCCTTTGGCTGGAAAATAAAACACAAAAGCAAGTAAAACCGATTGTCCCTCCATATGTCTGACAAACACTAACATTGAGATATACACAGAAGAGCAGCTCAGCATGCAGGGCCCCTCAGAGGCAGGAGCTCTGGCTGAGGTCTCAGGTTACCACCCTGGAAGCTGGTATTTACAGTATGCAAATCCCTCAACTAACAACATCTTAAGATACCAGTTCCCTAACTTGCAAGCACATTGTCCTAGGCAGCTTCATGAAAACACCAATCCCTCAGTCCAACCCCAACTCCAAAGAGTGTGGCTTAATGGGTCTAAGGTGTGGTCTGGACTTGGGATTTTTAAAAGATTGCCTATAGTTCTAATGTGCAGACAAGTTTGGAAAACAGTGCTCTATGAACAAAGCTTCCTTTCTCTCAATTGGTATGGCTGCAGAAGGATTTTAGAGAAGCTGTGGCCTCTTTATTCTGCACAGATGTGAACAGAGCAAGGAGGATTCAGAGGCACCATCCCCAGGCTCCAGGTAGCATTACAAGAGCCCTTGGAAGGCAGGGAATCCCCACCTGGGGAAAGATAACCTATGCAGCTTCTTTCTACTTCACTGGCCAGAGAACCTTATCTGAGAGAGGGATCAGCCTGTCTAACAGTTATCTACCCACCACCTGGAGGGCAAAGGGAGAGAATGACACCCCACACTTCTGCAAGAAAGAAATTCATCTTCAGGAGTGCATCTGTCTGTCCTGTGTTAGTACCTCTACCTCTAGAGTTAACATTTGTACCCATAAATGCATCCTCTTCATTGGCAGTTTTTTCTGCATGACTATGGAGTATTCTACACATAAAATAATAGAGGTGTATTTAAAAAATAAATAAACAAAATACAATCCTGAAAATCTGAATAAAAAATGGACGTCATAGTTTTTAACAACTTTTTGTGTTTTTTTGGAGATGGAGCCTCGCTCTGTTACCCAGGCTGGAGTGCAGTGGCGCAATCTCGGCTCACTGCAAGCTCCGCCTCCCGGGTTCAAGCAATTCTCCTGGCCTCAGTCTCCCGAATACCTGGAATTACAGGTGCATGCCGCCACGCCCAGCTAATTTTTTGTATTTTAGTAGAGACGGGGTTTCACTGCGCTGCCCAGGCTGGTCTCGAACTGCTAAGCTCAGGCAATCTGCCCGCCTCGGCCTCCCAAAGTGCTAGGATTACAGGCGTGAGCTACTGCACCCAGTCTGAACAACTGTTTTAAAAAAATATTTAACATTTAAATGTGTTTGTCTCCAGACTCTGCTGTTCAAAACATTCTGTCCTCTCTAGAAATCCATTCTTTTTTGTAATTTCTCTCACCCTGGGCTGTCTCAGAGCAATAAACATTTAAGGTAATTTTATCTTCAATAAAAACAGAGCCCTCAGAAGAACCGAAATGTTCTTGCATCAAAGCACTCATTAAAACGCTTCGTTAAAAATGTTCCCAATTTCAGCCTTTACATTTGAACGTAAAGTAAAATGGATACTTTCACTTTAATGGGTACCCACAGTGGGTCATCAAGTATCAGTAATGACTGGAGACTCCATTGTTTACAAAGATGACTTGCTCACCAGTGATGTTCCTGTGAGGCCTTCTAGAAGATCCAATAGCTTCCTTCCATCTTTGAGGTCTGTGAACATATCATTGATTGGTGGTTTCCCACTCTGTAAAAGAAAAACACAAATAAAGTATGGGATATGCCAACAGCAGAAACTCCACATATACCTGCAAATAAATGAGTGGCTTCATTTTTTGCTCAATTAAAATGTTGTGGATGATCTGCAGACTATCCAAATTTGTCTCTCATAGAAAGAACAAGTACAAATACAGAAATTTTCAAATCTCATACAGAATATTTTAAGCTGAAATAAATTACACTTTTCCTTATAAAGAAAGCAAATCAAGTTGCTGTTAACATTGATAGGCCTTCGGGCATCATGGTTCATGCCTGTAATTTCAGCACTTGGGAGGCCGAGGCGAGCTCAGGAGTTTTAAGACCAGCCTGGCCAACATGGTGAAACCTCATCTCTAGTAAAAATACAAAAATTAGCCGGGAGTGGTGGTAGGCAACTGTAATCCCAACTACTTGGGAGGCTGACACAGGAGAATTGCTTGAACCCAGGAGGTGAAGGTTGCAGTGAGCCAAGATCGCACCACTGCACTCCAGCCTGGGCAACATAGCAAGACTCCATCTCAAAAAAAAAAAAAAAAAAAACCTACAAAGTCTGGACATAATTTCACACAAATATACAGTAAAGTGTTAGACAGAACAATGAACGACAACAAAATAATAGACCTTGAGTATGATATATGTTCCTGAGAAAGCAATGATAAGGAGATGCATTAAAAATGTAAATGAGCCTACAACATCCGGGTGCAGAGGCCAAAAAAAAGTATGAGGATTGTCACTTCATCACTGCATTTCACATCACAGTGTGACAATGTCTTCCAGCATTTCCATTATGGGAGCATGTGATTTGGTAATCAATTTCAGGGCTGAGGTGTTCAGTCTGTATTTCTGGTTATTAATTTATTAACACTTAAGGCACTTTGGGCTTAACAATTAAATACTTTTTTATGCTTAAAACTAGTACTACTCCAAGATTTTGTCGGTTGAAGCTTACAGAATTCCTAAACTCTTGTCCCTGATAAATAGCCTCAACTCCCACAGATAATCCTGCTCTAGTGTGTGATGCCAGAAAATTCCACTCCATTCACTGTAAGTTTGGTAGATCCTTGCCTGTCTGTGACACGATGGGTTATTGTGCAATGGGGCGATCACTGCATAGAAAATCAGGAAGCCTCGGCTTTAAGTCCAGTTTGACCATTAACTACTTGGTGAACCTGGCTCAGCTACCTAACCTTTTAAATCGAAAGTCACTGTAAAGATCAAATAATATAACATTGTAAGAAAATGCGCTGAAAACTATAGAGTACAATTTAATATTTAATAAATATTGTATGATCTTGTATCACATTACTGCCTTGTATAATAAAATCTCCACAGAGATTAACAGTTCCACTTCCCGTCAATAATAGAAATTTTTTAATGAATACTTCTTTTATCTTCTTCATTTCTCACTTTAAAAAATAAATACGTATCATTTATATGAAGCAAAACTTTACCCTGAGTTTGAAGTGGAGGAGGGGAAAGAAGGAGCCATTCTGAAGTTTCCTAAAATTTGGCATTACTCCTTCCTTCCTCCCCTCGTGATTCCTTATCTGTTTTTATTGTATGTGTGTGTTTTTGTGTGTGCGTGCGCGCGTGGTGTGCGCATGCATGACTGAAGAGACCTGAATTGCAAAGATGAATAAAGATTCCACATTTCTGCACACTCAACAGCTTACCATTCAGTGGAAGAGATATTCTTTTTTAGAAAATAATAATTACAGTGCGATGTGTAAGGTCTGGAATAGAGAAGTGTGCCAGTGCTATAGGAGCACAGAGGAGAGAGAGACCCCAAGAGCACTGCAAGCCAGGGAGTGGGCAAAGGCTCAGACAGGAGTTGACCCTTGAACTAGACTTGATTTAGTTTTTTACAAGGCATAATTTACTTATCTTTTAAAAAATTTAGATTCAGGGAGTTCATATGCAGGTTTGTTACATGGGTATGTTGTGTGATGCTGAGGTTTGGGTCTCGAATGATCCCACTGCCCAAGTAGTGAACATAGTACCCAAGAGGTAGTTTTTCAACCCTTGTTCCCCTCCCTCCCTTTATCTGTTTTTAAATAAGTATTAGGTATAGTCAATTCATAATTTTTAGCATGTGCCTTCTTCATTGTTCATATACTCCAGATGAGGCAAAGTGCAGTAAAGTTTTCACCACAGAATCAGTAAAGAATACACTGTTACTTATTCATATCTGAAACAAAGCTGCTTTTCTATTCCCAGCTGCCTTTTTCACAGACAGCAACGGATTCAGGGTCAAAGAGATTTTCTCCATCAATCAAAATAACACAGAGATGTGCAAGATGTAGGAACCACTTTCCAGAGGCAGAGCTCCAGGCAGCCAGGCAAGGGGTAATGTCTCCCTGAGGGGAAAGTCCCCTGAGGACTTGCTACCCACTGTCAGTAAAAGCAATGGGCAGAAGTGGCCTTCATCACCTGCCTACGTCTAATCCCCCTCCCCCACCCAACCAGAAGTACAGTTCTGCAAAATAGCCAACAAATAACCAAATTCACTTTCAGGTCTTAGGCATAGCAAAAATATATCATACAGGTAAAGCACATGGGAGAAACAAATGGGGGTATATAGGCATAGAAAGGATCTTAGAAAATACTGATGATGGCAAGGGCAACTAATATAACACCTGGGCATCCTGTAACCTTTCTCAAATCCACTCTCCACTTTCCAAAAAATAATATAATACAAAACAACTGGCTGGGCGCAGTGGCTCATGCCTGTAATCCTAGCACTTTGGGAGGCTGAGGCGAGAGGATCACTTGAGCAGGAATTTAAGACCAGCCTGGCCAACATGGCAAAACACCATCTCTACTAAAAATACAAAAACTGGCTGGGCGTGGTGGTGCACACCTGTAATCCCAGCTACTTGAGAGACTGAGGCAGGAAAATTGCTTGAACCCAGGAGACAGACTGCAGTGAGCCGAGATAATGTCACTGCACTACAACCTAGGCAACACAGCAAGACTGTATCTCAAAAAAACAAACAACACAAAAAAAGCATTATATAAAGGAAATATAAATATTTATTCATATTATAAATAATTATGGATGTCCATCAATGACCTCATCTGTAAACAAGAGGCCTCTTATTGGCCATAGAATTTTGGGCCAGCTACTTGGCCTTTCTGCATCTATTTGTTTACCTGTTAAAAACTAAGATGACACATGTTCATTAAATGGTTGATGTGACTATATCACAAGCATAACTTTAGTGTTTTCTATTGGCAGAAAAGTGTAATAAAATATCAACAATATCTGAAAGGACTGAGACAACAAATAAGCACTTCTTCCTCTCAGGCAGGAGGGCAAAGCAGGCCCTGAACATGAGAGCATGGTAGTGTCAATTCACAGAGAAAGATCTCTCAAGTCTGAGGTTTCATTAATGTGTCATATGATGACCTGGAGGAATATACCTCATTCAAAAACAATTAACTACCTTTTGTTGTAAAATGAAAGCAGCCATAGACGATACATAAGCAAATACACCAATTGGAATGACTATCTTCCAATAAAGCTGTATTTGTAGACACTAAAATTTGAATTTCATATAATTTCCACATGTCACAAAATATTACTCTTCTTTTGATTTTTTGCAACAACCTAAAACTGTAAAAATCATTCTTAGCTCATAGGCCATACGGAAACAGGCAGTAGAAATATGAAATGTTCTTAGACATAATGATAGCAAGCATTCACTATGTATCAGATATGTTCTAAGAGACTTATAAAGATTTAATTGTATTATTTAGATGTATTTATTTATTTCCTTATGATAGTATTTCAAGAAAAGTAGCATCATCTTCTTCATTTTACAGGTGAAGAAACTGATGTGGAGGTGACTTAACAAATGAGAGGCAGAACCAGGATCTGATACCACAAAATCTGACTCTAAATCTATATTTTCAACATCTGTGCTATACTGCTACTAAAATTATGAAGGCACTGGAGTAGGACAGATAGAGAAGAAAATATTTTATCACTGGACTGAGATATATAGGGAAAAAAATATTTAATCACTGGGGTGGGTGGGATATATTTAGTGGCCTCCCAAAGAGAGCAACAAGATATATACTACATTTTGATGAATTCAAAATGCAGACTATTTTTTCCTAGTACACCACTTTAAAGCATGTCTGGTGCTTTGGTATCACAAGCTGTAAACTTGGGATCCACTCTGGGAAACAGCTTGGAAATGTCAGAAGTCATCTATGAATAAAAATAGAAACTGATTCATCCTGACAGTTAACCTCTTATTTCCATTTTGAAATCTTTGCAAAGACTCATTTGCAGAGACTTATCTGACAAAGAGAATACAGTTGAATAATGCATTTGGACAAATATTTAGTGAATACCTCCTTTGTGCTTGGCCCTGTGGAAATGCCAAGTTCAGGTCATTCTCCTTATTCTCAAGACAGTTTCCATAGTTTTCCAATAAATACAAAATGGTATAAATGAAGAGTCTTGAACTTGAAGGGTATGTAAGCCTTGGGTCACATTTAACTTTAAAAAAATTAAACAAACACATTACATGACTCTAGATGACAGATACTACAGCCCTGGCATGGCCAGCTTTGGCTGTCCCCAAGTCTCATCTCCCCGTACCATCATCATTTGGACAAGTGAGACCAGCATTCATACTTGCAGCTGGGACACTACTGCTGCTGGATTTTAAAATGTTAGAGCGCAAAGGCAAACGATCATCACAATGCACGGGGAGAAGCCAGGGGGTCTAGCGGGGAGCAGGGGCTGCAAACAACTGCAGTGATGACACATTTGAGGGAAGCAAACCTGATGGGCCCCAGGCACATCTGGAAAATCAGCTGGCTCTGCAGGTTCAAATGGCAGCTCCTGCTCAGTTCTAGCCCAGGGTGGCCATATGGGAATTCAGGTTCACTGTGGGCAGAACTTCTCATTTTTAAAAAGAAGGTGGAAATCTGTATTTATATGTATAATCTCCTGATAACTGTAATTTCCTAAGACACTGTGCTAAACAAATAGATCTTGTCTACAGGCACACCAGGTCATAGGGTGACTGATGAGGAATTTCTGCATACAGCGTGACTACATATAGGTGAAATACAGGATTAATCAAAGAGGAATGCCTTAAGGAATTGGTCAGCTTTGGAGAAAGGCCACACACAAATATGCACATACACACACACACACTCACACATCCATGGACTATAGAATATGATTAATTGCAAAAATATCATATATCAAGAAATAATCACTCTTGCTCAGGCCAAAAACACAGGGAGTCATTCCTGATTCATTTCCTCTCACTTATTCTCCATCTCTAACCCACCCACAAGCCCTGTCCTTCCACTTCCAAAAACACATCCCAAACGTGATCACTTCTTACCACGGTCATTGTGTCAACTCTAGCCCAAACCGCCATTATCTATTGCCTGAACTCCAGCTCCAGCCAACTGATCTCTTTGTTTCTACGTAAGAGCCAGACTAATTCCAGTTTTAATGTGCAGACCACATTGTGTCATTTCCCTGATTTACCCTAATGGGAGTCCATTATAGGCAAATCCAAACCAAACTCCAAATAAAATTCTTGTGAGATCTAGTCCCACCCTCTCTCTGATCTGATACTGTATTATTCTTACCCTTCTTCAATACTCCCAAAGCACAATTATTAATATTTCTATCACAGATCATGTTTTTCAGCAACAGTAGTAGTAATAGAAAAAATCTATAAAAGATTGAATAAGGAAGTAAGATTTAGAAAGTGCAGTTTGGATTTCTTAAAAGAGTGAAATTCTAATTCTTTGTATCAATAACAAATCAGAAGCAGAATTGGGCCTTGGATTTTCCAGTAGGGAGACAGATCAGTGCCTACTTTCTGTCGTACAGTATGCAAAAACCAAGTCTGATAAAAGCAGCCCTTGACTTCATGGCACTCAGACTCCAAATACAGTCATGAGTCACTTAAGGACAGGGATACAGTCAGAGAAATGCATCCTTAGGTGATTCCATCATTGTGCAAACACCATAGAGTATATTTACACAAACTGAGATGGAATAGCCTACAACATACCTAGGCTAGATGGTATAGCATATCACTGCTAGGCTACAAACCTATAGAACATGCTACTGTACCGAATACTGTAGGCAACTGTAACACACGGTAAGTATTCATGTTTCTAAACACAGAAAAGTTACAGTAAAAATATGATATAAAAGATTTTAGGCTGGATACAGTGGCTCACCCCTGTAATCCCAGCACTTTGGGAGGCCAAGGCGGGTGGATCACCTGAGGTTGGGAGTTGGAGACCAGCCTGGCCAACATGGTGAAACCCCGTCTCTCCTAAAACATAAAAATTAGCTGGTTGTGGTGGTGCACACCTGTAATCCCAGCTACACAGGAGGCTGAGGCAGGAGAATTGCTTGAACCTGGGAGGCAGAAGTTGCAGTGAACCAAGACCGCGCCACTGCACTCCAGCATGGGCAACAGATAGAGACTCCATCTCAAAAAAAACAAAACAAAACAAAACAAAAATAGTACACCTGTATAGGACACTTAACATGAATGGCGTTTACAGGACTAGAAATTGCTCTGGGTGAGTGGTAAATGAACGTGAAGGCCTAAGACATTACTATATACTACCGTCGACCTTATAAACACTGTACACTTAGGCTACACTAAATTTATTTTTAAAATATTTTTCTTTCTTCAGTAATAAACCTTAGCTTACAGTAACGTTTTTACTTTATAAGCTTTTCAATTTCTTTAACTTTTTGACTCTTTTATAATAACACAGCTTAAAACACAAACACATCACACATCTGTGCAAGAATATTGTTTCATTTTGTCCTTATTCTATAAGCCTTTTTCAATTTTTTAAACCTGTATTTTTTTAGTTTTTAAACTTTTTTATTAAAAACTAAGACACAAACATACACATTAGCCTAGGCCTACACAGGGTCAGGATCAGCAATATCACTGTGTTCCACCTCCGGATCTTGTCCCACTGGAAGGTCTTCAGGGGCAATAACACACATGGAGTTGTCGTCTCCTATGATACCAATGCCTTCTTCTGGGACACCTCCTGAAGGAACTGCCTGAGGCTGTTTTATAGTTAACTTTTTTTTCTTTAATGAGTAGAACGAATACCCTCTAAAATAATGGACTGGACACAGTGGCTCACACCTGCAATCCCAGCACTTTGTAGGGCCAAGGCAGGCAGATCATGAGGTCAGGAGTTCGAGACCAGCCTGCCAATATGGTGAAATCCCATCTCTACTAAAAATACAAAAATTAGCCAGGCATGGTGGCACAAGCCTATAATCCCAGCTACTCAGGAAGCTGAGGCAGAAGAATCGCTTGAACAGGGGAGGTAGAGGTTGCAGTGAGCCGTAATTGCACCACTGCACTTCAGCCTGAGCAACAGAGCAAGACTCCATCTCAAAATAAATAAATAAATAAAATAATGATAAAATTATAATAAACACATAAACCAGTAACATAGTTGTTGGTTATCACTACCAAGTATTATGTACTATACATAATTGTATGTGCTAGCTATTTCTACAACTGGCAGCATGGTAGGTTTGTTTACAACAGCATCACCACAAATACTGGATGATACGGTTTGGCTGTGTCCCCACCCAAATCTCGAATTGTAGCTCCTATAATTCTCACATGTCGTGGGAGGGACCCAGTGGGAGATAACTGAATCATGGGGGCGGGTCTTTCCTGTGCTGTTCTCATGATAGTGAACAAGTCTCATGTACGTGACTTTGCTCCTCCTTTGCTTCTCAGCATGGCCTCCCCAGCCATGTGGAACTGTGGGTCAATTAAACCACTGTCCTTTATAAATTACCCAGTCTTGAGAATGTCTTTAGTAGCAGCATAAGAACAGACTAATACACTCGAGTAAATGGCATTGTGCTATGCCCTTATGACAGTTACAGCATCACTAAGTTATGGGAATTTTTCAGCTTCATTATCATCTTCTGGGACCACCATCATATATGTGGTCCATCAATGTCCAAAATATCCTTATGCAACACATGACTGTAGATATAAACAAAAAACAGTACTAACATAATATGGCAAATATGTTAAGGTGAATTTGCAAATCTAGCTTGGTACTGCCAAAATTATACAAAGAAACAGATATAGCAGGGAGACAGAATCTGTCCTATGACTTACCTAAACCCATCATAAGCAATCAAGTTATAACTGCATATAATAAAAAGAGTTGGAAGATAACAGATTTTAAATGCTTTCAAAAGTAATACGTCTAATGAGTGTCATCTTACAAACGAATAACAAATTTGAGCCCTTTGACATTGATTATTCTATTATTTATTTACACCATTTTCAAAACAGGATTTGAGACACTCTGTTTAATTCAATTACTAGTCCCATCATTTACTGTGTGTCTATGTGTGTGTGTGTGTGTGTGTGTGTGTGTGTATACAGTATATATATACACACAAACATACATAGTGTACATATCATAATATATTCATGCTCTCCTCAGATTAATCTCAGATTAATCTGATGCCCCTGACAGTTCAAAATGATGCCCCAGCATCTGATAACATTGTAAATTTTATGGTCTCTCTCTCCCTCCTCATCTGTTTTTTGCAAGAAGTTGGTTAATTTAAAAATTCCAATAGAAATAACTTAATTCAATATTTCTCAATCTTTTCAATTTAGAATCTTTAACTCATGAAACCCAATCTCAACACTGACACAAATGCAGCACCCTTTTACATTCTTGTAACTTTTCAATTTTATAATAATCAATAATGCATCAGTAAGCACTATGTACAACATCATCTTAGTTAATGATAATATATTTATATGATAATACATTTTTAAGCCATTATACAACAAAATGCTATGCTTTTTCTCTTGGTGGTGGAATTAAAAGTAGTTTGAAAATTTTTCTTTGGATTTACTCTTTTATCCAATTTTTACAAAGTTTATGTATTATTGCATAAATTAAATAATAGAAGTCTCCAAAAGAATGTTGGCTCTAGTCAAGATTAAGCAAAATTATAAAATTAGGTTCATCTCAATTATAAAATGTGTACCTTAATCAATGAAATGAAGACTGTATGATATTTAGTATTTACTTTTATGATTCAACTCCATGGTAAAAGAACAAACACAGCATTGCTTTCCACAGAGAGGACTGAAAGCAAAATAAGGGCACTGAAATAATGCCTAATGAGTTCCTTCCACACCTCGACAACAGAAAACCAGTAAAATGTGCTCCAGTCACTTATACAATTAGTGAGTGCAGATCTCTCAGCCGTCCTCTTTAAGAATTCTGGGTGATCAGCACAAGTTGTTAAGAATTGAAAAAGATTCCTTTTAGAAGCTTGCTTGGAAGGAGGGAGGGAGAGAAGAGGAAGAGAGAGACGGAGACAAGAGAAACAGATGGTTGCAGATCTTCACAGAGTATGCCACATTAACCACAGAGCAATGATTTACAGTGTTTACTGTAAATGTGCAGAGAACAGTCCAAATCAGTAAATGTGCACCTACCTTCAGAACTACAAAATACTGTAGTTCTGCCAAACCAAGTAATATCTTTCAGGGAATCACAAGTCACACAGACATGTAACAGAATGTTTACCTTGATTTTGGTAAGTTACTGGTATAGTGATGATAAAATCTGGAATGATAAGGAACCAGTGTGGGGCTCAGATACCCGGCAGGCCAGAGGCAGGGGCTACTAGCGTACTCCATGGACAATCAGGTGAGGTCTGGGGGCTGAATAAGCTCTGACTCCAAATTAGCAAGAAAAAAAAATGGGCTAAGGACATGAATAGACAATTCTCAAAAGAAGAGATACAAATGGCCAACAAGAATATGAAAAAATGCTCAACATCACTAATGATCAGGGATATGCAAATCAAAACCACAATGCAATACCACTTCACTCCTGCATGAATGGCCGTAATGAAAAAATCAAAAAACAATAGAGGTTGGCAAGGATGCAGTGAAAAGGGAACTCTGCTGGAAATGTAAACTAGTACAACCACTATGGAATACAGTGTGGAGATTCCTTAAAGAAGTAAAAGTAGAACTACCATTTGATCCAGCAATCCCATTACTGGGTATCTACCCAGAGGAAAAGAAGCCATTATACAAAAAAGATGCTTGCACACACATGTTTATAGCAGCACAATTCGCAATTGCAAAAATATGGAATCAGTCCAAATGCCCATCGATCAATGAGTGAATAAAGAAATTGTGGTGCATGTGTATATATATGTGTGTGTGTATATACTATTAATACTATACAAATAGTATATATACTATTATATATTATATTTATATATTATATATTAATATATATTAATATATAATATTTTTGCAGTTGCTAACTGTGCTGCTATAAACATGTGTGTGCAAGCATCTTTTTTGTGTAATGGCTCCTTTTCCAAATGCTCACCTCTGATGGGCATTTGGGCGGCTCCATATTTTTGCAATTGCAAATTGTGCTGCTATAAACATGCGTGTGCAAGCATCTTTTTTATATATAATATAGATATTATTATATATTATATATATACTAATAGTATGGTATATATATAGTATATGAATAATACTATTCAGCCATTAACAAGGAATGAAATAATGGCATTTTCAGCAACCTGGATGAAACTAGAGACCATTATTCTAAGTGAAGTAACTCAGGAATGGACAACCAAACACCGTATGTTCTGACTCATAAGTGGGAGCTAAGCTGTGAGCATCCGAAGGTGTAAGAATGACACAATGGACTTTGGGGACTGGGGGTGGGAGGGGGGTGGGTGGAAGTGGGGGTGAGGGATAAAATTCTATAAATCGGGTATAGTGTATACTGCTTGGGTGATGGGTGCATCAAAATCTCACCAAATCACCACTAAAGAACTTACTCATGTAACCAAACACCACCTGTTCCCCCAAAAACCTATGGAAATAAAATAAATAAATAAATAAATAGCTAGCTCTGACTCCACATGCATACCAGGCAAGGTCTGTAGGCAAACTCAGGAAACAATACAGCTTATTCCATGTATACACAACTGGCAATACAGTAGAAATGTTTGAAGAACGCAGTCTTTCAAAAGATAGGCTTCCATGAGACTAGGGTGAGGCACTGGTAATAGCACTGATTTTGATAGTGTAAAGGTAAATAAAATGAAAGTTCCTTTGTTCAATATATATAAAGGAGAGGCAACTACACTGCTCCTTCCCTTCCCTTAGGGTTCTCCTTAAAACAAATTAGACCCAATTTTTTTTTTATCAGGAAATAGATAAACCCAGTCTCGTTTTCCAAGTTAAGTTAAACACAGGAGTTGTTGAGGTGGTGGACAGAAACCATCACAACATGGCACATCTAGTTGTCTCTCACAGAGACAAGTGTTCATTGTTCTTTCTCCTACTTTACTGAATATTTGTGTGAAATTCTGTCTAGACTTTGTCATCTTTAACCAACTGCCTGCATGCACTTAACCATACATGCACACTTAATTGTAAATTGTATTTTCTCTGTATTCTATGTTGGTACCAAGAGGTACCAGTGTTGGTAGGATTTTTTATTTCTCCAATAGATAATAACAAAAATAAATGTCAGCTTCCCCCCAAGTGTGACTCCCCTCATGACTGGTGAATGGTTACCTGTGGCAATTGCAGCTAAAAGTTTCCCAGGCCAGATACGGCTGGAAATGGGTCCAGTGTCTCCTTGCTCTGTGTAATAGGTAGAGCTTCTCTCCCCTCAACCACTACCTCTCAGCAATCCCTCTTGATACCTTACTTCCCACCCCGGCATAAGCCCACCCTTCCCTGCACCAGCAGAGCCCATCTCTGAAGCTAGAGATGGTGGGGCCACAAGAGGCTGAATGGAAAAGCACAAGGAAGGTGGTCCTGCTCACTCCTTCCTAGGTGAAGGGTGAATAGTCATTTCCTCCCAGTTGATCAATTTCTAAACTGATCGTCAATTATAAAGACTATCAAATTTGCTTCACAATTATGAATGCCAATAGGCTGAATCAAAACCCTTTATTAAGTACTCATCAAAACATAGCATATTAAATAATACTTAACAGTTTTAATTTTAATCATTTGTTTTTAGTTTTAACCAAGGTGAAGTTCATTTTACAAACAATTTTGAGACAAAAATCGAATTTTAAAAATTCAAATTAGGCCGGGTGCGATGGATCAAGCCTGTAATCCCAGCACTTTGGGAGGCCGAGACGGGCGGATCACGAGGTCAGGAGTTCGAGACCATCCTGGCTAACACGGTGAAACCCCGTCTCTACTAAAAAATACAAAAAGCTAGCCGGGCGAGGTGGCGGGCACCTGTAGTCCCAGCTACTTGGCAGGCTGAGGCAGGAAAATGGCGTAAACCTGGGAGGCGGAACTTGCAGTGAGCTGAGATCCGGCCACTGCACTCCAGCCCGGGCGACAGAGCGAGACTCCGTCTCAAAAAAAAAAAAAAAAAAAAAAAATTCAAATTGAATGAAAACAAAACAAACAGCAACAACAAAGCTTCCGTAAGTATAGCCAAAGTATATCTGGAAGCTGGTGTTTAAGAATATAGAGTATATTTTTTTGTTTTCTGTTTAGAGGTATTAGTGAATACACACAAATTCACATTTCTTTTTAAGGAACCACTTGAATGTGTATGGCTCCTAAAACAATCAGTTGAGTTGCCATATGCATACGCATGAAATAAACCAATGGCAGACCCAGTGTGTAGCTCTTCAAGCTCAAGCCTGTACTACAGATGGTATTTATTGTCACATAGGAAGCCTGTCAGCCTGTTTATAGTACTAAAGAGAAGATTGAACACCTAGAGGTGGAAAAGGGTTTGGGCTCCTTTTATTGCACCTCCTGTACAAATCTCTCTCCTCATCTCTTCCCACCCCTATTTTAGTGATCATTAACTTCCAACACGAAAAAAGTAGAAAAACAATATCTAAAAGCAATGTCTCATTGTCTCCTAAAGGAAAGCATCTTAATAGCTCTCCATATTGGAATTCATAAAAAAAAAAAAATGCTTCATAGCTTTTCTCTCTTAGGTTCTGTCAATTTAAATTTCAAATCTGGAATTGTAACTTACATGAAAACTTGTCTCATCTGTGTCTTAGAAAAGAGAAAAGCAGAAATTTGCACAAACTCAAGTTCAGCATTTCTAAGTTTGCATATTTTCTACCTAACCTTTATTTGTGAAGCCACTTTAGAGAATTGTCTCACCAAATTGATAAAATAACTTATGCAATTTGTATGTTTTCAGCTCTGCCAGATGAGCAGCTCTGAAAGTCAGCCAAAGAAAATGCAGGCTCAAAGTCAGAGCAAATTTCCCAACAGCAAAGCAATGAGGCCTTTGCTGCCTGCCTTGGGAGACCGGCCGGCTAACAAACCAGAGGCTCTGAAATTTAGAAGGGGCAAAAAACTCAAGTCATATACACCATACAATGGAAGAACATGGGCTTAATGAGCCAATGCTTTTTCCCTTTTCTGTTTATATGTGTGGCACAGATCCACAGATCAGGACTATCACAAATTCAAGGTACCTGATAGGTTTTTTATTTTGCATTCCTAAGTAATTATCATCTCCTATACACTTCACAGCAATGCCTCAATATTTCTTCATGATATAAGGCAGGTAATAATGATCAATTGTGTCTTATGGCTATAGAAATGTAGACCAAGAGACCTGAAAAATTTGACTAATAATTTGCCTGAGGTCATAAATAAATGAGCAGGATATCCAGAAATAAGTGTTTAATTTCCTAATTTTTTGCTTTTTTTTTTTTTTTAGATAATCACTTTTTCGAGCTCTTCATAACTTTTAAAAATCCAAGAGCCATGATTTACTGTACACTATGACTTCTCAGGATCCTTGAATTCCAGAGCACCGTATACTCTATGATATGTTAACAAGGATTTGCGGCAAAAAGAATACGTATTTTGAGTGAGTGCTGTCTTGGGTTACTGTATATTCATATACAGTTACAAATTAAAAGATGGTTTTAGACCAATATTATTGTCAAGTTCTTTACCAAATCCCTTATCAAGAAAAGAATTGTGCTGGCCTTAAGTCTTATTTTTCTTCACAGTGAATGTAGTAGTTAGATCCTATGTGAAGAATTGTATTGGGTAAATAAAACAATAATATACATTAAGTGCAAGTGGTCATTTAACAATCACTGCAGCACAACTCCAAGAAATCAGCTAAATAGGGAAAGTTTGGATAGCTGGATTTGCTTATTTTTATGAATAACGCAGCAAAAGCCCTGATGCATTGTATTCATATCCAGGACATAGCACAATTCATGCCATGTTGCACTCAGTCCTAAACTCTACTCCTGTCTCTTTCCAGTGCAACCATCCCCAAGTGGCTTGTGAATATATAGAATTAGGCATATCCAATATATGTCTATGTCATTGTCATTCATTTATTTATTAAGCCTACAAATACTTTACTGGATACCTACTAAATGCCAAAAGGATATGCCAATGAGCAAATAGACAGTCCCTGCACCCACAGAGCTTATGCCTAACTTAGGAAAAAAGACTGGCAACTATTTAAATTACAGTATGGTAAGTGCTTCAAATCATAACACTTTGATAGTATACAGCTCTTCTACCCTAGTCTGGAAGCTCAGAAAAGAGATCCTTGTGGAAGCAACACTTAAGTTCAGGCAAGAAGGAAGGGTAGGAGCTGCCCAGGAAGAGATAGAGAAAGAACTATGTGCAAAGGCCAGGAAGGGCCCACCGGGATGGTAACCAGAGACAGTGTGGCTGGAGCATAAAGAGGGAGCGAAAGGAAAGTACAATAAAATTAGGAGTAAATTGGGAGGTAGCTATTTAGAGTGTTAAGAACTAAGTAAGACCAAAACATCACACTATATATCAAAAATATGTACAATTTCAATTTTTAATTTTGTTTTTTTAAAAAAGGACAATGGGCACCCAATGAAAGAGCTTACAGAAGAGAAAAACGTATTCAGGATTACCCTTTATAAACACTATAGATACTCTCTTGAAAATGGAAGGGGAGGCCAGGTGCGGTGGTTCACGCCTATAATCCCAGCACTTTGGGCGGTTGAGGCAGGCAGATCACTTGAGGTCAGGAGTTCGAGACCAGCCTGGCGAACATGGTGAAACCCCATCTTTACTAAAAATACAAAAATTAGCTGAGCGTGGTGACATGCGCCCATGCTCCCAGCTACTAGGGAGGCTGAGGCAGGAGAATCGCTGCAACCTGGGAGGCAGAGGCTGCAGTGAGCCAAGATTGCACCACTGCACTCCAGACTGGGCGACAGAGCAAGACTCTGTCTCAAAAAAAAAAAAAAAGAAAAAAAGAAAAAAAAAGGATAGGGAGATGGAGAAGGTGGGGGGAATGAAGAACCAATTAGCAGATTCTCACAGTGGTCCATGTATTCAAGGATAATTTTCGAACAAGGTAAAGTTATTACTCTCAAACCAATGTGATAATAATGTGTGTCAAAGACTTTATTTAACTCATTAATTAATGAGGGACCCAATAAGGTGTTACAACCAGTTCAGGGGAAAATTTTTAAAAACACATGTTTTATACAAGAAAGATGAAAACTGAAGTAGATTTGCAATAGATGCAAAAACTGGTCTATCCAAGGAGCAATAATTAACTGCTTTCCAAATAATTTTCATTTTTATGGATAAGAATCATTTGCATACCTATTTTCCACAACTTACCTAGTTGTAACGTAGCTCAAAAATAATTAAAGGCAGAGATAATTCAGATGCCTGAGCTAATGGGATACCCACTAGTCTTTCTTGCCCATTGTAAAGTCTCTCATCATTTTTTCCAACACCAGTAACAATGACTTAGAAAAGAGACATGTCACTCTACATAGAGTAGAGTAAGTGGACAATTTCAAATATATGTACGTATTAGAATTAACAAGACTCGATGTTTGATTGAGACTTTTGATGGGAAGGAGGCCACAAAGGAAATATCCAGACAAATGCCTGTTTTAAAACAAATTCCTAAATGGCAGAAGGTGCCATCAGTGTCTGTTTAGATTTCTCAGCACAGGGGCCCTGTTGCTCTGTTTAGGAACCCACACTGTAGGGGAGTAGTGGACCCACTGAAAAATTATATTGTAAAGCTCACCACAATGTACCAAAGGACATGGATTTTAAAAAATTCATTCCCTTCAATGGGATTTTTTTTTCTTGTTCTAGCCTCTGCATTACCTAGTAATACCAGGCACGAATACAGTCTTTCCCCAGCTCAGCAAGGGTTAAGCCACATGGGAGTCTATGGAAATCTCCCGGTCTAGAAATGTGTTACTCTCTCTTTCACTATCCCCAATTGGAAGCAGTTCAGCTTATGGTCTTAAGACAGCCAGAGGAAAGAAAAAATAATGTGAATATTTAGTGTCACTGCCATGAGCCTCCCATCTCCAAATATTCATAATTTCTCAGATAAATTCCTTCTAGGTTTTGATTTCTTGCTAGATGAAAATAAAAGTTTTCAGAGTCATCCCGCTTTTGGTAGTTTTTCTCCAAACACCATCTCCAAACACTAACACAGAAACTGAGCTCAGAAACTACCATCTCCAAATACTAATACAGACACTTTTAGCTAAAAGTTCTGTGTTCCATAACTATAACTTTTACTAAAAATGATAAAAAATTACCAAGTCTTTTCTAGTAGCTTGGTAAGAAATACAAACATCCCAGGGCAAACAATTTACATGGGACTTAAATACCTCATTTATATTGCAAAATAATAGACATTATAAATGTACAAATTCAAATATCAAGTTCATTTAATAAACTAGTCTGGTACTACCAGAGTTTGTTTTATTCGAGGTATTTTTAAAGGTGTCAATGACCCGCCATAAAAATTGAGAACTTTCTTTTCAATTATTCTTTCTCAGTTCTCATCTCTCTTCCTCTGCAAACCCTTTTCATGTTCTATCGTACTACCTATTGCTCTCCATTGTCATAAATAGATAAAAAGTAATTTACCCAGTTTCAAATGCTCTCTAAACTTAAGTCTACCAAGTTTAATGCTTTCAAAACAATCTTCAAAATTAGTTCTAAGGCAATTCTTCCCCAAAGACTAAATTAAGCTGCTAAAAACTGCTTCACTTGTTCTATCTAAACAATTACCGTGTTATCCTTGTGAATAACCAGGATGAATAATCTTACTTATATGAGCAATCATGAAACCACTGGAATAAAGCACCTCATATCCAGACTCCCAGTTACTAAAACTACATTCTCTGGAAAATGGTCACATGCAGATGAATAGTTCAAAAGTTTTTATTCATGTCAAGCCCGAGATGCACGTATGTTACCTGTGTCTCTGGAATAAAACAAATTAAAATGTACCAAAATATGCCTACATGTTATTTGGAATAATCCTACACATATAACTGCCAATTATGCAAGCACCTTTATGTTCTAATTCTCTATATTTTTAACCCTCTGTTAAAGTTAATTTTCACATTCCTTACATACTCACAGGCAAGATAAAATATCCCTCAAGATAAACTTGTAAAGCCTAAGAAGCAGTGAAATCAAATAACCAACTATAAATATTGGGATGTGTGGCATTTTTTAAACTATGCTGCTACTCAAACTAACCTTAAGATATCCTCATTTTTTCCTCAGGAAATACCAATGTTTGTCTCCCTGACCTTTACAACTTTCGAAAAGCAACCAAAAATTTTGAAAAGCAAGTCTTCATTAAAATAGCTTTTATACTATTTAAAAGACCATAACAGCGTTTCTCTGAGAAACTTCTATTTTTCATCTTGCTATAGAAGAGTAACACAATCTGTTACCCTGAAAACTCTCTTCCCACCTGAGGCTTAGTGCACAAAATTCCAACACCAATAACTAATAGATAATCATATTAGAACAGATTTGAAAATAGCACTGACAATTCCTCTCTTCAGCATGGTCTGCCCCTAAGAAAAATTATTGCTCAAAGCATTGATTATGTTCTAAATGGTTAGAAATGCTAAGAGCAGATCTTTGCGGGGGGGAGTGGAATTAAGGAAGTACACACACACAAAATAAAACCACGTGGCAGATAAATACTATTAGCCACATCCACAAGAATAAAAATCCATAAATATTTTTGACAGGGTAGAAAGACTGCCTGAATGATAACATTTGGTTTTAACCAGGCAAAATGAAATCATCATCCTCTTAACCAAGAGAACACAAAAATTTTCCCAATGATATATCCTTTCCCAGATGTACCCAGGATTTGCAGAATCGAAAGCAGCTAATTGTTGCCTTAAATATCTGGAGAAGGCCAGGTAAAAGTCAATAGCGTCCCATAAACTATGTATGTGAGAATTTCCATTTAAATGTATTTTAGAAGAGAATAAAAGAAGAATAAATGTATCTGCATACTCAGAAGACTTCTGCTAGGTGACATTTCCTGGGGAAAATTTACTGCACTTCCAACCAAACTCCTTCAATCAGAATGAGGCATCTGAACATCAAAGTTTTTGAAAGTGTCGGTTACCTTTGAAAATCGAGCATTTATCCATTTGGTAAAGGTTTTCTTCTGTACGTCATTGTGTTCATCTGTGGAATGGAAAAAGAAAGAGAAAGAAAAAGTATGAGAGTCTGTACCTTTAGCAAAGCACCAAATAAGGTCATCTCTATCCTCGAAGAGTTTAAAATAGTCCTATTAGTCGAGCTCCTGGAGCACAATGATGCGCAGCTGATGCAGAATGTGATGACTGCCCGGTTCACCTATGGAGCCCAACACTGCCTACAACAGAGGGAGGCTTGGGCACCTTTCCCAAGGGACCAGGCTGTCTCACCCTAAGCCCCGGAGCCCTGCCATCAGAGACCAAATCCAGGTTTATGGGATCGAATCAGGGACCCACTTTCCAGCTAGCACCCACAGCACTTTCTGCTACATTTTGTTGAAGTAAAATTTCAGCATAATCAAAATGTCTGCATGTTCAAAACAAAAATTAAAGTTATCCAATAAAAACTTAGGAATTCGTGACTTCCTCCCTCTTCATACTGGTCCTACACCTGCTAGAATGACAGTATAAGGTTTATGGTCAATCTTGTAACCCATTTTCCTGCAGTAAGATTGACATGAGGTTTTAATGATCTTGATCTATACAAACTTTTACAGGTAGGAAAATCAGAAGAATTTAAAACCATTATCAATTTTGGTTTTGATTATAAATTCATTTTATAAGCCATAAAAAATGAAAAGTTACTTTAAAAGACTGACCACCCTGAACTTTTTAAAGATGGGTAGAAGGATTGGTTACATATAAGGAGGCCGTGTGGCTAACAAAAAGAGAAAAGGACTTCCTCTTTAAAACCAAGTAGACAGTGTCCCAATCCATTTATTGTGTGACCTTGGGTCATTATAACATCGCCTAGCCTCACGGTTCTCATCTGTAAAATAGGGATAAATAATATCTAGTTTGCAAGAGTATTGTAAAGGTTAGTGAATATAAATGATAATCACTTGACAAAGAGCTGGTGTCCAGCTTGTTATAATGATTATAGTAAAAGTGTAAGCAAGGCAGATAAATATCCATTGGACCTCTTCAGATCATACTCTCTTCCATCACCACCCGATTTTCTGTTAAAGCCAGTAAAAGAGTCATTGTTGACTTAAAGCCTACAAAACAGCATTTTGACAATCTCTATCAGTTGTTCAGAAAGCTGTCCAAGGAGTATCTGCAACAGTGCAGAAAGGTGTGGCTCCATCCATATGTGTGTCCTGCCTCTTCTGCCACCTTTTATACTGCTGGGCTGCCTCCCACATTGGAATAGCAAAATAATAATGGAGGAGGCCCAGGTGTGCTTGGCCCTCCAGCATCGATTCCACATTAAATACAGACCTGCTCACAAACCTCTATTAGGATCATTAGATGTTCATCTACCACTTCACCCAGTTTGTGGTCTTTGCTCCTTACCCCTTTGTGGAAGGAGAGTTTGTAATTAAAAGGTGATTCCCAGAATAAATACAGCAGCAGCTTCAGAAAAAAAGAAAAAATGCACTTTTACAACTCCATAAAGGTAATTGGAGACCTTCTCCAAGACACTAAGGGAGCGAGTGGTATAGAAAACAAAATTGCTATTTAAGAAACTCCTTTCCCCATTTCTTGTTTCTCTCAGGTTTGTCAAAGATCAGATGGCTGTAGATGTGTGGTATTATTTCTGAGGACTCTGTTCTGTTCCATTGGTCTATATCTCTGTTTTGGTACTAGTACCATGCTGTTTTGGTTACTGTAGCCTTGTAGTATAGTTTGAAGTCAGGTAGCGTGACGCCTCCAGCTTTGTCCTTTTGACTTAGGATTGTCTTGGCAATGCGGGCTCTTTTTCGGTTCCATATGAACTTTAAAGCAGTTTTTTCCAGTTCTGTGAAGAAACTCATTGGTAGCTTGATGGGGATGGCATTGAATCTACAAATTACGTTGGGCAGTATGGCCATTTTCACGATATTGATTCTTCCTATCCATGAGCATCGTATGTTCTTCCATTTGTTTTGTCCTCTTTTATTTCACTGAGCAGTGGTTTGTAGTTCTGCTTGAAGAGGTCTTTTATATCCCTTGTAAGTTGGATTCCTAGGTATTTTATTCTCTTTGAAGTGATTGTGAATGGAAGTTCATTCATGATTTGGCTCTCTGTTTGACTGTTACTGGAGTATAAGAATGCTTGTGATTTTTGCACATTAATTTTGTATCCTGAGACTTTGCTGAAGTTGCTTATCAGCTTAAGGAGATTTTGGGCTGAGACGATGGGGTTTTCTAAATATACAGTCATGTCATCTGCAAACAGGGACAATTTGACTTCTTCTTTTCCTAAATGGATACCCTTGATTTCTTTCTCTTGCCTGATTGCCCTAGCCAGAACTTCCAACACTATGTTGAATAAGAGTGGTGAGAGAGGGCATCCCTGTCTTGTGCCATTTTTCAAAGGGAATTTTTCCAGTTTTTGCCCATTCAGTATGATATTGTCTGTGGGTTTGTCATAAATAGCTCTTATTATTTTGAGGCACGTTCCATCAATACCGAATTTATTGAGCGTTTTTAGCATGAAGGGCTGTTGAATTTTGTCAAAAGCCTTTTCTGCATCTATTGAGATAATCATGTGTTTCTTGTCTTTGGTTCTGTTTATATGCTGGATTACGTTTATTGATTTGCGAATGTTGAACCAGCCTTGCATCCCAGGGCGAAGCCCACTTGATCATGGTGGATAAGCTTTTTGATGTGCTGCTGAATCCGGTTTGCCAGTATTTTATTGAGGATTTTTGCATCGATGTAAATGGTGCTGGGAAAATTGGCTAGCCATAAGTAGAAAGCTGAAACTGGATCCTTTCCTTACTCCTTATACGAAGATTAATTCAAGATGGATTAGAGACTTAAATGTTAGACCTAATACCATAAAAACCCTACAAGAAAATCTAGGTAGTACCATTCAGGACATAGGCATGGGCAAGGACTTCATGTCTAAAACACCAAAAGCAACGGCAGCAAAAGCCAAAATTGACAAATGGGATCTAATTAAACTAAAGAGCTTCTGCACAGCAAAGGAAACTACCATCAGAGTGAACAGGCAACCTACAGAATGGGAGAACATTTTTGCAACCTACTCATCTGACAAAGGGCTAATATCCAGAATCTACAAAGAACTCAAACAAATATACAAGAAAAAAACAAACAACCCCATCAAAAAGTGGGCAAAGGATATGAACAGACATTTCTCAAAAGAAGACATTCATACAGCCAACAGACACATGAAAAAATGCTCATCATCACTCGCCATCAGAGAAATGCAAATCAAAACCACAATGAGATACCATCTCACACCAGTTAGAACGGCAATCATTAAGAAGTCAGGAAACAACAGGTGTTGGAGAGGATGTGGAGAAATAGGAACACCTTTACACTGTTGGTGGGATTGTAAACTAGTTCAACCATTATGGAAAACAGTATGGCAATTCCTCAAGGATCTAGAACTAGATGTACCATATGACCCAGCCATCCCATTACTGGGTATATACCCAAAGGATTATAAATTATTCTACTACAAAGACACATGCACACGTATGTTTACTGCAGCACTATTCACAATAGCAAAGACTTGGAATCAACCCAAATGTCCATCTGTGACAGACTGGATTAAGAAAATGTGGCACATATACACCATGGAATACTATGCAGCCATAAAAAAGGATGAGTTTGCATCCTTTGTAGGGACATGGATGCAGCTGGAAACCATCATTCTTAGCAAACTATCACAAGAAGAGAAAACCAAACACCGCATGTTCTCACTCACAGGTGGGAACTGAACAATGAGATCACTTGGACTCGGGAAGGGGAACATCACACACTGGGGCCTATCATGGGGAGGGGGGAGGGGGGAGGGATTGCATTGGGGAGTTATACATGATATAAATGATGAATTGATGGGTGCTGACGAGTTGATGGGTGCAGCACACCAACATGGCACAAATATACATATGTAACAAACCTGCACGTTATGCACATGTACCCTAGAACTTAAAGTATGAAAAAAAAAAAAAAAGAAACTCCTTGATGTTAATGGTGCTCAGAGGTGACCTTCCTTTAAGAAAGAACAGCAAAGACAGCAACAATCCCTATTTCAAGCTTTATATTATCCGATCAAGGCCACATAAGCCATTTATTAACCAAGAGAAAGTGCTTACACACTGAATGACCCTTTACCATCTTCATATCAAAGAGGGACACAGTAGAGATTATACTCAGAATACAAGGCTACCACCACACATCAACCTGAAGAAGGCGCTATACCAGCCTCACCAAAAGGAATTTAATATTAAATATCATTGTTTAGGGCATTTGGAAAATCCAATTATTTGTCCCACTACCTTAAAAAGGATATATTTTTATAAATCTGGTTATATACAGTTTTATTTAATCCTATGAATAAAAAATATAGAAAGGCCATAAATAAGTATTAAATTATCTTAATTTGATAACATTCACACAACTTAAGAATTTGAGGCCATAAAAAAGGAAAAAATTATAAGAAAGAAATCTCACTACATTTTACATTTTCCTTAACCTATTTCCAGAGCATTTAACTTTCTTATTTCAAAAACATATCTCATACCATGTAGGTTTCTCCCCAGATATAAAATGGACAAAGAAATGAGCACTTTTACCTTATCAAATGACAATAATCTTTCCATTTTATCACATATACAATGAAATCAAATTTATGGATTCCCATTCTTATGTTTGTAAATATGAATAAGATAATATTTCAATAATAGTCTTTATTTTATGGGTCAAGTCAATGTCAGAATATAAGTCCAAGTAACAGATAAATTATTTGTCTGTAAACGATACATTTTCTAACATCCAAATGTTTCAAAAATACTTCAAAGTTTATAAATACACTTCTGCATTCATTCTCTTGATACAGTTAAAAATGGGGGAAAGGGGGTACATATTTCAAAGACTAGTTTGCATTTTCCTTTTTTCAGACACACACACACATACAAACAGACATACTTCTTATTTTCTACTAGACAGGAATTCAGTAAAAAAACAAGAATTTGTCTGTGGCTTTTCAATTATGAGATTGAAATGTAACAAACTTGCCACACTTACTAACCTCCACATCACAACAATTAAGTTAAACAATCTTGGCCCAGATCTGGGGCACGTAAAAATAGCAGACGGGTAACAGGATAACTAAACTTCTGTCATGCTATTCTGATCAGCCATTTTGTCTGCCTAGAAGGTTATAGGGAACTTCCACATTCTCAAATTATTTCAATCTTCATTATCAAGCCAATTCGTTATTTTAACTTCTCCAAAACAAAAATGTGTAAGAATACAACAAACTTACATATAATTTGATTATAAATAGATATGTATAATATTAAGTGAATGAGTATAATTTCTACTGCACATAAACCTTCTCCAAATGTATTCTTTCAAGCTTCCAAATTCAAACCAGTGTTTTCCTTAGGCTTGGATTTTTGAAAACCATTTTGTTTCTGAAAGCCTTTGCTGGCTTAGCAAATCTTATCCATTAATGACCTTTCTCCATTAGAGGGATGAACACGAGACTGAATTAGAAGAAGAAAAATGTGTTAAATCCCTTAAGGCTGCTTTTCCAAATTCTTCCTCTAAATATTTTGCTCTTCTTAAAATGCTTTTGACATGCTCACACAGATCCAAAGGCCTTCACTGCTGCCTAGCCTGGAATTTTATTTCTGTGATAGGTAAAAGAAGTAAAGCAAGATGCATCAACAAAACTGCTTGATAAATCTTCAAGGAAACTGGTTTGAAAATGTTTTCACTTCACCAGCTCAAATGCGTATTGAAAATTGTTTTAGCAGAACGTAGCAACATATCTCAATTTAAATCCTAAACTGGAAATGCGGCAGAGAAATTAGCAGTTGTTTCCCCTATGAAAGCACACAAATCACCTCTAAAACTCCACTGTTATTAGAGAGAAAGCATTATCCTCTAGTACACCATTTGAAGCAATTTAATAAGAGTGTCCAGTTGGCTGGCACTAACGTAACATGAGTTCCCTAAAGTGCAGCTATTCAAAAAAGAAGCACCCAGACCTTTAGCCAAGAAAGAAATCTCTTATTGGATGATTTTAAACTTGGATTGATTTTATTAAGGTCTCTTTCACACACACAAAATTTAACACACCCTAGAAAGCCAATTTCTCATTAGCAAAGAAGATTATTTTGGAAGCAACAAAAGTATTTCAGATCATACTCTCATTTCTTCCTTTTGTGGGCCCTATAGGTGAATCACCCCCAATACAAATCCGCCACTCACACTTAGTTATGCCATTATGCTCTCTTGTTTCATCATACCCAATCATACCCAAACACTAATTCATTTATTCAAACAAACAAATGAAAATAATAAATATTATATAATAATCTGTAAAATATTATAAATATGTAGACAAAGAAACAAAGCCAACAGGAGACAGACTGCTCTCAAACAGAACGTTTAACCTCCCTGAGTTTCTTTCAAAATCTGACATCCTCAGAGGACCTAAAAAAGCTAAAATTAAAAATGTAGTTTTCAGAATTGTCAAAACTACCTAAGTGTACAAGAAGTTTAGATAATTAACATTTCAAATGATATTTTGGTGAGTTAGTCACATTTAAACATTGAAGTTATTAAAGCTAAAAACCACATTTAAAACAGACTTTCGCTTCACTCTGTAAAAAGCTAAATACAAGTTGATTTTTTTTTTTTTAACGACATATTTTGCTTTAGTTTACAATGGACTAGTTGCGGGGGAATGAATCCAATGGGTAATAATAACACAAGTGGACCATGTCTTCCCAAGATACTGTGCCACCTCACTGGCTATCAAACCTGTGAAGCCGTTATAGTCTCATTTCTTCTGAGAGAAGAAGCCCGCAAGGCAGTGAGCTATTCCTGGTATTTCCTCGATCCCAGAGGCTGGCTCTTCATGCTCTAGCCAGTTGTTCCTCTTCTCTCAGTCCTGCTGTGTATACATCATAGCTCCTGGGTGTTTCTTCATAATAACCTGACCTGCCATACAGACAACGATTCTGATATCCAGACTGGCCTGAACAATTGAAGTAGTATCATTGTCCTGGATAACCAATAATTGGAGCGGAAAAAAATGCCTGCACGTGCTTCCCTGATACTCTTCAGAGGCCCTTAAGTGTGCACTAATGCAACAAGAATCCCAGCCAGATGCCCAGTGAAGGAAGTTCCTGATGAGAATAAGTGAAAAGGCACAAGTGTGGCCCGACAAGCAAATCTGTTTAGTACAAGGAAGCCCAAAATGTTGACAAAGCCTCCAAGGCAATGATGGTCGTTAAGAATCTCTAAAGCAAACAAAACTCCTGGGAAAACCTACAGCACAGTACCTTCCGAAGCCAGGTTCTTCCAGAAATTAAAGAAGATTGCAAGAGCAGGTACACCACCCCAGGGAACAGGGAAAATGTGGTGATGACACAGGCAAACCATCTACTTCCCAGTCTTCTTTCCAGATTATTCCTTTCCAGAGTGTGGACATCATATTGAAATACAAATGCCAATCATCAGCAATGGTGAGCAGGAAAGAGCAGGCAATGCTGCCTGCCAGTCTTTCTGCTAGTAACTCCTCTCTGCCCTAAGGCAAGGAGAGGTGGAAATGGTGGAAGTGAGAAGAAAAAAGAAAACAACTCCACTTGTCAAAGAAGAAGGCTGAGGCAGAAGTAAATGAATTGTCCAGCATCACCCACCCAGCAAATGGTGGGCCACAAACAGAACTAGGTCTAACCGACTGTGGAGCCTGTGTTCAATGCACTTCCATGTAGGAGGAGGCTAAAGAGAGTTTAACGAAAAAAAGAAAGTTTTAAAACATATCTTGAATAGCAGACAAAGTATGGTTCATGCAAACATGGGAAGGGCATTCTAGACAGAACAAACCTTTTCAATACCTCTTCATTTCAGCCTCAGATTCAATACCTCACAAAAAAAGAACATGTTTAATATAATTGTGGTACCTACAAGAAAACACAGAGGGCTATAACATATAATGATGTCAAAATAAGGCTAAGATAATCCAAATTTCAGGAAATTTTCAATCCTGAAAACTGTTTATGCCTATAAAAAAAGAAGAAGGGTATGGAGTTAAAATATATGCTTTAAAAATGTTCTTGTAATAAAATAGAGATTATTTGAAAAAAATCAACCTCCTTAAGCAAGCACGTGTTCTGCTAGCATGACCCAATGACCCATCCACTCTGCCTAAAACTGAAGGCAATTATGGAGCCTTGGGGTTCTAGAATGTCTACAGCCACATCTGAACTGCATTTAGAATTTACATCACTTTCAGCATCAGATGTCAGAGGAATTTTTTTTTTAAGATGGAATTTTGCTCTTGCTTGCCCAGGCCCGAGTGCAATGGCGTGATCTCAGCTCACTGCAACCTCCGCCTCCCAGGTTGATGCAATTCTCCCGCCTCAGCCTCCCGAGTAGCTGGGATTACAGGTGCATGCTACCACGCCTGGCTAATTTTTGTATTTTTAGTAGGGACAGGGTTTCACCATCTTGGCCAGGCCGGTCTCGAACTCCTGACCTCATGATCCACCTGCCTCAGCCTCTCAAAGGCGTGAGCCACTGTACCTGGCCAGAGGATCATATTTGTTCCAGCTGAGAACCAACCTAACCCACCAAAACTATCTGCCTCACTATCACGGAGCCACAGAAGATAGGAGTAGGAAGTATATAAGAGGGTGCCTGATGGGATCCCGTCCTGTAACCAGAGAGGTCAGGGGCTTACCCCTCATGACACACAGTTGAATGGTGCCATAAATCAAATCAGGATCCATGTCTCCTTACCTAGCTCTCCTCCTACTCACAAGACTGCCTCTTTTTAAAAAACTGTTTTATGGAGGTATAAAATTCACCTACCATACAAATTCACCCACATGCCTACCATACAACTCACCTACCATGCAGTTTACCCATTTAAATTCACCTACCATATAATTAACCCAATTAAAGTTTACAATTCAATCATTTTTGGCCCATTAATAGATTTTTTAATTGTGGTAAAAGATATATAACAATATTTGTGATTTCAGCCATTTTAAATCATACAATTCAGTGGCATTAGTTACACCTACAATGTTATACAATCATAACCACTATCTATTCCCAAAACTTTTTCATCACACTGAACAGAAACTCTGCAGTCAGTAAGCAGTAAGTCCCCACTCCTGCCAGCCCCTGGTAATAGCTAATCTACTTTCCGTCTCTATGCATTTGCCTATTTAAGATATGTCATGTAAGTGGAATCATATAATATTTGTCATTTTGGGTCTGGCTTATTTCATTTAGTATAATGTTTTCAAGGTTTCATCCATGTTGTAGCTTGTATCAGAACTTCATTCTTTTTTAAGGGTGGAAAATATTGCATTGTATTTATAAACTACAGTTTCTTTATCCGTTCGTCTAAAGAGGAGCACTAGTTGACCACTTTTTGGCTATTCTGAACAATGCCACAATGAACACTGGTGTACAAGTATCTGAGTTCCTGATTTCAGTTCATTTGGGCATAGATGCAGGAGTTGAAATTGCTAGGTTAATATATGGTAATTCTATGTTTAGATTTTTGAGGAACCAGCAAACTATTTTCCATAGCGGCTGCATCGTTTTACACTTTCACTATAATGCATGAGAGTTCCAATTTCTTCTATCCTTGCTAACATTTGTTATTTTCCTTTAAAAAAAAAAAAAAGGCCGGGCGCGGTGGCTCAAGCCTGTAATCCCAGCACTTTGGGAGGCCGAGGCGGGCGGATCACGAGGTCAGGAGATCGAGACCATCCTGGCTAACACGGTGAAACCCCGTCTCTACTAAAAATACAAAAAACTAGCCGGGCGAGGTGGCGGGCGCCTGTAGTCGCTGCTACTCCGGAGGCTGAGGCAGGAGAATGGCCTAAAACCCGGGAGGCGGAGCTTGCAGTGAGCTGAGATCCGGCCACTGCACTCCACTACAGCCCGGGCGACAGAGCAAGACTCCGTCTCAAAAAAAAAAAAAAAAAAAAAAAAAAAAAAAAAAAAAAAAAAAAAAAAATAAAAAAATAAAAAAAAAAAAAAAAGTATAGCCATCCTAGTGTAAGACTGACTTTGAAAACAGAAACTACCAAACGAAACCCCCAAACTTAGAGACCTCCTGAAGACTTTCTGAATGAGTTCAAGTTTAACAGCATGCTAACCTGAAGAAGCTGGGGTTCAGAAATTGCTTTTTCACATTTAATCCATACCATATTGCCAAATGATTGATTTACTCTCAAAATAATTATTTTCAGAATTAAATGTAACCATTAATTCCATCTTCTAATTTTAGTTTATTTACTTCTTAACCTATTTTCTTTTCAAAAAACAAGCTTTTTTAAACAATGCATAGGAATATAGGAAATAATGTTCTTCTACTTTCGCTTTCTAGAGCTGCTAAACTTAAACTGAAAGAATGTTTCTAAGATTTACAGGCATCTGACACTGTTTGAAACCTTTCCTCTAGAAATATATTTTGCAAAAAAAAAAAAAAAAAACCTTTTCTATCAACCATATTATATGTGTTGCAAATGTGGAAAAACAGACTCCATTTATGGGGGTAGAGACTGTAAACCTTACATACAAACACTTCACTTTGAATTTTTTCCCTGGAGTGAAGATTTTCATTAAAATTGCTAGCAATGTCATAGAACAAGGAGGGATTACTTAGGAGACAGTGAATTAGTCATAATGATATGAGTCACCGTCATGACAAGCCAACAGAAAACTATTTTTTTATTGATTGACAAAAGGCTAACCTTATGACAGAAAATTTCTATGAAATCAAATTCATCTCTTCATTATTATCAAATAAACATTATGTTCTACAAACTGTCTACAGAAATCTCAAGAAAAAGCAACTATTTCATAAACATATAATTCTAGATGTATGAGCCTCGAAAAAAATGGGGAAAACATTTTGAATGTAAACATCATTCCAGTGATTTGACCTTCAGACTTTCTCATGACAAGTTCTACTTGTCAAAATAGCAGCAAAAATATGTCCTTGCAAGACTGCTAATTATTCAAATAATATTTTTCTCATTTTAATTACTTTATTATTTTCCTCATGTTATGAGGGATCTTCCTCATAAATTCATAGAATAAAACAATATCCAAAAAACAGAAATTTTCAAACAAAAAAATGTATAAAATATCCGAGGAAAAAGAGACCAACACTTTAAATACCTAAATATCTCCCCGTATGCATATGTAGAAATGTTATGATTTTCTATAGAGCTAATGTAGGAAACCTTTCACTGTATGCCATGTGTCTTCTAAGATCATGACACTGGGTCATCACAGTCAAATAAAAACTGTATTGTGAGAGAATACACATTGATATGGTTTGTCTGTGTCCTCACTCAAATCTCATATTGAATTGTAGCTCCCATAATTCCCATGTGTTATAGGAGGAACCCGGTAGGAGGTAACTGAATCATGGGAGTGGTTTCTCTCATACTGTTATTGTGGTAGTGAATAAGTCTCATGAGATCTGATGGTTTTACAAGGGGTTTCCCCTTTCCTTTGCCTCTCATTCTCTCTTGCCTGTTGCCATGATAAAGATGCTTTTGCTCTTCCTTCATCTTCTGCCGTAACTGTGAGGCCTCCCCAGCCACGTGGAACTGTGAGTCCATTAAACCTCTTTTTCCTTATAAATTACCTAGTCTCCACCATGTCTTTATTAGCAGCATAAAAACAGACTGATACACATATATATTAATATATATGATAATTCAATAATAAATGGAAAAGCATCAAGCAGTGAATGAGCACTGTAAAAGCCAATGATAACATTCTGAAGCCAACAACTCCAGCGAATCAAAAGGACCAACAATACAGTTTGGCTTGCTTCCTTACCTCAATTTAGTCCTCTGTGTGTCAGGGCCCATACGACACCTTGCGATAGGCAAGACCCAGACAACAACAATCCACATACGTTAAGGCACTGGTCTTTCCATTCTGCCAGACAGGAGAGTCCCTAGGTGGCATCAAAGAACAACGCAACCTGGAAAAACTCATGGGTCAAAGAAAAGTGTCTCCAGCTCATCAGGATTAGACATCTACAAAACGTTAGATAACCTTCAGGGCCACAATGAACATCCCCTCAAACAAAGCTGCCAAGCCTTGTTTACTACACCCCATCATTTGGAGAATCACTGGAGCAAAGACTCTCCCCCTCTTTCTCTCCTCTTCATTTTCAGAACCCACCTCCTTCAGGCTGTTCTACTTTTTTGAACATTGAAACCTCCCTCTGTCCTGTATCGTTGAATATTCTTTTTCAACACCCTTCTCTGGACCTGTGGTGACACAGGCCGCCATCTTGGAATTCTCAGCCACAGAGTCTGCCTGCTGTACCAGTCTGGGCCCCCTGCACCATGTGGGTCAGTCTCTTTCTATCATTTCTCTTCTGGATTCTCTTTTTCCATCTTTTGTTTCTCTTCTTAAAACTTCCTATATAATGTCGATAATATACTTTAAAAGATTTCAACATACAAAGTGTAATATGCTTGTGTTATAGTTTAAGTCAGAAGCTTCAAACACTTGTTCATGAACTTCTAAAAGAATTTCTGTGCACATTTTAAAGTTGACAATTGATATTTATCATAAATTTAAATCATCAAAGAGATGTAATTTCTAGCATATTGTTAAGGAGTTGCAAATTTAGCTCATTCAATTAATAGAAAATGCCTCCTCTGGTACCTAATTAGCAAAAGTAGTCCTCACTGTCAAACTAATCAGCCAAAGCAGATTTATTTTCTGACAAGATGAGTCTGACTTGGTTTTGGATTTAAAAACCATGTTACAGGTGTTTCCAAATAACATCTCACTTCAGAATTCTCATTCTAAGATAGAGGAATGGATGGATGGATGGATGGATGGATGGATGGATGGATGGCAGGCAGCTGGACACAAAGCCTTGCCCTAGATACAACAAGGCACTAGTCATTTAAAAAACATTTTAAGGAGTGTTCCTTGTTTTGCATTCTTTTTTTTTTTTTTTTTTTTTTTTTTTTGAGACGGAGTCTTGCTCTGTCACCCAGGCTGGAGTGCAGTGGCTGGATCTCCGCTCACTGCAAGCTCCGCCTCCCGGGTTTACGCCATTCTCCTGCCTCAGCCTCCCAAGTAGCTGGGACTATAGGCGCCCACCACCTCGCCCGGCTAGTTTTTTGTATTTTTTAGTAGAGACGGGGTTTCACCATGTTAGCCAGGATGGTCTCGATCTCCTGACCTTGTGATCCGCCCGTCTCGGCAACCCAAAGTGCTGGGATTACAGGCTTGAGCCACCGCGCCCGGACTGTTTTGCATTCTTAAATTGTCCTCTTGTTTGATGTCTCACAGCAATGCAGCACAGTAAAATTTGGGGAGAGTGAGCGGTACGACTTTCTTTTATAAAGTGGAAAAGAAGAATTATGAAAGGAAAGCTAAGCAAGGAGACAGCTAGGTTGCTATCTTGAGTGCCTTAACCACTAGAAAAGCTTGCCACAGTCACAGTAAGACACACATATTCCAGTGTGCAAACCACACTAGAGGCTCACATTTGTCCCAACCCAGTATAACACTTCCAGAGAAGTTCAGCTATAATTTAATTAGAAAGGCTAAGCTCCAGAGTGGGCCACTGCAAAGGCATCAGTTATCTTTATTTTCATCAACACCAGAGACTTTGTTAAATAATCTAATGAATGTGAGAAATGTGTTTTTACTGTGGCTTAATAATTGGCATAATTAGAATGTTCGAAATATCCTACCACTGGTGACTTTAGTGTTATTCAATGAACAAGGATTGGTCAAAATATTTTCTAGACATGCCCCACCATTGATTAAACAGAATATGAAAATCTAGTGAGTCTGGGAGGCTAGATCCCTAAAGGTCCTATGTTCAGCCATTGGCTGGAGGATTTTAGTTATCTGCTGCTGGTTATAAGACTAAATCCTCTCCCTAAGACAATATTGTCTAATAAAAATATAATGCAAATCACATACATAATTTTAAAAGCTGCATTAAAAAAACAGGTAGAATGAATTCTTAGTAATATGTGCTATTTATTTATTTATTTATTTATTTTTTTTTTTTTTTTTTTTTTTTTTTTTTGAGACGGAGTCTTGCTCTGTCGCCCGGGCTGGAGTGCAGTGGCCGGATCTCAGCTCACTGCAAGCTCCGCCTCCCGGGTTTATGCCATTCTCCTGCCTCAGCCTCCGGAGTAGCTGGGACTACAGGCGCCCGCCACCTCGCCCGGCTATTTTTTTGTATTTTTAGTAGAGACGGGGATTCACCGTGTTAGCCAGGATGGTCTCGATCTCCTGACCTCGTGATCCGCCCGTCTCGGCCTCCCAAAGTGCTGGGATTACAGGCTTGAGCCACCGCGCCCGGCCAATATGTGCTATTTAACCCAATATCTCCAAAACATTATCATTTCAACATATACTCAATATTTTAGAACATCTTGAAAATACATTTTATAGTCTTTTTTTCTTACTATAAGCCTTTGAAATCCTGGGTGTATATTACATTTACAGCATCATCTCAATTCAGACGATCTACAGTTCAGGAACTCAGCACACAATGCACCAAATTATACAGCTCTAGAATATTGCTGCATTTACTTTAACTGACCTTCAAAAGGACACAGAGCTACCGGGCGTGGGGGCTCATGCCTGTAATCCCAGCACTTTGGTAGGCCGAGGTGGGCGGATCACAAGGTCAGGAGATCAAGATCATCCCGGCTAACATGGTGAAACCCTGTCTCTACTAAAAATATGAAAATTAGATGGGTGTGGTGGTGCATGCCTGTAGTCCCAGCTACTCGGGAGGCTGAGGCAGGAGAATGGTGTGAACCTGGGAGGCGGAGCTTGCAGTGAGCCGAGCCGAGATGGAGCCACTGCACTCCAGCCTGGGTGGCAGAGTGAGACTCCATCTCAAAAAAAAAAAAAAAAAAAAAAAAAAAAAAAAAAAAAAAAGAACACAGAGCTGTAGCTTACCTTACCAACTTTATAATGCAGGCTGTATGAACTGTTTTTCAAATTGTCTTATGTCACTTTGTAAGACTTCTAGTCAAATAAATGGACATAATAAGAACTGGGGGCCAGGCAAGTGACTCACACCTGTAATCTCAGCCCTTTGGGAGGCCATCCAGGGAGGATCCCTTGAGCTCAGGAGTTCAAGATCAGCCTGGGTAACACAGGGAGACTCCGTCTCTACAAAATATCAAAAAAGTATCCAGGTGTGTTGGTACATACCTGTAGTACCACTTATTCAGGAGGACTGAGGTGGAAGGATTGCTCGAGCCCAGGAGTTTGAAGCTGCAGAGAATCGTGAATGCACCACTGCATTCCAGCCTAGGTGACTGAGTAAGACCTTGTGTCAAAAAAAAAAAAAAAAAAAAAAAAAAAAAAGAACTGGGACTATTTCAAACTCTTTGTTATGTTCAGTTGCCTTAAGTTTTATATTTTCTAGTCATTGAATAAAAATTAGTTGTACAACTATTTTGTGAAAAACATTGTACAAAGAAATAATAACATTTACAGAGCATCTACTATGTGTCAGTCCCAAAAGAGATCCAGATGTTGCTTTCAAGGAAGCTGTGGTCCGGCGGCCTGGGGTGAGTGCGGAAGGGACTAAGACAACAGAAAATTATAACTAATATATCAGGTATAGATACATTCATAAATTCATAGAAAAATATGTCTTGATGGGGATGAGAAGTGGATCAGGGAAAGATTTGACAAACAGGTTGCATTTGAGCTAGGCCTTGAATTACTATGTTTGAGGCACGTAAAAATTGTTAGAAAGCCATTTGTAGAAAAGAGAACAGCTACAGCAAAGTCCTAAAAACATGATGCAGACACAACTGTGAAGAGGTTCCTTTGGCTGGATGGTTTTTGATCAGAGATGTGATGCCACTGAATTTTGGAACAGGCTGCATTTAAATTGCAGAGGACTTTGACGGCCACAGCAAGGGGTTAAATGAGTAGGCAGTGTGGGCCACTGGCTTTTCCTGAGCAAGAGCGTGACATGATCAGAAGGGTGCTTTAGTGAGATTAATATGAAAAATGGACTTGTGGGGAGGGAGGCCGGAAGAAAAGTAAGACAGTTTGAGGCTTATTAGAATTGCCCGTGCTAGACATCAGAGAGCCTGAAAGAGTAGAGGAGTAATGAGACAGGAAAGGGGGAGATGGACACAATGGGTATTGAACTGAAGAGAGAAGGTTGCTGCTGGGACTTGGTGAGGTGGGTGGGCATGATCATTATTATACAACCTGCCTCCCATTCTATTCTCAATTAGACTCTATGGCTCTTAAGAGACAAAATTTTATTTATTAGTGCTTTTGCCTCACATATTTATCATTTATTTGTGATGAGAACACTTAAAATCTGCTCTCTATGCTATTTTCAAATATACACCACATTGTTATTAACTATAATCATCACCTTGTACCATAGATCTCTTGAAGTTATTCCTCATGTCAAACTATATTCTTTGACAAATATTACTCCAAGTGCCCCACCCTCATGCTGGGACTGGACTACCGAATTATTATAAGAGTAATGAAGGACAGGCCGGGCACAGTGGCTTACACCTGTAGTCCCAGCACTTGGGGAGGCCGAGATGGGTGGATCATTTGAGGTCAGGAGTTCAAGACCAGCCTGGCCAACATGGTAAAACCCTGTCTCTACCAAAAATACAAAAATTACCTGGGCGTGGTGGCGGGCACCTGCAATCCCAGCTACTCAGGAGGCTGAGGCAGGAGAATCGCTTGAACTTGGGAGACAGAGGTTGCAGTGAGCCGAGATCATGCCACTGCACTCCAGCCTGGGTGACAGAGCCAGACCCCATCTCAGGAGAAAAAAAAAAGAGTAATGAAGGAGAAAGGGAAGTGCAAAAACTTCTAAAACTTTGGTAACTTAAAGGATGGTGTCTCTCCATTAAAAAATAAAAAGTGTGAAAAAAATTTTTAAGCACAGAAAGAAATTGATTAAGGAAAGAAATTCCTCTTTGCACCAAAAAATATGAGAGATTAGCAGGATACTCAGGTGAACTTATCAAGGAAGCCCGGTGTGAAAGGAAAATAAATCTTGGGGCCCCAAAAATCACTAAGCTAAAGAGAAAAGTCAAGCTGGGAAATGCTTAGGGCAAACCTGCCTCCCATTCTATTCAGTCACCCCTCTGCTCACTGAGATAAATGCATATCTGATTGCCTCCTTCGGAGAGGCTAATCAGATATTCAAAAGCATGCAACCATTTGTCTCTTATTAACCTATGACCTGGAAGCCCCCTCCTCACTTTGAGTTGTCCCGCCTTTCTGGACCAAGCCAATGTTCATCTTACATATGCTGATTGATATCTCATGTCTCCCCAAAATGTATAAAACCACACTGTGCTCTGACCACCTTGGGAACACATTGTCAGGACCTCCTGAGGCTGTGTCACGAGTGCACGCCCTCAACCTCGGCAAAATAAACTTTCTAAGTTAACTGAGACCTCTGTCAGATATTCAGGATTCATACCAGGAAAATGCAACATTAGAACTGACAGGAGAGCGTCTTCACACTAAGGAGCTCAAACTCTCACAGGGGGCTAGCTTTCCCAGTGTCCATCCATGAGAACTGTTTAAAAGTATATTTTCATGCATAAATACAACCATTAAAAAAGATACTAGCAGGCAGGGCAAGGTGGCTCATGCATGTAATCCCAGCACTTTGGGAGGCCCAGGTGGGTGGATTGCTTGAGCCACCAGCCTGGGCAACATGGCAAAACCTCATCTCTACAAAATAATACAAAACTTAGCCAGGCATGGTAGCACACTCCACGGTCCCAGCTACTCAAGTGGCTGATGTGGGAAGATCACCTGAATCTGGGGAGGTGGAGGCTACAGTGAACCGTGATCGCACCACTGCACTCCAGCTTGTGCGAGTGACATCCTGTCTTAAATAAATAAATAAATAAATGATATTAGCCAGGCATGATGGTCCACACCTGTAGTCTCAGCTACTCTGGAGGCTAGGGTGGGACAATTGCTTGAACCCAGGAGTTTGAGGCTGGAGTGAGCTATGGTTGTATCACTGTACTCCAGCGGGGCAAGAGAGCAAGACCCTGTTTCTAAAAAAAAAAAAAAAAAAAAAAAAAGGTAAAAAAATGATATTAAGGTACATATAATGAATATGTAAAGACATGGAAGGATTTTCACCATGTATTAAGGGGTAATAAAGCAGGTCATTAAAGAATATACACAGTGCTTCATTTATACATATGTGTACGTATGACAGAAAGCCAAGAGCCAAAATGTTAACACTCTATTTGTAAATTAGAAGATTCTGAGTGACTCTTATATTCTATTATTTGTTAGCCATATTTTCTAAGTTTGTAATAAATACGTAATACCTTCTGTAACATTTTTTCTTTAATGCACTCATCTTGTAAAAGGTGTATTTTTCTCCACTTTAATGAAGACAAGTAGGAAAGGAAGAGAATTTGTCGCTAAAAAATAAACTGGGCTGACACAAGATCTGTCTGTCTGCGAGTTTGTCTGCTTTGGTGGAGGATGTTAAGAATAAGGGAGACTTCTGCATATCTGTAGTTACATGCAGACAGGAAGGATCTAGGAGGAAGGAAGATACTGCAGATGCAAACACTCAACCAAAAACAAAAAGAGCTCCCAAATCCCAAAGGATGGGAGAGAGAAATGTACCATGAGCTAAGCTCCTAAATTGGATAAAGCCCACATATTTCTAAAAATGAAACTTGCCAGGTTACATTGCTTTATTTGCACCTGCCTGTCCAGTGGGTTTTCCACTTGGAGCTAATTCTCTCTTCAGATAGAGAATTAATGTAAATAACTGTGTTTATGGAGGTCACTTTCTTCCCAGCTTCCAGTCTATTCACTACAGAAACACCATGGAAGAGGGAGCTGAATCACTTAAAATACGCTTTTTGCAATAAATTCAAGTATTTTAAGACAAAATAATTAGTTATTAAAATGGTAAGAAGGCCGGGCACGGTGGCTCACGCCTGGAATCTCAGCACTTTGGGAGGCCAAGGCAGGGTGATCACTTAAGGTCAGGAGTTCAAGACCTGGACAATATGGTGAAACACCATCTCTACTAAAAATACAAAAATTAGCCAGGCGTGGTGGCCCGTACCTGTAATTTCCACTATGCAGGAGGCTGAGACATGAGAATCGCTTGAACCCAAGAGGCGGAGGTTGCAGTGAGCTGAGATTGCGCCACTGCACTCTAGCCTGGGTGACAAAGTGAGTGAGACTCCATCTCGAAAAAATAAATAAATAAAATAAGAAGAAAAAAATAGAAGATTAAGGCAAAGCAAAATGCTACCCACAGATCACACCAAACTACCTAGACTTTCTCCAAAGTCTAATATTTTATTCACTTTCAGAAAAAGAACAGAAACCTGGGAAAAAATGAGGAGCATCTGTCCTTTGCTTATGTACTTTGATGAAATGCCAACTACTACTATAAATAGCATTTTTTTTTTTAATAAGAAGAAATGGAGTATTTCAGAAGTGGTTTTTGGGTTTTTTTATATTGAGTGTTTTTGTCTTTATTTGGACAAAATTTTGTCTTTATTTGGTTTTAATATCCACCATAACAAGTTAAAAACAAAATGTGAGTTCATAAAAAAGGAAGAAGAGTCATTTCAATAATTAAATTTGTAAAATTGCATGTCCGCTAAAATACAATCCTTTGTCCAAGAAAAATATTTATAATAAGCAGGAAAAACAAGTCAGAAAGGAACACTGCATTCCCCTTCAAAACTCAGGGCTAAAACTTTGTTCCCATGACTTCACAGTTTAAAAATTGGCCCATAAAGCACAGAACTCTTTGCCTAAAAGGGTATAAATTGAAAGTTAATAAATAAAAGAATTGAAAGGTTTAGTCTCATATTGAAAAATGCATATTCTTATTTTTAATTTTCATAACTATGAAAAAGTTCACATAAACTACTAACACTTTTAGTTTGAGACAAAGTCTCACTCTGTCACTTAGGCTTGAGTGCAGTAGTATGATCACGACTCACTGCAGCCTTCACTTCCCAGGCTCAAGTGATTCTCCCACCTCTGCCTCCCAGGTACCTGGAGGGCATACGCCAACATGCCTGGCTAATTTTTGTATTTTTCTGTAGACACGAGGTTTTGCTATGTTGCCCTGGCTGGTCTCAAACTCCGGGGCTCAAGCAATCCGCCCGCCTACACCACACAAAGTGCTGGGATTACAAGCATGAGCCACTGCTCCCAGCCTTGCTAATGCATTTTTTAATTAAAAAGCTTATTCAGGTAGGGTTGGACAAGGGGGTCAGATAAAATCCATTACCTGAGCAAAAGTGCAAGAAACCTCATTTACAGGCCACTCCCCTTCCTGATGATCATGTTAACTTCCTGTCACTGTTAAAAATTAGGGTTCTGGGCTGGGCGCAGTGGCTCATGCTTGTAATCCTACCACTTTGGGAGGCTGAGGCAGACAAATCACCTGAAGTCAAAAGTTCAAGACCAGCCTGGTCAACATGGTTAAACCTTGTTTCTACTGAAAATACAAAAAGTAGCCAGGCGTCAGGGTGTGCGCTTGTAATCCCAGCTACTCAGGAGGCTGAGGCAGGAGAATCACTTGAACTTAGGAGGCAGAGGTTGCACTGAGCTGAGATCGCACCTCTGCACTCAAGCCTGAGTGAAAGAGCAAGACTCTGTCTCAAAAAAAAAAAAAAAAAAAAAAAGATTATATTTTGCCCCAAATCAGCACTATATTTAACAGTCTACTGTGAGTCTGACATTTATTTGCCTTTAAAAGAAAAAATTTGTAAATTCAGTCTATACTATCACTGGGTACTGCGAACTTGCTAATTATATCTTCAGTGTAAAATAGCTCTTCCTCTCATTTGTCTTGAACATGTACTGGTCTTTTAAGCATGAGAAAGTCCAGATAACAGTTGAAGGTTGGAAGAATAAGTTTATGTTTGCTTTTCTGAAATAATTAAGCTTAGAGCTGGTAAGTATGTCTTCTTTCCACTTTCATCTTTTTAGAGTGAAGAGTACTGATCACTTGAGTCAGTTTTACAAAAGTAACAAATGCATTTGCTCCAGGACTTGGGTTTCCTTCACTGGAATACCTTCCACTGTTAAATCATTTAAGTAGGAGACCAGAATCTCAGATCGTAATCCATGTGCACAGTCAACATGGCTTTGCAAAAGAAGGATAATGTTCTCTGTTTTCTTTCTTGTTTCTTTGCTAATGACACCCCAAAACCTAGCATTTTTCTGCATTGCAGCACTACAATGGCATCTTTTAGGAACACTAGAATTACTCCCTTCCCTAAGCCTATGGACTGTATAAAATATAAAATATAACCAATGATCACAAATTTTTCTTGGAGGTTAGCAAGAATGAATCAAACAAAAATTTGGATGAATGATCTTTCCTCAAAACTTTAGCATTTCCTCTCAAGACAAGAGTAAGCTAATCTCCATTACCTAGGGTTCTGTCAAGGAGAAACAGGATCTGAGTAGAAAGCATATGCAATGATATAACCAAAAGCACTGAAAGCAGAATCTCAGAGATACATGTACATCCATGTTAATAGGAACGTAATTCAAAAAAGCTAAAAGATGGAAGCAACCCAGTGTCCACCAACAGATCAATTAATTAGCAAAATGTGGTATTTACATAAAATGGAATAATAACTAGCCTCGAAGGAAAGGAAATTCTGACACATGCTACAACATAGATGAACATGGAAGACAGTATGCTAAGTGACACAGCCAGTCACATAAAGAAAACTACGGTATGATTCCACTCACATGAGGTACCTAGAACAGTGAAAGTAAAATGGTGGCTGCCAAGGGCCAGGAGGCGAGGGGAGTGAGGAGTTGTTGTTCAATGCAGCAGTCCCTAACCTTTTTGGCACCAAAGAGAGACCAGTTTTGTGAAAGACAATTTTTCCATGAGCGGGACAGTGTGGGAGGCAGTGGGGGAGTGGTTTCGGGATGAAACTGTTTTACCACAGATCATCGGGCATTAGTTAGATTCTAATAAGGAATGTACAATCTACATCCCTCACATGCATAGTTCACAATAGGGTTCGTGCTCCTATGAGAATCTAATGCCGCTGTTGATCTGACAGGAGGCAGAGCTCAGGAGGTAATGCTCGATCACCCACCACTCACCTCCTGCTATGTGGTTTGGCTCCTAACAGGCCACAGACTGGTAGCGATCTGTGGCTCAGGGCTTGGGGACCCCTGGTTTAATGGGTATACATTTTCAGTTGTTCAATAAGAAAAGAATTCAGGAGAAGGATGGTAGTGATGGTTACATAACAAGATGTACATACACTTAAAATGGCTAAAATAATAAATTTTATGTTATCTATATTTTACTAAAATAAAACAGTAGAGAAAAAAACATGTAATAAACATTTTTCATGTCCATTTCACGTGTGATTTTTTTTTTTTAAGAAAAGAGATTAATTTATCTCAACTTTTCATATATTCCCCAATAAGACAAATGGAGAAACTAGTACTTGGTTCCAATTTTGTCTTTTAAAACTCATATTTTCAACCTATCATTCTTTCAGAATATAATTACAGGTAACCTGAATTCTAGAATCAGATTGTTTTCACGAATATGACCATGCCTCTAGAAGTGGTATTTAAGAGAGAACTAATTGCTGAAACTCACTATGGTAGACACTCCTAGTTGCCTACTCAAGCGTCCTTTCTCTCCTTCTCACTTACAAGATTAATCCCATTTTTTCCCCTGTAGCAAGGCGGCCAGTTAAAATATTCACCTCGCCTTGCAACTAGAGATAACCATTTGGCCCAATTCTGCCCAGAGGAGGGGAGAAGTATATTGGGTGGAAGACCCAGGAGAACTATTAGTTCCCTGATAAAAATTAACAGACTTGGCTGGCATGAACATCTTGCCCTGGGCCTTTCCGCTCCCTCCAGGAAGACAGAAGCTTCCAGTTTCCCTGAGCAGGTAACCAGCCCTGGGTTGCCTAACTACAGACTGAAGCTTACTTGAGAAAAATGAGTTCTTTCTTAATTAATCTTTAGTAAAAGGGTTTCTCTTACTTGCAGCTAAACTCAATCCTCACTCAATCTGGCGCCACTGAGATGAGTCTGAGGAAAGAAATTCAGGAATATTTCTGGTCTACAAGTTGGAGTTGGATGTTCCAGCTCTGTAAAAGGAGTGTTAATAAGGCTGAAATGGGCTGGGCACAATGACTCATGTCTGCAGTCCCAACACTTTGGGAGGCCGAGGCAAATGGATCGCTTGAGCCAGAAGTTCAAGACCAGCCTGGGCAAAATGGTGAAACCCTGTCTCTACAAAAAGTACAAAAATTAGCTGGGCATTGTGGCATATGACTGTGGTCCCAGCTACTTGGGAGGATGGGGTGGGAGGATCGCTCGAACCCAAGAGTTCGAGGCTGCAGTGAGTCATGATCATATCACTGCACTTCAGCCTGGGTGACAGAGTGAGACCCTGTGTCATGAAAGAAAATAAGATAAAATAAGCCTGAAATGCAACAGTCCCCAATCACATGTCCTATAACTCTGATCTAAGATGTAACACTGAAGGACAGATGACTGGAATAGTGAGATGCATGCACTAAGGATGCTATCGGAGCATCCATCCATAAATCATGTTTTCTCATAATAAAACTGACATTTATTAAATGCTTTCTATGTGCCAGACACAGGGCTAACCACTTTGTTGTACACATTATCTCATTTAATCCCAACAGCTTTATAAGGTAAAACCCAGCTCCCAACTACTTTATTGAACTGCTTTTTGACTGCTTTATGTCTTGAACAATTTATTTTTCTCCTATATACAAAGGGGGTAAAAGTACAACCCTTAAACAATTGTTATGAGAATTAAAGGTAATAATTAGCATGCGGCAAGAGCCACATGGTTAATTCTCAATAAAACCCAACTGTCATCATGGTCAAAAAGAATAGCAGACTGCACAAATTCCCCGATAAAGCAAAACATCAGAATCCCCTGGAGAACTGTCTTAGAATACAGACTCCTTGACTCCAGCCAGGCTTAAGGAATCAGATGGGGCCCAGTCATCCAGAGATGTGAAGGAATCTGGTCTAAGGGAAAAGCAACTGCTATATTCTCAAGATACTAAAAACTTTACCACTTCGTCACACCACATCATCACAAAGCTTACCTAAGCCACATATAGGAATCCACCCTGTGCCCACACAACTGCCTTCACAGAACCTACATTTAAAAGTATGCCCTCTGTTTTTCCCGAGATTTAAGAACATCTCTGTAGCTTATGTGAAATTGCTTTAAACAAAAGAAGACATACATGTGGCCAACAAGCATACTTAAAAAAGCTCAACATCACTGATTATTAGAGAAATGCCAACCAAAAACACAATGATACACCATTTCACACCAGTCAGAATGGCTAGTATCAAAAAGGCAAAAAATAACAGATGCTAGCAAAGTTGAAGAAAAAAAGGAATGCTTACATACTGTTGGTGGGAGTGTAAATTAGTTCAAACATTGTGGAAGACAACATAGCAATTCCTCAAAGACCCAAAGACAGAAATACTATTTGACTCAGCAATCCCATTACTGGGTATGTATTAGTCTGTTTTCACACTGCTGATAAAGATATACCCCAAGACTGGGCAATTTACAAAAGAAAGAGGTTTAATAGACTTACAGTTCCATGTGGCTGGGGAAGTCTCATAATCATGGTGGAAGGCAAGGAAGAGAAATCACATCTTACATGAATGGCAGCAGGCAAAGAGAGGGCTTGTGCGGGGAAACGCCTCTTTATAAAACCATCAGATCTCACGAGACTTACTATCACAAGAACCACACAGGAAAGACTTGCCCCCATGATTCAATTACTCCCACTGGGTCCCTCCTATAACACCTGGGAATTCAAGACGAGATTTGGGTGGAGACACAGACAAGCCATATCAAGGTATATACCCAAAGGAATATAAATTGTTCTGTTACAAAGACACTGCAGCACTATTCACAGTTACAAAGACTTGGAATCAACCTAAATGCCCATTAGTGCTAGACTGGATAAAAAAAATGTGGCACATATACACTATGGAATACTATGCAGCCATAAAAAGGAATGAGATCATGTTGTTTGCAGGGACATGGATAGGGACATGGATAGAGCTGGAGGCCATTATATTTAGCAAACTAACACAGGAACAAAAAGCCAAATACCGCATTTCTCACTTTTAAGTGGCAGCTAAATGATGAAAACACATGGACATATAGCAGGCAACAATATACACTGGGGTCTATTGGAGGGTGGAGGTTGGGAGGAGGGAAACAATCAGGAAAAATAACTAATGGATACTAGGCTTAATACCTGAATGATGAAATAATCTGTAAAGAAACCCCCGTCCCGTGATATACATTTACCTATCTAACAAACCTGCACGTGTACCCCTCAACTTAAAAGTTTAAAAAAGAAATCCTTCCACAGGAAAAAAAAAAAAAGGAAAGGAGAAAGAGAAAAAGAGAGAAAGAAGAAAGAAAGAAAGAAAGAAAGAAGAAAGAAAGAAAGAAAGAAAGAAAGAAAGAAAGAAAGAAAGAAAGAAAGAAGAGAAGAGAAGAGAAGAAGAAGAAAGAAGAGAAGAAGGAAGAGAAGGAGAAGGAAGGAAGGAAGGAAGGAAGGAAGGAAGGAAGGAAGGAAGGAAGGAAGGAAGGAAGGAAGGAAGGGGGAGAGAGGGAGGGAGGAAGGAAGGAAGGAAGGAAGGAAGGAAGGAAGGAAGGAAGGAAGGAAGGAAGGAAGGAAGGAAGGAAGGAAAGAAAGAAAGAAAGAAATTGCTTTAGAGGGCAAGGTGCCTGCCTCACTTCTGCTCACTTTGGGGACCAGGCATAAAGAAGGCTGTCTTGACAAAGATCAGAGATCTTCTTTGTATCACTTTGTCTTGGCTGCCAGGAAGTTCAGAGCCAAATTTTCTACTTTAATTTTTCTCAATCAAGTTTTTGTTTTTTTTTTTTTCTTTTTTGAGGTTCCAGGCTGGAGTGCAATGGAATCATAGCTCACTGTAGCTTTGACTTGGGTGCAAGCAATCCTCCCACCTCAGCCTCCTGAGTAGCTCAAACTACAGGCATGAGCCACCAAGCCCAGATAATTTTTTAAAAAATTATTTTAGAGATGAAGTCTTGCTATGTTGCCCAGGCTGATCTCAAACTCCTGACCTCAAGCAATCCTCCCACCTCAGCCACCTGAGTAGCTCAGACTACAGGCATGAGCCACCAAGCCCAGATAATTTTTTAAAAAATTATTTTAGAGATGAAGTCTTGCTATGTTGCCCAGGCTGATCTCAAACTCCTGACCTCAAGCAATCATCCCACCTCAGACTCTCAAGATGTTGGGGTTGCAGGCGTGAGCCACCATGGTGGGCCCCTCAACTGAGTTTCAAGTATAATTATTTTCATTATTTTTCTTTATTTTGGGAGGGGATATTTTCAAACATTTTATTACAAAAGCAATTCCCATTTATTAGGGAAGATTTAGACAAACCAAATGAAGGAAATTTAAATCACCCATTTTCCCTCTGCCCCGAGATAACCAGTATTATTAACAGGTTTATATACATCCTCCTAGACGTTTTTGTCTGCTTCTTCCTTACATAGTGTTTTACATTTATTTAAAATACATTATAAATCTGTTTTTATTAAGTGCACATTCTTTAATAATGTCATTTTAAAGCTTCATAGGTATTTTATTGTCTGGACATTAAATAATTTTTAACAATACCTCCCAGCCTGTTATTATGCATTCCTAATGCTGATTTCTGCTCTTAATTTTATAAGCATTTCAATAATAACCATACTTAGAATTAAAATTTTAAACATATACATGACATTTATTTATTCATTCTTCATTCATTTAGAGAATAAATTCTTAAAAATGAAAACCAAATACACATTCCAGTAGGCTTCCACTGAGTAGAACACTCCCTGCCTGAAAAATTCTTCTCATCTTCCCAGATTCCATTTCTTCTTTCTCCTCCACTCCTCGACAGCAGATCCTCTATAAGTCAGATTTCCTAAAGGATCAGTCTTGGACCTCTCTTCACTTTTGCTAAGTGGTCACTCATCTACTCACTCCACAGCATCTATGCGCAAAACTCCTGATGTCTTATTTCCAGCCCAAACCTGTCTTCTGAATTACAAAATCATGTGTGGTGGTTTTAAAATACATTCACAAATTAGTTTGGTGGCTGTCCATTTAAGTGAGGGGCTTAATTCCCCACCCACTGAGTATGGGCTGAAATTGGTGACTCACTTCTACGGAATTCTATGGAATAGAATATGGCAGAAGTGATGATGTGGGACTTCTGAGACTAAAGGTATTACAGCTTCCCTGTTGCATTCTTTCATATCTCTCACTCTAGGAGAAGCTCACTGCCATGTCATGAAGACACTCAAGCAGCCCTAGAGAGAGGTTCATGTGGCGAGAAACTGTGGCCTTCCACCAAGAGGCAGCAGGGAACTGAGACCTTCTGCCAAAAGTCATGTACGTAAGCCATCTTGGAATCAGATCCTCTAGCCTGGGTCAAGCTTCAAATGATGGCAACCCTGGCCAACATCTTGAGTGCAATCTCATGACAGACCTTGGACTGGAATCACCTAGCTAAGCCACTCCCAAATTCCTGGCCAAGGAAACTGCATGAGATAATAAATATTTGTTGTTTTAAAGCACCAAATGTTGGGGTGACTTGTTACAGAGCAATAGATAACTAATATAGATTTCCTGCTAAGTTTCATAATAATTTATTATGCAGCAAGAGATAAACACATACTATGTATCTAACCACCTACTTAACATCTCCACTGAGATAGCTCACAGACTCATTTCAACCTTAACATATCAGAAAACTGAACTGTTGTTCCTCTCAAATCTATTCTGCCTCTAGTCTTTCCCAACTATGGGAAAGCACTTTCATCCATTCGCTTGTTCATGCCAGGATACTGAAATGAATCCTTTCTTCTAATACCACAATCTAACCCCTCTATCAACTTTTGTTGGTTCTAATTCCTAGATACAGCTTGAGTCCATCCACATCTCTTCAGTTCCACTGTCAACCCCCAGTCCAAGCTACTGTCATCTCTTGCCTCCAACCTAAAGCCAATAAATTTCTGACACTGTCTCCTAAATTCTCTTCTTATTCCTTCTAATCAACTCTCCGAACTTTGGAACAACTAAATTAACATGGTTTATAAGGCCCTGAATCATCTGACCACTCCTATGCCAAGCCTTGTCTTGAAACACTCAGCCTCCTCAGTCTGCTCTAGCACACCGACCTTTGTGTTACTCTGACAAACCCAGCCCTTTCCTGCCTCAGGATATTGGTTCATGCTTCTATGCCTGCCTCCTTCACCCTGTTCTCAACCTGCTTAATTCAGATGAACACTGCAGGTTTAATTTTCAACATCTTCTCTTCAGAGCAGACTTCTGGACGACTCCCCCTTTTAGAATCTCTAAAAGCAACCTGTCTTCCTTCCTTGTGCACCCAGTACTTATCTTAATTTGATTACGTATTGTTTTGTGTAAGCCCAAGAGGCAAGAAATGTCAATTTTGATGCAGCTCCCAATACAGGTTGTCAATTAAAAAATTTTTGAATAAGTTTATTTAAAGTGTTCATTAAGTCTAAACACAGTGTGTATTCAATGTAGACCTCTAACTTGTCCATTTCAATAAAAAAAAACATGCATCTGTTATATCTATTGCCTTTTCAACCTTCTGCAAAATTGCAAGACCATCATCATCAAGATGATCCACTGTCTTTCTCATCTTTTTCACATGTTTAAGGATCCTTTAATTCTCGGCATAGATGAAAATGTGACTTCTGGAAACATTAAAAAGAAGAAAAGCTGGTATAATCATAGTCCCTAAGGCAGACCAGAAAAGCAATTCTAAAGGTTCATTAGAAAATTAAGTTGGCCCCTGATTGATCTAAATAGGAACATTTTATCCTAGTATTTAGAGTTGTGATGAGTAATCATTTCCCTTTCCAAAGCTCAGTATTTTGTAAAAACAGGGAGGATCGTGACTCTGTGCAAGATTATTTTTTGGTGAAGAAATCAGGGACTCACTGATAGAAGAACCAAGAAATACTAATAAGGGCATGCGAAAGCACAGCGCAAATCAACAGTGCCCTGTCTCTTAACTTCCAGTAAATAAGACACTGACTTGTAACCAGAGACAGAGTAGGTCTGGGAGCCAGCCGACTCTGTGGGTTCTGAGGCAGAGCCATACACAGGGAGCAGCCCCACAACAGTGTTCACAGCAACTATCCAGAAAAGAAACTGTTAATAATGGCACTCCGGTCGAAAAAAAATAGCAACCATCCATGCCTCACTCTTGCCACCCGCATTCATATACACAGACTCTCAGGCTAGCACCAAGGCTCTGAATTCAAAGATCATATAGGTTTATGTATATATACGTAATCACACCAAACTTTGATAAGTGGCACAGATTTTAACTTAATAGATTTATAGGAAATACATGGTGACAGAATATGATAAACTCAACTCTGTAACAAGCACATGTATATTCTTGCACACAGAAATAAATGTTACTTGGTACAGGCCAGGCACCGTGGCTCACACCTGTAATCCCAGCACTTTGGGAGGCTGAGGCAGGTAGATCACTTGAGGCCAGGAGGTCAAGACCAGCCTGGCCAACATGATGAAACTCTTTCTCTATTGAAATACAAAAATTAGCTGGGTGTGGTGGTGCACTCCTGTAATCTCAGCTATTGGGGAGGCTGAGGCACAAGAATCACTTGAACCCAGGAGGTGGAGGTTGCAGTGAGCTGAGATCACACCATTGCACTCCAGCCTGGGTGACAGAGCCAGACTCTTTCCCAAAAACAAACAAACAAAAAAAGAAGTGATTCGGTATAGAAAAATATATAATAGTCATAGATTTGAAATACTATAGCTTTGGTCACTTCATTTATTGTGACAAATAGGGTGCCTATTTTTCTAATCTGTAGCTTAGAGTATACAGTATTGTTAACATACTGTACTATTAACTATGATTTATTCATTTCTGCAAACCAAGTAATAAAGCTAGACCATTTTTACTTTGGTAGATTCTTCAGTTCTCTAGAAGTGAAATCTTCGTAAAAGAATTTAATCATAGGCACCTATAGCAATTTTATACATAATTCTTTAATTTGCAAATTACCAGTAGTCATGAAACTATTTTTTTCTAAGCAATAAAAAGTAAAGAACATAATGCTATAAATATTTAGGATACAATAATCATTCTAGAAAAATTCTAGAAATCATTCTAGAAAAATTCAAAACAGAATGACACTGGGAAGCCTGGGCATGGTAGCTCACACCTATAATCCCAGCACTTTGGGAGGCGGAGGATGGCAGATTGCTTGAGTCCAGGAGTTTGAGATCAGCCTGGGCAACATAGTGAGGCCTCTGTCTCTACAAAAAACCTTTTTTTTTTTTTTTTTTTTTCTTTGAGACAGTCTCGCTCTGTCACCAGGCTGGAGTGCAGTGGCACGATCTCAGCTCACTGCAACCTACGCCTCCCGAGTTCAAGCGATTCTCCTGCCTCAGCCTCCTGAGTAGCTGGGATTACAGGCGGCGCACGCCACCACGCCCAGCTAATTTTTTTATTTTTAGTAGACAGCAGGTTTTACCTTGTTGGCCAGGCTGGTATCAAACTCCTGACCTCATGATCTACCCACCTCAGCCTCCCAAAGTGCTGGGATTACAGGTGTGAGCCACCGGGCCCGACCCAAAAAACTTTTTTTTTTTTTTATTATACTTTAAGTTCTAGGGTACATGTGCATAACGTGCAGGTTTGTTACATATGTATACTTATGCCATGTTGGTGTGCTGCACCCATCAACTCGTCAGCACCCATCAATTCATCATTTATATCATGTATAACTCCCCAATGCAATCCCTCCCTCCTCCCCCCTCCCCCCTCCCCATGATAGGCCCCAGTGCGTGATGTTCCCCTTCCCGAGTCCAAGTGATCTCATTGTTCAGTTCCCACCTATGAGTGAGAACATGCGGTGTTTGGTTTTCTGTTCCTGTGATAGTTTGCTAAGAATGATGGTTTCCAGCTGCATCCATGTCCCTACAAAGGACGCAAACTCATCCTTTTTTATGGCTGCATAGTATTCCATGGTGTATATGTGCCACATTTTCTTAATCCAGTCTGTCACAGATGGACATTTGGGTTGATTCCAAGTCTTTGCTATTGTGAATAGTGCCGCAATAAACATACGTGTACATGTGTCTTTGTAGTAGAATAATTTATAATCCTTTGGGTATATACCCAGTAGTGGGATGGCTGGGTCATATCATGTCTAAAACACCAAAAGCAACGGCAGCAAAAGCAAAAATTGACAAATGGGATCTAATTAAAATAAAGAGCTTTTGCACAGCAAAAGAAACTACCATCAGAGTGAACAGACAACCTACAGAATGGGAGAAAATTTTTGCAACCTACTCATCTGACAAAGGGCTAATATCCAGAATCTACAAAGAACTCAAACAAATATACAAGAAAAAAACAAACAACCCCATCAAAAAGTGGGCAAAGGATATGAACAGACATTTCTCAAAAGAAGATATTCATACAGCCAACAGACACATGAAAAAATGCTCATCATCACTCGCCATCAGAGAAATGCAAATCAAAACCACAATGAGATACCATCTCACACCAGTTAGAATGGCAATCATTAAGAAGTCAGGAAACAACAGGTGTTGGAGAGGATGTGGAGAAATAGGAACACTTTTACACTGTTGGTGGGATTGTAAACTAGTTCAACCATTATGGAAAACAGTATGGCAATTCCTCAAGGATCTAGAACTAGATGTACCAAAAAACTTTTTTAAAAAAGTAACTGAGAATGGTGGTGCACACCTGTAGTCCCAGCTACTCGGGAGGATGAGGTGGGAGAACTGCCTGAGTCCCAGAGTTCAAGACTGCAGGGAGCTGTGATCGTGCCACTGCATTCAACCTGGGTGACACAGTGAAACCCTGTCTCAAAAAAAGAAAAGAAAAATGACAGTGGGTATCAAAAACCCACTACAACATATAAAAAGCCTGCTACCCTATGTGGGAGGGAAAAAACATGCCATAAAACGCCAGGCAGAACATGCTAATTGACATAGACCAGGCTGTGCACTAGACCAGAAGAGAGGTAACCTCAAACAAAGAGGAGGAGCTAGGAAGCAAGGGCTTCAACATCTAAGGCCTTCAATGGATACATTCCAACCAGCAAGCAACACCAAGGCAGCCGCCTGGCAGGGCAAGGCTAGATTCTTCAACCAGGTGAATCCCCCTAAAAATGAATCAGAGTCACAGCTTTATCAAAGGTCAAAGTGAAACACTGAGAATCAGTAGCCAGGCAGAAGCAAACAGGGTATAGCAATCAAAGATAAGTCAAACAAGGCCACATATCCAAACAAAGAGCCTGGAAAAAAAAAAGTCACCATGAAGCCCAACTACCAGGAAACTGTGAAATGATCTTGAGATTGATAACAATGAAATTAGAACACCCTTTAAGCTGGAGGAAAGAAATCCAGAAATGAAAGGTATAGCCCAGATCACTTTTAGATCTGTGCTAGATAGCTAATGTGCATTTCCCTAGCCATAACCAAATATTCTAACATGCCTATAAACCCTGAGTTATTAATGTTTACACACTTGCATAAATATCATTTAGCTCTTATAACCACAAAATGCCCCCCAGTCTCATCGGTTAATAGTGATAAAGGATCACAGCACTTAGGATATGGCTGACGCATTTAGCAAACATAATCCAAACGTTAATTCTAGATAACCAACTAAAGAATAGAGTCCATCTGGGACATGTATTTTATGTAAAATATTATCAAAAAACATTCAAGTGTGGTTACATCAGCATAGCGCACTACTAGAAGTCTCATACTATATAGCTACTGCCCCAAAGAAGGAAAAAACTCCTTGTTTAACTATGGGAGAAAACATGAAAAGGATATTTCATCAAGATTGAGGAATTCCAATATTTTTTAAGTATTTACTTTTAGTTACTTTTTTTTTTTTTTGAGACGGAGTCTCACTCTGTAACCCAGGCTGGAGTGCAAGGCACAATCTCAGCTCACTGCAGCCTCCGCCTCCCAGGTTCAAGTGATTCTCCTGCCTCAGTCACCCAAGTACCTGGGATTACAGGCGCGGGCCACCACACCCAGTTAATTTTTGTATTTTTAAGGCTGGGTGCGGTGGCTCACGCCTGTAATCCCAACACTTTGGGAGGCCGAGGCACGCAGATCCCGAAGTCAGGAGATTGAGACCATCCTGACCAACATGGTGAAACCCCATCTCTACTAAAAATACAAAAATTAGCTGGGTGTGGTGGCGTGTGCCTGTAGTCCCAGCTACTCAGGAGGCTGAGGCAGGAGAATCACTTGAGACTGGGAGGCGGAGGTTGCAGTGAGCCAAGATCACGCCACTGCACTCCAGCCTGGTGACAGAGTGAGACTCCACCTAAACAAAAAGAAAAATTGTGTTTTTAGTAGAGACGGGGTTTCACCATATTGGTCAGGATGGTCTTGAACTCCTGACCTCAAGTGATCTGCCCACCTTGGCCTCCCAAAGTGCTGGGCTTACAGGAGTGAGCCACAGTGCCCAGCATCTTTTAGTTATATTTTAATATCCATGCTCTTTTTTGTTCTGTCTCCACTGATTCATTTTTAAATTTTGTTGTTTTGTTATATGTACTTTTGTAAGCTACTGAACCTGGAACAAAGTATACAGTTTTTAACAAATGTAAAATATTTACCTTATTCCATGAAATAAACTCAAATTATTCAATCAAAAATAAAAAACAAAAAGAAGATTGAGGCATTCCTTAGCGTATTCTATTCTTGTTTCTTTGCTTTCACTCCATCATGTGAGTTGAGAGTACCCAATTATATAAATCAAATAAAAGAAAGTAAGAAGAAGGCTCTGCGCCTGTGGCTCAAGCCTGTAATCCCGCAGCTTTGGGAGGCCGAGGCGGGCGGATCACGAGGTCCAGGAGATCGAGACGATGCCTGGCTAACACTGTAGAAACCGCCGTCTCTACTAAAAAAAATACAAAAAACTAGCCGGGCCGAGGTGGCGGGCGGCTGTAGTCCCACTAACTCGGGAGCTGAGGCAGGAGAATGGCGTAACCCGGGAGGCGAGTTTGCAGTGAAGCTGAGATCTGGCCACTGCACTCCAGCCTGGGTGACAGAGTGAGACTCCTTCTCAAAAAAAAAAAAAAAAAAAAAAAAAAAGAAAGTAAGAAGAAAAATCTATAAATGCTATATGATCTGCCAAGAAGTACTTTATTTTATAGTAAGAAGATGCAGTGTAAGCAAATGGATAACACATACACCCACAGTAATTCAAAGGCTTTCGATCCCAGGACCTGTTCACAAATGCAGACCTTTGAAAATATTACACAAGCACTGAGTGCCTAATATTTGTGCAATTTGAAGAAAAGAACTAGAAATAATATAACCATAAGAAACTGGTATTTTTAGGAATAATGAATGAAATTAATTCTGTAGTAACAATGAAGATGATGACAGCAGCAGCAAAAATAACTAAAACATAGAGTGTTTACCATGCTAGGGGCATGGTACCACCTCCCAACTATTATCCTATTTTTTGTCATTGGAGATATAATTCACATGCTATAAAATCCATCCGGATTTAACGGATGTACTATTCTGTGTTTTTTTAGTGTATGCACAAAGTTGTGCAACAATCATCCAATCTTAATTCCAGACACTTCCATCACCCCAAAAAGAAACCCATTAGCAGTCACTCCCCCATTCCCTGCCAGCCTCCCAGCCCTAATAAACCACTAGTCTACTTTCTCTCTTTATGGATTTTCCAATGGCAGACATTTCATATAAATGGAATCATATGATATGTCACCTTTTGTGCCAGACGTCTTTCACTTAGCATTATGTTTTCAAGGCCCATGCATGTGGCAGCTTGTAACAGTCCTGCATTTCCTGTATGGCTAGATAATACTCCATTATATGAAATGACCATATTTTGTTGATCCATTCATTGGCTGATGGGCATTTTGGTTGTTTCCACTTTTTGCCTATTATGAATAATGCTGTTATGAATATCCATGTACAAGTTTTTGTGTGAACATATGTTTTCAGTTTTCTTGGGCATAAAACTTAGAGAGAAATTACTGAGATATATGATAACTCAATGCTTAACTTTTTGTAGAACTGCCAAAATATTTTCCAAAACTGCTACACCATTTTACATTTTCACAAGCAATATAAGGTTCCAATTTTCCCACATCCTTGCCAACACGTATTTCTTTCCATTTTTATTACATCCATACCAGTGGGTGCAAAGTAGAAAAATCTGGCTATGGTATTGATTTGCATTTCCCTAAGTGACTAATGATGCTGACCATCTTTTCATGGGCAATAATTATTAGCCATTTGTTTATCTTTTCTGGAGAAGTATCTATTCCTTTGCTTATTTTTCAATTTGGGTTACTTGTCTTTACATTGTTGAGTTATAAGAATTCTTGGATGGACATGGTGACTTACGCCTATAATCCCAGCACTTTGGGAGGCTAAGGTGAGCATATCACCTGAGGTCCAGAGTTCAAGACCAGCCGGGCCAACATGGTGAAACCATGCCTTTACAAACATTAGCCAAAATTAGCCAGGCATGGTGGTGAATGCCCATAGTAGCAGCTACTTGGGAGACTGAGGCAGGAGAATCGCTTAAACATGGAAGGCGGAGGTTGCAGTGAGCCAAGATCGCACCACTGCATTCCAGTCTGGGCAACAAAGCAAGACTCCATCTCAAAAATAAAAAAGACTTCTTTATCTATTGCGGATACTAGACCTTTATCAGATACATAATTTGCAAATATTTTCTCCCATCCTCTGGAATGCCTTTCACTTGCATTACCTTATTTTAATCCTCACAAGAGCCATGAGGTATTATTGTGGCTCTTACTGTCCCATTTAACAGATGGGAAAACAGAGCTGACAAACACAACTAATAAGAACTGGAGCAGAGTCCAACCCAGGCAATTTGCCCCCAAGCATCCGTAGGATATACTGTCAGAAGCATTGAGCTCATTAGACGCTATAGCAATAGGCACTAAATAAAATAAGCAGGATTAAAAATGATAAACTTAAAAAGAAACAGTATTACCGATGCTTTGCACAGAAATACCAGAAGGCCCTTCTTAACTTGAGAAGGAAGAGTGGCTTAAAATAAAGCACATTCAGCCTTAAAAGGAAGCCAAAACTTGGCCTTTAAACACTGTCTATTCTTTTCAATTGTAGGAAGCTTTTTTTCTTACTGAGTTATGTAGTTGAAACAAAGGAATTCAGAATACAAATGGTATTTTTGCTGAGATGCAAACATTGTAAATAGTCACAGTGGGTGTTCTGTTAGGTGGAGGCCTATTTCTTAGTCAACAACCCCCTCTTTTCAAAATGTATGCCTCCCTTAGCCCTATGCACCCACTCTCTGAGACGATGAACAAAGCAGAGTTTTAGCAACTAAGATATCACTCCAATCTGTCACTCTTTCTTCTACCCTTATTTCTGCCACCAGCTATGTGAAATATAAAAGTTAATCTGCAAAGAACTTTAGTATGTCTGTAGAATTATGTTCATGGTAAATAACGGGTAATACGGGGATTTAAAAGAGCATGCTAGATCTACTAATACTGGCATGGAAAGGAATTTAGTATATTTAGCTAAAGAAAAACAAAAGCTATAAACAATATGAATAATATCATCTTGTATGTATTAAAAATAGGCAATATAAATTCATATTTTAATACTCATGTTAGTAAATGCACACAAAAAAATAATCAGTGGGGAGTGAAGACCCTATTGAACTTGACTCTATTCTGGCACAGTAAAGAGACATGAGAGGTGTAGAATAAGTGGGAGGCCCCCTTGTAGGGATGAGTCAGGAGACTGGGGACAGTGCTAGGTGGGGAGTTTGACTGGGGCAGTACGCCTGTCAAACAGTAATGCAGGTGTTCTAAAGTGAGCTGAGGGAGGACAGAAACATCCCATGGAACAGAAAGGCAAAGCTCACTTGATCTTAATTTTCAGTATGAATACAGTCTGAATAGATGCAAGTCTGAATCGAGCAGGGGCAGTCAAATCACAAAGCTCCAAAATGATCTCCTTTGACTCCATGTCTCAAATCCAGGAAATAAAGATGCAAGAGGTGTGTTCCCATGGTCTTGGGCAGTTCCACCCCTGTGGCTTTGCAGGATACAGACTCTCCTGGCTGCTTTCACGGGCTGGCATTGTCTGTGGCTTTTCCAGGTGCACGACTGTCAGTGGATCAACCATTTTGGGGTCTGGAGGATGGTGGCCCTCTTCTCATAGCTCCATTAGGCAGTTCCCCAATGGGGACTTTGTGTGGGGGCTCCCACCTCACATGTCCCTTCCACACTGTCCTAGCAGAGGTTCTCCATTAGCGCTCCGCCCCTGCAACACACCTCTGCCTGGACATCCAGGCATTTCCATACATCCTCTGAGATCTAAGTGGAGGTTCCCAAACCTCAATTCTTGACTTCTGTGCACCTGTAGGTCCAACACTATGTATAAGCCTCCCAGGCTTGGGCCTTGCACCCTTTGAATCAATGGCCTAAGCTATATGTTGGCCCCTTTTAGCCATGGCTGGGACACAGAGCACCAAGTCCCAGGACTGCACAAAGCAGCAGGGCCCTGGGCCTGGCCCACTAAACCATTTTTCCCTCCTAGACCTCCTGACTTGGGATGGGAGCGGCTGTCATGAAGACCTTTGACATGCCCTGGAACTATTTTCCCCACTGTCTTGGCGATTAACATCTTTCTGGGAAGCCCTCCAAATTGTTCAAAGCTCTGCCTGTTACCCAGTTCCAAAGTCACTTCCTCACGCCTGTAATCCCAGCAGTTTGGGAGGCTGAGGCAGGCAGATCACGCACAAGGTCAGGAGATCGAGACCATCCTGTCTAACACAGTGAAACCACATCTCTACTAAAAATACAAAACAATTAGCCAAGTATGGTGGCAGCACCTGTAGTCCCAGCTACTTGGGAGGCTAAGGCAGGAAAAAAAGAAAAAAAGTCGCTTCCACATTTTCAGGTATCTTAATTAGTAGAACCCAACTCTACCAGTATAAATTTCTTGCATTAGTCCATTTGCATGCTGCTGTGAAGAAATACCCAAGACTGGGTAATTTATAAAGAAAAAGAGGTTTAATGGACTCATAGTTCCACATGGCTGGGGAGGCCTTGCAATCACTGGCAGAAGGCGAAGGAAAGGCAAAGGCATGTCTTACATGGCAGCAGGGAAGAGACCACGTGCAGGGGAACTGCCCTTTATAAAACCATTAGATCTCATGAGACTTATTGAATATCACAAGAACAGTATGGGAAAAACGTGCCCTCATGATTCAATTATCTCCCACCAGGTCCCTCCCACAACACATGGGAATTATGTGAGATAAAATTCAAGACGAGATTTGTGTGGGAACACAACCAAACCATATCAGAGGGTTCCCCACTAGGAGTAGGGTGTAATTTTTTTGTTGTTTTTTTGTTTTATGTTTTGAGATGGAGTCTCACTCTGTCGCCAAGCTGGAGTGCAGTGGCATGATCTGGGCTCACTGCAAACTCCACCTCCCAGGTTCAAGCGATTCTCCTGCCTCAATCTTCCAAGTAGCTGGGACTACAGGTGTGTGCTGCCACGACCAGCTAATTTTTGTATTTTTAGTAAAGATGCTGGCCAGGATGGTCTCGATCTCTTGACCTTGTGATCTGCCTTCTTCAGCCTCCCAAAGTGCTGGGATTACAGGCATGAGCCATCACGCCCAGTCCAGGGTATAACTTTTATGCGATGAAATGTTTGACTTTTAAAATACAACTATACAATATTGTATTTAAAAAGAAAGAAAACAACTAAGGGTAGCACTCTGTCAGATGGTCCTACAAGCCATGGAAATGAATAAACAAATATGAATAAAATGAACAAATGAACAGATCTGGGTAAGTTTTAGTGACTTTCCAAACTTCTTAAAGTTATAAGAAAAATAATGCATGTCCTCACATATGTGAATTTGAGCACATGTAGAAATTCTATATCCTCCACATCAATTTTTTTAAAGAGCTCTCAATCCAAAAAAAAGTTTATGAATACTATCTTTAGAGAATTCTATAAGATCTCATTTTATGAAAGGTCGAAACAGAAATTAAAAGACAAAACAAACAAAATCCCTTAAGTCAAACACAGTAAAAAGATACCTTGTAAGTCACAAAAGAATTGTCATTAGGTATCTCTTAGATCCTGACCTGTAATTTCCAAATTGCCACTAAACTGACCCTAATTTTAAAAAACCTTATCACTTATAATCCTTTTTTTTTTTTTTTTTTTTTTTTTTTTTTTTTTTTTTTTTTTTTTTTGAGACAGAGTTGCCCAGGCTGGAGTGCAATGGTATAATTTTGGCTCACTGCAACCTCCCTGTCCGGGTTCAAGTGATTCTCCTGCCTCAGCCTCCTGACTGGGACTGCAGGCATGCACCACCACACCCAGCTAATTTTCGCATTTTTAGTAGAGATGGGTTTCACCATGTTGGTCAGGCTTATTCAAAACTCCTGATCTCAGGCAATCTGCCCTGCCTCAGCCTCCCAAAGTGCTGGGATTACAGGCATGAGCCACCCAGCCAAGCTTATCATGTATATTCCTTAATGGCAAAGATATGTTTCTCTTTCCTTGAGATATAACATGAACTCCTTTCCTAAGGCCAAAAAACAAGTAATCCAGCATATAAAAATTAACAAATTAACATATACAAACAAATTATTTGGTTCATTGCTTTAAAAAACATTTATTGAGCATCTACTCTGTGCCAGGCTCACTGTTCTTTTAATGTCACATGTCTTTCTGGTTTGATATACGTCGCAGTTTTCTTTCTTCTACACACTGCAGGATAAAGAAACTGAAGAAATCAATGGCCAGAATTAGATTATCTTCAATGTCCATGTGATAATTCCCAACAGCCTGTACCATGGCTTTTTATGGGACATGAAAAGGGAAAGTAGCAACAAGCTTATAGGTTCTCAGTCTTTAGATCACTAAGGATTATCAGTAATGAAAGAAACAGAAGGCGGGGCATGGTGGCTCACGCCTGTAATCCCAGCACTTTGGAAGGCCAAGGCAGGTGGATCACCAGGTCAGGAGTTCGATACCAGCCTGGTCAACATGGTGAAACCCCTGTCTATACTAAAAATACAAAAATTAGCCAGGCGTGGTGTCGGGTGCCTGTAATCCCAGCTACTGGGAAGGCTGAGGCAGGAGAATCACCTGAAACCAGAAGGCAGAGGTAAGTGAGCCGAGATTGTACCACTGCACTCCAGCCTGGGCAAAAGAGTGAAACGCCATCTCAAAAAAAGAGAAAGAAACAGAAACTTCTCCTTGTCCAGGGGTTTCCACACTCTTAGCATTTTTCTCCTGGCCCCAACTCAACAAATAACTGGCTTCTTGAAACTAAGTTTCTCCTTGAAAAATAAAAGCTAGTAGAATTTATCCATATAAAAACAAAAGATTCAGGCAGTATCTAACCTAGTAGGTTACTATGCTATCGCTACATCTATTTGTCTATGACAAAATCCTTACTTAATTCTAACAGTAACTTGAATTTTTCAGAAATGCATAATAGAAAATATTCTATTATTCTAAATAATTTAGATATTATTTAACAACAATTGCATTGTCTACATAAGAATTGAGGAAAGTCATAAAAATAACATATCTATAAAATAAAATTCACATCTGTAAAATTAACCAAAACAAGTGACAGGTCTGAGTAACGTATCTATAATTATCTAGGAAGGATTTTTTTTTTTTTTAAACAAATCCTGACTCATGTATAATCCTTTATTAAAACTCAGGTAGAGGGGCCAGGCACAGAGGCTCACACCTGCAATTCCAGCACTTTGGGAGTCCAAGGCAGGCAGATCGCTTGAGGTCAGGAGTTCAAGACCATCCCGGGAAACATGGTGAAACCCTGTCTCTACTAAAAACACAAAAAATTAGCCGGGCGTGATGGCACGCGCCTGTAGTCCTAGCTACTTCAGACACTAAGGTAGGCGAAAAGCTTGAACCTGGGAGGCAGACACTCACTGGAGTGCAGTGAGACAAGATTGTGCCACTGTACTCCAGCCTGGATGACAGAGCGAGACTCCATCTAAACAAAAAACAAACAAACAAACAAACAAAAAATGTAAGTAGAGATACCATCTCACATCACTCCGAATGGCTATTATGGAAAAGTCACTGGCGAAGTTGCAGAGAAAAAGCAACACGTACACACTGTTGGTAGGAGTGTAAATCAGTTCAACCATTGTGAAAAGTAGTGTGGCAATTCCTCAAAGACCTAACAACAGAACTTCCACTCAACCCAGGAATGCCATTACTGGATGTAAACCCAAAGGAATATAAATCATTCCATCATGATGATACATGCATGTGTATGTTCACTACAGCACTATTCACAACAGCAAAGACATGGAGTCAACCCAAATGCCCACCAATGGTAGACTGGATAAAGAAAATGTGTTACACATACACCACAGAATATGTGTAGCCATAAAAAAGAACGAGATCATGTTATTTGCAGAAACATGGATGAAACTGAAGGCCATTATCCTTAGCAAGCTAACGCAGGAACGAAAAACCAAATACCGCATGTTCTCACTTTTAAGTGGGAGCTACGTGATGAAAACACATGGACACATAGAGCGGAACAACAGACACCAGGACCTACCAGAGGCTGGAAGATGGGAGGAGGGAGAGGATCAGGAAAAATAACCAATGGCTATTAGGCCTAGTACCTGGGTGATGAAATAATCAGTATGACAAACCCCTATTACACAAGTTTACCTCTATAACAAACCTGCACCTGTACCCCAGAACTTAAAATCAAAGTTAAAATATATAGAGGTAAACATTTATTGAAGGCAACATCTCCCACGAGTATACTCTCCAGACTTTCAAGTAAATAAACATAAGCTGTACTGATTTAACACATCAACTTTTATTTTCATGTGATTATGCTGCTTATTGTGTCAGAAATAGAATGTGATGCACATAAATCTCTATCAGCTGCCATAATATTTTAAGTTAGTGAAAATAAATTCCCAGACTGGATGCGGTGGCTCACGCCTGTAATCCCAGCACTTTGGGAGGCTGAGATGGGTGGATCACCTGAGGTGAGGAGTTCAAGACTAGCCTGGCCAACATGGCGAAACCCCGTCTCTACTAAAAATAAAAAAATTAGCCGGGCGTGGTGACACATACCTGCAGTCCCAGCTACGCAGGAGACCAAAAGCAGGAGAATCGCTTGAACCCAGGAGGCGGAGGTTGCAGTGAGCCGAGATCGTGCCACTGCACTCCAGCCTGGGTGACAGAGCAAGACTCAGTCTCAGGAAAAAAAAAAAAAAAAAAAAAAAAAAATTCCTTCCATGAACGAAACGATCATTGAATCCACAGATCACCAAAAAAAAAAAAATACCGTAAGTAATCTCTGAACTTCTTCACTTTTCAAAAAATAGGAGTCATTTAAATCCCACTTTCAGTTTGGCTACTCATTTTCTTTCCAAGTACATTTGAACACTGTGATGAATGTGTGTCGCTTAGTAACAATCCTGCCAATGACACAGAAAAAACCATTAAATCACATTAACTGAAACATGCAGTTTCATAATAAAGTGTGAAAAGTAGAGAATCCTAAGTGGTTTATGTACATGCTTTTGTCACAAGAAAATTGACTATCTACTCCTCATGATCTACTCCAGAATTCCAATCCTAGGCTGTCCCTAAAGTTGAAAGTACTTGAGTCATTCCTTTCCTTTTTTCCCACCATCAGATATGTGCATCATAACACACACATGAACAGGAAAAGCTTCTTCTAACATGATTTTTTAAATTAATTACTAAGTCAGCTGCCAAAAGAAAGTGATGAAATTTATTTCAGGAGAAAGCAGGAATGACTGGAGAATTATCCACCACTCTCAATTCTTTCTGCAGATGCTCTTTTTTAAAAGAAGTGAAAATCAAGAGCTATGCAATGTGGCAAGCAGAATAATACATCCTCTTCCTCTCCACTTGCAAAAGAGGCCCATGTCCTGTGAGTACCTTAGGTTACACAGCAAGGGGTAAATTGAGGTTCCAGATGAAACTTTTTGTTTGCTAATCAACTGACTTTAGGATAGGAGGTTATCTTGGGTTAGCCTGGTGAGCCCAGTGCAATCACAAGGGGTCTTCTAAGTGGAAAAGGAAGACACAGGTGAATAGCAGAGCGAGCAACGAGCAACAAGCCACATGAGAAGGACTCAACCCACTACTGTTGGTTTTGAAGACTAAAGAGTACCATGAGCCAAGAAACATGGGCAGCCTGTGGAGGCTGGAAAAGACCAGGGAAAAGAGTCTCCTCTGGAGCTTCCAGAAGGAACATGACCCTGTCAACACCTTCATTTTAGCTCAGTAAGACCCGTGTCAGACTTCTAACCTCCAGAAATGTAAGATACTAAAGTTGTGTTGTTTTAAGCCACCAAATTTGTGCTAATTCGAAACAACCACAAAATGAAACAAATACACCCACTCATCTGCAACACTTCTCAGTCATTCATCCCTGCATGTGAATCACAAACTGGCAAACAGAAAATCAGAAGTAAAAACACGAAGCAAGGAGAGAAAAGCCGTAGGTCCCTGAGCTTGTAGCCCCAGCTAGCTATAAGTACATTAGCACCCACATACAAAATCTATACCAGGAGTCATCCCACACAAACTGACCCAAAACAAAAGACATTTGACCCAAATCACTCCTTTTACCTTTCAGGGGAAAACATAAGGGAAACAGTGGGGAGAAGCAGGTCCCAATCAGAAGCAATTTCTGCAGCTACCAATTGAGTTCCTAATCAACAAACCAATAATAGCACAGACCTAACAGGAGGGAGACTCTCACACACCAAGTTCCTTCCATCACAGTTACACTGAAAAGAAGAGTGAGCTCAGCTTTCAGAAGTGGAATCTCAAATATTAAAATCCATGAAGAGATCTTTGCCATAACTCAATTTAATTCATCAACAGAGCCCAGATATTCCCAGGCTACCAACCTCAACATCCAGGCCCTCAATAGCATTCTCTCAAGGTATCACAATAACCTCCCATACTATCTATCCTTGTTCGCATATTAAACACTTCTGACAGATTCACCTTCTTCTGATCACAAAATATCTTACACTCCAAACCTCCGAATATCACCCGCTGCCTTTAAATTCAGATATATCTATATGCTACAGGGCTAAATGCCTACCTAGCATGGTATTCAGCATGCTTTCTATAGCCACCCCCTGTTAATTCTGTGCCCTCTACCTGGAACATTTTGCTCCAGTCCTAATGCTGCCATCAGTATCTGCAGCAAATGGTACCCCCTTTCATGAAGCCTTTAGATGGTTTCTCTCCCAGCTCTAAATCCATCCCACCCTCACCTTTTGAATTCATATGGTACTTTATTCCTTATTTATAACAAAATATTGTATATATACATGCCCATATGATCTCCTCTCCCTTTTTTGTTTTGTTTTCTTTCGTTTGTTTTAGACAGGGAAAGACTATAATGGGAGTTGACTGAGCAGTTTGTATCTCTGCCCATCTGCAGTTTTTGCTACTGCACAAATTCCTACCAACTGAGTTGGGATCTAGACACTGTCTTGAGATGTAAGGCCCATGTGGAAAATAAACAAATAGTAATAATGCTACAAAGAAACAGGACCGACCAGGCCAAGTCAGTCTTCAACCATTTTACACCACACCAGTTCTGGAAAACCAAGCTCTCTACTGTGTTAATTTCAAAATGATTTTAAAGTTGTAGCTGCCAGGTCACTATACAAATGGACATCTGTATAGAAATATTTCAGTGCTTCTCCAAGTTGGAAAATTAAAGATGGATAGACCCTTTCCTAACATCTGACTCAAAGGCCTAGAAAACACATAGAAAACAAGCAAAAAATATGGTTCGGTAAGATACTGTGTTTTGTGTGCCATGGTTTCTCTATTTTTAGAGAAAAAATAACTCCATCAGTTATTATGTACGACCATTAAAAAATCTTTTGAAAACATAAAATTAAAAGTGCTAAGTACTGAAAAACTTATTCAAAATCATATTTCAAATAACAAACCATACCCAAAAAATTAAAAATATATTTTTTAAAAATAGCAAACCCATATAATACAAAACCTAAGAAAAACTGAGAACTTAACAAAATAAGCATAAATAGAACACATTACTTGGCATAGAAAACTCATTCTAAATGACCTGGCACACAGTAAGTCCTCATTACACCTTTGTTTTAAAGTCCTGACTCAGTGCAAACTCCTCAGCTTCACAGGTCAGATGTTGTAAGGACTCAAGATAGTGCATTGAGTGGAAATCAACTTTCACATCACATAAAAAATGGCATGTCCTTTTTTTCCCTTCTCTGCTGTATTTCTAAAACTATTCAGGTGTTGATGCAGACCTTTTCCACATCTTGGCAAAGTGTAATTTGAACGGGCAGTTTCTCATGACCTTCAAGTCTGTGTTCAACAATGAAATCATTTGGCTTTATATCCTATCCAGTTATTAATCACAAACAACAAAAGAAGAACTTTCACACGGAAAATGTGAAACCTATGCTGGCCAGCACTGACTCTGGGTCACTCCAGGTCACACTCACTTGGAGCTAAGTTCACTGAAGACCATGCAATGACCTCAGCTATTTAGAAAATACATTCAACATTTTCCTGGAGAGGAAAAATACAGCTATGTGACTTTAAGACAAGTGCTCCTGGAAGTCAGCAGTCTGAAAAGGGTGCAATGAACAACACGCCTGCGTCCTGGGCAGATGCATGGTGGTGTGCACAGGTCGCTGGGTGCCCCCAGATGGGCGGGCACATAACCTACCCTCCCTCAGTTGGCTCCTTCACTAAGTGCCTGAGCAGGAAATTTCTACCCTGGCATGGAATGCCCACACCAAGATCTCAGCATTCCCACTCCACCCATGTATGAAGGAATCCAGCAATTCTAGCAAGATTTAACTTTATATAAATCAGCTCCAATGAGTTGATATTTTTAATAACAAAGCAAACATTTACAACTCTATTTTACTCCTTTTCTTGTTGTCATTATTATGATTACTGTGATTTATCTGGCTTTGATTTTTATTCTTTTAAGTAAGAAAGTGGCAGCATAAAGAAAAAAAAAAAAAATCCCAGGAATTGACCTATGTCTCTCTAATGAAATAGGCAGCTCTGGCTGGGTGAGGTGCCTCACATCTGTAATCTCAGCACTGTTGGGAGGCCAAAGTAGGAGGATCACTGAAGCCCAGGAGTTCAAGACCAGCCTGGGCAACTTAGTGAGACTCCATCTGAAGGAAGGAAGGAAGGAAGGAAGGAAGGAAGGAAGGAAGGAAGGAAGGAAGGAAGGAAGGAAGGAAGGAAGGAAGGGAGGGAGGGAGGGAGGGAGGGAGGGAGGGAGGGAGGGAGGGAGGGAGGGAGGAAGGAAGGAAGGAAGGAAGGAAGGAAGGAAGGAAGGAAGGAAGGAAGGTAGGTTAGCCATGTGTGGTGTCAAACACCTGTGGTCCCAGCTACTTGGGAGACTGAGGTGGGAGGATCACTTGAGCCCAGAAGGTTGAGGCTGCATGAGCCATGGTCATGCCATTGCTCTCCAGCCTGGGTAACAGAATGAGAGACCCTGTCTCTAAAAAAGATAAATAAATAAATATATATATATATTTTAAGAACAAGGTACTTATTTCCTTATCAGCCCTGCAATGACCCTCTTAGCATCCAGAAATAGATCCACTTGGTCTTCCCTGGAAGATTCTGGACTTCGCTGGAAAACTCCTGGATGGTTTGAACTCAAACATAGCCCTCTGGATTAAGCTCACAATTAAAACTAATATTGTCCTACCTGCCAAGCTAAAACTTTTCCCTGGGCATTAATAATGAGCTCAAACTCAAGGACAAAATTAGTAGAGCACCAGATAAGGTGTTTTTCCCCTTCCTAACATCCGCCAGTCTTTTTAGTCACAAACTAAAAGCTAGTCTTTCTGAAATCCAGCAAGCCCCTAAGTCAGACTATGGTGTAAAGAAAGTGGGTGGAAAGTCACATTAGGCAGGGATATTAAGTACCATCTGCCTTGGCTTTAATCCCATAGTACAATCTGAAGACTCTTTCTTAGGACACCCTGGGCAGCAGCATAACAAGAATATTTACTTATCCAGTCTCTTGAACTGGTGAAGTTAAATTCATTACTTTTTATACAGACAGGTCTTCAAAATATTTCTATTCTCCTGGTCTGATCTTTCCTCTTCTTTCATCAATCAAGGTCAAAAGAAAAGTTGGCTAATATCTTAGTTTGGTTATTCCCCCAGAAGCAGACACTGAGACAAAGATTCAAGTATAAGTAGTTTATTTCAGAAGTGATCCCAGGAAACACTGGTAGGGAGTAAAGAAAGGAGACAAAGAAGGAAAGGCGGCCAATAATAAAAGGGTCATTATCCAGCAAGTTACCATTGGATCACAACCCAACTGGGAACTTGGAGATGCAGTATAAAATGTTCATCTCAAAAGCAGCTGACCTGAGATGCAAGAGAGCTGGAGAATTTATACTACAGCAGCAGTCACTGGCTATGGGTTGCTGGCCGCTGACACTTCTTGCCAGTCCTGAGTGTGAACTTTCCAGCCAGAGAATGCCCTCAGGCAAAGTCATGCAGGTGTGGGCAGCTGGAAGTCCCAGTGCACCAGAAGTACTGATGGCAGAGAGTGGGGTCACCAGCAGCCTCTGCTACATCTAGGATTGGGGTTATCTCCAAAACGGTACTTAAACCAGGTCTGGTACGGTGGTTCATGCCTGTAATCCCGCACCTTGAGAGGCTAAGGTGGATGGATCACTTGAGGTGAGGAGTTCGAGACCAGTCTGGCAACATGGTGAAACCCCATTTCTACTAAAAAATACAAAAATTAGGCAGGCATAGTGGCAGGCACCTATAGTCCCAGCTACTCGGAAGGCTGAGGCAGGGAGAATCCCTTGAACCCATGAGGTGGAGGCTGCAGTGAGACAAAATCATGCCACTGCACTCCAGGCCTGGGTGACCAAGTGAGACATGAAGAAAAGAAGAAAGGAAGAAGGAAAGACAAGAAAGAGAGAAAGAGAGAGGAAAGAGAAAAGAGAGGAAGGGAGGAAGGGAGGAAGGAGGGAAGGAAGGAAGGGAGACAGAGGAGAGGAGAGGAGAGGAGAGGGAAATAAAAGTGTACTGAAACCAGAGGCAATCATTTCTGTTATAGGATACATATCACTGAATACAGAGTTGAATTGTTTTCCACAAAATTATCCTTATATTTAAATTTTGGAAGGTTTCATATTATGCAGCACCACTGGGAAAAACACAATAATCCAAAAGGATCTGAATCAATGTTCTACTCAGAGGCTGTTAAACATCAAGCAATGAAATGTAATACAGGCTTGGCTACTGAGGGATGAATTTCATTCAACTTTAACTGTTGAATGGCAGAGCAACCAAAAAAAAAAAAAAAAAAACCAGAGGGGGGGAAAAAAAAAAAAGTGAGTAGACAAAGGTTGTCACCAGAATCTTCAAATGTGGCAATGCAAATTAAAAAAAATCATAAATGCTCATGATGACTAGTAATTACAGAAATTGAAGACAAAACAGTATTTTGGGTACTCACAATTCAATACTGGCTGGGCCTCAGAGATACTGACATATTTATATAAACCGATGACGTTAAATGTGTTACAGTCCTCTGAAGGGCATATCAGAAACCCTAAAACTAACCTCTCATCCCATAAATTCTGTTTCTAGGAATTTACCTAAATGAATACCTGAAATGAAGGATGGTACCAACAACAATAATAGTAGCAAATATCTACGCTGCACTCATCAGAACAGTGCCAGGCTGTTCCACTGACTTTATAGCAGGGGTTCTCAACCAGGAACGGTTTTGCCCCTGCGAGACACCTGGCGATGTCTGGAGACATTTTTGTTTGTCACCACTGGGGAGTAGAGGCCAGGGATGCTGTCCAGCATCCCCAAATCACAGGACAGCTCCCACAGCAAAATGGAACTATATCACGGTGGACAAAGCTGCCTTATATCTATCCTCTCATATAATCCTTACAACAACCCTGGGGTACTTGTATTATCTCCATTCTACAGATCAATAAAAATAATTTTCACTGTACTATTATCCATAATGTTGAAACTAGAAGTAAACTAAAAACAAAAACAGGAAAATCGTTAAATAAATGATGGTATAACTACCTAACAGAAAAAAATGGAAAATGCTTATAAAGTAATGTCAAACTAAACCACCAGAACTAAAAATTAGAAATATTACATAATTCCAATTATTTTTATGAGTATAAAGACTAGATGGGAAAATAACAAATGAAAGTTACTATTGTATTAACACGGTAGAAATAGAAATGGATGCTTCTTTCTTTTCTAATTTTTAAAATGTTATTACAATTTTTAAAAGAAAAAGCACTCAACAATGAAGATATGAATACTAGAATATTCTACTAAGGAGGCTGAAGTGGGAGGATCACTTGAGCCCAGGAGTTCAAGGTCTTCCTGGGCAACATAGTGAGACTCCCCCATCTCAAAAAACTGAAGAAAGAAAGAAAGAATACTGGAATCTTTTTAAACAACACAAGAGTTAATAGAATAAGAAGAAGATGGTTAATATTAAGAAATTAGGAATAAGAATTTCCATGGGACCCCATCAAATATTGGTGCTTTAAATTCTGAAGCCGTAACTGTTTCATGTAAGGCTAAAAAATCTATATGTTATATCTACATCCTTCTGTATTTTACTTATTTCATGGCTCACTATCACCTAGAGTTAAGAGGCAAAAATAATCAAATTTCAATTCAGCTAAACCTGATTCATTTTAGCAGCTCCATTATAAAAAGTGTATGTGTGTGTCTGTGTGTATACACACACTGTTATGGTATTTCAACTAAGATAATTTGTACTGTTACACAGTTTTAATATATATGGTAATTTAAACTGTTATTCTAAATTTATCAAAAGTAGCAGCCATATTAGTAGTAGTAACATTATTGATGTTACTATGAACAACATTTACTGAATGTTTCTTAAATGGACTACCATATAGTCTAATACCCACAATATCCATATAAGATAGATGATTTGGTTGTCCACATTTTTCAGCAAAGAGCACAGACATTTAAAGTTAAGCAATTTGCCCAGTTAAAAATAGCTGAATCCAAATTCAGGCAGTCTGGCTCCAAAGCCCAAGTGCTTCAATCAAAAGAGTGTATAAGAATGGTTGGGGACAAGATGGTGGTGAGGCAGCCATAGGCTCCTACCCTTCCTCTCCCTACAGCAAGGAACTGACTATCTCTGTTCTACCAAATGTAAAACCTGGCTTTTGATATAAGTTTACTAAGTTGAGTAGACTTAACAATAATTTTACCAGCAGCATCTCATTTGAAATAATAATTATTATTATCAACCAATGTCAGCAAATGAATGTCTCCTAAAAATACCTAAGTGGATTCAAAGGAGGAAAAAAAATAAGGCTGTCAGTTTCTGCAGAAAGTACTGAGATCAATGATTCTAACATGGGGAGATTTTTATCTGATCCTCATATCCCACTGACTACTCCATTCTCGCAGACTTGAGGATTAAAAAACAAAATCTTCATCCTGTTAATAGGAAATTGGATACTGTAGAATCAGTAATAGAAGAAGTGTTTACACAATGTAAGCATCTGTTTCTAGAACATTGAAGAGGAAAGGATAGGAGGACTACAAATAAAACACTCTTTGTGGATATTAAATTGTTGGGCTTCAATGTCTCTAAGTCTAGTCTCACCTGCTCAGAGCATATATTATGAAATGAAGCCACTGAAAACAAAATGCTGTGATCTTCTGAGATTCCTGAAGCACAGCTTAACTTAACAAATAACAGGGATCAGGATACTAATAACATATCATCATGCGGAAATGAGGGGAATTTGGTATAAGCCGAAGTACAGGCTCCTATCTTTGCTGAGCCACTATCAACTAAAAGCAGGTTATGGGTGGATGTGAGGAAGTCTGGAAGAACAAGTGGTCTACCAATTCCACATTCATGTGCTCCAACAGTCTCAAACCTTTCTCGAGGCTGCAGTGTCAGGAACATGGCAGGTGAGGACGAGTAAAAAAAGTTGAAAATCTCCCTCAAGAATAGAACTTTCATTTCTTCCTACAACAGCCTATGGGTTTCTGACAAATTCTGAGTAAATCTCACAAAAAATGTGACTTTGTTTGTTATGCATGTGGTGATTTAACTATGTAAAGAAATCCTAATATGTCTTGCTAAACAGTATATGTATGTGTGTATATATACACACATATCTATATATACACACACATACACACACACTTATATATACACACACACATGCACACATATATATATTTATATTTACATTTTAGATGGAGTCTTGCTCTGTCGCCCAGGAGGGAATGCAGTGGTGCGATCTCGGCTCATTGCAGCCTCCGCCTCCGCCTCCACCTCCCAGATTCAAGTGATTCTCTTGCCTCAGCCTCCCAAGTAGCTGGGATTACGGGCATTCACCACCACGCCCAACTAATTTTTGTAATTTTAGTACAAACGGGGTTTCACCATGTTGGCCAGGCTAGTCTCGAACTCCTGACCTCAAGTGATCCACCCACTTCAACGTCCCAAAGTGCTGGGGCTAAGTAGTATATGTTTAAAAGTTATCAGAAATAACAAATGAAGGATACCAACAACAATAATAATAGTGAATATTTAGAAAGCAGTTACTAGAGCAGTGCCAGCCTGTTCTAACTGCATTATATCAGGAGTTCTCAACCAGAAGTGATTTTGCCACCTACGAGACATCTGGCAATGTCTGGAGACATTTTTAGGACACTTTAGACATTAATAGGACCGACACATTCACCAGCCAGCATCCCTTCTGATTATGTGAACAGCAATCTGATTGGCTGAAGCCTATGCCAACCTGTTAGATATTTTGAATAGCACCTCTGCCTGAATATACTATAAATAATTAAAACAAATATCATATCTAACAAAACCTGAGACGTCCATAAGTAGTGATTGCCATTCATATGGAGTACTACAGATTAAATGAATGTTGGCCTTTGAAAGTAACCTTCCCCCTTTCAAGGTTCCAGAAGGTGAATGACACCTGAAAAACCTGTTTTAGAATCATTCTCACAAGAATTGGTCTATTTGCTTTGTGGATATATTCCCAACTATGACTACATATGAGAATCCAAAAGTTTGAATCCTTAAAATCAAAGAATTTAAATTTTAAAATATTTCTAATTCAAAGCTGGTGTGTTCTAAATATTATTTCATCTATAAACTTATAAATCTTCAACAATAACTCTTAAAGCCTTTAATAATAATAATATTGATATCAGTTCATTAATTGTGATCAATGTAACATAGTAATGTAAGATGCTAACAGTGGGGAAAACTGGTAACTGGGGAACTTTACATACCATCTTTGCAACTTTTCCGTAAATGTAAAACTATTCTAAAATTAAAAGTTTATTTCAAAACAGGTGAAAATATTAATAATAAAGATACAGGCCGGGTGCGGTGGCTCAAGCCTGTAATCCCAGCACTTTGGGAGGCCGAGACGGGCGGATCACGAGGTCAGGAGATCGAGACCATCCTGGCTAACACGGTGAAACCCCGTCTCTACTAAAAAAAAAAAAAATACAAAAAACTAGCCAGGCAAGGTGGCGGGCGCCTGTAGTCCCAGCTACTCGGGAGGCTGAGGCAGGAGAATGGCGTAAACCCGGGAGGCGGAGCTTGCAGTGAGCTGAGATCCGGCCACTGCACTCCAGCCAAGGCGACAGAGCGAGACTCCGTCTCAAAATAATAATAATAATAATAATAATAATAATAATAAAGATACAGTATTATTTCCTTGGGCAAGAAAATAAGAAAAGCTATTTTTGTATATCCATATTCAATTTTAGGTTTCACATAATGTTGATTTACAAAACAACATGGAAAAATCGGCTGGGCATGTGACTCATGCCTATAGTCCCAGCACTTTGGGAAGCAGAGGCAGGTGTATCCCTTGAGCCCAGGAGTTTAAGACCAGCATGAGAAACATAGGGAATCCCCGTCTCTACCAAAAATACAAAAACTAGTGGGACATGGTGGTGCATGCCTTTAGTCCCGGCTACTCTAGAGGCTGAGGTAGGAGGATCCCTTGAGCCCAGGTTGCAACGAGCCGAGACTAGACCACTGCACTCCAGCCTAGGTGACAGAGACTCTGTCTCAAAAAAAAAGAGAGAGAAGTGAAAAATGGTCGAAAATCCTTCAAGCGGCTTTTGATCACATTGCTGGATTTGGATTCCACAGGTGGTAACAGGAATTCTATCTCATTCACCGAACAACAACAAAAAAATTACAGGAATTCTATCTCATTCACTGAACTACAACAAAAAATTTGAGCAACTGAAAAATGTGCCAGGAGCTAGGGAAGGTTTAAAGATTCAAAGACAAGAACAGGACCTTCTTCAAGCTCATGGTCTAAAGGAGAGGTTCTCAAACATGCACAATGGCCACCTGAAGAGATTATTAAAAGATAGGTTTCCACCTATCTCACAGCACCATGCAGAGATAGACCTCGTTTTCAAAAACACTGATCAGTAACATCCGTCATGAATGCTGTGACAGATGAAGACATCTTAGAATCTCTGAATTTAATCCAAGCAGGGAAGGAGAAAGCAGAGAAGAGGGGCACCCAACCCACACTTGGAGGTCAGCAGAGAATTCATAGAGAAGGTGTCCTTAACTGACCATAGGAGTGAATGGCTGATGACCTAAGGGCAGCATGAACCATGAGGACAGGCCGGGCATCCAGCAGAGAACTGCTTAATACCAAGAACATTTACCCTGCTTCTGAAATTCACTGGACACCTGCTCAAAGTACCAATCAGAGCACTGGAAACCACCTAACTCAGGCCACTACCCAGCCAGAGAAAGGCGCTTTGTTTTAATCCAGTTGGGTCCAACAAAATACGAAAACAGGATTCTAGAACCTGGTAGGATGCTGCAGCACAGAAAACCAAACTACCTGCCTTAACTTGCATGGTCCTTTCGGTGGAAGAACTTTTTCACATGCTAATTATTTCTCCAATGTTAGCCTACTTGAGTAGCAAAATATAGCTTCCTATTGATCCAGGGGGCAGAGCTTTGAGACATTTTTGTCCTGCCCTTTATTTTTTCATCTCCTCTGCAATCAGCCTGTCAACAAGCATATCATTATTGTCAGGGTGTCAGTTTATAGCAGTACTCACACCCACTACCTTTCTCATTTACTGCTTTAGATCTAGAAACTGATACCAAAGTGTGAAAACAGTTGCAAAATTAGAATCTAAGGCACTTCACTGATGTGCCTGCACTGCACAGGTCAGGAGACAAGTGTCCATCATCTCTGCAAGGCATATGCAGTGGTTCTAGGCTGCCAGTAAGTAGAATCCTTAAGTTTAAAACCAACTTTAAAACATCCCAGCACCTTCAACAACTACCACAGCACCCAGTAAACCACAGGTGCTCAATAAATGTTCACTGAGTCATTTATTTTTGGCTCCTTAGGCTTTTTTTGTTTTTGTTTTTGTTTTTGTTTGTTTGTTTTAGTCTCGCTCTGTTGCCCAGGCTGGAGTTCAAAGGCAATATCTCAGCTCACTGCAACCTCCACCTCCCAGGTTCAAGTGATTCTCATCCCTCAGCCTCCCAAGTAGCTGAGATTACAGGCGCTCGCCACCACACCCAGTTAATTTTTGTATTTTTAATAGAGACAGGGTTTCGCCATGTTGGCCAGGCTGGTTACTGTTTTCTTATTTCTAATTCCTAGTCATGTGTGGCATAGCTGAAGTTGACAGAAAAATGAGCGCTGCAGTAATTAGGAAACATAAATAGCCAGGCACAGTGGCTCACACCTGTTATCTCAGCACTTTGGAAGCCCAAAGCAGAAGGATCACTTGGGCCCAGAAGTTCAAGACCCTAACCTGCCAATAGTGAGACCTTGTTTCTATTTAAAAAAAAAAAAAAAAAATCTGAAGGGCTGGGTGCGGTGACTCACGCCTGTAATCCCAGCAGTTTGGGAGGCAGAGGCGGGTGGATCATAAACTCAGGAGATCAAGACCTTCCTGGCTAACATGGTGAAACCCCATCTCTACTAAAAATACAAAAAGTTAGCCAGGCGTGGTAGCATGCACCTGTAGTCCCAGCTACTCAGGAGGCTGAGGCAAGGGAATCACTTGAACCTGGGAGGGGAAGGTTGCAGTGAGCTGAGATCGCACCACTGCACTCCAGCCTGGGTGACAGAGCGAGACATCATCTCAATTAAAAAAAAAAAAAAATCAGAGAAATTAGCTGGGCGTAGTGGCACATGCCTGTAATTCCAGCTACTCAGGAGGCTGAGGTGGGAGGATTGCTTGACCCCCGGAGGTCGAGGCTGCAGTGAGCCTAGATCATGCCATTACACTCTAGCTTGGGTGACAGAGCAAGACTCTGTCTCAAAGAAAAAAAGAAGAAGAAACATAAATAAATGAGAAAATTCAGAAAACTACTGGAAAATCAATGTGGACAGTCTTCCTAACACAAACCCAATACTGATAAAAATGATTCATTATAAAACACCAGGCAAATTTTATTTACTGAATGACTTCCAAATTATGGGAAATAAATACTTTATTTCAGTAATCAAGACATAGATTTACCTTGAACAACCTCAGAAATTTTGCAGCATAAGGCCTAGTAACAAATTCAGCAAATATACAGAATGCAATCTCAAGGACTTTTTTAAAAACTAGTGCACACTTCACTTAGTCACCAAATAAATTCTCATCATAAAACATAAGATCCTCCTTCCAACAGTAGGAGAAATGCATAGGAGGGAGGCAGACAGATACAAAGGGTCCCATGGGACGTGAAAAGGAAAATAAGAACTATTTCCTCAACCCACTTGCAAAATATCCGTTACCTCCCTCTTTTAAATACCATCACTATGAAATTTTTAATGCATATAAGCAAAGTGAGAATTTAATAATTATTTTAAAGAATTCACATGGGCAAAGATGATACAATAATTCATTTCAAGATGTTTATTTCTGCTCTATCCCCAAAAGTGCCTTAAACCACATTCATACACACACAAAAAAGATTCTACTTTTCCTGCTATAACACTCATTACTCAGAGTTAGATAATAAGTACTGATTAACAATCAGCAGGTCTCAAGAGTATTGGCAGATGCTAGATTGCATGGGTGGGTTAGAGTTATCTCAGTAGAAAGTGAATCTGCTAGGGGAATAAATTTCTTCTCTCAAACACAATACAGGAGCTACTAATACCAGAAAGAGAGTCATGGCCAATGAGTCCAAGGAGAAGCTAAAGGCACAGAATCCAGAAGTCAACAAGAAAATAGGCCAGGGCAGAAGCCAAGAGACTAACTCTGGCAGCAGGTTCCTAGCAAGAGACTGGCTGAGCCAGGACAAAAGTAGCAGTGTCGGTGTGATAGGAGGAGTTGCTTCTCAGAGCGCCAAGTGGATCGCTATCTGATGAGGTATTTCTACTGATGATTAAGGGCAAGTGACCTGGAAGAATCTGTGCAAGGAGCCTATCTTACAAGTGTCACACAGCCCAGCCTCTCCAAGTATTTGGATCAGCGGCATTCAACTGAAATCTATCACGTTTCCAGACTACTATGACAGTTCACCTCTATTTGGAGAAATAACCTCTCTGCAGACTAAATAAAGTTTTTTATATAAGTCACCAAAGGCAAATAGGTCATACAGCACAGAATCATAGGGGAGGCAGCTGCGTGCCCTTTTCCTTTGCTTGCCTGCTTTCAAGCAATAAAAACCCTTCTGAACAAATGATACAAACTTTGAAACCAGCAAAACATTTTGGGCACCTTGCCACAAAGATATCCTCCATGCAACTGCAAGCCATTTGTTGTCCTGTATAGCTCTCTATTTCCTGCCATTTACTGGATCTGTGGTTAAATGAACCCAGCATAGAATTACAGCCTCAGTGCTTTGATGTGAAAAATCACTAACAAATCTTAATTGAAGGATGAGGAAAAATTGGTAAATTTTCAATATGATGGTGCATACGGGGCCTCATTTAAACTAATGTCTTATCTTCACTTAGCATCTAAATGTATTTTTTCCTGTATTGACTTGAAAGGCTCTAACACAAACAGCCACCAATTATTATAATCCTTCTTGCAATCTGTCATGTGCAAAAAATTTTAGAAAGATGCACCTTTAAAGACTGACAACAGCTCCACAACAGGAGGTAGAATAGTTAGGACTTAATTTTAAGCCTAACTCAACAGCATCTTTCTGCTAACTCCATGTTCCCTAAAATATACAAAAAAAAATGGTTCTTTTTTCATAAATAAATCTAGGACTTACCATCCATATGGAAATAATTTATCAGTATATGAAAATGTAATAAAATAGTATTTCTAAATAATTATTAGTCTCAGTACAGTTTGGGATGATGACGTCTTCCATATTAGCCAAAAAAAGAAAGAGAAAATACTATAGAATCTAAGTCCAAAGACTCAAACCTCTGTCCTAGAGATCTGAAAATAATATCTATCTTTTAAGGTTGCAGTTAACCATTTTAGAACTCAAAAGAAATTCAAATAAGTCATCCCAAATCTGCCATTTTGTAGGAATTTCCTTTGGAACCATTAAGAGTATAAAAGTCAGAGATCCAAGCAACAGAAGAAAATGAGCAATATATGTATGAAAAGTCAAATCACTGAAGAATTCATACAAAAAGCCAATAAACATATGCAGAGAAGTTCAATTCCACAAAAAAGAAATGCAAGTTCAAACGACTATAGACTACATCTCATCTCTCTACATGTCATCTGTTGTAGATGATTTGACAGTAAAAGCATATTTGTCCCAGCGATTGCCCAAGTAAGCTAAGATACCATGTACACAGGCGGTTTTTAATAATTTTTTAAGTGGGATGCCACTAAATCAGGATGGTTTCAATTTTAGTTCAAAAAAGAAAAGCCATGCTTACCCATAGAGGCATGTATTTTTGCATTCATAGAAAACAAGTGTAGCAGAAGAAACAAAACTATTAACAATGGTTTTGGAGAGAGGAAGGAAATGACTATTTTCTACTTTGTAGAATTTTCATTTTGCATTACTTTTTTTTTAGAAAACTGTCTGATTACTTAAGATATTTTAAAAGATATTTGAACTATATTACTAAAAAGTAAATTTGAAGTCAAAAATGTATTTAAACGCTCCTTTTCCTTGAGAGCAACTCCACACAGAGGGCCACAGGAATTCCTGCCCAGCTCACAATCCAAGTTTCAATACTCTGCATCTCAGACAGAAAGTTTGGCCTGTGTTCCTTTGGTCCTAGACTGAAATTTCACTTTAGCACAATGGTGGAACTCGGCTATGAGTCATCTTCCTCTGCAAAACAATGAAAGTTCTAATTCAGTGGGAAAAAACGACTTGAGTTGCCAGTTCATTGAACTGTTCAAATGAAGGTCAAAATACTGGAGCAGGAGCAAGGGAGTCGCTTTGTCCAGATCCTATCTAATCCCACACCAGTCCCCTCAATGGCCCTCCAACCAAGTCTTGAATTTGCAAACAGTTAGAATAGGAAGCACCTGGTGCCCTCTAAGTAGGGGTCAGAGAACCCAAGTGAAAACATGAAACAGATCCAAATCCAGTTTCATAAGCATGCCTTTCAAGTAATGTCAAGGAAAAATATACCAAAAACATGATGGAGTATACAGCTTCAGCTTAAATATATTTCAAGTACCATGATGAATATAATGTTTGATTTCCTACCCTAGAATCTACCTAAAAGAGCCCATTATCAACAGACTAGGTTTTTATAATTTTACATAATTTATTACTCCATTTATTTACCTGGAACTATTACCATAGCTTGCAAAGAATTTTAACATGAGTAACATCATGAACCCTGACCACATCCTCCTGGGGCATCCTCCCTAGTTGGGAGATCCTGTGATCCTCCTGGTTGGGAGTCCCCTTCTCAGGGGTTCAGTGACTTACCCTGCCGATGGCAGCGGTAATGGAAACCCAGATCTTGAGGGCCAAGTCCCATCCCTTAAAGAACTGCTCAGGGCTGGGCAAGGTGGCTCACGCCTATAATCCCAGCACTTTGGGAGGCCAAGGCGGGCGGATCACGAGATCAGGAGATCGAGATCTCCTGGCTAACATGGTGAAACCCCATCTCTATGAAAAAATACCAAAAGTTGGCCGAGGGTGATGGCAGGTGCCTGTAGTCCCAGCTACTCGGGAGGCTGAGGCAGGAGAATGGCATGAACTCAGGAGGTGGAAGTTGCAGTGAGCAGAGATCGTGCCACTTCACTCCAGCCTGGGCAACAGAGCGAGACTGTCTCAAAAAAAAAAAAAAAAAAAACTGCTCAGTACCATGTCACTCTTTCTACTCTTTTTTTCCCAACTTAACAATTCTCGTTCTCTCACCTCTGTAAGTTATAGTTACCTGGTCTTCCTAACCACCTACTCATTTTCTCTGTAATTATTAAGATCTGAAAAAAATTCACAAGTCCTAAGATACCTCCCCAGACAAATCTCACTGCCCTGTGATCACTCCAAATTCTGTGTTCCTTTATTTGGATACAGTCAACTGGTGGGTCAGGCAATCCCTAACATATGACAAAGATGACCACATTCCTTCCTTTCAGCCACCAGCAAACCTAGCATTCACTTTCACACACCATCCCTTCCAGGTTCTAACCTTCACAGGGAAGAACCAAATCACCTTCATTTTTATATCCCCATACCTCCCCAGAGCTGGGCATGTGCCAGGCACCTAGCAAATGCTGACTGAATAGATGAGTGTGGTCGTCAACCTCCTGGAGTTCCAACACAAAAGACTGGAGTTCCTTTAAGAGTGAGTCACTGCTGGGCATGGTGACTCAGGCCTGTAATTCCAGCATTTTGGGAGGCCGAGCGGGGAGGATCGCTAGAGCTCAGGAGTTCAAGACCAGCCTGGGCAACATGGCGAGACCCCAACTCTACAGAAAAAAAATATTAAAAATTAGCCAGGTATGGGAGCACATACCTGTAGTCCCAGTTACTTGGGAGACTGAGGTGGAAGGATCACTTGAGCCTGGGAGGTCAAGGCTGCAATGAGCTAAGACTGTCACTGCACGGCAGGCTGGGCAACAGAGCGAGACTTTGTCTCAAAAAAAAAAAAAAAAAAGAATGAGCCACAGTTCAGGAGATTCTCCCAGGAGTGTCCCCACCTGGCCTCACATCCACATTCACACACACACACACACACACACCCAGCCCCTGATGAAATTCTCTTTCCCAAAGTTCTCAACCTGCCTTGCCTCATAAGGACACCGCTGCCCTGCAGCCTTGTCTCTTCTGAGAGGTCTGTTCAGCGTTCCCCCAGATCAGCCATCTGTTCCCCTGTGACCATTTCCTAGAGTGTCTTCCAAGATGACAGCCACTGTTCAGCATAACATAGCACACTCTCTTACATCAGCAAAGACCATAACTAAGCCTCTGTCCAATCTTCTTCCAACTTCCTGTTACTTAAAGGAACTCATTCATTCATTCATTCCACAAGCAGCTACTGAGCCTCTCCTGCACATCAGGCACACATTCAGGTGCTAGGGGGCAGCAGTAACGAAGCTGCCTCTAGTCCCTCCCATGGAGCTTTCAGTCTAGTAGGGGACGAATACATTACCCTGTACCCTCCACACTGGACACCCTTGGCTGGCTTTTGACAAGCTACAGAGCAGGGCCTCGGTCCAATCAAGCCGCGATCTCTGACTGTGGGGCACCAGCATGTTGGTGATTCTAATGGGGAACCCAAGTAGTGAATCTTTTAACCCTTCCATCTAAAAAGGAAACAGCTGACACAGAGTCCTGTCAGCCGGCAAGAAAGCAGGAAGGATGGCAAGACGAGCAGGGCTCCCAGGAGTGGTTTCCTGAGCAGCAGCAATTTCTAGACATGAGTCATCTGGGCCTTCATAGATGCCTAAATGTCCAATTGTGCCTCCAAATTATTCATTTCACATTTTCAAGCTTTTCTTAAAACTTTGGTTTATCTCAGTGATATTATTGTTAACATGTAGTGAAAATGATGATAGAGCTAGATGATAGAGATAGCGATGAGATAGATAGATGATAGATAGATAGATGATAGATGATTAGCTAGAAAGAGAGTGATAGAGATAGTGAGAGAGATAGAGATCTTTTTTTTTTTTTTTAAACAGTCTCGTCCTGATGCCAGGGCTGAAGTGCAGTGGCTCAATCTCAGCTCACTGCAACCTCCACCTCCCAGGTCCTGGCGATTCTCCTGCCTCAGCCTCCCAAGTAGCTGGGATTTCAGGCACCCACCACCACGCCCAGCTAATTTTTGTATTTTTAGTTGAGACAATGTTTCACTACATTGGTCAGGCTCCTGGCCTGAACTCCTGACCTCAGATGATCTGCCCGCCTCGGCCTCCCAAAGTGCTGGGATTACAAGCATGAGCCATTGTGCCCGGCTGTAAATATTATTTTTAACATTAAATTTAATGTCCTTATTTCTAACAAGATCACTAAAGAGTCTATACTATGGACACACACAAAAAATTCAGTTCAGTAATAACGGATGACAATCTAGGCCCTTGTGAAATTCGAAATCATGTACACATTGGTTTTCTATTTTTATTAAAATAACATGCACTGAAATACATTTTATTTTTTAAAATGCTATTTTCCTAAAAAGCCTTTTGATTGGTTATAGGGCAGGAAAGAATGTTATGTAAATGAACCAGAACTCAACCAGCACAGCATTTAAATATATTTAACACTGTAGCTACTCATTTAAAAGCCTGCTTTTTTTTTTTTTTTTTTTTTTTGACAGAGTTTCACTCTGTCACCCAGGCTGGAGTGGAATGGTGTGATCTCTGCTCACTGCAACTTCTGCCTCCCAGGTTCAAGTGATCCTCCCGTCTCAGCCTCCCAAGTAGCTGGGATTACAGGCACCCGCCACCACGCCCGACCAATTTTTAGTAGAGACCGGGTTTCACAATGTTGGTCAGGCTGGTCTAAAACTCCTGACCTCAGGTGATCCGCCTGCCTTGGCCTCCCAAAGTGCTGGGATTACAGGTGTGAGCCACCACCCCCAGTCAAAGCCTGCTTATTATTTAAAGGTTTGTTTGTACTTTTCTTCTAGTTGTCTTCTGATTTCAAACACTATGGTTACCCTAAACCCTTTGTAGCAAGACCCTTTGATGACTACAGAGCTGACTACAGAGACTCTCAATGTCGGGGAAAGAGAGAGGATTTAGTGACAATCAAAGGAAATCTTCAAAAGGTCACAAGTCTGCAATAGATGCTCCTATGCAGGTTTTTGAGACAAGATATCCCTCTGTTGTCCAGACTGGATTGCAGTGGCATGATCATGGCTCATCACAGTCTCAAACTCCTAGGTTCAAGCTATCCTCCCACCTCAGTCTCCTAAATAGCTGGGACCACAGGCACATGCCACCATGACTGACTGATTTTTTAATTTTTTGTAGAGATGGAATCTCCCTATGTTGCCCAGGGTGGTCTCAAACTCCAGGCCTCAAGTGATCCTCCTGTCTCAGCCTCCCAAAGTGCTTGGATTACAGGTACAAGCCATCATGCCCGGCCCGCATGGAGTTTTAATTCAGGTCCCTGAGAGGTATTTTGATTTTGTGTTGGGATCACATGGTTATTTAAGAAAGAAGTAACAGCTAATGATGAGAATTGTAGTACACCAATCTTCTATGCCACTTGTTCAAGAAACCCAATTCACTAAGAAAATATGGGCAGCTCCAATCATTTTGGTTTGAATTTGCTCCACAGAGACAACACTTACAACCCCTTACCACCTCATTCACTGAAGCTAAGAAGGAAAACATTAAGAGGGAAAGAGTAATTCTACAAGAAACAAAAACATTAAAAAAGAAAACCAACCAGCCTCAAAGTTTTTCATAGTGACAACATTCATGCATGACGTGTATAATCAAATAAAACACATCACTTGGGTTTTTTTTTCCCTCCAAAAGTTCATACAACCAGTACACACATGTATACATTAAACAAGATATGAACATCTAAACTGATCAGAAAAACTAAGTCACCCCGGAAGTAAACTTCAGCGAGAGAAAAGTACATGACACTTTCCCTACGTGAAGTTACGCATATATACATCTCATAGACAAGCCTGCACTGAAACAGAAACCCCAGCGCTTATACAGTCCCCCAAAGTACAAACGTTTTATTCTCCCCTTTCTCAGGTTGAAACTAAATATTTCAAGAAGTAAAATGCCTTTTTAGCCAACAGAGTAAATCAAATACAATATGGGATGAGGTCGACCAATACTCAACACCACAAAGGAGGCTTCTTCTCTATATGGCAGTAAACGGTCAGCACAGAGTAAGCTATTTTGAAAACACAGGGAGGTAAAGTGAAGCACATTTATTACCACAAATGTAGGGATCCTGGAAATCTTTCAAAGAAGCTAATAACTCTAGTGAATTATCACCTCCTGAAGAGAAGTGTGAAGCAGACAGTGTTAGTCTCTACTCTTCAGGGTCCACAACAGATGTGGCAGCAGGAAGGACAGGCTGTCTGTTCCCGTCACCAGCCTGGTCCTAAGCTTTGTTACTTAACAAAAGTGAACGAGAGAGCCCTGTCTTCAGAGACGCTTCTTATGAAAACCTCACTGGCTGGGAGTCGCACAAGTTGACAAACTTACCTGGTAATCTCTTGCAAGCCTGGACAGCTACATGCTCTGGCAAATCCAATCTGCACTTTTTCCAGTGAAATGTGGTGGCTGCCGGGCTGCTCATCACCTACATCTGCTTAGATGACGAGGTAAAAGATGTGGAGGAAGTGGACAACAAAAGCAGCCTTCGAACTGCACACTGGGATGTCCTTTTTTTGTGTGTGTGTGGCTTTTATTTTTCTCATGAGAGGATCTGACTAAACCTAACTAACCCCACCTCCTCTAAACACCAGACAGGAAGTTACACTTTGCAGTCAGTGAAAACTCCTTAGGTAGGTTTTTTGTTTTTTTAATAGTCACAACTAAGGGCCTCTATTCATGTTCCTATGACAGAGATTATAACTTTGCTTCCTGTTTTGACAGTGTCAGCTGGGAAGGGGCACTCCACCCACCTTCCTACCCACTGTGTACATAAATAAAGGTGTTAGAAGGTGATTGCCCTGGGTATACAACTGGCCTTAGGAGTTTTGTTACATATTAACTATACTTCAAAGAATAAATTGGGCTTATTATTTCACTGTAGTAGCTATATATACCTTGGGGAAGTAAAACTCAAAAGGATTTCTTCTTCATCCCTTAGAAATTGCTGTTATGGAAAAAATAAACTTAACCACATGCAGCTATAAGATAAGAGGCCACCATTTAGACTAATATTTCCAGCCTATTCTCTTTTGTGGTCACTTTGCTCTCTTTATTATCATTATTTTTTTTTTCCCACTCTTGTCACCCAGGCCGGAGTGCAATGGCATGATCTCGCCTCACTGCAACCTCCGCCTCCTGGGTTCAGGTGATTCTCCTGCCTCAGCCTCCCAAGGAGCTGGGATTACAGGCACCCATCACCATGCCCGGCTTTTTTTTTTTTTTTTTTTTTTTTTTTGTATTTTTAGTAGAGACGTTGTCTCACCGTGTTGGTCAGGCTGGTCTCGAACTCCTGCTGTCACTTCTGCATGTGTCCTCCACATACATGCAAAAAGCAAGAAAAATCATTATTCATATGATCATTATCTACTTTCTAGTCCTTTTCTCATTCTTTTTCTTGCTTGTTGTGAAATAGAAATTTTCTACTTACTATCAAAGACTTTTCATAGAATATGTATCTTTGTCAGGATACACACAGGTTTGAATTCAAAGGCATCTCTCATCCTGCTACTGTACTGTGGTACAGAAAAGAGAAACTGACAGTACTTCCCCTTCGCTCCTCCTCTTCATCTCTGCATTTTACTTAGACTAGCAGCTGTATAACTCTAGCAAAATTCCCTCTCTCTCTCTCTCTCGCTCTCTTTCTCTCTCTGTCTCTCTCTCTCTCTCAGCCTCAGTCTCCAAATCTGTAAAATGGACAGGCTGACTTCACCTGTCTTCTAGGACTGTCACAGGCAGGGAGACCGGGAAAAGCGCAGTGATACAGATGATGTCACACAGTCAATACCCAATAATCTTTTTTTGCATCAAACTTTATTGATATATAATTCATATATTATACAATTAGCTCATTTACACTGTATAACTTAATGATTTTTAGTATTGTCAAAGAATTCTACAACCATCACCACAATCGATCCCCATCCCTTAGCCCAAGGCAACCACTGAAATCTACTTCCAGTCTGTAGAGTTACCTATTCTGTACATTTCATATAAAAGAAATTGTACAGTATATGGTTTTTTGTGACTAGTTTATTTCACTTAGCATAATGTTTTTGAAGTCCATGCGTGTTGCAGCATGTATGGGTATTTCATTTCTTTTTAAAATATTCCATTGTATCGATAGACCATATTTTATTATGTGTTTATCAGTTCATGAACATTTGGGTTGTTTTTATCTTTTAGCTAATACCAATTAATTCTGCTATGAGCATTTGTGTACAAGTTTTTGATGTGGGCATACATTTTCATGTCTCTTGGGTGTGGGTGTGTGTGTGGGTGGGTGTGTGTGTGTGTACCCAGAAGTAGAACTGCTGAGTCATATGGCAACCCTATGCCTAACCTTTGGAAGAACTGCCAGACAGATTTCCAAAGTGGCTGCATCCTTTCATATTCCCACTAGCAGTGTATGTGGATACCCATTTCTCCACATCATTACCAATATTTATTATTATTTGTCTTTTTTATTATCGCCATCCTACTGGGTATGAAGTGACATTTCATTGTGGTTTGATTTGCATTTCCTTAATGGCTATCGAAACCCATCTTTTATCCATAGGCCAAAAATGTCTTCATTTCTAGAATCAGGACTAAATATTCAAAACACAGAACAGCCAGGGAGGCGTGGGCACCACCTAGTCAGAACGGATACTGGCTACAATCCTGAAGTGAGGTCCTGAAGGTGTCCATCTTTAACAGTGGCTATTTTCCAATAGGAATCAAAGATTTTCAACATTGTTCCTGGTACAGCTGTATGAGTTCACACCAGCTAAATATTGCTGGACTTCATATTTCTATCTACAGTAAGAGGCTGTGAAAGAAGTTGGCCCTGCTTCCTCTACCAAAGAGTTCTTCTGAAAACCGGTAAGGAAATGAAATTCTGAATGTAAATATGACATTTCAATCTTTACAAATCAGTTCTTTCCACCTGTCTTTATGTGTCTTCCTCTGAAATAAAAACAGGCACAATAAAAGCAGCCTTTTGTCAGTAAATAGTCATAACTGTTTATAGGAAGAATTTTTAGACCAGATGTGATTTAAGATTCAGTATCTCAAATTTTGAAGGTAGCCAAGGAAAACAAGTCAAGATCTAGACACCAGCAACAATTTCTCCTTCCCTCTCAAAAGTGCAGTACTGGGAGAATAGTAATTATTGAAACAAGTCTACATCAAAGGGAAAATCTTTTTTTTTTTTCCAGACCTTACTGTGTTAGAGCAAATTCATGTACAATGATGTTAATTACCTTTTTCCAAAAACATTCTATTTTAGTATTTATTTTTTTGATCCCCCAAAACTAAACAGAACAAAAACTAATCAAAATATAACAAAGAAAATATGAGAAGGCTATTAACTTTAAAAAATTAAAAACTTTTTTCCTTATTTTTTGATATAAGACCTCGGGTCTTGCAGCATATATTAATAATATGACTCATCCATCTACTAAAAAATTTCCCGTGTCCCAAGGCTATACTCTGTAATCCATTGTTTCTTGCCCTAGAGCTGACTATGAAATTGATCATTGAACTTTCATATGTTAAACAGAACTTTCCATGGTGGGAAACTCCTAAAACATTTGTATTAAGCTAAGTGGAAATGCCATGATAACTCAGGAGCAAATAAGGTCTGTAACAGCCAATATAACCCCCAAACTAGATGCTATGGAGGAAAAGCAAACCATTGCCCACACACAAGTGCAAAGGCTTCCTTGGAGTTTCTGTAAATACTTGATGGTAAGGAAAATCAGAAGCTAAAATCAGTTTATCTCAAGGTTCTTCTAAAAAGATCGATAGGAGGGCACTTTTTGAAACCGTTGTGCAATGTCAGGGCCCACTCTATTCACAGATCCGTTGTTCTGCTAGATTACACGGCGGCCTCATTTTCTAGTTCTTGTGAAATCAATAGACCATTTATGTTGCAAGTATCTGTCTAGGGTATGCACTTTCTTATTCAATCTGGTGTTGACAGCAGTAATCAAATTTTGTTCATACCACTAGCTCTATTATAGCTCAATAGCAACTGGCTGCCAGCCTAGGTCTACTCTCATCAAAAAAGAAAGAAAGAATTGGAGTGGAGAGAGAATTACAGAACAAATTAGCTGAAACTACAGGAGGTAGTGTCGAAGTGAGAGGGGAAAGCAAAGGAATTCAGAAACCAATCCTCTCTCCATGGAGAAAATATACACCCAGCAGCATCAGCACCACAAAATCCAGGCGAGCTGACCTTGGCCATGAAAGGTACACATCTTCTTCATTCTTCCCTGTTATCTGTAAACCCTCTTGGCTTTGAACATCATATTATAACTGTCAGTCCTAACTAATAAACCTACACCTCACCTTGCAGAGCTACAAACAAGAACTAGAGCCAAACCACACCCTCCAACACCAGGGAGACTAAATGCAAGGGACAAGTTATGGCACTTCCCATGAGCTCTCTATTTTATAACTCTTCTTTTTTTTTTCTTGAGATGCAGTCTTGTTGTGTCTCCCAGGCTGGAGTACAGTGACGTGATGTCGGCTCACTGCAACCTCCGCCTCCCGGGTTCCAGAAATTCACCTGCCTCAGCCTCCCTAGTAGCTGGGATTACAGGTGCATGCCACCACACCCAGCTAATTTTTGTATTTCTAGTAGAGATGTGTTTCACCATATTGGTCAGCCTGGTCTCAAACTCCTGATCTCAAGCAATCTGCCCACCTTGGTCTCCCCAAGTGCTGGGATTACAGGCATGAGCCACCACGCCCAGCCTAGAACTCTTCTTTGTATACTTAAACTACAGTCAAGCATTTTTCTCAGATCAGAATATAAAAAGTTAATCTTACAATAGAAACCAGGTCAGCTTTTTTAAAAAGAAAAAATTGGGAGGGGGTGAAGACCTGACTGAAATTTTACCCGATTTGCACTTTTAGACTTCGAATTCTCCAAGAAAACTAGACTTCTGCTCATAGATACTCTCTACTTAAAAGCATCATGGATGATGCCATTCCCTGATATGACAAACAGCTCTTTTTTTCATTTTTCAAACATTTATCTTGAAATAATTTTAGACTTATAAAAGAAGTGGTAAAGAAAAAACAAGAAAAGAGTACACAGAGTTCTCATATCCTCTTCGTCCAACTTCCCCAAATATTACCATCTTACATAACCAGAGTACAATGATGAAAACCAGAGAATTCACATAGAAGCAAAACTATGAACTAATCTATAGGCCTTTTTCAAATTTCTGCAATTGCCCCCTTTTTCTGGCCTACGATTCAATCCAAGATCACATACAAGCAACACTTCAAAAATTCAAGATGCATCGTTTTCAATAAATCATGCCTATCTAATGAATATTTCTGACCCTTCCTAAAGTTCTACTTCCCTTCAATGTTAATGAGGCAGCGCCATCATTAACTTTTGAGTCTTCCCAGAAATGTTCTTTTCTTCCATAGATCTTGCCTCCATTTCTTATCAGTCAGTTTCATCAACCTTATCCTATAAACACACGTCAAATAGTTTCACAACCTCTTTTCCAAAACCCTAGGGTCAGGGGTGCTGCTGAACCAGAACTCTTCCCATTTGAGAAAAGTTATATAGCACAAGTCATATATTACAGTGAAAACAAAAAACAGCAAGATCCAGGGCAATTTCCCCTAATCAAACACATGAATAGCCCTGCAGCAAATACATATGTTTTATGAAAGATGCCTGACATACGTAAGGACTTTAAAAGTGTCCCAACTGTTCAAGTCAGGCTTCAACACCAAATGAGTTCAGGTCAAACTCAAGTTTTCCTGCCAAATGAACTACAAATAAAACGCCTTCTGGTTTTCAGAGGTCTTCTTCAATAGTGTAGCTGCAGATGAAGGATGATGAATCTGTACCTATGAAATCCACAGCTTCATCCATCTCCCACCCGCCCTCACCACATCTTCTACCTGGTCTCCTGGCAGAGCCACCTGCAATGCTTCATGGGCCTCTAGGGGCTCTTCCCTCTGAATCACTCTCCCACAGAGCCCAGAGTGATCTTTCTAATAACCTGCACCTGCCCAGCTTCAAAATCCTTAAAGGTTTCCCATGTGAGGATGGAGTCTCGTCTCCTTCATGCAGTTCACACAGCTCCCTATGATCAGAACTAAATCCCATGACTATACTGATCAACTACACAGTGCCCAAGCAGAATGCAAAAATGAAAAAGGCATCAACTGTCCTCAAGAATCTCACAGTCTAATTAACTCCCCTTAATATCTTCATCAGACTAATATTGTTTAGAATACAACTTAACCAATAATGGAAGAGCATGTCAGGTTTTTTGTTTTTTTTTTTTTTTTTTTTTTTTTTTTATGTTCCCCTTCCCGAGTCCAAGTTTCCTCATTGTTCAGTTCCCACCTATGAGTGAGAACATGCGGTGTTTGGTTTTCTCTTCTTGTGATAGTTTGCTAAGAATGATGGTTTCCAGTTGCATCCATGTCCCTACAAAGGACGCAAACTCATCCTTTTTTAAAACTCATTTGTGTCTAGCTAGGAAATTCCACCTTAGTTCTTGATCACAGTAATGATTATAAACAAAACTCTTCGTGTTGACACGAAAAGAATTTTCACGTTTTTAACAGCACATGTTTAAAGATACTCATTATGCTACTGTTGACATGGTTCAAAAAATTATAAAAAGCAAAAGCCAATAAAAACTGTTTTAAAAACAAGCAAACCCAAAAAAGTAATGTCAAGGATGGTATTTAATGGGCTGAGTGGTTTCTCCAAATCATGCTTTGTTTTTCCAAAGCATGGAGATATAAATGAAATCTGAAACCATGCCTTTGTTTCCATATGAGTATACAAATGGAATTGAATGACATTATAATCAACAAAATTAAGTCAGAGAGAGTTAAATCTAAGATGCCATCATCAAAGAGCTTAGAAAATATTCCAGGCTGGGCGCAGTGGCTCATGCCTATAATCTCAGCACTTTAGGAAGCTGAGGCTGGCGGATCACCTGAGGTCAGGAGTTTGAGACCAGCCTGGCCAACATGGTAAGACTCCATCTCTACTAAAAATACAAAAGTTAGCCAGGCATGGAGGCGTGCACCTGTAATCCCAGCTATTCGGGAGGGTGAGGCACGGGAATCGCTTGAACCAAGGAGGCAGAGGTTGCAGTGAGCCGAGATCGCACCACTGCACTATAGCCTGGGAGACAGAGCAAGACTCCATCTCAAAATAATAATAATAACAAAGTATTCCAAACCACACGGAGCCAGACGTCAGACACAGACCTTAAATAGCACACCAATAAAAGCAGGAAAATCATATTTAAGTATTGGTTTCATTTTCTAATATGCAAACAGACAAAGACACCTACTTGGAATGATGAATTTAAAAGAAAACTCCTAGAAGTTGTATTTCAGGATGAAATTATAACCGTTCTCAAGAAAGCTGCCTGCAAGTAGTGAGATTAAAAGGGAGATAATAATCGCACCAAAGCCCTTAATGAGGAGATAAAGAGTGGTAGTAATAGGGGCACACAGCTTCTTCCTCCACCAGGAGATAGAAGGAGTGGGCTGAGACGGCGGAACTCAGGGTTTCATCCCAGGGTGGCCCTCCTCTCACGTGTGTGTGTGTGTGTGTGTGTTGTGTGTGTGTGTCTCTGTGTGTGTGTCACTGTGTATGTCTGTGTGTATGTCTCTGTATGTGTGTCTCTGTGTGTGTGTTGTGTGTGGCAGGGTTTCTCACTGGCAGTGTTGCTTCTAAACGGAAGTGGCAGCTGTCTGGAACTCAGTGGGTGAGGCCTCCAGTGGCCAACAGCGATCTGCAGGAGAACAGAAAAACACTACATGGAAGCCAAGTGATGCCACCAACTTGGTAGAAAGTGGATCCAATCTGCCAGGGCCACAGACGCAACCCTACATGACTGGCTGCTTAAAGCAGTCATCCCTGAGACGGCCCCTCCAGCTTAGAACTTCTCACTCTAGTGGCAGGAAGGAAGGCCAAGAGTTCTTCAGGGAGACAAGAATTGTCATTTAAGGCAACAGTGAACGAAATTAATAAAACAACCCAACTACTTTAAAAAGAAAGGAATTTTAAAATGCTACTTGAAAAAAAAAAGAAAAAGGGAGTAATTTTTCTGGACTCTCTTCATAATCTGTTTTTATAAATCAGGTGGCAACCTGCTGGGCTGTGGAACAAAGGTCAGCAAGTGAGTTTTCTGGAAGCACACTTGCTGTCACAGTGAGGAAAATTTTTCTAGTTTCTGGTGAGCTTTAGAACTTTCAAGCTTCATGGGAAGGAGTAAAGAAGAGACACCTAGAGATTACTCTTTGGTGTTGGCAGGAAAAAAAAAACACACACACAGTAGGAAAAGTGACCAAGTGTCCTACAGGGCCACCAGCCTATGAACCCCAATGTGGTCTTCATAATATTTTGTTCCTTGGTCACCTACAGTCACAATCTCTACCTCAGAAAACTTGTGCTACTGCCTGTCTTCCGTCTGGCTCTCTGCAGGTGAGTGTGCTGATGTCCCCAAGCCCTGAAGGTTGTTTACTGTCATTTGGCTTGCCCATGGTGATGTCGGAGTCTGGATTGAAGTTCCCACTATATCAGGATCACCCTCCATGAGGCAACACTTTCCCTGCCTACAACCTTTCTTCCACTGAGCACCACCTGCCCGTCCAGCAGACACACCTGTATGCATCTCAGCCCTGATCACAGGATCTGTGTGCTTCCTCTTGCAAATGCCCACATGCAAATCTGAGGATGTTGGCCACTCAGAAGATATGTGAGTCACTGTAGATCCTGCTGCAGCTGGTACTACACAAAGATAGTCCTGTCTAACCACGGGCACACCCACCCACTCTCATGTGTCCTATCTCTACTTGGGAATGAGACATAATCATCTACTTGTGACAACATAGAGCCGAAAGTGAAGAGAAAATGAAGAATCTAGGTGTTCATTAGACAGAACTGATGCTAAGGAACTGACCACAGGTATTTCAAATCAGTTCCAGGGTTTCCAAGACAGTTCCAGGATGATATTAAGAGGCAGTCAGGTGAGAACTAGAGAACTCAAGTGACAGTTATCACTTGAGAGTTTATTTATGAGCGATGAGATTCAGCAATGGGTTCACAGGGCCAGAGTTCCTGGAAAGAGCATTTGGGAGAGCCAGGCCCCTGACAGGTCTAAGAAGCGCCTACTGTGTTCCCTGTAGTACAGCAGTGAAAGAGCCGGTTCCCAGGCCAGGCAAGACAAGTGCTATAGATGGAGAGTTGAGGCATCTGCCATATCATTGCCTCAGGGATCAGGTTCAACTACGGAGGCAGGCCAGAGCATGCCAAAAGGGGGAAAGGAGAAGGCAGAGGCTGAGGAAACAGGTGGAAGTGAGCACTGCAGAGGCAAGACAGGCACAAACAACCTATTATTAAAATACTCCACAGAGTTGCAAAGGAGCAGGTGGCAGATGGGAGGAGGGAACACAGAAACAATGTCAGAAGGTACAAAGGAGAAAGGGTGATCCAGAAATAAGACAAGAACAAAGCTGGGCTCTCTTATTCCAGGGCAGTCTTCAGTGGTGAACAAGCCATTCCTGAACTTGCAAGTCGGGACCACTTATCTGCCATTTCACATTAAACTTTTTCCATGAAATTTTTCTCCGCCAGAGAATGTCCAGTAGTAAATCTGTCTATCTACAAAAGTATGAATAAATTAAACACGACAAAGTTGGTTTAAAATTAGGAAGGTCAGGCTACTGTAACTTCCTGGAGGTTGTCAATGCACTACAGTACTGGAACTATGGATGTTCCTACTTGATCATCAGGATATAATTTGGTCTGTATTAACTTTTAGAAATCTCTGAACTTCAAAGTGCATTCAATTTATTTTCACTGATGCCTGCAAAATTCTTACAAGTTAAGCTGTGTCAGTGTTTCAACTCTCACTTGAAAAATAAGGTTACTGAGGTTTCAGGACACAAAGTAAAACATCAAATTCATGCTGTGAGTGGATTTAACCTCAGGGCCAGGTCCCAGCTCTTGAGCCGTTCCTTCAGCCATAGCACACATCTTGCAAAGCAACTCCCTGGCTTTCGAGAGCATTGCCTGAACCAACATGAAGCCTAGAGATGTCATAGTTATTTTTATGAAAGTAAATGATACTATGCAATACCGCCTGTCTTCCTCAGTCATAGCCAAACAGCAGATGAAGCCAAGAGGAAATACATGTTCCTCAACAGCAGTAAGGTTCCAGGTATCGGGTGGCAGCAGCAGCTGCTGAAAGCCTGTTCCACTTCACCCCTCCCCCAGAACCCCAAACTCGGGTACAAACCCACGCCTCAAACTCTTGAGGCTGCCGGATTATGAGTCTTTCGGCGACAGATGACAGAGTGACGCAACACTACGACTCCTGGGGGCGCTAAAATCATAGTCTTGACGGAACAGGAAGGTGGTTACTTTTCACAGGAGCTACTAATCTGCCGCCCCTCGCAACCCCCCATCCCCACCCCAACACACACACAGACCGGAAAGAGGGAGCAGGAAAAGGAAATGAAAGCAAGTGACTCTAGGGCCTGGATTTCATATGCAAGAATAGCCAGCAACAGGTGCAGCGTTCCAGTGAAATTAAGACACTCAAAACACCATTTGCCTCCACAGCATAAAGAGCCCAGGCACAGAAACCCAACATTAGGCAATGATGTCAGAAGTGCAAATCATCATCATTCTCTAGCCAATAGCAATTTCGTAGGAAAAAAAAGGGGGGGGGGGGCATTTCTCTGTTGATACATAATTTCTTTTAATTTAGGAGTCCTCTCTTAAAATAGTTTGAAAATAATTTTAGCACTGATCATCAGTATACTTTTTTAATACGTAGTGACTATCAGAGTGCCTAGCACATAGTAGGTAGGTGGATAAATATTTACTGAACGAATGAATAAAATGAGAGGTAAACAAAAAATTTTCTTCACAAATAAAGATAACCAAAATCTACACTTGTAGTATGTAAGTGTATCTTTTACCCATTTCTCCAAGAAGAGAACAAAAGGTTGGAATAAGTAGCCAAGGACACTGGCTTCATCATGTTGCTGATGAACACATCAGGAGGTGCAAACCATCCATCCCTGGCTGAAACTGAGAAGCCTGATCTGCCACCCCTTAGAGATTTATGCAGGGAATCCTCATCTGCAGAAGATCCAATGGGAAAAACAATCACGATCATTTAAGCTATCCACCTTTAGACTTTCCTTTTTTTCAATGTGCCATTTCACATAATATTTTTTTTACCTGCCATTATAAGAGAATTTACAAGATAAATGTTGTTGTATAATCTTCTTCAACGTGATAGAAATCATCAACTCATAATATGTTATGGAAAATGTCTTATGCTGTGTGTGACATGCTATATGAAAAATATGAATGTGGGATAAGATGTTGTAGAAAGGAAGCCATTTTATGGGCTCTCAAAACTGACAGAAGCAGGAGAGAACAAAGAGCAATAAAAATGAGCCCATCGATGGGAGAAGGTCTGTTACAGGAATACTGTATTGAATTAACAGGTTAATACCAGGCTGGGCTCAGTGGTTCACACCTGTAATCCCAGCACTTTGGGAGGCCGAGCTGGGTGGATCACCTGAGGTCAGGAGTTCAAGACCAGCCTGGCCAACATGACAAACCCCATCTCTACTAAACATACAAATACGAAACTTAGCCAGGTGTGGTGGCGGGAGCCTGTAATCCCAGCTACTTAGGAGACTAAGGCAGGAGAATCGCTGGAACCCAGAAGTGGAGGTTGCAGTGAGCCAAGATCGCACCACTGCACTCCAGTCTGAGTGACAGAATGAGACTCCATCTCAAATAAATAAATAAATAAATAAATAAAAGCTTAATATCAGCGTCAGAACATTACTGATTACATAAGTTGAAAGGTTTCAGTAAGTTAAAAATAATGATATTAATTATAAGAATAAAGTGTTCAGAGCACAGATAAGAATAAATCACCAAAATTATCAGGAGGTTTTAGAGAACTGCGAATACACATAAAAAGCAGTGTCATAAATAACTTTACAAAATTACCATTAAAAACGGTTTGACTTAATGATACTCTTTGTTCAATTTTTTTAATCTATAAATTTTTCTTGTGTTTGTAACTTAAGTATTCTGAGTAGGAGTTCTCTCTTCCCTATATATTCAACTTAAAGAGTCCTTAGATTTTTTTCAAGTTAACTTCCAAAGATCCAAAATACTCCCACTTTGTTTTACTTTGAGGTAACACCCAAAGGTCTTGACTGCGGTTCTTAATGGAAATCCTAAGTGGCTAGTTAAGAATTACTCCAAATTTCAAAGAATAAACAGAAATAGGAAGTGCATTACAAGTGCTTTTGTTCTTTTAAGTGACTCTGCCTTTTCATTCATTCATTCACTTATTCATTAATTCATTCATTCACAAGGATCTATCACCCCTACAGAACAGACACTGTACAAGGCACTATGGACACAATCATGAACAAGACAACCTTGGTCCCTGCCCATATGGAGAGCACAGTCTTGGGGACCTATCAACACTAAAGTAAATGAACAAGTGAACAAAAGCAATGAACAATGGTGACAAGTGTGGATCATGGGAACAATAGTACAAAGTCTACTTCAGGTGGGTGTCAGGACAGGCTTCTCTGAGCAGGTGCAATTTCATCCAATGCCCAATCCCAGAAGGAGGAGAAGGAGATAGCCAAGAGCTGGGGACCGGTATTCCAGGTAGAGGAAAGACCCTGTAAACAGAGCTTGTTCCCAGAGCTGAAAGCTGACCAGTGTGGCTGGATGGGGCAATGATGGACAGTGAACAAGGAGGTGCATTACACATTTGAAAATGGCATCTCACCATATGACTCACTGAACATTTGCCTTTCCAAACACTTTCTCCTCAGTCTGGAATTTCTCCCTTCCACATTCCTCTCTGCCAACTTGCAAGTCACTTCTCTGGGAAACATTCCTTGACCCTCCGAGGAAGAGCAAAAACTCCAAGAGTTTATCCTTCCTAACCTGTGGTCCCACAGCACATAGTATGTATCATGAGCGTACATCTTACCACACTGCTGACTCGCTGTGTTTGAAAGCCTGCAAGCAGCGATCTTGCTTGTCTGCCTCCCAGCAGCCTATCACGTAACTTGGCACCAGCAGAGAGAAATAAATGACAGTGAACGAACCAAGAGATAAATGGACAAATTAAATGGATGCAGGGGCACTAAATAACTTCTCAATTGTTGGAGATTTGGAATAGTGCCAAGGTGACAGCTCCTTAACTTATTTACAGTTTAATTTCTACCCCATACGACTTTCATATAACACACACTTTGGGCAAATCTTTTTCCATCACAGAGAAGTGATGGAATAACTTTCACAGTGTATCATTAGACACTGGACCCAATCCATTCATATTCAACAAACACGCATTAAGTGCCAGGTTCTGTGCTAGGCTCTGAGGCTGACAGTGGTCCTATCCTAGATGATTTATGAGGCCAGTAAGCAGAATAAATCATATTCAGAAAATGTTTTTAATGACTGACCTTGTTAGATTCTTTACATGTAACTATCTTATTTCACAACATTATTAAGAAAAAAACGTTTTTTAAAAACTTCCTAGGTCACCCAGAGAACAAAATAATTTAGAATCTGTTAACTCAGTAATTTTCACACTAATTCTTGTCAGAGAGTCATGCCCAGGCTTCCTTTCAATGAACAGGTGGACAAAATTTAAGTTACCACATTCTCAATGAGTCTTCTTTACCTGCCTGTGACTGTCTGCCGTCTTCGTTCGTGGATTCAGATCTCACTTCCATTTCTCGTGGGCTCAGCGTGTCCTCCAAATGTAGCTAAGACTCCCAAACCAACAGTGCATGATTTCTGAAGTCACAGAGGGATGTGTACCCCTCGGCTGGAGAATGTGCTTTGATGGAGTCAAATTGAAAAACAGGGTCAAACAGTATGGGAACCGTGGATAGATGTGTTCCTCCCTCCCCAACTGCCCGGACCAGAATGGTCACATTCCTGCCTCTGTGAATAGCCCAATCCTGGCCTGCTCTGTCTGAGCCTCTGCCAGGTGTGGAGACTGTCGCCTTAAAATCTGAAGACGTATGACAACACTTATTTGCCTAGGAACAGCAAGGTATGCATTTATACAAACACCACTGCTGAAATTGCTCGGTATACAGAGAAGCCAAGCCCTTCCTCTCTTCTCCTCAGGTTTTTCTTAGATTCAAGCCAAATGGAAATCTGAGTGAGGATAAATGTTAAGGAATTTAGCATTAGAAAAATTTCTTTTTTATGTTTCTAACTCTTGCAAGAGTTTGTTCTCATCAATTTTATAACCTATTTTTCAACCTACATACTCCAAACTAATTCCTAATGCTTTTAGGGATCCATCCATTAATGCACTAAATAATACATGCCCTCGAACTAAGAGGTAAACCATGCCCCTTCAATCAGGATAATAAATACTACTGAGTGAAATGCAAACTGCATCTTTCTGCCAATCTCAATGCACAGCCTTCTGCTCACTTCATTCCCAATCACCGGCCTCACTCAGGCGTTCTGTGGGCCAAATTCTGCCAACTTAGAGCCTGCACACAGCTCTGCCTCATTCTGGGTCCCACTCATTCTGGGTCCCTATGAAGTTCCCACAGCTCCCACTCATTCTGGGTCTTTATGAAGTTCCCAAGTGATTTGCCATCACAGCGTTGCAGAATGTCTACCCCCCAAGCAGTTAAACAACTATCTGTATGCTCTGCAGTTTGATGTCTGGTTCTTGTACTAGTCTACACACTCAAGAGGCCAGATGCCATAATAGAGCTCATTGATTTTGTCAACCACACCCAGTGCAGTGCCTGGCATATGGGGCAGTCACCCAAGACTACTTTCCATTTAAAATTGTTGTCTCTTTTAAAACACTCTGTGGCACACTGCTGCCATTGCTTAGGTCTAAGGAAACAAATACTCTTTTTAAGCCATCATCTTTATCAGGAGTTATTACTAGGCAGGGGATCCATGAACTTGGGACAGGAAAAGCAATTAGATATTTTCACTGACCTCTAACAGAAATTTGCATTTCCTTCCATTGTGATGGCAGATCACAAAACACATCATTAGTGGTAGCTTTGACGGCGTCACCAACAAAAATCACAACCATTCTCATATCACTTTATAACTCTAGCAGGTACCTTGAAAATACCATTTGGCTCATTGTTATTTCAGAAGGGTAGAGAGGTTAGATATGCTAGAAGTTCTTACTGAACACACTAATCAAACAGCAAATGTTACTCTCACAGACTTTTTCAGTATTTTGGTAACTGTATGCATGGAATGCCATGTACTCTATTTCATGCATTTAAAAATATTTGTCAGGCCAGGTGCGGTGCCTCACACCTGTAATCCCAGCACTTTGGGAGGCCGAGGCAGGCGGATCACAAGGTCAAGAGATCAAGACCATCCTGGCCAACATGGTGAAATCTTGTCTTTCCTAAAAATACAAAAATTAGCTGGGCATGCTGACACACACCTGTAGTCCCAGCTACTCGAGAGGCTGAGGCAAGAGAATCGCTTGAACCTGGGGGGTGTAAGTTGCAGTGAGCCAAGATCGGCCCCCTACACTCCAGCCTGGTGACAGAGTGAGACTCCATTTCAGAAAAAAAAAAAAAAAAGGCCGACTGCGGTGGCTCACGCCTGTAATCCTAGCACTTTTGGAGCTGAGGCAGGTGGATTACCTGAGGTCAAGACTTCAAGACCATCCAGGCCAACGTGGTGTAACTCCGTCTCTACTACAAATACAAAAAATTAGCCGGGTACAGCGGCTCGCACCTGTAATCCCAGCTACTCGGGAGACTGAGGCAGGAAAATCGCTTGAACCTGGGAGGTGGAGGTTGCAAGGAGGCGAGATAGCGCCACTGTACTCCAGGCTGGACAACAGAGCGAGACTTTGTCTCAAAAAAAAATTTGTCTGGCTTCACTAAACTGCCAAAGGAGTCTATGGGGGCGATGAAGGGGGGATGAAGATAAAGAATAAAAACCCTAATCTATTAATAGATCACTATCTTGAGATAGAAACATCTGATGCACCAAGAAACAATTATATTTTGTTCTGAATGGATGTATTTTTACTCATTGTAAAAGGAAATAATATTTCCTTAAAAAGACAGTGCAAAATAAAATTAATTAAGATACTATTTTTAAAACAAAAAGATATTTATTTCCTTGGTTTTAATACAAAACAACTATAAAAGAAGAAATTCCCAAAAGACATTAACAAGTTTAAGGGTTACTTAACAGTTCAACTGGCCGGGCGCGGTGGCTCAAGCCTGTAATCCCAGCACTTTGGGAGGCCGAGACGGGCGGATCACGAGGTCAGGAGATCAAGACCATCCTGGCTAACATGGTGAAACCCCGTCTCTACTAAAAATACAAAAATCTAGCCGGGCAACCTGGCGGGCGCCTGTAGTCCCAGCTACTCAGGAGGCTGAGGCAGGAGAATGGCGTGAACCCAGGAGGCGGAGCTTGCAGTGAGCTGAGATCCGGCCACTGCACTCCAGCCTGGGCGACAGAGCGAGACTCCGTCTCAAAAAAAAAAAAAAAAGAGTTCAACTATGAGACACCCCTGGCACTCCTAAGAATATTCTTGATTTGATGAAACTTGCGGTAACACCTGGAAGCTTAAAGTCATTTTCCTTTGTTCCATCACCTCTCTAAAAATTTATTATTCCTTTGTTAAGATGCTAGATAAGGCCAGTTCTAACCAACCCTTTGAATTACTTGTGTCTGGGTACTCCCATGTGTATGCACTACGCATATCTTAATAAACATATTTGTTTTTCTTTTGTTTAAAAAAAAAGGGGGGGAAAGAAACTTCTCCCCTTTTTTCAAGAAAGACTCATCTTGAACCATTAAGGCCCTGAGCTTACAAAGGGAAGATAGCAGACAGGTGGGGTTGCGGAATGTATTACACTCCGATTTCCATCACAGTGTTGTTCTAGTTCTCGCCTAGCAGTTGGGGATTCCGCCCCATCTAACTTCTTTTGTTTTTTTGTTTTGTTTTGTGTTTTGAGACAGAGTTTTGCCCTTGTTGCCCATGCTGGAGTGCAATGGTGTGATCTTGGCTCACTGCAACCTCTGCCTCCCAGGTTCAAGTGATTTTCTTGCCTCAGACTCCCGAGTCACTGGGATTACAGGCACCCGCCACCACGCCCAGCTAAATTTTGTTATTTGTAGTAGAGACAGGGTTTTGCCCTGTTGGCCAGGCTGGTCTCAAACTCCTGACCTCAGGAGATCCACCCGCTCGGCCTCCCAAAGTGCTGGGATTACAGGTATGAGCCACCACACGCAGCCCGGCCCCATCTTACTTCTGTAACAACTCTGAATATACACACATAACCACCCGAGTTATAATTAACACCTTACTATGAACTGCTTTAATCAGCCAACCATTAAAGTCCAGGGAAAAAACAGCTTTGATGAGAGGGGAAAGGCCGAACCTGGAGGGAGTTAGGCCAGTGGGCAACACCCAGAGGCTGCCTCAGCAGAAAACAGGCTCAGAGAAGACACCAAAACCAAGCTCTACAGAACCTCAAGAGCAGCCAGCGGGCCCTGGTTGCGTTATGCGGGCTTCTCTGGAAGAATAAATACCACAGCATTTATTTTACACAAATTAAGACAGGTTCTGACCAGTTCAGTTCAGCAGCTCCAGTTACATTCAGGAGCTTTCTCACTCTCTCCCACCAAAAGGAAAATTTGTAACAGGAAAAGAAAGGATCCTGGCACCCCTCCTCCTTCTCCTCCTCCCATTTCCCCTCTCCTTCACCCCCTCCCTGTTTTCTGTCTCTAAAACTTAGACTCCAAGCCCAAGGTCGGCCTGATCTGTCTGCTTTCATCCACAAGCGTCACATCTCCTACAGAATACTCACAAAATCCCCTCGACTTCACACAGCCAACAGAAGCCTAAAATCCCTTCCGAAATATCCTTTCTCAGGTACAAATCTACCAGACGAGCATCAACAACAGCATGAGATTTGAAGGAAAGTCAGAACTGTCCTTTAGGTCCAGGTGGCCTAGAAAAGCAGAAAGAATGCCAAGTTCCGACCCCTAGTCATCTCATAGGAACAGTTTCATCTTGAGAAAATCATTTTCTCCCTCCTTGAGTGGGACTCCTCAGGCATAGGGGAAAATAACTGGACTGGTTGGCCCCTTAAAGCATCTTCCAGATCTAAGATTCTGTGAGGGTCTGTGTTACAACAGCCATGCAAGGTTACAAGTGAAGGGGAAGAGCAGAAGGAAGCCACTTACTATTAAAAGTGGTGTATCGGCCAGAAAATGTTGGAAAGAGACCATTTCAGCTTGAAAGTCAGCTCGCTCTTAGTACTCGTTCAGGATTCCAAGTTCCTTGCATTTGTATTTCACTACCAGTGAGCTAAATATACCACAAGTATAAAATGTCTCACAGAAAACACTCCCACTATCACCAGCAATATGGAAAATACGTGGCCGTCACATCGAAGGAGCAACTTGCCTCAAAATAATTTGGATATTTACAACCACACACACAATGTGATGATTTAGATGATTTCTAAAGCCATGAAGCTTCTTAGGCCTGGCAGAAAGTATAAAAAATATTAGGATCACTGTGCCTGACAACAGCAAGAATTTGGTGCTGAGAAAAGAGAGCTACCAAAAAAAAAAAACTAAGGGACCATGTTATTCACAGAGGTTTATGAAACTGCCAAAATAAGGAACAGTGCAGCATTTTCTGTACTATCAATAAAATGTTTTAATAAAATGACTTGTACATTCAATCTCATTATATATTTCTCAATTTTTATCCAAGTAATAAATGCACATAAGTTTGTTTTCAATAAAATAAGATGATAACACAATGCAGCAGGCTTGGGGCATCCCCTTTCCTCTGTTATCTGTTTCTTCTGACAACAGTTTATGCAATTCTAAATACTATGCTTCTAAAGCTCCTTCCTGATTGCAAGTCAGACATTATTTATAAGATATTTTTTACTTACCACTTTTATATCCACTCTTCCAATCTCTACTTGAGATCTTGTTTCTGACATCACACTTTTAATCTCCAAGATCTCTTTCTTATTCTCTGATTTTTTTTTTAAATCACATTCTGTTCTTGTTTCAAAGACAATTACTTTCCCACTTCTCTGAGGATACACGCCAAATTTCTGTTTCCCCTAAGTGGCTCCTTCCTTTTGTTTGTGTTAATGTAGGCTCTGTTGGTGGAGGCTTTCAAACATCTGCTGACTCCTAGCAGCCCTTCCCATTTCAAAATGAGGCTCAACAGTGCATAGGCTTGGGTGTCATCTACCAACTGGCAGGCTCAAAGTAAGGTAATCAATTTACATGCTGTAACTATACTGCACTCCCAGTAAAAGCACTCACTCTTTAATTGGGGGCTCATTGGCAATGGGAGGCTGTCTTAGTCCATTCGATGCTACTATAACAGAATGCCACAGACTGGGTAATTTACAATGAACAGAAATTTATTTGGCTCAAGGATCTGGAGGCTGGGAAGTCCAAAAGCATGGCACTGGTATCTACTGAGGGCTTTCTTGCTATATCATCCCATGGAGAAAGGTGAAAGAGCAGAATGCACTGACAGCAAGTAAGTAAGAGAGAGTCAAACTCACTTTTATAACAATGCCATTCTCAAGATAGCTAACCCACTCCTGCAATAACATTAATCCATTCAAGAACAAGAGCAGAGCTCTCATGACCTAATCACCTCTTTTAGGCCCCACCTCCAAACACTGTTGCACTGGGGATTAACTTTCCAACACATGAGCTTTGGGGGACACTTCAAGCCATGGCAGACAGGTATAGCTTCAGGAACTAGGGGAGCTCCTGGTGTCAGTTAATCTTCCTGATGTCTATTCAGAGCCTTACCATGCTCTCTGGGCTAAGGGTACCAAGACAGAGTTCAGTTTTTCCAGAAAAATACACAAATCTCTGTTCTCCTGTGCAGGTGAGGAAGAAGGGGAAAGCTCTGAGAGTCAAAGTGTGCCGTTTTAAGATTCTCAACCAAACTCTCAGTTTTCAGCTTCAAACTTCTCCCACTTTCCCCTGACCCAACCTCAAACAGTACTGGCAACTTTCAATCAGAGGGCTTGCAAAATCTGTGAGATGCATGAGAAAGCCACTCCACCATCATCTTTCTTCCCCAGCAATGGCTATTTCATTTCCACTTCCCTTTGACCACAGGAGTTTATTCCTTTTTGTTCTTTTATTGTAATTATAGGAGCAACATGACAGCAAGCAATGATAAACACAAACTGCTCTACCACTTTTAACTGTAAGTTCTGCTCTATTTAATTTATACACAGGAAGACTCCTAAAATGGTCCCATTTCCATGAGACTGGCACTGAGTTTCACATGGTAGCAGTGTGCAAGCAAGATATGGTTCTCATAGTCTTGAATTCCAAAAGATAGCTTGGCTAAATATTTTATGGTCAAACCCAGACTTTGTGCAGTAATATTAATAACATCAGCTGTAACTGTCAGTTAATTATTCTCTTTATGATTAAGTCCAATTTGAAATATGCAATGATTTCCTAGAGAGAGAAATTTTATAGTCATAGCATAAAATTACTTTTCCTTTCCTTTATTTTCAAATGTGAAATTTTACTTTAGACTTGGTAAATCAATAGAGCCAAATTGCAGCTGCTATTTTGGGACCTCAATGCAGACTTACTTTTACTTTATGTGCTGAAAATCCTAAATTGCATTAATGTTTTACTAAAACTTTAAATAAATTTTATCTCTAAAAATGTGTGCTAAAATAAATACAGAAACTCAAAGTTCACCTATGTGTATTAAAGCAAATCTATAACTGTATCACGATATTAACAATGAAAGAAAAATACACCCAATGTAAAGGTTTCTAGAACCCAAATGCTCAGCTTTCTCTGACCCATAAAAGTCTGCCTCTAAGTTCTGAAACCAGATAGCAATTCTCATCCTGGCTGAAAGGAACACAAATGTTGTTGATAGTAATATGGTGAAATACGGAAATAATTTCTCAAGACCACCTTGTAGACCAGAAAGAACTTCACATCTGATACCAATGTTCCCCACAAAACCCAGTAAAATTGTCTTTGGCTACCTAAGGATGGGGAAAACTTCCCAAGCTAATAAGTAAGATTTTCCAACGTATTCATAAAATTGCAAGCTTTCGGCCAAATTACTTGGTTTAAAAGGGCACATATAGCCAGTTTGATTAATCCCCTGGCAATCAAGGAAGCTTGTAAAAAATATGTTGCCCACATTGTGATATATGTTTAATACATGACAAAAAAAAAAAAATAACAAGCAATGGAGAGAAAAATTTTAATAAAGTGTTCTTTATTTTATTTTCTTTAAACCTTAATGTTTCTGCAAAAGCTTAAGAAAAAGAAATTGCTACTAAATGACTGCAAACTTTTAAGCAAAATAAATACTAATGTTGTGCTTCATGGATTCTGATACAAGAATATTTAAAATCCCCTAACATTCAAAACAGATTATCACAAAAAGTGGTCTCCTTGCTCTTTTCCAGCCCATCATTAATTGGAGGGAGGGAGGGCTCTTCTGGCTCTCATTCAAATGACAACAATTTGTCTATTAGTCTTGATAAGGGGATGGAGGTGAATGATGTTGGAATACTCACAAATAATCTTTATAGTAGTTAATCCACCATTTACCTAGTGGTCATGATGATTTAATAGTTTACTGAAGGACATATAGTCTATCCAATCCCCAAATCTAAGAATTGCCAAGGTCATGCTTCATCAATGCAAACATCTTTGTTACTTAAACGTAAGCATTAGACCTTGAATTGCTAGGAAGCCAAAATAGTGCCACTCTCCACATTTAAACTGGATTTGCCTCTAAAAAGATCAGAATCACACATTCCCTACACATTTCCCTGTGTGTATCCTGCTCACTAATCCTTTATACACAGATGGAGTCCCCATGTACAAAGCACTGCTCAAGACAGTGACTTATAATGGCCCATGAAATCCACTTTTCTTCTCCTACATTTTGCCCACCAGGATATTAGTTTCGTTTAATGAGTCCCTGTGTGGAGGATATTTCTGAGTTAAAGTGTCTTGAATTTTCAAATCCTACTAGAGAATGATAAAAGCGCTTGGTGAAGAGTCACAAGGGTAGTTTGGTGGTCACAATAAATTCCTGCTCCACAAAGTCCTCTGCAGAGCAGCTGAGAAGGGCCACTCACAGATTTAGGGGGATTAGCTGAGCTATAGGTTCACAGATGAGTGTGGTAAATCCATCGGACACACTCAACCAATGCTCACTAGGTGCTCACTAGCGCAGGACACACTGCAGGGAGCCACCAAGATCACTTGCTACATAAACACCCAACTAAAATATTTATTTAACAAATGAAAACAGCTCCCAAACAAACATCCATCCAAAGTAAACAAAAGAACCCAGTTTCCATGTGAAAAAACTGTATCATTTCATAAATTTGTTTTTAATAAAATAACTTTGGGCATATTGTGGTAATTATTTAATTATCATTTGCTTAGAGTTACAGACTCAGCACTGAGAAGTACTCCAGGGTAGTGATTAAGAGTATAGGCAGCCGGGTGCTCACTCCCGTAATCCCAGCACTGTAGGAGGCTGAGGCAGGTGGATTACGTGAAGTCAGGAGTTCGAGACCAGCCTGACCAACATGGTGAAACCCCCATCACTACTAAAAATGCAAAAATTAGCCAGGCATGATGGTAGGTACCTGTAATCTCAGCTACTCGGGAGGCCAAGGCAGGAGAATCACTTGAACCCCTGAGGTGGAGGTTGCAGTAAGCGGAGATCATGCCACTACACTCCAGCCTGGGCTACAGAGCAAAACTCCATCTCAAAAAAAAAAAAGGCTCGGCACAATGGCTCACGCCTGTAATCGTAGCACTTTGGGAGGCCGAGGTGGGCAGATGATGAGGTCAGGAGTTCGAGACCAGCCTAATCAACACGGTGAAACCCTCGTCTCTACTAAAAACACAAAAATTAGCCAGGCATGGTGGTCCACACCTGTAATCTTAGCTACTCAGGAGGCTGAGGCAGGAGAATCGCTTGAACCCGGGAGGGAGAGGTTTCAGTGAACCGAGATCACGCCACTGCACTCCAGCATGGTTGACAGAGTGAGACTCCATCTCAAAAAAAAAAAAAAGGTATGGCACAGTCACTTGGGTTTAAATTCCAGCTCTGTCCCTCACTACCTATGTTGGGCAAGCTACTTACCCACTCTCTGACTTGGCTTCCCGGCTGTAAAAAGGCGATAATAGAAGTGCCTCTTTTATAAGGTTATTGTGAGGATCAAATGAATTCATATGTGTGTGTACATGCACATGTCTGTGTGTATATAGACAAACACATATACCCAGATATGGGTGTATATGGGTGTATATGGGTATGGGTGTGTGTGTGTGTGTGTAAATAATAGTAAAACTGTTAAACAGTGGCTGGCATAGAAAACATGAAAAACCATTAAGCTACTCTTCTTATTACTACAATACTTCTTATACATCAAATTATTTCATACAGTGTTTCAGGTTAAAATTAAGCAACCACTAAACATGGGAAACTATGTTTAATATGATGAGCTAGAGATGCTTGAAAATTATCAGCTGATTCCAAACAGCTGTGCCCTCACAGCCACTGCTGCACAGCGAGCTTGTCTGAGTGCCTGCCACAAGCACCTCCCCCCACTCCATCCCCATTGGCAGCGAAAGACAATAAGTGAATGTGGTGAATAAGGTGCAAATAGAATCTCAACAGTTAACAGATTTCAAAAAGCAGACTCGGGTAAATAAAAGTTCCCAGTATTAAATTAGGCACATGCTAGTTCATCATCAGCCTGAATGCGAAAGCTCAGACCATGCCTGAAAGGAAGGGGTGGAAAATCGAGTGAGTGGTGCACTAGTTTTTTTTTTTGATTAATGGTTCTACCTCTGTAATTCTACCCATAGAAACTGTCCTTTGCCCCAGAATACCCTTCTCTCCTTTGATTTCTCACTGCTCTGTTGTTCCCTTGCTTCCTGCACAGAGAAATCTAACGAGAATGTCAAATTGTGTGTATACGTCTGAGCATCAGACACATTCCAATCAATTTATAATTTATTATTTCATAATCATTCTTTGTATATGTATTACTATTTATAATATTCACAAAGGCAAAATTCCAGTGGCCAGAAACGTGGGTCAGAGTCCATTCATTCAGACCTGGCAACCTGGATTGGGAGACATCCCCTCTCACTATCAGCAGCCTGGAGACAGTCAGAGGCAATGATACAAAGAGGGAAAGAGAGGGCAGGAATGAAGCCAGGACATAATAGTAATAGTAATAATAACAACAACAAAAGCAACAGCCTCTAACAATATTAGCCAAATACTTTGAACTCATTTAATCTTCACGATTCTAACAATCTGTTAAAACATAATAGAATAATTATTTTTATCTGAGTCCACAGCATTTACACCTTTAAAAATTTACTTAAAGGCCAGGCATGGTGGCTCACACCTGTAATCCCAGCACTTTGAGAGGTGGAGGCAGGCGGATCACGAGACCAGGAGTTCGAGACCAGCCTGGCCAACATGGTGAAAGCCCATCTCTACCAAAAATACAAAAATTAGTGAGGCATGGTGGTGCATGCCTGTATTCCCAACTACTCAGGAGGCTGAGGCAGGAGAATTACTTGAACCTGGGAGGTGGAGACTGCAGTGAGCCATGATTGCACCATTGCACTCCAGCTTGGGTGACAGAGCAAGACTCCGTCTCAAAAAAAAAAAAAAAAAAAAAAATGACTTAAGGCTGGGCACAGTGACCCATGCCTATAATCCCAGCTCTTTGGGAGGGTAAGGCAGGCGAATTACTGGAGCTCAGGAGTTTGAGAGCAGCCTGTCTCTACAAAAAGTACAAAAATTAGCCGGACATGGTGGCATGTGCCTGTGGTCCCAGCTACTCTGAAGGCTGAGATGGGAAGATCATTTGAGCCCAGGAGATCAAGGTTGCAGTGAACCGAGATGGCGCCACTCACTCCAGCCTGGGCAACAGAGTGAGACCCTGTCTCAAAAGAAAAAAAAAAAAATTACTTAAAATAACTTGGGACCAAAAACTGAAGGTAGAAACACACAATGTTTCAACTAAATCTTATAGTATATAAAATTCTACCAGAAAATGTACTCGGCTTCCTCCTTTGCAGAAGTGATCATGACGACAGGAAGCAGAAAGATGTTAGTCAACCAAGTTATTCTGAGAAACAATCATCTAAATGTCTACTACCAAGCAAATGCCTCATGAAACAATTTGCCATTTTATCAACAAATCCTTAAGTGTCGAGGTCTCTGCCAAAAGACAACACACAAGTACAGAAAGTCTAACATACCCAAAAACAGCATTTCCAAGGAAAATGTCAGATCCACAACTTAACAGCCTGATTGGCAGACAGACTACCCTGGGCCACAACATAAAAAGAGTAAAATTCAAGTACCTTAACTTGGAAAATGTGAAAGAATAATGAGGAAAAAAAAAAACCTAACTAAATATTATAAAAATTACCTCTAATTCAAAAAAAAATGTTAAGCAAATTTATTTTTGTTTGTTTTATTTTGAGACAGTGTCTCACTCTGTCACCCAGGCTGGACTGCAGTGGCAACACCACAGCTCACTGCAGCCTCGACCTCCAAGGCTCAAGTGATCCTTCCACCTCAGCCTCACAAGTGCTGGGACCACAGGTCCGGGCATCACACCCAGCTAATTTTTGTATTTTTTGTAGAGACGGGGTTTCACCATGTTGCTAAGGCTCAAACAATCTGCCTACCTATGCCTGCCAAAGTGCTGGGATTACAGGTATGAGCCACCATGCCCAGCTAGATTTATTTTCAATAGACATCATAGGCCAGGCACAGTGGCTTACACCTGTAATTCCAGCACTTTGGAAGCCCGAGGCAGGCAGATCACTTGAGGTCAGGAGTTTGAGACCATCCTGGCCAACATGATGAAACCCCGTCTCTATTAAAAATACAAAAACTAGCCAGGCATGGTGGCAAGTGCCTATAATCCCAGCTACTCGGGAGGCTGACGCATGAGGATTACCTGAACCTGTGAGTCCAGTAAGCCGAGATCACACCATTGCACTCCAGCCTGGGAGATAGAGCGAAACTCGTTCTCAAAAAAAAAAAAAATAACAAAATAAAAGAAAATTAGCCAGGTGTAGTCGTAGGTACCTGTAATCCCAGCTACTCAGGAGACTGAGGCACAAGAATCACTTCAGCCCAGGAGGTAGAGGTTGCAGTGAGCTGAGATCCCACCACTGCACGCCAGCCTGGGCAATAGAATGAGACTCCATCTCAGAAAAAAAATGAATAAATAAATAAAAATAAAGACATTATAAAGGAATTAAACTAAGCAACACTTTATATCTTGGTATTCCCTAAATAAACTCGAAGAAGTAAGAAAGATGGAATACACTGAAGGAAAATTTTCCCCTGAAGAATTGGGAGTTACAGAGAAGTCCACAGCACTTCATCATTAACAGTATTATTGTACAGGCTCTTAACAGTGCAAAATATTTTCAGTATATATCACAGGGTGTTAAAAAAAAAAATCAGGTACAAGCAGAGTACCTAAGCCAAAAATGAAATTTAAAAGGAGATAATAGGTCAAAAAATGGTGAAACATACAGTTGTGAGGTTCGTCAAAAGAAAACAGTCCCATCTGGAAGCTATTTCCAGGAAAGGAAAGGACAGAACAAAGCCCAGAAAGAAGTGCTTATGTTCAGATTTACTGACTGTGAGAACAGAAATTTATATAAAGCAATGGAAACAGTACCATGCAATATGATCAACTATCAAAGGGTTCCTTAACAGGAAAGTATGAGGACTATTTTTAAAAATTAATTTATAAAAAGAAAGGTAAGAGAAGGTACTAATCTCTATACAACAATTTGATAATTTATCAAGACACCAGATTGGGGCTGGGCACAGTAACTCATGGCTGTAATCCCAGCACTTTGGGAGGCCGAGGTGGATGGATCACTTGAGGTCAGGAGTTTGAGACCAACCTAGCCAACATGGTGAAACCCTAATTCTACTAAAAATATAGAAATTAGGCATGGTGGTGGGTGCCTGTAATCCCAGCTACTTAGGAGGTGGAGGCAGGAGAAGTGCTTGAACCCGAGAGACAGAGGTTGCAGTGAGCCAAGATGGCCCCACTGCACTCCGACAAGAGCAAGACTCCATCTCAAAAAAAAAAAAAAGATATCAGATTGGAATGTTTAAATTGGCTTCAGGATTAAGGCAAATCGTTGGCAAACGTCCTGCAATCTCTCTTTTCTTAAAATGATTTTCTGTATTGTAACTGGTTTACGGTATGGGGTGCCACAAATGAGAGTTGTATTAATCTAGATTATGACATGTAGCTGAAGAAATAGCTTCCTCCGTATCATTCACTGTACTATTTACGAGGTTCTGAGTTTTGGGGGGGCCTCAGAACCAAGAGAAACAAAAACTGCCTCATTTTATCAAATGTATTTGTGAGAATTTATGAATTATGTCAATCTTAAAACTAACCATTTTCTTATTGCTTTGTCTAATATGACATTTTGAGACAAATTTACATCCAAAGTTTAACAAGGCGTGCGAGCACGTTAGAGAAAGCAAGCAGTTTCTGTGAACTACCCGTGGCCTTATCTTACCAATCCACTCATTTCTTCCTCTCTGCATTGTTGTTGATTTTTGTTTTTTCAAAATCCTACTTCCTATGTGGCTCTCTGTAAGAATTCAGAATTAGATGGGGCATTTTTTAAAATATGACAAAAAACTTACTCTAACTCCTAACAAGCATATCCTCATCTATGAAACACTGACAATTATATCTTCCCCATAAAATTATTGTAGGGAGTAAATGAAATAATATATTTGAAAGGCCCAACACATACACCCAGCTCTCTGCCTCCCTCTGTTATTTTAGGAAATATTTTCTCCATCTAAAATTAATTGCCCTTATGTGCTCCAGATTAGCAAGCGATCAATTCATTCACACTTTTGCTAACTTTTATAGTGAAACTAACTGGTTACAATTTTAAAAGTTAATGTATATCCAGATACTTCCTGTGAAAAACATTGACTTTGGCTAAGACTCCTGAACCCATACATTATTGGAAGTAAAAGTTTAACAGATTATGGTTAATTTTAAACAAAAGTAATGTAAGTGAAGAGACTGCAAACAAAGCAACTGCTATACTACTAATGTATTTCCCCAGACCCTCTCATTTCCAATGCTTTCTTTCAACATGACAGCGTTTCTCAACTCAAATGGCACCAACATTGTGCCCACTATCGCACAAACCACCAGAATGAGAGCTATGGGGTCAGTAAGAGCCACCAATTGCCACATATATTCAAACAGGAACCAATATCAGTCCATCCATTGTTTTGTTTTTTAGAGACTTTTTTGTTTTCTTGCAGAAACAGGGTTTCACTATGTTTCCCAGGCTACTCTCAAACTCCTGGCCTCAAGTAATCCTCTTGCCTCGGTCTCCCAGAGTGTGGGGTTACAGACGTGAGCCACTGTGCCAGGCCCCACTTTTTAACACAACCATGAAAGATGAGAAGGCAGTGCAGAATGAAATAATTGAGAGAAATATGTCCTGAAATCCTCTGGCTGCCTCTTCCATTTCAAAGGAGGGAGTGCACAGGGAACAGTCCTGTCCAGATAGCAATGAAGCCCTGAGGCAACTGTCAGCAGCTCACAGCACCACGACATTCTCATCTGTCAAATCATGGTAATACCTATTCTGCCAGATCATCACCAAATCATGTCAAAGATTCAAACACATATAAAGTGCTTTTCAGGTAGATTCCTACTAATGCCAAGCTGCCTGAAATCTGTCCACTGCATAAAGGCACGAGGCCAAGGTGGCAAAAGAGGCTGAAATTCAGCCAGTACAGCGGCACGAAGGAAAGAACACCTTTTGCTTTGCACAAAGGCACAGCCCACGAAGTACTGTGACCATCAGACTGTCTCTCCAGAGTGGAGACCTTTGTCTAATTGCCCACCCAAAAGGGCTGCCTTGGTCTAAGTTAAAATAATGCCCAGCAGCAGCACTAACTAATGGCAATTTCTAGGTGAGAACAGGAAAAAGAGTTTGGCATCAGGCCCTGTCCAACTAGTGTCAGAACCTCAGCCAGTAGCCAATTCCCCCTTCCCTGACCTCTTCAATGCACATCAAGCACCCGAACCTTCCTTCCTCTCTTTCCATCTCACCACAGTGTTGCCCACACTGCCACTGGCTCCTGGAACAGTGCCCTGACTGACCTATTGCCCCTGCCAGCCCTCCAGGAAGGAAGATAAGCCACTGGTCAGGCCAAGGACTCCACTTCCTGACCCCGCTGGTTGAACTTAAGATGCCTTTTCTTAAGAAACAATGTTAGGATAATTACAACCTATGGCACTTTTACTGAGGTATTATCTTTCAGCTACCATTAAATGTGAAACAGGATTCTGCAGGCTGGCTTATGTTCCAACATTTCAAACAAGCAAATTAGAAACTCTTATAGCCCACTAAGTGCCCAGGACCTGGGTCCTGGCCTCTGTATGCTAAGAACATCATCTCCTCTTGATCTTGTGTAAGCCATTCAAGCTCACGAAACCTGTTTCCTTAGCTGTTAAAAAAAAAAGAAGGAAAATATATATATATGTGTATTTTCTTGCTAGGTATATTTGTTGTGAAGACTTAAAATGCAATACACGTAAAGTGGCACCAAATAGACACTGAGAAAGCAGTCACCATACCAGGTGCACAATCCCTTATCCACAATGCCGGGATCTGAAAAGCTCTGGAAACCAAAGACTTTTTTCATAACCCATTTGGCAGCAAAATGTGACCTGAACTGACCTGAGGCTATTTATAACCCTGTTTGTGTTCTACTTAGTGTAAATATTCATCTATTTTGCTGCAGAATTATTAAGATATTGGATGATAGGGTGCTATCCCAAACTCCTCTGGAGGCTTTATGTAATACAGGGCATATGGGCCATAGCGTGTCCGAAATGAGAAAAAGAAAAATCATAAATTCTGAAGCTTATCTGGTCCCAAGGATTTGAATAAGGGATGGAGAGTTTTGCCATGAAGGAGGTTTGGTGGCCAACCAAGAGCAGCTTTTTGTGCTAGACTCTCAGCTCCATTTCCCAGCAGCAAGTTGTCATGACGTCTGAGCACAGCAACAGCTCAGCCCTGAAGAGGTCAGCATCCAGGTCCTGGGTCTGGGCTGGCCAGCTCTAGGGAGGCGACAGGGTTAGGAGCTAAAAGGCTGAGCAGAGAGGGAATGCGGAAACCAGGCCCGCACCGTACTTCACTTGCTCTCAGACAACCCAAGCCATCAAGTACATTCTTATGACTTGTGTAGTCATTTTTTTTTCCTAGATTTTCAAAGTGAATCTTAGTTTTTATTCCCAACACTGGCTCCCTCTAGTCTGGGCAAGCTGCCATTTAATCACAAGGGCCACTCAAAGGTTGTTTTTTCTTTTTTTTAAGCTGTTGAAAACATTAAGCTAAATAAGTGAATATTCTCCAGCCTGCCTCCCTGAGTCCCTCCCTACCTTTCTCATCCATTAAAACAGTATTCCATTTCTTTCCAAATATTCTACTCCTAGTGCATTAAAGATATAACATGTATATTATAAAATGTAAATGTGAATATTAATGAAGCAAAAGCATGAGGAAAAGGGAAAATTTTAAGAATTGAATCAATGTAACATTCTCTTTGTAGCATCACCTGTAGACCTAGACAAGCGAGGACCTTGCCTTAAATCCTGCCTTTTAGAGGGCCTTACTCTACTCTCTTCTGTCCCCAAATCTCCCCCAGAAATACAGAAATCAGAGGACCAAGGGGATATGCAAGTCCTACAGAATGGTCTAGAGACACAGGATCCCAGTACTCCCTGCTCAAATGAGCACTGGGCTCATTTCCCAAGGGTAGACCACACTACTGCTTGCAAGTAGGGGAGAGTGGGAGACCATGGGTCCTTGGCCAACTGACCACAAACTTGAGTGCAAAGCCCTTCCCAGTGCCAAATGGAGCTGGCATGGGCAGACAAAGGGGAAAGTCTGCAAACTGGAGCCAGAGGTCAGCTCTCTCCACCACCATGTTCTGTTACAGAATATGAGGACCTGGAGAATTCCAAATTCAAACCTGGCCCACAAAATTGTTGTAAACGTATATGTATATTTATTATTATCCATTCTCCCTTTCTATTTTCTTTTCTTTTGTTTTTTTTTTTTTTCAGTATCAGAAACCTGCTCTTCTCTTCCATCCCCACAATTCTAGCTCAGTGGAAGCCCCATTTCTCAACCTCCCTTGCAGCAAGATGAGTCCACGTGGCTAAGCAGCAGCCAGTGGGATGTAAAAGAAATCAGGAATGCAACCTGAGGGCCATGCACTTCTTGAAAAATTGCTTATTTTTGACTTCTCTCTTTTCTTTCCTTGGACTAGAACTTGGACGTAGTGTTGAGGTGCAAGCCTCACCAAGAAGATGAAACAACACTTTGGAAAGGCAGAACAAGAGAGAAGGAACCAGGATCCCCAAGAGACCATATGAAGCAGAGCCACCTTCCCACCCTCCATCACCCCCAACTCTGAACTGTAAGGAGAGAAAGAAATAAAGTTTGATTTTACTTGAGCCACTGTATTTTGAGGTTTCTTTGGTACACCCATGGAGCCTCTCTGTAACTAATATATTTGCAAATGATCTACATAAATTGGCTGGAATTAGTTGTGTGAACCCACTATGGTGATTTCAGCCAAAAGAATATAATATCCAGCCTCAGCAAGTAAAATAAAATAAAATGGGAGAGGAGAGCTACTGTGTGATACAGTTATTTTTTCAAGAATTCTACCAGAAAAACATTCAAATATATATACATGGAAGAGAAAAACTAAAAGAATTCCACAGGACAATTAGCCATGAAAAGACTTAGTCTATCCTAGAATGTCTTGTTATTAAATATAAAGAAGCAGAAAAGGGGAAATTCTGTATATATTTAAGAAATAAAAACAAATTATCCTAGAGCAATATGATTAAAACTATTTTTAAATGCTTATTTTAAAAGACTAGAAAGAAATAAACTCACATTACAATAATTATTCGTATGGCTGTAACAGCTTACATTTATTGAGTGTTTCTATGTTCCAAATTGCTTTATATATGTTAATTCACTTACTTTTTACAACACGAGGAGGTTGGTGCTATTACTATCCCTACTTTATTCAGGCACAGAGCAGCTAAGCCATTTGTCTAGGTTCACAGAGCTAGCAGGTGGCCACACTTACACCCACAGCACTTGATACTGCCTGAACCACTCCCTGAAGTATTTCTACAGAAGAGTACTAATAAGATTTTTAAATCCTTCTTATTACTCTTTTCAAATATTGTGTAAACTAATACTGTGCCGTCCTTGATATCTAATTCATTTTAGAGATAAAAATGCTTATCCTAAATACCATCACACATAATCTATGTTTCTATAACCCCAACAGCAATATTTCAGGTAAGAATCCAAATGTACAGAATATTTGTGAAGATCAGTGTAGATAATATTGAAATGACAGTGATGAGGAAAAAGGTACTAGAACATAGCCCTTCCCGAGCACAGCTCTCACAATTAAGCATTAACGATTAGGTTCTCTGGAGCTTAGAAAGTGATCAGTGTGAGGTCATCTAGTCCACAGTCCTTACCTTACAAACAAATCAATTAATTGTGCAGACAGATTGAGTGACATATTCAAGGGCACACAGCTGGTGATCTGCAGAGCTAAAACTAGAACCTAGTTCCTCTTTGACACTAAGGTAAGCTCTTTTTTAAAAAATAGGGCATCCAGGTTTGCTGGAATTTAGCAATTGAAGCAGTGACTTTTAAATTGTGTTCCAAAAGACATGAAGCACCCTCAGAAGCCTGGGGTGAGCTACTCACCTGCCATTCGCACCCCCCAAACCCTGCTGTATAGAAAGCCACGTCCTACCTATCAGCAATGCATCATCATATTACTAAAATGAGCCTCCACCAAAGACTTGTTTGTGGAAAGACTTCCAAGGCAAAAATAAAAATCACATAACAAAGTGAAGTCTTCGCATCATTACTTTCCAGAGCCCCATAACCTGGGGCCTTTTGGAGCGCTTAGTCATCTGAAGAAAGCTTCTTATGCCAGAATTCATCTCATAGGTCCCCTAGACCAGGGTGGTAGTGGTGGAGATACTAAAATATGACCAGATTCTTATAAATTCAGTATTAGGAAAATAGAACCAGCAGGATCTGCTACATTGGATGTGGGTATAAGAGAAAGAAAGGACTACAAAGATGACTCCAAAACGGGGGGTGTGGGCAATTGGAAGAATCACATTGCTTTTATCTGAGACAAGCAAGATTGTGGGATCAGCTTTGGGGTTTAGGGGAGATCAGGAGTTCAGATTTTCAGATTTGAGCATAGAAGATATGAAGTAAACAACTGGAAATGCAAGTATGCAGTTCAGAGGAAGAGGTCTGGGCTAGAGATAGAAATTTGAGCCAGCATTCAGATAGTATTTAAACCAGGAGACTGGTGAGATAACAAAGAGTATCAGTGGGGACAGAAAGGAGGTCCAAGGACTGGGTCCTAGATCCCCCAACATTAAGAGGAAAAATCAGCAAAAGAGAATGGCTGGGAAACCAGGGGTGTGTGGGGTGTCCTAGAAGCCAAGTGAAGAAAGTGTCATAGAGGAGGGAGTGATCAATGGTGTTAATGCTATTGAGAGGTGGAGTAAGGTAAGGACTGAGAACTGACTGCTGGATTTAGCAACAAGGAGGTCCCTAGCAATTTTGACAAGAACAGTTTTACTGGACTGGTAGGGGGTCTGTCTGATTTGAGTGGTCTTAAGAGGAAATGAAAGGAGAGGAACTGCAATTGTTGGTATATACAATCTTTCAGGAGCTCTTTCATAAAGGAGAGCAGAGGAATGGGGTGGTAGCTACAGAGACAGGTGGGATCAAAGTGAAGATTTGCTAGAAGGAAAACAATAGCATGTTTGTAAGCAGATCCACTAGAGGGGTAATTGTAGGGATGCAGAAGAGAGAAGGGAGGTGCCCTTGAGTAAGTAAAGGAGGATGGGTACCGTGTCCACGGTTAGGGTGGCCTTGGGCGGGTTCTGGTTGAGGATAGATGTGGTATTGGAGTTTCTGGATTCCTCTTTGGTTTGCTTCCATTTTCTTAGGACAAGTGTAAGCAAAGTCAGCCAGGCACGGTGGCTCACACCTGTAATCCCAACACTTTGGGAGGCTGAGGTGGGTGAACTGCTTGAGCCCAGGAATTTGAGACCAGCTTGGGCAACATGGTGAAACCCCTTATCTACAAAAAAAAATACAAAAATTAGTTGGGCATGGTGGCACATGCCTACAGTCCCAGCTACTCCGGGATGGGGGGACTGCTTGAGCCCAGGAGGCAGAGGTTGCAGTACCAAGAAAATGGGACGCTTAAATTCGGATGACAGAGGGGCTGCTACCATAAACAATGACCTGGTCCAGCCAGAATATACCCACTATAGTGGGAGACAAGATCACTAGAAAGAGAACTTGGAGAAATTAAGAGGACAGAGTATTAGAAGGATCATCAATGTTTACGCCCAAATCACTAAAACAAGAGTAACTTTTAGATAGAGTGACAGAGCTAAACTCACGGAGAAATGAGAGTGAGTGGTGGAGGAAGGGAGTGACATCTCACCAATGAGGCTGAGTTGGTGATGCAATCCAATGGCAAGAGATTGCAGCTAGGGGATCTGGTTTGAATGTGGAATGAGGAGCAAAGGGCCACTATCTCTCTCTCCTGTAGCAGGAGAGGGCTGGGAGAAAAGAACCCACACAAAAGGCAGTCACAACAAACATATCTACACTTTGACAAAGAAATTTCTTTTGATGTCAGAAAAAATAAAGCACTGTGATACCCATTCCACCTGAGCTTGATGAAGCCCACGTTTCATTAATTAAAAGAAAAAAAAAACCTGAGGCAGACTGTTAATTAGTAATCTATGTCTGATTATTTGCCACTTTTAGCAACAAAAGGGAAAGATTCATCAACAAATAAAAATTCATTATATGCAAAACTGGGTCAAACATTATCAGAAATTTTGCCCTTCAAACTTTGTGTCTTCTCACTCTAATTCTAGCAATCAGGTCTTTTGTTTGCGTGGCTTCGAGGCAGTAGAAGTAAAGTAAGGACCAGAATTTGAGTTACAGCAAAAGTGTGAGACCCTCAACTCATGCCAGGGTATTGGACTGCCAATTTAATTTCAGAAAAACAGAAACATTATGAAGACATAACCCTAATAATATGTCACTCCTCCTCTAACAAGACTTAACTTTTCATTACGTCATAGGTCTCCTTTGAGAATATAATGAAAACTGTGGACCCTTTTTCCAAGAAAATATGCAGAAGCACAAGTGTAAAAACTTCTGCACGTATTGCAGGATTTATTGTTAACCTCTTCTCTCCCTCCCCAAACATCCAGTCAGGCTAGCTAGAGTAATATCTGCAAGGGGGCTTCCTATGCCCTTGGGAGATAAATACAGTCAACAACTGTGACATCAACTAATAATATCTACTAAAACATATTACAAATCAAAAACTACTTCTTAATTCTTCATCTTCCACTGCCATCATCTACCATCCAGATGCTCATTCTAGGGTCAAATATCTCAGAAAATACAAAGAGAAATAAAATAAGCAACTGCTATTGATTCCTTTTTTTTCTTTTCTTTTTGCAACAGAGTCACACTCTGTTACCCAGGCTGGAGTACAGTGGCATGATATTGGCTCACCATAGCCTCCACGTCCCAGGTTCAAATGATTCCCATGCCTCAGCCTCCCGAGCAGCTGGGACTACAGGTGCGTGACCCCATGCCCAGCTAATTTTTATTTTTTTATTTTTTTGTATTTTTAGTAGAGACAGGGTTTCACCATGTTGGCCAGGCTGGTCTTGAACTCCTGACCTCAGGTGATCCACCCGCCTCCGCCTTTCAAAGTGCTGGGATTCCAGGCATGAGCCACCGCATCCGGCCTCTTGAATTTTTAACATTATCTTGCAAAGAGCTCAAAAAATGACTGAGGAAAGTACTCAAGACTCCAGCTGCCAGTTTTCAAGGGCAGATCCCAGCCCAAGCCACTCTCATAAATGTAAGAGAAATATATATATTACATATTTTTTCCCAGATATCTCTGAGCATCTCAAAACTCAATCTAGAACTTCACTTACTAACCCCTTATGCACTGCCCTCTCCACAAAACCTAGAAAGAAAGACTTTGTTTGCGAGTGTTAAAGTCAAAAACTAGGCTTCTCTCTCCATCCCATCCACTACCCATCATTGGAAGACCACCACCATGTCCTATCAGGTCTGCCTCCTACCTAAAGCTTCCAAACTCTCCCCCTCCTCCTTCCCAGCTACCTCACAATCAGTTTTGGCTTCAATGCCTCTTACCCTCTGACTGTGACAGCCACCCAAAGATCCTCCAGAACCTCAGCCTTGCCTCATCCAGCACCCACCCCACACCATCCATGCTCCACGTGGCTTCTAGAGCACCACTCAAAAGAGCAAATCTGATCAGATCAGCCCTCTGTCACAACCTTTCAGAGGCAGCAAGGCCTTCCTAAACAAGGAGTGAGACAGAGGAGGCCATCTCAAGTAACCAAAAACACAGAGAAAAGGGAAAATAAAACAGAAAGTATGTAACCTGATATTACAGCTACGGTTTGTGGTGTGTAGTGTGTGCAGGGTGTGGGTTATGTGTGTGTCAGGGGAGTAGTTTGGTGAGTACTGCTCCTAGAAATTGGAAGCTTTTTTAATTTAATATGTCATATTTTTCAGACATACAAATAGACAATAATAGGCAAAATAAAATGGTACAAGGTCCATGACTGTAGTGAATCCCTGATCCAGATCTGCCTTTCAGGCAGGGCAATGCACAAATTCATTCCCCCAGCAGCTGAGGGCTCATAGCTGAGCATCCCTCCAGGAACTGTCCTTGGCCAAGTTGCCTTGCCCAAATTTTCACCTCACCTCCTTCCTAGGGTCAGCCTAAAGCCTACCAGTCAAGGCAAAGGTCCCAAGGCTCAACAACACTGCCTCAAGCTGGGAAATCTCTGAAGGGCCATCCTTCTTCCCTTCCCTGGCCCAATCCTTCTTCCCTCATTTCTTTCATTAACAGGAATTGTTCTCAAGTGCCCACAAATCTCTGTCTCAAATTCTACTTCCAAGGAACTGGGCTTAAGACAATCATCACCCAGTTCACAAGTCAGCATTATTTCATATTAGTTTAAGATTATATTTCTATTTTCATTGAGGAATTAAATATTATAGATAAAACTGAAGAACCTCCTCTCTCACTATCTCTAAAGAAATCTAGTGTTTATAATTTCCATAAAATTTTTATATTTTGCTATATATTTATAATATGAACACATAAACACTGCAGAATAATTTCCGCAGGTATATGAGCTTTATATATAGTACCATTCAATACTTTGTACAGTCTGATTTTCGTTTGTAGTCAAATTATTTTTAAGATTTATCTATGCTGACATAATTAGCTCTTTAAAATACAACCTAAATCAAGTATGTAAAAATATTACTAGCCTGACCAACATGGTGAAACCATGTCTCCATGAGAAATACAAAAAAAATTAGCTGGGCATGATAGCATATGCCTGTAATCCCAGCTACTCGGGTGGCTGAGGCACGAGAATTGTTTGAACCCAGAAGGTAGAGGTTGTAGTGAGCCGAGATTGTGCCATTGCACTCCAGCCTGGGCAACAAGAGCAAAACTCTGTTCCAAAAAAAAAAAAAGTCAAAATATTAACAGCTGACAAATTTCAAATGAGGGCACCAGCATATCTGATATATCATTTCCTGTACATTTTTTTAGATTGAAAACTTCAGGATTTTAAAGATGATAAATACATAAAAAATTTTTTTTTACATTTTAAAGCCCTGTCAAAGATTCACCATTATGCTTAGGATACAATCCAAATTCCTAAAGATGGTTTATAACACTCTTCATTAACTGGTCTCAGTTTCATTCTCCAGCATCCTGCTTTAGCCATATTGAAAAACCCGCAATTCTTACCTCCAAACCTCTTGCCATCAACTCCCTCTGCCTTAACAGCCTCCCCACATCCCCACTCATTCTTTCAGATCTCAGCTCAGATATTCACTCTTCCAAGATGCCCTGCCTGAAGCCCTGGGATGTCAGGTACCCCTCCTGAGAGCTCACACAGCAATCTGTGCTGTTTTTACTTTTACAACTGTGTAACTGCCTGTTTAATCTGTTTTCTTAAATTCCTGTGTACCTGCCCTCTCTAGGTGACAGACACTTGATAACTGGAACTGTGTCTTAGTCACCATGGGCCAATCCACAAGCCTAACATGTTGTAGAGGCAAGGCAACAAAGTACTATGCAAAAGTCTCTTACTGGCCAAAGCAAAAACTTGGGTACCACCAAGAGACAACCCAAGAATGTTTGCAAGAGTTCACAAATGAGAACTTTTGCTTTTTCTTGAGGGTTAAGGGAACCACCATTTCTGAAATACCAGCACATATACTAGATTTTAGTTATCCACTGACTGTAAAGAGAGATGAACTTACAAACAATATGACAATAACAGCCTCTTCTTTCTTCTATTCCCAAAACCTCCACAGTAGAGCATCACATTAAGAAAAGCATCTGTTACCTGAATTATTATAATTTCTGAGCATCCCAGCTTTATTAATTGAACTCCAGGGCCTTACTACCACTTAATTATTCCCTAAATGTAAGATATTTCTCAACATCTGCTCCTAATTTATTTTTAATTTGCATTTATTCTCTCCTATTTGTTGAAGCTGAAATTAGTAATAGAGGATGACATTATCTTCACAGCATCACATTAGACTACCCTTCAATTAAAGTTCCTCTGAAGTAGTTTTCCAAACTCTTTTAGTATACAGATTTTCTCTTAGCTGTGTGAGAGTTTTACCTTCACTTTAAGATGAGATTAATATTATATTTCTTTGCTACTTTTTCAAAGAACTATTATAGTATACTGCATAGACATGAATAAACCATCTCTTTTCTCCTTTTCATCAACTTTTTCCTAAAGCGTGACCCTTCTTTCGGAATATACAGAAAAAAAATACAGATCCTACTGCAACTGAACTAAATTTGAAGTTCCCTATATAAACTGACCAAGAGGTACTGTGAGAAAAACAGCAGTAGTCAACTTCAGTAAGAAGTAGAAGTAACTGTAAATAGTTAAGAAATTGATCAAGTTAAGAAAAGTAATTCTAAAGGAAAAGCTAATAACTGAAAGTGTTGAAAATTTGAATTACAGTAGGATTGGAAAAACTATGTACCTGATTGAAAACATAAAGCAAATCCCACCAAGGTGAAGTTTACATTGAGGCTTTACAGATACTGCTACTAACAAGTCCCACAAAGGTGAAATGTACCTAGAGGCTTTATACATACTGTTACTAACTAACAGATCCCACAAAGGCAAAGTTTACATTGAGGCTTTGCACACACTGTTACTAACTGCTAACCACTTTTCACATCCTTTCCCCTACTCCATGTCCAAGTCCTTATACTCCTTAACCTCAATTTTTTTCACAACTCTTACCTATTCCCTGCCTTCCCCTAACTCTGCTACCTTCCAAATTTATCTTTCCTACTGCCAGCCAAATTATCTTTCTGAAAAACAGTTCTGAGCCATTCATTAACTCACCTAAAATCCTGTAGTGGCTTCTTACAGGGAAAGATCAAATAAACCCTGCTTCAGAAGGGCTTTTGAAATCTCACCCCAGCTTCTCCCATCATCCCCATTACCCCAGCCACACTCAGTTACCAGGGACAGACTTCAAACGCCTTGCTCTTTTCCCATCAATCTGCAATGTTCTTCCCACATTGTCCACAGGGCTGCCTCTTACATATCCTTCAAGACACACCTCAAATTCCTTGCCTCTTTCACGCTCTCTTACTCAAACCTACCCTCATTCCAACCAAAGCAAGAACCTATCCTTCCTCCCTCCGTGTTTCCCTGGTTTGTGTGGGGATGTTTATTGATGTCTTTCTTCTCAGCTAGCCTGAGAGCATCTTAAGAACAGAAGTGGGTTTTGTTTATCTCTGAGCCCAGCATCTAACAATGAATGACCAATAACCATTTGCTGAATGAATGAGGTATGTATGTAAGCAAGTGTACTTTTTTTAAAACCATTAAAAGGTATAGCAAGTCTTTTTTTTTTTTTTTTTTTTTTTTTTTTTTTTTTTTTGACAGAGTCTCACTCTGTTGCCCAGGCTGGAGTGCAGTGGCACAATCTCGTCTCACTGCAACCTCCGCCTCCCGGTTCAAGTGATTCTCCTGCCTCAGCCTTCCAAGTAGCTGGGATTACAGGAGAGTGCCACCACGCCTGGCTAATTTTTGTATTTTTAGTAGAGATGAGGTTTCAGCATGTTGGCCAGGCTGGTCTCGAACTCCTGACCTCATATGATCCGTCCACTTTGGCCTCCCAAAGTGCTGGGATTACAGGCATGAGCCACTGCACATGGCCACAAGTCTTTATTAAGCACTTACTGTGTGGGGGGAGACTAAGCTAAAGGCTAGCATCAGAAAGTCAGATGAAAAAAGACATATAGACATACACAAGCCAGAAGGGCCACAAACAGAAATGAAGAGTGAACACGTGGGAAAGATTGATTCTGGCATGGAGAGAGCAGATAGAGTAGAACACTTGGTGGCACTGATGCTGATGTTTTAAAGATGGAGGTTGCAAAACTAGGGGCGCAGGGAGAAGGAGAACAATCAAGCCCAGAACACAAAAAAAGCAAAGTCACAGAGGTAAGAAAAGTACCATGGGCAGTCTTCACCTGGTGCCCTCTGCCTCCTTCATGGTGGTTTTTGGGGTGAGGGGGAGGGTGGGGCAGTGCTGTTAGAAAGTAGCATGGTGGCTGCGAGCAGTGGCTCACGACTGTAATCCAACATTTTGGAAGGCCGAGGCAGGCAGATCACTTGAGGTTAGGAGCTCAGGACCAGCCTCAGCAACATGGTGAAACCCCATTTCTACTAAAAATACAAAAAGTAGCCAGGCGTGGTGGCAGGCACCTATAATTCCAGCTACTTGGGAGGCTGAGGCAGGAGAATCAGTTGAACCCGAGAGGCGGAGGTTGCAGTGGGCTGAAATTGAGCCACTGCACTCTAGCCTGGGCAATGGAGCAAGACCCTGTCAAAAAGAAAAGAAAAGAAAAGAAAAGAAAAGAAAAGAAAAGAAAAGAGAGAGAGAGAGAGAAAGAAAGAGAGAGAGAGAGAGAGAAAGAAAGAGGGAGGGACGGAGGGAGGGCGGGCGGGCAGGCAGGCATTAGACTTTCCTAAATGTCTCCCTTAGACATATATGCAGAGAGTCCCCCTCTCTGAGCAATCTGACATGATGCCAAGGCCCTCACAATAAGATATGTCTGACACCAAATGCCCAACAAGGCTGCCCTGAGACAGCAAGCCTATGTGTGTGTTCCGAAAACACCAACACTCTTCTAATTTACAACAGGTTACATGTCTTGAAAAAGCGCATGCAAGTTGAAATTTGAAAAAGCGCATGCAAGTTGAAATAATTCAAGTCAACTCTGATTTTTCTATACAAACTATCAAAATGGGAGTTAATATATAATTAAGGGTCTGATATATTAACATTATAGAACTGGCCATTGATATCACATGTAAAAACACAAAAATAAACATTTTTTATATGCGGTAGTATGGCATTTTCTAATCACCTAAAGGAACTAGATGAGGTAACAGAGTAAACTAGAGCACACACAGTTTTATTTATGAACCCCTGCAAAAGCTGGGCTTTGGGGTAAGGCCAGGAGCCTTTAATGCTAAATAAGATGGAGATTCATGCTCCCACCTCTGAGATAATATTTACATTTTAAATTTTAAAAGATAATATAATTTCAAAACTGGCAATATAACAATCACTTTAAGAAATTGGTCATATACAACTTAGGACCAAATGTTGTTTTAAAGTCTATTTGCTTGGGGGTAGATTTTATTAGTTTTGTTTTGCAGTTTCTTAGTTTCAAATACATCTGAAAAGGCTTCCTCCTGTTTCATGAAAACCTACTCCACACTTGAACATGGCCAACCTCTGCACCAAAGTCTCTGTTCTAATATAGATTACCAGCCCATTCATACCTTTCCAGTGGCTCCCTTTTTGATCCTTAATCTTAAAACTGCCTGAGGAGCAGGTCTCATTGAATTTTGAGATGTGATCTCAAATACCACACAATGATATATGAAGAAGCAGTTATGTATCTCAAGTCACTCTGAAGGTTATTTTATCAATGAAGAAATAAAGCTCCCTTCCTGTATCTTCAAAGATGTAAAAGATTAAAGCTCAAAAGACAGGTAAATAACCCCAAAGATCTACAAATAACCCAAGGTCTATAAAAGGTTTGGGGTTTGTTATTTGGCTTGATTTAGTTTGGTTAACTGAATATAAGGATATCACAAGAGGCCAGGAACCATGGTTCATGCCTGTAATTCAACACTTTGAGAGGTTGAGGTGTATAGATCACTTGAGGTCAGAAGTTCGAGACCCGCCTGGCCAACATGGTAAAACCCCCATCTCTACTAAAAAAACAAAAATGAGCCAGGCATGGTGACACATGCCTGTAGTCCCAGCTACTCGTGCAACTGAGGTGGGAGACTCACTTGATCCTAGGAGGCGGAGGTTGCAGTGAGCTGAGATGGCGCCACTGCACTCCAGCCTGGGCAACAGAGCAAGAGGAAGATTACGGCTCAAAAAAAAAAAAAAAAATCACAAGACTTCTGGGCTGTTTTTACAAATCCATAGGGAAAATGCTATGGTGGTCTATAAGTCACTTAACTCTTTAATTCATCTTCACATAAAAATCACTATTCATCTTTTAAAATTCACTCATTTTAAAGAATGGTAGGCAAATTATTTCAAAAGCAAGCATAGTTATATTAACCATGTCACCTATTTAGAATTAAAAAACAGGGAGACAAATATTAATACATATGTAATACATTTCTCTAATCCTAAAGAAGATAAGAAAACTAGCATAGAAGATGAATGTGAGGATATTTTTTCCCGCCATGACTCAAAAACACATCTATCTTTGAAATAATGTATTAGAAAATATACACAATACATTTTTATAATGAATGCATCAGCAGACTCGAAGCTGATGCATTACCCAGGAAAAGAGTTTAAGATGTGATGTTAGGCTCACAGCAAGAAGATCTTAAATACACACTGCAGCAATGACTAAGGAGCTCAGTGGAGAAATATGTCGGCACTAGATATATTGGTATCATCTTCTGGTTCAATGGGCCAAAATAAGAAACACACCAGGTTTCATCACTCTCCTGACCCACTTTTCTCAGTTTTAACTTCACCCAACACAACCCAAACTCATCAAAATACAGTGTAAAATAAAAAAAGTCCAACATCACGAAATCTATTCTCTTTTCAAATTATTTAAAGGAAAGTGTTTATAAGTAGAAATAATAAACATTGTAGCTTTCCTTGCTCCTCTAAAATGCAGATCACTTTCACTTTGGTTCTATGACTTGTAAACCTGCCTTCCTTGTTTATAAATTAAGAGCACTAAAGAGAATAGCCCACAGAACTTGTTAAAACTCCAGATGCTGGGACCCCACCCCATATAACTGAGTCTAGCTCCAGAAGGGTGGTTCTGACATAAAGCTTGAATTAGGAACACCATATGTGAGAAGCTCAAAACCTAGTTTTCAAAATAAAAGCATGTGCATAAATCTACATATTGACTGGATCAATGTTAAATAACATGACTCACACATAGCCTTTGAGGGGCAAGTGAACAAATCAATTAGTATCAACATCAAAAATGCTATTTCCTGCACCAAAAATCTTTTGAATATAAATATTGTATACCAAAATCTTAATTAGAGAATGGAGTTGAAGAAATTTACAAATATCAAGACTATGAAATTAAAGAAAAAGATCTAAAGAGATCATACTTTTGAAATTATACAGATGTGTTAATTTCAAAGCAGTATCACTTTAGAGACACAAAGTCATATTTTTTATTGGATTCCTCTGCTACATCAGAAATGCCCTTATACGCTTTTTTCTACACTTTGAAAAAAGATTTTGTTCCACAATTAAATGTTAAAAGGATTGAACTGAATGTAAGTAGCCACCCATCCACCTACCAAAAAAGGCTCTTGTGAAAATGTTCACACAAAAAATGTGACTCTTATGCTCTATGTGTTGTTGAACTCCACTGCTATGAAAGACAGATCTGCATTTTTTTTAAACTTAATTTCTTAAAAGTGATGGTGAGGTTATATACCACCATAAACCTTAATCTTAGCTGCCAGATGCGCATACACAGACATTTCCCTTATTAACCAGGCCAGGAGAATGTGCTTCTGATAGAAGAGTCCCATGGGATATAAATAAACCTCAGGTATTTGGTTGTTTAAAGGCACAAACGCAAAGATTGGAGAACCACATGGATACTGGAAACTTCACCTGCTTCCTGGAATTGACATGTGCAAATCTAGTCAGTGTCACAGGAAGTAAAAGTGAAAGGACTGGGACCTGGTTTCAATTTCTCAGTCCACAAGCCATCATCTCGAGAATAAGTATATATTAAGAACTCATACTGCCTCATATTTCAAATATTGAATTAAGTTTATTTATTATTAAACAGTTAAGGAATATACAAAGATAAAAATATAACATAGTAAATGTCTATGCCTCCACACAATTTAAGGGGAGAAAAAAAATCCAGCCAATGCATCTGAAACCACTTGAGCAGAGTACCCTTTCTCCATTGCTTTAGATTAAATTTTAACTAATATTTACAACTGCTCAAATGGTCTTGCATGTTGACTTGTTCCCAGAAAATCATCATATCAGCATCTAGTTCAAACGTCTAGGTTCAAATAAGGTTCAATAAAATTAAGTTCTCTGTTCTGTCTATATAATTAATGTACTTCCTTTGCTTAGAATCATCCTCAGCAATTCACATTTTCCAGTCATGAATGGATCTCCTCTAAAAGTTTCACAACCATAGTAACAAGTCATGAGAATCACATTAATACAAAAAACTTTCTCATGATTGCACTACTTCAGCATAATGAGGTAACAACATGGAGAATATTTTTACAAGCAGGACAAGAATAGCTGCCCTCCTCTGCCAGAGTTGAATTTCCATCAGGGTTATTGTCTATCACTACAAATCCCCAGGGCTCACGGAAAAAAAAACCTGCTCAAAAACCTCCCTTCAAAGCACAGGTATTCCAGCCAAGGAAAGCTTCAGGAGAAACAAAAAATGAACTATTGTTTCATAGTCCCTTGAGCTGTTTAGAAAAATCCCCTCACAGATACTGCTTTAAATGTAAAAGAAAGAAATAGACCGATGACTGCCTAAATACAACTTAACCACTGTCTTTCCTCAAGAAAGGTCTCAGAAAGATAAACAAATAAGGTGATCCTCCTCAGAATTTTCATAAAACTGAATCTTATTATCAATTTTACTTTCCAAACATAGCAGATTTTCAGGAGGCTTGCTATAAATGTAACCAGGTATAATATTTCATATTTAATAATGTTTCATTTTTATTTCACTGGTGTCTCTTTGCTTCCTTCCCCCACACTCCTCAATCAACCCTTTCATTACCACAGATACCTATCTGGGCATCGGACCAGGACCTACACTGTGCCAAATGTCAGTCCTTCTGAAATTCACTACCTTTTTTTTTTTTTTTTAAACTTCAGCCAGTGAAAAGCCTTGAGCAGTAGTCAGAAGAAAAGAGAAAAAGGTATTCACATCAGAAACGCGTTATCCATTTCTCTATCTTCCACCCAAAGGACTATTTGTCCTCTGGTATTTTCCCCTTTGCTAACTCCACAGAGAATGACAGAGACTAGAGCCAAAAATCAAGAAAGGCTGCAACTGGCCAGAAGCAGTAGGCTGTGTCTCTTACAATTGGCCTTCCCTTGACAGGGCTCTGAGATGCTAACCTGGGGTCCAGAGGAGCTCTACCTCACAGCCCAGGGTCCCACCCCTGAAAACTACAAAAAAAGAGATAGAAGAGCTGTATGAATACAATTAATACAGTGCAAAATGTGTAAGGGACAGAATTAGGCACAAAATGAAAAAGAATCACCAGCAGCAATGGAATAAAATGCCTTGTGAATTAGGAGATTGGGCACTCCATAGAGGTCAAACGCAGGGTTTCTAGAGTCAGATCATCTGAGTTTAAATGCCAGCTCTGGCACTTCCAGACTCCATAGCCTTTATCATTGAAGAAACATTTATTGCTCACCTATTATGAGCTAGGCATTCGGCTCAGTACCAGGGAAGTATTGGTCCCTGCTCTCGGGGAGTTAATTATAGTGCAGCAGTCCCCAACCTTTTTGGCACCAGGGACCAGTTTCATGGAAGACAATTTTTCCAAGGGATGAGGGGAATGGTTTTGGGATGAAACTATTCCACCTCAGATCATCAGGCATTAGATTCTCATAAGGAGCGTGCAACCTAGATCCCTCGCATGTGCAGTTCACCACAGGGTCTCGCTCCTATGAGAATCTAATGCTGCCGCTGACCTGACAGGAGGCAGAGCTCAGGCGGTAGTGCTTGCTCAGCCACCACTCACCTCCTGCTGTGCCACCTGGTTCCTAACAGGCAACGGACTAGGGGTTGGGAACCCCTGTTCTAGTGGGAAGTCTATTAATGAACACATAGTACAAGAAAAGGTGCCAGAGAGTGGTAAGAACAACACAGGGCACGCAAATACAGTGATGCAGTCAAGAGTGACTGTGAGAGCTACTTTCTAAAGTCAGCAAGGAAGATCTCAGAAGAGGTGACATTAGGCCTATATCTAAATGACAAGAAGGAACCAGCCAGGCAAAGATGGAAGAAGAGAGATGTGCAAAGGCCCTGGGGCAGACACACTGGGCCTTTGGAGAAATGGAAAGAAGGCCAGTGCCACAAATCACTTCAGTATGGCTCATGTTTATCATCTGTAAAATGGTGGTTGTGAGGATTAAACTGTTAGCACCACATCTGCACACAGAACGTGTTCAATAAGTATAACTTGCTAGAATCGTCATCATCATCATCACCAGTGAGACGCCATCATTGGAGGTGTGCAAACAGAGACTAGGTGAGCACATCACAGGCATGGCTGGGCTATAGGGCCTCTAAGGTTCCCTCAACAATTAGACCCTAGGATTAGATAAGAAGAGAAAATGCAAAGGAAGAAATTATAAAATTAGTACACACAGGTTTCCAGCCCAAGATCTCTTAAAGTACACATTGAATTATCCAAAAATGTGAAGCTTGCCCAACTATTTCATTCATCAAATAGTTCTTTCCCAACTGAGGGTCTATAATTCCAAACTGTCAAGAACTCCACATGGAGCCAGCTGACACACTGTCCTTAGCCCTGAGGTCTACTCTTTCTATGGTGCTCTGGACTAAAACCACAACAACACTGACAGCAACAGAAAAGGATGACTTATTCTATGTTACTAGGTTTAATGTATGTTAATTATTGAATGAAATAGCAGTGAGGATATTCTTCAGTTGCATATACATCCCAAACCATTTTATTATTTCATGTTTAAGATGTTCCAAGCAGAACTTTCTGCATCACATACTCTAGAGGTAGTAAATTTCACTTTTTAAAAATTCTTACTCTTGGCCTATTTTTTCAAAATATTTACTAACTTGTTGAGCTTTCTGAAGCCTACTAATTAAAGCTGTTAATAATATAGTCCTTGATGATGAACTTGGCATATGTGTCTTTAAGTTACAGAAAGGCAAGTCTACTTTTACCCAACACCAAATCCTTGATCATTATAGATCAAATTCTTTCCAGTTCCTTTCTAAAACTCACCCAAACCCAAGGCAAGTATACTACAACCATAAATAAATACATGGCTTTGTATTTGAAACTACTTCATTACCTAACCTTGATAACTTCCTAGTTGTTTAGATGGTGGGAATGGCTTTAAAATTATAAAATTAAAAAAATTATAATATTCACAAATGGCATGAAACAAAGTAATACTAAGTGAGGGCAATAAAAAAATCAATAATTTAACATAAAATGCATATATATTTTTATTATGGCAGGCTTTTGGATTGTCCAAACTCAAGGATCTGGATGCAGAAATCACATTCTCCATCTCCCCACTCTCATCCAATTTACCCCTAAAAAAGAAACCTGGAAGAGCAGATGAGGATCAAAATTTTCCTATAGGAAAGTGTTCCCTTTTAAAAAATGGAAAAGCAACAAATTTGGCATAGAGTATGTACACAGAGGATCTTTAAAATACATATATTATATGTAGACAATTCCTATGACTCAATCTAGACTAAAAATCCCTTAAAATACGTAAATTTTGGAGTATCATGAAATACTACCTCTTTATACTAAGCATCTGCATTAAAAGAATCAAAAAAAAGTCCCTGAGAGGAAGCCAGATTGGGGCTAATGGGCTCATTCAAATCCAAATTTATCTACTGGCTTTTGCAACATAATTCAGCCAAAAGAATGTGATTCATATCTGAGCTATGTAACAACACATTTTCAATGTGTTTTGAAGTAGACGCCACCACAAAAAAAGTAATAGTCATAACCTTGGCATCTAAACATCCTAAGCAATTTGATAATCTTTAAAAATATAAGAACTTAGTAATGTGGGTTCATTGAAGAACTTTAGAAAATATAAATCATCAGAAAAAATAGTAATAATCTCAAACACCAAGATGACCACTATTAACATTTATTGTATACTTCACTAATTTTTTAAAAAATATTTTTCACAAAAACGACTTCATATAATACATACTTGTTTACTTACTATATCAAGAACACATTTCTATGTTCATACACAAACACATGCACAAACACACACAACTGTATCACTTTTTATGAATGCTTAATCTTCTATTTTATGGATATAACCTAATTTAGTGAGCTCTACTGGGATCATGTATGATCTGTTCAGATGTGCTAGCGTAAAGAAACAGAATAGGTTTAAACAACTATTTCCCAAAGCTATTTGACTATAACATCCTTTTGTGAATTACACATTTACAATCCTAGAACTTTTGATCTTTTCAAAATACTTTGGGAAATAACGATCTAACCAATTCCTAATATTAGATTTTCATGGTGTTTACAATGTTTTCTATTATAAATGACACTGTGATCAATTTCTTGAGTATACCTTTTTATGTATCGCCTAGGGAAAAACTCTAGAAATAGAATTACTCAGTTAATTGGTATGCATGTGTTAAAAACATGTTATCATTTTTGCCAAACTGTTCTCCAGCAATATTTGAGGTTTGTCAGCCTTTTTAAAAGATAATTTTAAATTTAAATAGTTTGGGAGTTTATATGTTCAATATATATACAGAGTATTTCTGAAATTAGATAATTACTTTTTTATGGACATGGCTAAAGTACAAGTTATAAATATCAAAGGTCTTACTAGAATGAAGGTTGATTCAAAAAACTATTTAGAAATATACTTCCTCACAAACGATGGAAAATAGCAAGTATGGAGACATTAAATCGTCTCTCTTCCATTTTCCTCTGTTATATTTACATATGTCTGAATATGTATTCTGTACTCCTAAGAAGATATTAATAATCCCTTACATTTTTATACCACTAAAACATTTAAAACAAAAAGAACTTTATAGGAAGAGAACATCCTCAAAGCATATTTTAAAACAAGATATTAAGCTATACCTTCAAAAGACCCATCAAGCTATTCAATAGTTGCTACATATTAACAGCCAAATCTATAATAACTAAAATCTTTATCAATCAATCAACACAGGTATCATGGAGGAAAATGTGCATTCTAAGATAGTTAATTTAGATCTTCTTTTCACTGTGTATTTCTACAGTTTCACATAATAAGAAGTAAGCTCCTAACATAACAAAAAGATGGTTCACACAGCAAATACAGGCTTTGAGTTCCTTTTTTGTCTTTAAAGTGACACTGGATGTAATTTTATACCTCAAAGTAACTTTTCAAAGTTACTTAAGTATAGTGTTCACACTCAGGGTGGAGTTCTGTGTAATTTTCAAAGCTGAGAAGTGTTCTGCCTGTTCAAAAATATCTCCCCTTTGAGTTTGTCTCAGAATCATATTTGAAGCTTTTTAAAAATACAGAAATTTTTCTTCAATGGGTCTGGAATGGAGCCAATGCATCTGCGTTTTTTAAAACTCCCCAGTTGATTCATCTGTACAGCCAGAGTCAAAAAGCACTCAGTTATATAAAAAGATTGGAGGAGGGGATGGTATCCTGATGACCCCAATTTAACTGTTCACATGAAAACCATGAATCTGAGTCTGGTTTATTAGATTACCTAGGTGAAAATTTTACCTTGAGAAGGCTCATAAGATGTTCAAGGTAGGACACCTGTTGGCCTATCAATGGCTACCAACAGGGATGGGGGTGAGGAAATATGGTAATAAAATCAAACTGTGAAAGGATCCTTCCTGCCAGAAACTGTGGCACTTCCTACATTAAGCATATAATCCCTTCATTTTCCAAAAAATAGAAAGAAGAATGCTCAGCTAAATTTTGTTTTAATGGAGTAGTCTTCCAAATGAACAACCTTTAGCTACTAGCAGCAGTTTCACTAAGCAATGCCAGTTGACATACAGTGAGACAAAATTCTGTTAAGAGAGGATAGGACACTCAGAGATATTATGCCTTTTACATATACCTTTTACAAAATTATAGTCATTTGTCAGAATTCAGTTTCTCAAAAGAACTTCACCTCCAAGAAGTGTTTGCAAGAACAATGCAAATCAATACAAGAAATATAGGTTTTCTAAATACATAAAAACCCATAACTGTCTTGAGCTTCCTTTACCTACCAGATCTGGACTTAATGATATCACTGAATTCGTTCTGCCCATTGTCAGCACTGGCTTCATGTTCTCCATACTTGGCCATCTTGCCTGAGTTTCAAGATAATCCAAAAACTTTACCAAGTCCTCTTTCTAAGACTTTCAACTTCCTACGATGGTTCAGCTTGACATCAATACCTAAAAGGAAAAGGGAAAGTATTGACTTGAAAAAACATATTTATATCTTTTATATACAGTTATGCATAGTAACTACTCATTCACCAAATATTGAGTGCCTATCACGTGTAAAGCACTGAGCCAGGGAATGGGGTTATAACTATCAACAAGAGACATAACCTCTGCCATTATGGAGCTTACACACACTAAGCAATTAATTATACACTGAATTATTTCATTACAATACTGATAGACTACAAATCATACAAAGGAGAAGCACAGGAGAAGCATATTCTACTAAGTACTAAGAGCATACAGCAGAGGAATCTGACGTGTCCTGGGCAATTAGAGAAGGCTTTCTTGAAGAGACATTTGAGCCAAGCCTTTAAAGATGACAAGAATTTAATTAGCCAAAAAGGGAAACACAAAGAGAAAAGGTAAGAGCTTCCCATGCAAAGTGGCAGAAAGGATCATGGAGTAGTCAAAGAGTGGAGCACAAGCCAGTGTTTCTGGAAGGAAGACAGCCAAGAGACAAGTGTACCTGTTGAACCAGGTGAGGAAGCTGGGCAGGACCAGGGACAGGAGCATGGAGAACAAGTTAAGGGTTTGTGTCTTTATCTGAAGAGCAATGGGGAGCCAGTAGATGGTTTGAAAGAGGGAACCAACATTGTCAAATTGGCCTTTTTAGAAGATCATCAAGGGCCGGGCGCGGTGGCTCACGCCTGTAATCCCAGCACTTTGGGAGACCAAGGCGGGTGGATCACGAGGTCAGGAGTTCGAGACCAGCCTGGCCAGCATGGTGAAACTCCGTCTTTACTAAAAATACCAAAAAAACTTAGCCAGGCATGGTGGTGTGCACCTGTAATCCCAGCTACTCAGGAGGCTAATGCAGGAGAACTGCTTGAACCTGAGAGGTGGAAGTTGCAGTGAGCTGAGATCATGCCACTGCACTCCACCCTGGGCAACAAGAGTGAGACTTCGTCTCAAAAAAAAAAAAAAGAAAGAAAAAAAAAGAAAAATCATGGCTTGTAGGCAGACCACAGTAATATGTGGCGAACCAGTGAAGACTATGGCAGAATATAGCAAAATGCTAATTAAGGAACCTAGGCTATGGGTATGTGAATATTGAATGAAAATTTCTTGCAACTCTTCTGTATGTCTGAGAAAGTTTTCATAGTAATACGTTGGGGAAAAATTCCTAACCTTAACCAAGTGATCAAAATTAATATAACCAATCATGGGGCATCATGCAATTCAATGGAAAATTACCACATCATCTACACAATATCCTTGCCAAGATGTTGAACATGAATCTTCTCATAAGCAGAAAATCTAGACTGTGGCTAGTTTTCAAAACAAATGGCCTGGTCTCTTCAAAACTGTCAGTGTCTTGAAAACCAAAATTACCTGGGAGAGGGGGAACTTTGTGAATTAAAGGAGACTAAACAGACATGACAACCAAATGTAATCTTTGATTGAATTCAGAATTTTAAAATAAAACATTTTGAGGATCATTTGAAAAATCTGAATTTGGACTATGTAATAGACAATATTATTGTATCAATGTTAAATTTCTTTAACATTAGTTAATGATATTGTAGCAGGAGAATGTTTTTGTAAGAGACATGGTGAAATATTTAGCAATGAAGTGTGATGGCATCTTTAAGTTCAAACAGAATAGCATATATCTGTCTAAATTGATACATATATATTTAGTTTGATATATGTATGTAGATGTATATATGCATATACACACAGACAGGCAGAAAGATGCAGCAAATATTGTAAAATAAGTGGGAAAACTAGGCCGGGCACGGTGGCTCACGCCTCTAATCCCAGCACTTTGGCAGGCCAAGGCAGGTGGACCACCTGACTTCAGGAGTTCGAGACCAGCGTGGCCAACATGGTGAAACCCCGTTTCCACTAAAAAAAAAAAAAATACAAAAATTAGCTGGGTGTGGTGGCGGGTGCCTGTAATCCCAGCTACTTGGGAAGCTGAGGCAGGAGAATCACTTGAATCCAGGAGGCGGACGTTATAGTGAGCCAAAATTGCGCTATTACTCTCTCTCCAGCCTGGGTGACAAGAGCGAAATTCCATCTCAAAAAATAAATAAATAAAGTAAGTGGGAAAACTAGTTTAAGGGCATCTGGGCCTAGGCGAGGTAGCTCACACCTGTAATCACAGTAATTTGGGGAGCTGAAGCAAGAGGATTACTTGAGCCCAGAAGTTTGAGACCAGCCTAGGCAACATGGTGAGACCTTGTCTCTACTGCATGTAAATAAAAATTTAAAAGAATAAAATACAAAGGACTTCTGGATGTTTATTGTGCTATTCTTTCTATTGTAATATTATAGGCAGGAAGCAATTGTGGTCTAAACAAGAATAGATGGAAAGAAATGGGTGAATATTGGGATATTTAGATATCAAAGAAAGTCAATAGGATTTGGGAACTGATTGGATATGAGAGATTCATATCCAATGTGCAAAATGACTCCCCAGTTTTGGCTTCGGCAATTAGGTGAAGTGTGAGTCATTGAGCTGGAGAACACTGAGGATAGTGGGCTGGGAGAAAGGAATCATCAATGTGGTTTGGACTTGCAGAGCTTGAGGTGCCTCTGAGTTACATAAGCAGAGATGACAAAAAGAGAGTTGGGCTTAGCATGGTGGCTCATGCCTGTAATCCCAGCTCTTTGGAAGACTGAGGCAGAAAGATCACTTGAGGTCCAGAGTTGAAGACCAACCCGGCTAACACTTGAGATCAGGAGTTTGAAACCAGTCTGGCTAACATGGCGAAACCCTGTCTCTACTAAAAATATAAAAATTAGCTAGGCATGGTGGCAAACACCTGCAATCCCAGCTACTCAGGAGGCTGAGGCAGGGAAATTGGTTGAATTCAGGAGGTGGAGGTTGCAGTGAGCCGAGATCACTGCCACTGCACTCCAGCCTTGACGACCGAGTGCGTGAGACTCCATCTCAAAAAAAGAGAGAGAGAATTGGATATAAAGGATTGAATCATCAATCTTACAGATGTTATGAGAGTCTAAGGAACTTTTTTCATTTTTTATAGGCTCTACTATTGCTAAACATTTATGGATTATTATGTGATTACGTTCTTTCATTCAACTACATAACTATAAAGGATTTGCTAAATTCTTAAGTGTATTTTATTATATTCAAGAACCAAAAACTTTGTTCAGAAGAATGTCTCTAAAAGTTTATTATGGAAAATTAAGTTTGCCCAAGGAAAAATTCTCTTTCCTGGAAAGATCTACAGTGTATCACTTTGGAGTGGTAAATCTAATGCTTCTCTTCACAATTGGTCTTAGCCAAGATCTCCACTTCTATGCTTCCCAAAGCCTTTATTCACCCATACAAGAGAAAAGTAAACTGTTTACACACTACTATATTCCATTTGCACATTATCAGTAATATTTCTTCACTATAATGTTTCACTTGACACTCTCCTCAAGGTGATTTTTCAAATTTTCTCTTCTTGATAATGAAAAGCCCTTACAGGTTGCCAAAGATACAGCAGAAAAGGTGATCAGAGTACAGGGGAAAATGGGGAGAAAGAAGAATAACAGAAGGCTATTTAAATACTGATAGCCACTGAGGTTACTTGTTGCCATTAATGGCCAGAGGAATTTGAGTAAACTTAAGGCAGAGGATGACTCCTTCTAATTGCCAAATGCAGCATCTTTGGTTTTCAGGAGACAGAATCGAAGTTTCACCACGAACAATGTATCCCAGTGTGACTCTCCCTCTACCACACCTATAAAATGGAGGGAACACCATCTTCACAGAAGGCTAGGTGAGAAACTGAGAATCAATGAATGAGATGTTGCTTTAGAAGCTTTAAGCCCTACATAAATGCAATTTATTGTTACCTCTGCCCTAGATTTCCCTTCCCTCAAAATGATATTCTGTAAAGTTTAGCCAGATGTTCTTACTGAAACCGATCCAGTCAAATCGATATTCACTAACTCTCCCTTCAGAATGCTTCCGGCTGTCATATGGACCACAAGGCAAGAGTGTATGAAATAAACATAAGGTGTTTAAAAAATAAACATAAGGTGATGGCCTTAAAGACAAAACTAATGTTTTAATTTTTTAAGAGTAAGGAATTACACAATGAATATATGTATATAATTTTTATTTTGTACTATATTTTACGTATATAGCACATATATATCCAACAGTATGCATTATGATGGAAATGCTGTGTAAATGCAAACACTATTCATTAATTTACTCTAGGAACCAAAACCTAGGAATGCTCGAGAAAGTAGAAAAGGAAGCCAAGCGGACAAGAGTTTGCTGCTCTGCTTGAAACACAGTAAAAGAAAACGGTGAGTGCCAAGAACTACCATTTACCAAAAAAAAGCACTCCAGGGAAGGTTAATACTACTGTGATTAATACTGTTTACAAGGCCAATAAATTTTAGGTAAACACCCAAAGGAGAGTTAAAGTGTTGTCTCATCGGTCCCATAAAGGCTGATAAAAGGGGCGGGGAATGGTTCCACGTCAACCCTGGCCGTCACCGCAGAAGTACCCACAAGCTTCGCATTCCTCCAGCTCTCCCCTAACCCTGAGCTATCTGCAGGCTGCGTCTCCCACGCCCACCGCCAACGAACCGGGAGGACCCACATCGACTTCCTGAGGCCGGTGCAATTTACAAAGGAATGGATGCTGCCGCTGCCGCCCGGTAGGGAGGCCGGGAGCGCCGGATCAGACCTAGGGAATCCGGCCTCCCCAGCGCTCCGTGCGCTCTGGCCGCCGAGACCGCTGCACTGACCCTCCCAACCGCGGCATGGGGAACTGGCCCGCAAGGCCCTGGTGATCCAGGTGATGTGAAGGCTGGGAAAGAGGAGGCCCTGTCCTGGACACCTCAGAGAGCGGGGCTGTGGAGTTAGAACCCGGGCTCTGCAGTTCATTGTAAAACAAAGTGCTGGTCCCACGGCTCTCTGGGAGGTCGGCCAACGTTTTCTCCCTCCTCCTTGAAAAACGCACTGGAATGAGTCCCTTTCGTAATCTGAGGCTTGGAGAAAAAAAAAATCCCTTTGAACAACCTGCGATCTAAAAGTTGCACAGCCTTCAGTTGGTGCTTTTTTGGATTTTAAGTGGCCTTGAGCAACCAGAGTCTCGGACCCCGGGCCGAAAGGGGGCATGAATTACTCCAGAGTCCGGAAAAGGGCAGCCGGCGACTGCGCCGGACTACACACCAATGCGGCGCCCCCCTCCTCCTGTCCCCTCAGCCTCTTCAGGGCCGCTGGCAGGGAGCTTGGCGATCGCGCCACACTCTGCGGAGTCCCACCCTTGGGAGCAGCAACCACCCCCAGAGGTCAAGCACGCTCCCCGCCGGGCGGCTAGCTGGGAAGCGCTTTGCTGGCCGCCGACCACACAGTCACCCTCTGCCCACCCTCTCCTGTGGACACCGCCGGGGCCCCGCCCTCCCCGGGCCCGGGTGTCTGTGACAGACTCTCCTAAGAGGCCACGTCCCCTCTTGCAAATCACTGGCCCAGCGCCCTGCACCACGCGATGCACGGAGGGCGACCATGTCACCCCGGCGGGGAGGAGGATTGGGGAGCAGGGAGGCAGTACAGAGCCGGTCAGAGAAGTTTGAATCGTTCACAACTAGTACGGATCCCCAGCTCTCCACGCCTCCAGCATTCTCTCTCGCACCGCGGGAAGCTAAACTGAGGCCCCGAGGAAAGGGCACGCAAAAGTTACTCCCATCTTCGACTCTGGGACTTGGGAAGGAGCTCGGGACGCCGATCCCACGCGGAAGAACCGCAGAAAGCCATCCTCCCCCCGGCCCCCGCCCCATTCCCTCGGGGGCTGTAGTCATATTACCAGCCCGAGGCTTCAATAATGCATGGGCTTACCTGGTGCCCGCGGGCCGCCTCGCCTGCCTGCCGCCACCGCCGCACCCTGAGCTGGCCAAGGGCTCCTCTAGGAGTTTGAGACGGAGTAATCGCGGGGGTGTGTGCGAGTGTGAGTTTGGTGGTGCGATGTATTTTTTTAAAAAATAAAACGTGGAGAAGCAGACAAGATCCGAAATTAAAGAAAGAAAAAGAAATTGACACCCGACTGAAAACGCCCTTTACTTGTGCAATCTTCCTGCCTGGTAGTTCCGCCAAAAACAAAACAGTCAAAGCGCAAACCTGGAACGGGCGCGCAGGCACCAAGTTTGCCAAACGCTACAGTTTTCCGTCTGCAGAAATGACCCAAAAGAAGGGGGGCGCCGCTCCCCGTGATCCCCCAATCGGCTTCTGGAGCCAGAGGCTCCTCCTCGCCCCTCGGCGGGAGAAAGCCCGCGGCCGGCTGCTGCTGCCCGCTTCCCTCCTCCGAGGAAAAACGACTCCACAACTTTGTGCGCGAGAGCGCCTCGCTCCTCCGGCTCCTCCTCCTCCTCCTCCCCGCTGCGGGCCTGCCCCTTTGTTGGAGCCCAGCGCAGGAGCAGGAGGAGGGAGGGTGGGGCGCAGGACCGCTGGGTCGCGCGTTGCCGCCCCCACTCCCCGGGAACAGGCTCGCCCCCGGGCAGCCGGGGGTCCGCTCTCCCGAGGAGAAGGGAGCAGATCAGCGCCAGCCCTCCGGCCCGCGCCTCTGCAGCGCTCCGGCTACCCCTCGGCGCTCTCGCCCGGCCGCCGCCGGCCCAGCAACTTTGTTCCGGGTGATCAGCCCCACTACGCTCCAGGGTCAGCGTCGGCCGGGCCTCGGCAGTGACCGCGGTCACCGTGTCGGGAACTTGGCGCCCCAAGTCACCTGACCGCGCTCCCCGTCAATCAGCGCCGGCCCTGCGCACCCTCCCAGCCCGCAGCAGCCCGGCTCGGCGCTTGGCTGGCCTGGGGCGCGCGCTCCAGTGCGAACCGTGAGTGCCGGGAGCCGGGAGTCCGGAGACCGAAGCCAGAATGGATGCCTGGAGCAGACACAATTCCCCTTATTCAGATTATCTGAAAATGTGAGTCACGTCCCCCTAGGCAAAACAGGTCTCTAGTTAGGGCGATTTTTTTTTAAGAGATAAATTCCAGTCTGCCTTCCAACTCACCCCATCTCAGTTTGCTGACGTTGCTGATTTTTTTTAACCCTAGTTCCAACCGCACATTTATTTTACATTATTTCTCTAGTGTCGTTTTTAATATTAAAAAAGAAGTTTTCTCTTACATTAGTTTGTATTACAAGTAGTGTTTGTGCTGACCTTATTTTTCTGTTTTCCAATATGCACACACAAACGCACATGGGGAAGCTTGAGAGATTGACCAAAAACTGGGAAGAAATGAGCTCGTGATGTGTGTGCATTTTTCTTATTTACACATTTCATTGCTCGTGTGTTCCTGTGATTGTTTTACACGATCAGCACACTTGGGAGGGGAAAGAAACCAACAATATGAGTTCCTAGTTCGTATTAACAGAGAAAAGCATGGTTGATACTCGAGCGTCGGCTTATTGCTGGCTTAATATTTAAGTAAATTTACGCGGCAGTAAAGATTAAACCACTAGGGGCCTTAAAGGAATTTTCAGAAACAGTTTACTCACCTTTTGTTTTAGTGAAAGGTTCCCCCATCCGTCCCTAAGTGCTCCAGGGAGGGGGCAGGTAGGAGATTCCCAAAAGAGACTCTTCCTTATAAGGTTTATAGGACTGCTTCCTTACTTTTGATGACTTTCTACGTATAAGCCGAATAAAATCCAAAGGATTAACTTGAAATGGGTATGATTTTACTCATTCACTTCATTCATTCATTTAACAAGCATCAGTTTATGGCTGTCAGGTCTGCTGGTTCTATGGATAATGCAAAGATAAATCTGATAGTGATCTTACCCTTAAAGAACTTGGAATGTAGTAGGTGAGATAAGGCATGTAAAGAAGTAAGTATATACAAGATCCGGGAGATAAATGCCATAAGAAAAGAACAGATCAAGTGCTAGCTGAGTATAGTCACATAGAGGGACTCCAGGGTTTGTTTTTTGTTTGTTTGTTTGTTTTTAATTTTTTAACAGAGTCTCTCTCTGTTGCCCAAGCTGCAGTGCAGTAGCGCGATCTCGCTCACTGCAAGCTCCGCCTCCCGGGTTCACGCCATTCTCCTGCCTCAGCCTCTCTAGTAGCTGGGACTACAGGCGCCCGTCACCACGCCCGGCTAATTTTTTGTATTTTCAGTAGAGACGGGATTTCGCCGTGTTAGCCAGGATGGTCTCAATCTCCTGACCTCGTGATCCCCCCGCCTTGGCCTCCCAAAGTGCTGGGATTACAGGCATGAGCCGCCGCCAGGCCCCCAGGTTTTTTTAACTCATCATTTTGCAGACACCAAAAGTTGCTTCTCACTCACTGTATCCTGGTTGGGTTGATGAAACTCAGACTTTCTCCTTCAAAATAGATAATAAGGGCACATTGAAGTGTTTGAGGATGTTGTCACTTAAAATTTGTGACGCACTTCACAATTTACAAAGTACTTTAATACATCATTTGAGCTCAAAAATTTTGAGAAACACGTTTAGGGTCCTATGATTTCTGGTATTGTAAGCTCTGAGGAGATGTTTAGTCGAGCTTCTTCAACTCCTGTAAGAGATGGAACATGAGGCCAACAGCCACCTTCTGTGCAGGAGTGACCTGCCCTGCATATCAGCCATGGTGGCTTACAGCCAGTTTTACCTGGGGACCTGTGCCCTGTTTCTAGCCCTTCCTTCTCTCCAGGCAGAGACTGATGCTCTTTGTAGATAATGAGCAAAAGAGGCTAAAAAAATTCTTGTTAACTGGGTGCAGTGGCTCATGCCTGTGATCCCAGCACTTTGGGAGGTCGAGGCAGGTGGATCATCTGAGGTCAGGAGTTCGAGATCAGCCTGGCCAACATGGAGAAACTCTGTCTCTCTAAAACTACAAAAATTAGCTGGGCATGGTGGCCCATGCCTGTAATCTCAGCTACTCAGGAGGCTGAGGCATGAAAATTGCTTAAACCCCGGGGCGGAGGTTGCAGTGAGCCAAGATGGCACCACTATACTCCAGCCTGGGTGACAGAGCAAGACTCTGTCAGAAAGAAAGAAAGAGAGAAAGAGAGAAATAAAAGGAGGGAGGGAGGAAAGGAAGAGGAAGGGAGGGAGGGAGGGAAGGTGAGAGGGAGGAATTCTTATTGATGGAACGATCAAGAGATCTCAAGCTGGTCCTGTGCTGGTCCTGTCCCCCAAGTTTCTTTATTTGGTAGGGAAACCACATTTGGTGGGCGATCTTGACCACAGAGGGCTTTGTTTCCATACAGCACAGTGGGATCTTCCTTTATATCCAGAGAATCTAGGTGAGGCACGGTGGAGACAGGCCTCTGAGGTAATGGGCCTGCCGGCAACGAGGATGCCCAGTGGGGTTTTGTCTGCTTATCCCAAAGATCAGCTCACTGTAGAACATCTTGAAAGAATGATAGGAATGTGGCCCTGGGTCTACTGTTAACCCAAAGTCAGAATTGCCCTGCAGTCACTATAGAACAGTGAAAATTAAGGAAAACAGAGTTAGTTCACTGGAGGAGAGAAAGCCTGTGACAAAGGAGAAAATTATGATATGAGTAGTGTATATATAGATTCATATATAAAGATATATGTATATGTGTGTATAGTGTATATAGACATGATTCACATAAATATTGTTCATATACAGGGAACTGCATCCTAATATAAGAGCAAAAAAGAAAACATTTGCCACTAAACTTTGTGCAAGACTGTATAAATGCGGTTTCTCTTTAATCAGTAGAGACGTGAGAAAGTACACAATGTATAAAAAAATCAAGACACTCCCTTAGCTTTACCTTTAGTATTGACTATGATTAAAGTCCCACATAAAAGCATTTAAGAGAGGAGGAAAGGTTAGAGAATTTAGCCTTTCTTACATTTTTCAGGTGAAAAAAGTATAAATCTGGAGCTTGTGTGTAATAGATACTGGATTTTTGCTGAGTATTGGCAAATTCTTCAGTCAAACATCTAGTATTTGTGCAGGTTGATAAAATTTTATCATATAAATAAATTTTTGTAATAGAATTAAAGAAACAAAAAATAATAGCACATGAAACTTTTAGAAAATAAGTAGCACAAAGGCTGAGTTCCTTACAAATTAGTGCACTCATGAATTACCCAGAGAATGTATTTTAAATTCAGATTGACCGCCATTCCCCAGAAAAATTCTGATTGAGTAAGTCTGGTGGGGCCCAGGAAGTTGCAGGTTTAACATGCAACTCCTTAGGTTTAGATCAGGATGGCCAAGGAGCCACACTTTGAGCCCCTGTGCTCTGGGGGGCTGGCCTCAAATAGGCCACTTTGGATGATTGGAGGGGTCGAGAAATTATGCTGCCAAAAAAAAAGAAATCCATACTGGATCAATCATAATTGTGAAATACCCATGATTATCTTTATCTCTTTGAATTCAAGTGTTTCATTCTATTCAGATCACCCTGGAGGTTACCTGCAATTGTTAACACCCTAGGACTATTGCTGGCAATTTAGCCTGCACAGGTGGTAGGAAGCATGGCCCAGTTCTGAGGAAATAAGGCTCTGAAGAGAAAGTCTAACGATGAGAGGACAAGGAGGACAGTAATACTGAGAATATGGGAGCTGAAATGTGGAATCCAAAGAAGGGCAAAATAAAAGCACTAAGTTGTTGGGCAGAGAAGAGCAACTGATTGATCTAAATGGGAGAATAAAGGAAGCCCCAAAAAGAGAAGGAAGAGATGCAGAGAGGGTGGAGGGTGGGAAACCCAAGAGACGCGAGAAAGTGGAGGGTGGGAAACCCAGAGCACCACCTTCAGGGTAAACCTGAACAAAACACGGTCTATGCTGAGTTTATCCTACTTGTAAATTTTTCTTGGCTTAATTTAATTTGTATAATTTTATAATGTTGTTGCTGAAAAAGATTTTACAGAGTCTTTCCATCAACCCTCTGATTTTACAAAGAAGCAAATGAAAGACACAAAGCAGATCAGGGAATACCTTTAGGTAAAATAAAACCATCTATTGGGGGAAAATGTCCAAATTATTAAGAAGTGAAAAGAAGATCCCTATGTTACATGAGTTCATTGTTAACCAGAAGAAGAGGGGAGGAGGCGGGGGAAGAAAGCAAGCGTAGCTGAAAGCAAACTGGTCTAGATTTAAGTTACCTAAGTGCTCATTATGATATTGAAGGCTGTTAGCCATGTAAGTTTGTGGAACTTAACCTTTAGCTTCCTACCTGTAAAGTAGAAAGAATAATACCTCCTGCAAGTGCTGTGAGAATCAAATGAGTTAGTTAATATAAAGCATTTACACCAAATCTGGTACATTTTACTTTTATTATGTTCCTTTCCCCTTTCTCTTAACTCAAGAGGACTGGCTGCCATTTTGTGATTGTCTTCATTCATTCTTTATTGAAAACATTCCTGGAACTTCCATTATCTGCTGCAAAGCAGGATATGCAAATGGGATAGGCCACAGTGCTTATCTTCAAAGAGCTCACTGTCTCACAGAAAGACCAATACATAGATAGACAATTATAAATTAATAGGGTACACCAGCACAGCCAAAATGTAACATAAGCCAGGAGAGAGACACATAACCCAATAGAAAGGACAGGAATGGGCAGTACCAAGAAGTGACACCTGAACTGAGCCTTAGCGGTTGAGTAGGAATCCTAAAGGGTACCTGTTGTCTTGCCTGTGCCCAGTATCTTTCTTCTTATTGAAGGAATATTATCCCTTCCTTTGGAGATTTCCTTTTCTGCTCCAATTAGATTTTATGCGGCTGTCAATCATTTTGTGGGACTGTCAATCACTTAGCCTGGGGGTAGGCTCCAATCATGGGGCCCCTTCCCCAACCACAGTAATTAGTCTAAGAAGGGACCAGGGATTCAAGTTAAGCCCATCATAGTCCTTGCTAGGCGTTTTCATGGTAACATTGAAAGGGAAAGTTACCTTTTTCTTTTTTCCTTTGGAATTAGTAAACTGGAATGACATAAAATTTAGACATAATCCCTCCATTCCCCTCTCCTGCTCCTACTACTGGCTGGAGTTCCACTTCTATAGAAGGAGAAAAATAAACCATTGCACTGGGAGCTAAAAATATACAGAGAAAGTTGAGGATGCACTACATGCCCATCCGTAGTGCCCTATCACTCCCTTCATCCTGAATGTTCATGTGTATTGGAATTCTGTCACTTGCATGCAACTGAATGAGCCCAGTTCAATATAAAAATTGACCAGGAAAAGAACAGTCCTATGAGAAGGCTTCAGGCAAAGGAAGACACGGAACATGTATGAACGGTGGCAAGAGGCAGGAGGAACATTTCCTTTTGTTGGAGTCCTGCATGGTCTCCCTAGCTCCCTAACACATGCTAACCCAAACACATTTGCAGCCTTAGCCTGGTAAGCAGGGGGTGGGGGATCACCATCTAGATTTCCAGGCCATGGTCAGACATCTTCTATGTCTGGTTTTGCACTGGTTCTCCTGCCAGACTCCAGCTGGCTATTGGAACTAGAATGTGCCCTAAATCACAGCCTATTTGGCAAGAGCCCTAACCTTCAGTGTAGCTCTGCAGCTTCCTTGCCCAGAGGCAAGATTCAGGTTCCTTGACACATCCTTGCAATTCACTTGCAAGAAGATACACCCCTCTAGCCTGGATTGTACCTCCTCCTGCTCCAGTGCAACTCATCAGACAGGAAGGCTGGATGAGGTCAGTTCAATGTTTTTGATGCCCCTCTGGAAGGCCGACTCTAAACAGTCAGCTGATTTGTAATGGATCTGGTGTCTCCAAGGCCCGTCATCCCACCTCCCTCCCTGCTTCCGGGACTCCTCCCTCTGGGCACCGCCTCTCTGTATTGAGGAGAGATGGTCAACATGACTTATACCTGTGCTTGATCAAGTTATGGTATTAATCAACTGGCCCTGCCTTAGCAAGCATTATTTCCTTCTAGAAAACTCCATAGATTTTAGATGGATGCCAAATTCTTCTGCGTTCTTACTCTGCTTTTCAAAGATGTGGCCAGGTGCAGGGACTCATGCCTCTAATCCCAGCACTTTGGGAGGCCGAGGCAGGGAGCATCACTTGAGCCCAGTAGTTAGAGACCAGCCTGGGCAACATATTGAGACTCTGTCTCTACCAAAAAATAAAAAATAAAACAATACAAATTAGCCGGGTGCGGTGGCACACACCTGTAGACCCAGCTACTTGGGAGGCTGAGGTGGGAAGATCGTTTGAGACTGGGAGTTCGAGATTGCAGTGAGCAGTGACGGTGCCACTGCACTCTGGCCTCGGTGACAGGGTGAGATCCTGTCTCAAATAAATAAATATTGCTACATGAGTTTCCCATCTTACATCGAGGGCCTGGAGGGCAGGGCCAGGCACTGTGTGGATTTCTTCTCCGGGGAACTAGCAGGGGGATCTGATGCACTGATAAGTAGTACCTCCCAGTGATTACTGGGCATTTCTAGCTATGTGAGCCTAAGGGAAATCCCAAGGAGTCCATTTCAGTAAAAGAGGAAAATATTGGAGTTATGCAGACAGTTTTAAGATATTGATTATTTTAACAAAGTCAACTATTTTGATTTACAAAATTAGGTCACATTGCTTTTCAGTATAGTTCAAATTACCACAGACCTCAAACTGGTGGCCATCTGCCCGAGAATGAAATGGTATTGCCACATCAAATGTGCCCTTCTCCCAATAGGCAGCTCTATTCGCCTAGTATTTGCTCTTACTTTGTGAAGAAAATCCAGGAAAAGGTGCTTTTCATTTCTGTAATTCTAATAAGTACATACTATTTTCCTGCTTTGATAAAAAGGTCACCTTCTCCAGGAAAGCTTCCCAGAGAGCTAAGGACCAACTAGTGTCACCAGTCAACTCATGTGGATAGCACAAACATTCCTCAGAAAAATACATTAAAATTAAAAGAAGAGCAAAATCTTTTTCACATTTATGATCCCCTTGGCATCATGAAGTTGTGTCATATTTGTTAGAGACTAATATAATAAGAACAGATGCAGGCTCAGTAGGTAAAAGATGCATTCTTGCTAAGTCATGCTTGTATGGCAACAAATCTTGCTATCTGAAAAATGGTTTGTCTGTGTTTCAAATTCAGGGAGAGATGGATGAATTTGTCTCTCATGCAACACATTGTAGCAGATGGATGAAGAACTTGAAAGAACCCAGGACACAGCAATAAGCACCATATTCTTATTTAGAGCAGCAATGCTGCTCCATTAAAATAATCTGTCACATTAAATTTATGTTGTTAATTTGAATTAAATACATGCTTTTGTTGTATTGGTTTTTTTTGTCTTTGCTTATATAAATGGACAAGAGCTGTAAGTATAAATAGTGGAGGCTTGTTTGTACACATGTAAATAAACATTGTAATTAAAATAATGTAATTCGGCACCAGGAATCTATAGATTTCATTTTTCCTTAAGTAGGGTTAGAACATTACTCAAGTTTGCAAAACACTAGGTTAATGCAATAGCTGTGTGATATAGTTTGGATATTTGTTCCCTCCGAATATCATGTTAAAATTTGATCCCCAATGTTGGAGGCGGGGTCTAATGGGAGGTGTTTGAGTTCATGGGGGAGGATCCCTCACGAGGAACTTGGTACAGTCCTTGAGGTAATAAGCAAGTTTTCACTCAATTAGTTCCCTTCAAAACTGCTTGTTAAAAAGAGCCTGTAATCCCAGCATTTTGGGAGGCCAAGACAGGCAGATCACCTGAGGTCGAGAGTTCAAGACCACCCTGACCAACATGGAGAAACCCCATCTCAATTGAAAATACAAAATTAGCCAGTTATGGAGGCACACACCTGTAATCCCAGCTGCTCAGGAGGCAGAGGCAGGAGAATCGCTTGAACCCGGGAGGTGGAGATTGCAGTGAGCCGAGATTGTGCCATTGCACTCCAGCCTGGGCAACAAGAGCGAAACTCTGTCTCAAAAAAAAAAAAAAAAAAGAGCCTGGTATCTCCCTCCCCTCTCTCTTCTCCTCTTTGGCTGGGTGATCTGCTCGCTCTGGCTGCCTTTCCCCTTCTATCATGAGTGGAAGCAGCCAGAGTCCCTCAGCAGAAGCAGATGCTGGTGCTTCCTGTACAGCCTGCAGAACTGCAAGCCAAATAGACCTTTTTTCTTTACAAATTACCCAGCTTTGGGTACTCCTTTACAGCAACACAAGAGGACAAAAAAAACACTGTGTTAAGACTGGCCAGATGATCATAGATACTTATAAAATGTTATCCAAAATTTCAAAAGCCCCATAAGTTATTGTATTTATATAAAAAACTAAATACTAAATACTCTTTTTTTTTTTTTTGAGACAGGGTCTCTGGAGCCCAGGCTGGAGTGCAGTGTCGCGATCACTGCTCACTGCAGCCTCCACCTCCTACGCTCAAGTGATCCTCCCACCTCAGTCTCCCAAGTAGCTGGGACTACAGGCATGGGTCACCACACCTGGCTAATTTTTGTGGTGTTTGTAGAGACGGGGTTTCACTTTGTTCACTTTGTTCACCCAAAGTTCTGGGATTACAGGCATGAGCCAGCTCTCCTGGCCTTCAAATCTTTTTTTTCTTTGAGACAGGGTTTCCCTCTGTCACCCAGGTTGATGTGCAGTGGCATGATGTCATCTCACTGGAAACTCCACCTCCTGGGTTTGAGTGATCCTAATGTTTCAGCCTCTGGAGTAGCTGGGACTACCCGCCACCACGCCTGGCTAATTTTTTTTATTTTTTTGTAGAGGCTGGGTTTCGCCATGTTACCCTGGCAACAAGAGACTGTTCAAACTTTTAATAATCAAAAACTCAATTGCAGTGACTTCCGGTAAAGATAGAGATTGAACTCTCTTTGCTTCTTCCCAAACCCTACTGAAACTACACCAAAAGGACTTACTTTAAGGCATAAAACTCCAAGGAGAGGGAGATAATGACAACAACACCTTTGAAGGAGGAAAGAACATGGCCAAATGGAAATTGACTTTGCAGGCCTGAAAAAACCTAACCCTAAGTTAACAGCAAGGGCACCTAAGAAAAATACATATACAATTTCCACTGAAATGTCAGGCAAAAGCCCAGGAATTGAAGGCACCAAGTACCCTGGAAGTGGAGGGTGGTGAGGACAGGATCAAAAGGATTGGTTGAAAGAAATAGTTAGATTCCTCAATTCCTTGGCCCACCCTACACAACTAGGTAGCTGCAACCCCAGAAGAAGATTAGAACTGTGTTCTTCGAACAGAGAAATCAGAGGATCTCTAAACCAGGGAACCAAGTCAAGGTAGAGGAAGTGTACAAAACACAAGGGGGATCGACACTGCCTCCCTCCTCTCCCAGTACGACAACCAGAATACAGGCAGCCAGGCCTTCCCCATTCATACAGGAGACTGAAGGTGCCTTCTGTGGGGAATCTGAACAGCCCAAGAGGAAACACTGTAAGATAGACAGTGGAGGTTCCAAACCAAAATAGCTGACCCATGTCAGTGAAGAAATGAAAGCCACCCATGTATGGAGAGCTTCTGCTTGGCTTTTTATTGTGATACCCTTAATCATAAGCAGACAATTAAGAATTATCAGACGTCTGAAGATTGCCTCCTGCACAAATGTTGCAATAAAATACATAAACAGCAAAAGGCAACTTGAAGGAAACAAAGACTAGGTTGTCAGGAAAAAAAAAATTAAAATTTCTTTTTAAATTAGTATTAATATCTATAGAGAGGAGTCCAGCAAGGTGGTACATGCCTATACTCCCAGCTATGCAGAAGGATCACTTGAGCCCAGGAGTCAAAGGCCAGCCTGGACACCATAGCAAGACCCCAATATGGTTTGGCTGTGTCCCCATTCAGATCTCAACTTGAATTGTTATCTCCAGAATTCCCACATGTTGTGGGAGGGACGTTCCTGTGCTATTCTCATGATAGTAAATAGGTCTCACGAGATCTAATGGGTTTATCAGGAGTTTCCGCTTTTACTGCTTCTCTCATTTTCTCTTGTTGCTGCCATGTAAGAAGTACCTTTCACCTTCCGCCATGATTCAGAGGCCTCCCCAGCCATGTGGAATTCTAAGTCAAATTAAACCTCTTTTCGTTCCCAGTTTCGGGTATGTCTTTATTAGCAGTGCGAAAATGAACGAATACAACCTCCCATCTTTTATTTATTTATTTATTTATTTATTTATTTATTTATTTATTGTGAGACAGAGTCTTACTGAGTCGCCCAGGCTGGAGTGCAGTGGTACGATCTTGGCTCATTGCAGCAATTATCCTGCCTCAGCCTCCCTAGTAACTGGGATCTCAGGTGCCCACCACCATGCTTGGCTAATTTTTTTGTATTTTTAGTAACGACGGGGTTTCACCATGTTGGCCAGGCTGGTCTCGAACTCCTCACCTCAGGTGATCTGCCCACCTCAGCCTCCCAAAGTGCTGGGATTACAGGCATGAGCCACTGTGCCCAACCTCTACTTTTTTGTTTTTTTTTTGAGACAGGGTCTTGCTGTGTTGCCCAGGCTGGAGTGCAGTGGTGCAATCTCAGCTCACTGCAACTCCACCTCCTGGGCTCAGGCAATTCTCCCACTTCGGCCTCCCAAGTAGCTGAAACTACAGGTGTGTATCACCATGACTAGCATTTTTTTGCTTTTTTTTTTTTTTTTTTTTGTAGAGACAGGGTTTCGTCATGTAGCCCAGACTGGTCTTGAACTCCTGAGCTCAAGCAATCCACTCACTCAGCCTCCCAAAGTGCTGGGATTACAGGCAAGAGCCACTGTGCCTGGCTGTTCCCCCCCCCCCCATCTTTCAATAATAATAATAATATAGAGAGAGAGGTATTTGAAGATTTTAAATTAATGAAACAAAAATTAATGAAACAAACTTAAAGAGAACAAAAAATAAATTTAAACATTGTAAAAATGAAAACTCAATAGATGGATCGGAAGAGAAGGTTGAAGATGTCCGCCAGAAAGAAAGAAAACAGCATATAAAATAACAGGTAAAACATAGGCAAAGTAAAAGGCCAGTCCTGAAGAAATTCCTCAAAGATAGATTAGAAAAAGCAATTATTTCATCAGTGAAATAATTTAAGATTTCTGAAACTTGAAGGATACATGTCTGCAGTGTGAAACAGTTCGCTGAGTATCCAGCAATGAAAATATATCCACACCAAGACACATCACAGAGCTATTTCAGAACACAGGACTTAGGGACAGAATGTTTATGTCTCCCCCGCCCCCAGTTTATATGTTGAAATCTTAACCCCCAATGTGATAGTATTAGGAGATGGGTCCTTCAAGAAGTAATTAAGTCTTAAAGGTGGAACTTCATGAGCGGGATAAGTGTCCTTATAAAAGGAGACCCCACAGAGCTCGCTTTTCCCCCTTTCTGCCAAGTCAAGATACAACCAGAAGAAGGCCATCTGCAATCTAGAAGAAAGCCCTCACCAGAACCTGACTATGCTGGCTCTCTGATCTTGGACTTCCAGCCTCCAGAGCTGTGAGATAAGAATTTGTGTTGTATATACGCCAATCAGTCTATGGTACTTTGTTCCAGCAACCCAAACTGACTAAGACAATGGGGTCAATGAGAAGATTTTAAAGTTTCCAGTGGGATGGGAGAAGGAAGATTGCACACAAAGTATCAGAAATCAAAAGGGCTCTGAACTTCTCAGCAGCAACACAGGAAGTTACAAGAAAATGGGGTAAGGCATTCAAAATTCCGAAGGGAAATGGTTTCCAAATATTGTTGTTGTTGTTGTTGTTGTTGTTATTATTATTATTATTATTATTTTAGTAGAGACAGGGTTTCTCCATGTTGGTCAGGCTGGTTTCAAACTCCCGACCTCAGGTGATCCACCTGCCTCAGCCTCCCAAAGTGCTGGGATTACAGGCGTGAGTCACCGCGCCTGGCCAGTTTCCAGATAGTATTAACTATCTAGTCAATTTCTTTTTCTTTTTTCCTTTAACTTTTATTTTAAGTTCAGGGGTACATGTGCAGGATATGCAGGTTTGTTACACAGGTAAATATGTGCCATGGTGATTTGCTGCACAGATCATCCCATCACCTAGGTACTAAGCCCAGCATCCAGTAGCTATTCTTCCTGATGCCCTACCTCTACCCACACCCACCCCAACCTGACAGACCCCAGTATGTTGTTTCCCTGCCATGCATCCATATGTTCTCATCATTCAGCTCCCACTTATAAGTGAGAACATGCAGTGTTTGGTTTTCTGTTCCGGTGTTGGTTTGTTGAGGATAATGGCTTTCAACTCCATCCATGTCCCTGCAAAGGACATGATCTCATTGTTATTTATGGCTGCATAGTATTCCATGGGTATGTATATACCACATTTTCTTTTTTTTTTTTTTTTTTTTTTTTTTTTTTTTGAGATGGAGTCTTGCTCTGTCGCCCAGGCTGGAGTGCAGTGGCCGGATCTCAGCTCACTGCAATCTCCGCCTCCTGGGTTCATGCCATTCTCCTGCCTCAGCCTCCCGAGTAGCTGGGACCACAGGCGCCCACCACCTCGCCCAGCTAATTTTTTTTTTTTTTTTGTATTTTTAGTAGAGACGGGGATTCACCGTGTTAGCCAGGATGGTCTCGATCTCCTGACCTCGTGATCCGCCCGTCTCAGCCTCCCAAAGTGCTGGGATTACAGGCTTGAGCCACTGCGCCCAGCCTACCACATTTTCTTTATACAGTCTATCATCGGTGGGTATTTGGGTCACCTCCCAGGTTTAGGCGATTCTCCTGCCTCAGCGTCTTGAGTAGCTGGGATTATAGGCGCGCACCACCACACCTGGCTAATTTTTTATTTTTAGTAGAAATGGAGTTTTGCCATTTTGGTCAGGCTGGTCTCCAACTCCTGACCTCAGGTTATCTGCCCACCTCGGCCTCCCAAACTGCTGGGATTACAGGCATGAGCCACCGCACCCAGCCTACATTTAAGGTCTTTAATCCATCTTGAGTTAACTTTTGTATAAAGTATAAGGAAGGGGTCCAGTGTCAATTTTCTGCATATAGCTAGCCAGTTCTCCCAGCACCATTTATTAAATAGGGAATCCTTTCCCCATTGCTTGTTTTTGTCAGATTTGTCAAAGATCTAGTGGTTGTAGGTGTGCAGTCTTATTTCTGAGTTCTCTGTTCAGTTCCACAGGTCTAAATATCTATTCTTGTACCAGTACCATGCTGTTTTGGTTACTGTAGCCTTGCAGTGTAGTTGGAAGTCAGGTAGTAGGATGCTTCCACCTTTGTTCTTTTTTGCTTAGGATTGTCTTAAATATCTAGCCAACTTCCAAACTAAGTGTGAGGGTGCATATCTTTTACTCAAAAACTTTACCCCTCTCCTATACACATAGTTTTCTGAAGGAGTTGCTGCAGGATGTGCACCACCAAATAATGCAGTAAGTCTTGAAAAATGAACACAAGAGTTACAGGATAAAAGAGATGTAACATAGGAGAAATGCAAAAGGAATTCCCACACTTACTCAGGATGATGTACCAAGCATGGGGGCAACTCATCTGGACACTGTTAGGCCCAAGTGCTCCATAAGAAACTTAAGACAATAAAACTGAGATAATACTCAACATGAATGAATGTATCAAGAAAAGATTTGGCCAGGCGCAGTGGCTCACGCCTGTAATCCCAGCACTTTGGGAGGCCCAGGCGGGCGGATAAGGAGGTCAGGAAATCGAGACTATCCTGGCTAACATGGTGAAACCCCGTCTCTACTAAAAAATACAAAAACTTAGCTGGGCATGGTGGCGGGCCTCTGTAGTCCCAGCTACTGGGGAGGCTGAAGAAGGAGAATGGCGTGAACCTGGGAGGCGGAGTTTGCAGCGAGCCGAGATGGCGCCACTGCACTCCAGCCTGGGCGACAGAGGGAGACTCTGTCTCAAAAAGAAAAGAAAAGAAAAGATTTAACCATCTGGTGGGCAATATGGATTAGGGATAAATGTGTACAAGGAAATTGGGCAAGTGAGGAAAGATGACAATTCTTAACTGAGGAAAAACTACAAGTTGTACAGTCAAGAAAAAGTCATCATTGTTGCCCATATGGCTCGACACTGAATAGCCTACAGAGTCACAGCAATGTTAACCCTGAACATTGAGTTATTCAGAAATAAGATAAATCTAAATAAGGAGCATGAGTAGCTCAGAAGTATCTATGACTTTATTTGGCAAGGGTGAAGGACAAAAGATACGTAAATCCTCATATTCATGAAGGGAAGTCAATAATGTCTAAAACAAAAAAACAAACAATAAAAACAGAAGTAACATTACAAGTACATTACTTAGAGAAATAGAGTTACATAACGAATGAAGCATCTTTAAAAGTTAAAAATAGATACCGCTGGGAAAAGGGATATGGAAAATAAGGGGTTGGGAGACTATTTGTCTTTGCAAACTTTGTGGAACTTGGTGATAATTAAAATTATGTTTATGGGCCCGGCACGATGGCTCACGCCTGTAATCCCAGCACTTTGGGGTGCGAGGCAGGGCAGGGGGTGGGGGGATCACCTGAGGGCGGGAGTTCAAGACCAGCCTGACCAAAATGAAGAAACCCCGTCTTTACTAAAATTACAAAATTAGCCAGGTGTGGTGGTGCATGCCTGTAATCCCAGCTACTTGGGAGGCTGAGGCAAGAGAATCACTTGAACCCGGGTGGTGGAGGTTGCAGTGAGCCAAGCTAACACCATTGCACTCTAGCCTGGGCAACAAGAATGAAACTCCGTCTCAAAAAAAAAAAAAAAAAGTTTATATATATATTAATAAAAATTGAAAAAACAGGATCACAAAATGTATGAATGTATGCAGAACAATGCAAAAAGCCATGGTTTTATGGTTAGAATTGGAGACTAAGATTTAAATACAGGAGGTAGGGCTGCATTATGACTGTCATGAGGCCTAGGCACTTTGACTATGTGGGCCCCTCACACTATAATATCAGTATTAAAATTATTTTTGATATAATTTTAAGTATTTCAATTTTTTTCCTTCTCAGGTAAAATTTAGTAGAATTTCATAGGCCTCTTAAAAGTTTCATGATCCCTAGGCATTATGCCTACTGTGCCAGTGGATAAGTCCTTCTTGGTTAGAGAAAGAAAGGAGGAAAACTACAGAATCCTGTTTACTTCATAGTTAACAAAGCTCCCTTTGCTTTGTGGCTCAACATTTCTAGGTCACAATAGTGGCGAATTAAGTGACTTTATAAACAATGAAGCTTCATTTGATCTGATCCCAACCCTGTTAGTACACAACCATCTTACACAATATTTTTAAAATTTATTTCGTAAGAAAAACATCAGGTTGAAATGTTTAAACCCAGCAGCTTAACAAAAAGCAATCATAAATTCGTTGACTGCATTTTTCATTTTCCATAGGAATATTCTCAATTGAATAGAGTACTCAAAGCTTTTATGTCTCCAATTATTTCTCCATTATTATAAAGTAAAAGTGACATTTTGTAACCTTTGAGCTACAAGCCTTCAACTTCTGTATGAAGAGTATGTCATACATTGTGATCAACTTAATCCTTCCCATCTCAGCTGGTTAAGTTGGTGAGACCAATACTGTTGAAACTGTGCCCAAAGATGCAGATAGAAACCAAAAGCATTTGTTGAAAAATGTTTTGAATATTAATGCCTTGCAGTTGTATAGCTCTCTATATTTTTTAAAGGACTTTCTCTTTTCTGCTTGGATGTCTATTTTTTCCATATTGGCATATCTAAATATCTAAAACTGAAATTCCCTTCAATATTATTTCCATCTCTTCACTTACCCAATCCATTCAACTGGAATCATATTTCTAGTCACTCCAGCCTGAACCTAGTATTCCTGCCTCTCCTCCTCACACTCAAAATCTAATTGATTAAAAACTTCTTTTTCCTTCTTTTTTTTGAGATGGAGTATCACTTTGTTGCCCAGACTGGAGTGCAGTGGTGCGATCTCGGTTCACTGCAACCTCCCTCCGCCTCCCCAGTCCAAGCGATTCTCCTGTCTCAGCCTCCCGAGTAGCTGGGACTACAGGCACATGCCACCATGCCCGGCTAATTTTTTCTATTTTTTTTAGTAGAAATGGGGTTTCACCGTGTTAGCCAGGATGGTCTCCATCTCCTTACCTCGTGATCTGCCCGCGTTGGCCTCCCAAAGTGCTGGGATTACAGGCGTGAGCCACCGCACCCGGCAATTAAAAAGTTCTATTAGGCACTCCAGCCTGGGCGACGGAGCGAGACTCTGTCTCAAAAAAAAAAAAAAAAATCCATTGGTTGTTCATTATATTTTGTTTACATATCTACATTATCAATGTCCAATCCTACCACCAAACTTGAACTTGCCTTTGTACTTGAACTTTTGTACTGGCGTCTTAACTAGCCTCACTCAAACAACTCTTCCTCCTTCAATTCATCCTACACTTTGCCATCAGATCAACTTGTTAACATGGTAATCGTGTTATCTGAAAGTCTTCAATGGCTCCCAATTGCTTACAAGATAAAACTGGCCATTTATCTAATATCTAATAATATCAATGTGTAATGGCCATTTATCTGTAGTATAATACCAACCCATGCTGGATGCTCTGAGACTTTTCTAGTCACTTTTTGCTGAACATCTTTTACAGCTCACCCCCATGGTCACTCTGTTCTTTCATCTGGAGTGCCTGCTCATATTAATGTAGCTCAAGTCTACCTTCTTGTTGAAGCTTTTCCTGAGTACTCTTGTGTCCTTTGGATTCTTCACACTTACTGTGAATACCATCATTTAAAACATATCAGATACTACCCTTTATAGTTATATTCTGTTTATATATAAGTCTCCTGAACAAATGATAAGCTTTGAGGGCCCAGAGGCTGTCTGATCCCACCATGTAGGGTCACACGGTATGTGTCCATTAAATAACTGACTGATAAGGGGAAAGACTTTTTTTTTTTTTTTTGAGATGGAGTTTTGCTCATGTCACACAGGATGGAGTACAGTGGCACGATCTCAGCTCACTGCAACCCGCGCCTCCCAGGTTCAAAAGATTCTCTTGCCTCAGCCTCCCAAGTAGCTGGGATTACAGGCGCCCGCCACCATGCCCAGCTAATTTTTGCATTTTTAGTAGAAATGGGGTTTCACCATGTTGGCCAGGCTGGTCTTGAACTCTTGACATCCTGTCTCGGCTTCCCAAATGGGCCAGGATTACAGGTGTGAGCCTCCACTGTCTGGCCTGTAGGATGAGTGGATGGATCCACTAGATGACCTCCCAAGGCCCACCGAGTTCTAATAGTCTGTAATATTACGTCTCTCTGGAGAGCACACATCGTCTTTAAGAATTGTGGGAGAACATCCTCTATCTGGCTCCTGTCCCAGAATTGCAAACTGAGCCACACTAAGTGAACCGAACCTGTTCCCCTCCCAGCCCTGCGGCTTCTAAAAACAGTTTTGAAACTGGTAGCAGCTGTGAATTTGGAGGACTCTGCTTCTGCCCCACCCCAGCTGTACCTCTGTTTTGGGAATTCCGGCAGCGCTTGTACTCGGCCAGCATCCTGTCCTAGTAGCACTAACTGTACCCAGGCTTACTGGAAAGGGATAACCCTTTCGGGGCCCACTTACCAAGTCTCTATTTCCAGCTCCTCCTGCTGGATGGGGGAGGGGTGGGAAAAAGAGCCTTTTCTTCCTTCAACTTCAAGACAATAGCAAGTGTTTGGGAAACAGGTCTCATTAATTACCTCAGCAAGATTTTTGAACTGTTTATTAACTTCATATTTTAAGAGTTGGGACATTTGTCTGTTTTGCAGTTCCAAAATCTTTTAAAATATATATTTTTTCAATTTTCCCACTTTGGGGAAAGAATACTATTCTGATGGTTGTCCTTTGAAATTAATTATGAAAGCTGAGATCATTGGGGTTTTTTTTTTGTTTTTTTTGCTTTTTTCTGAAGTAAGAGCAGTTTTTGCGTATTTGCAAAACTCTCTTCATTTTTTGCTCAGGGTAGTTATAATAACTACCCTGATATACAAATTTATCAACCAAAAAGGCAGTAATATGAATAGTCTTTAAGAGGGCTAGCACACTGTAAAACCCCAAAGGCCCAACTTCTAAATGCAAAGGAGGGGGGTGGGGATTGTCATCTTCATTGTAGATCACTCACTTACCAAGGCTTACCCAGAGTCCTGAACAATGGGGAAAGCCAAATACTTTAGGCCTGAGATCACCGACTATCAACCAACCTTCGTTTAAAAAGAGAAGAGAAAGAGGGAGATAGAAAAAATTTCTTCTGTCATTTTCTTAATAAGTATTTAAGTATTTAGTGACCTGCTGATTTCTCTATGGGATTTAAGGCTATTTACATAAAGATTAAATAACATTGAAACTAAGTGAATGAGGAAACCTGTGCTAAAGAAAAATTATAGATTGGAAAGAGAAGAGATTAAGACATGAAAATATATGAGGAAATTTTTGCGTATTTCTTTGGTGAGAATAAATACTCACTTAATCATCACTAAACGTTATTTGTTACCAGGATGGTACTAGTAAAAGGCTCTTCAAGAGCTATTCTGTTACGTGGCCCACTCCAGCTGTGTCAGAGCCCTGCATATTTTGCTTATCTTCCTTTGGCTCACGATAAGGTAGTGAATACCAGAGTGTGGTTTGTTTAATATTAACCTGAGAGGTCGATGCCATTAACAGAGCCAAGATTCCAGGGACTAACCGCTTTAAATTCTAGAAGTTGCAATTTTCATTTTTCTTTGTGATCGATTAACTGTCTCCACTTGGCTGTATGAATAGTGTGGTTTCTACGTGCTACCTTCCTGAACTTGACCTCCAGCCTCTCAGTGGTTACCTTGAGAAGCCAACTGTTTGGATCCTGCCAGAGATCCAGTGGTTGCATTCATTTTTCTGGTTCTGTTGAAATGAGGTTTTTCTGTCAGAGCTTTTGTTTCTAATATCCCTTGTATAGTTTCCTGATGATGCTGCAGTTTTTTTAGAACACTTCAATACCATCTTATGTTTTTCGCACAAATTCCATAACCAACACATGACACATTTTTAACACATTAAGAGTAGAACTGGTTTTCTTTAATCTAGAAAATATTCCTAAAAAGGAAACTCAGTCTCAGCTTGTTTGTCAGTTTCCCCTGAAACTAAGCTTTTCTCTGTTTAAGCATGATGTTCCTTCAGCGTGTAAGCTGGGATGTAGGTGGGAAAACTTGCCGAAGAATTCTTCTGGAGGAGAGAGTATAAATGTTTCTACACCCTTTGACTAATCAGAGATAGAAAACCAGGGGCTGGGCGACAGCTCATACACTAAAGAATTCTAGCACTGGAAAAGAATGTTGCCCTAGGGCCAATGTTTTCACAGCTACATTTCTTCCCTCAAAGTTGGCCTAGGGTAAACATGGAGGAACAGGAATCAATAGTGGAAGGTTGACATCAGGAGGGAGGGTGGAAGGAAGGGAGAGGCAAGAAAGAGAATTCAACTCCTGGGTTCCTTTTTGGCCACCTTGTCCCATTGTAAGAGCATGTATCCCAATTTTTACTCAGCAGAGAAGGTGACCATAAAGGTGAAAAACGGATTTCTCTCCTACTATTTTAAGTAAAAATCCATTTAAATTTATTTTGTGAACATTTAATTAATTGTTTGCGTATTTCTGTCTAAAAAGAAGAGACAACAGACCACCTCAGAGCGCATGCCCTGGCTGTAGGCTCCACTCCCATTTGCCAGCTGTGACGTCAGGAAAATATTCAGCCCCTCAGTTTTCATCATATCTACTTCATAAGGGTGACGGAGGATTAAATGAATACAATACATAAACCCATTTAGCATAACTCTGAAGACATAGTATTCAATAAGCGATTTTCATTCTTTACATTTTATTCAAAAGTACCTGATACATAGTCAATACCTATTTTGAATGTTTTCCTTTGGTTTTATTACGAGACTGGGCTAACGCCTATAAACATCTTATTTCATTCTCAAATCTTATAAATAGGTGTGATACATATTTTGCAGATAAACTGAATCTTAGTGCAATGGACTGAATGTTTGTATCTCTCCAAATTCAATATTGAGGCCCTGATCCCCAACAGGATGGTATTTGGAGATGGGACCCTTTGGGAAGTGTCAGGTTTAAATGAAGTCATAACGTTACTGGAGGAGGGTGCCCAGGTTCTTGGCACCTTGCACAAAGAATTGGACAAAACCCATCACCAAAGCAAGGAAAGAATGAAGAAATTCATGGAAAATTAAACTGCACTCCACAGTGTAGGAGCAGGCCTGAGTATAGGGGCTCTAGGGCACCATTACAGAATTTGTGGGAGTTTAAATACCCTCTAGAGGATTCCATTGGTTACTTGGTGTACACCTTATGTAAATGGACAGGATGAAATAAAGTTACAAAGTCGTTTGCTCAGCGAACGCCCTATGGAGAGGATGTTTCCTGTCATAGCTGAAGTGTGAATCGGCCTTATGTTCCCTGCCTCCAGACCCTGTTTTCCTGCCTCAATATGGATGGAGGCCTCATGATGGAATTAGTGCTCTTATTAAAGAGGGAGAGACCAGAGACCAGAGCCCTTTCTCTCCCTGATATGTGAGGATATAGCAAGAAGGCGTTTGTCTTTAAACCAGAAAGAAGCCCTTCACAGGTACCAAATTGGCCGGCACTTTGGTCTTGAACTTCCTAACCTCCAGATCTATGAGAAATAAATTTCTGATGTTTAAGCCACCCAGCCTATGGCATTTTGCTATGGTAGTCTGAGCTGACGAGAAGACACCTAGCAAGGTGAAGGACGGTCACCTGAGATGACATAGCTAGTGAGTGATTGCACCAGATCTTGAATAAGTGTCTCATGCCAATGCCTAGCCTTTTTGCATAAAACCATGCTGCCACCCAATGTTAGAGGGAAGCAAGTTGGGTTTCTCCAGACAGCCTGAATCTACCTGGTATACTCTGCTATGCATGATACTGTTGTCCTACATAAGTTACTTGGCTTCTCTTTGCCTTGGTTTCTTCATCTGTAAAATGGGGCTAATAGTCATACTGTATCCCACAGAACTGTAAAGAGTCTTACATGAAGACATGAAATTTTGACATCAGTGTTTGGCATATGGTAAATTATAGTATTATTAACTTTATCATTGTGATTACTATATATAACCCTGGGGTCAAACCAGATTAGCTTTCGGGAGATAGGAGGAAAGAACAACAAATATTGTATTTTCAGCACAGGTTGTAAAACTTCATGTAGTGTAAAACTTGTACAGGTAGTACAAATGTATTACTTGTGGGCTATTAACTGTGTTTCCTGAAATCATCCCTGAGCATTTTAGAGTAGAACATGACTCGTCCCCCAGCAGAATCATGAGTGGAGCTTTTAGAAAACACATCTCAACCCACACTCCTATCCCTAACCCCAGTCCCACATACCTCCACCCCATTCCCATCCCACACCACTAATCAGAAGCTGAATTTTTAAAGTATCTCAAATTATACAAATGTCAGATGTTAAACTTTTTTTTTTTTTTTTTTCTTTTTTTGAGAGAGGGTCATGCTCTCTCACCCAGACTGAAGTGCACTGGCACGATCATGGGTCCCTGTACTTCAACCTCTCTGGCTCAATTGATCCTCCCTCCTCAGCCTCCCAAGTTTCTGGGACTACAGGCACAAGCCAACATGCCTGGCTAACTTTTTTTTTTTTTTTTTTTTTTTTTTTTTTTTTTTGAGACAGTTGCTCTGTTGCCCAGCCTGGAGTGTAGTGGTGTAATCTTGGCTCACTGAAACCTCTGCCTCCTAGGTTCAAGAAATTATCCTGCCTCAGCCTCCCAAGTAGCTGAGACTACAGGTGCATGCCACCATATTTGACCAATTTTTGCATTTTCAGTAGAGACGGGGTTTCACCATGTTGGCCAATGCCTGGTTGATTTTTAAATTTTTTGTAGAGACAGGGTCTTGCTATGTTGCCCAGGTTGGTCTCAAACTCCTAGCCTCAGCCTCCCAAAGTGCTGGGATTACAGGTATGAACTACCATGCCTTCTAATTCAGTCCATTAAAAAACCAGAAAACAAACAAACAAACAAAAACCAAGAAGAGACAGACAGAGAAATTAAGACATTTTCTCATTTCCCAGCATTCCGGGCTTTTTTTGTTGTTGTTTCTTTTTTTTTTTTTTTTTTTTTAATTTTGAGACAGGGTCTCACTCTATCACTTAGGCTGGAGTGCAGGGGTGTGATCATGGCTCATAGCCTCTACCTTCTCAGGTTCAGGTGATCCTCCTGCCTCAGCCTCCTAAATAGCTGAGACACAGGCACGTACCACAAAACCTGGATAATTTTAAAATATTTTTGTAGAAAAGGAGTTTCGCCATGTTGCCCAGGCTAGTCTGGAATTCCTGGACTCATCCAATCTGCCAGTTTCAACTTCCCAAAGTGCTGGGATTACAGGCATGAGCTAACCATACCTGGCCAGTTCGGGGCTCTTTCTACCATAAGGAGTTGACATTCACTCAAATGCACAGCCTGATTACTCCAGGTCTATTATCTTTTTTCCTTGTCAGTCAAAAAATATATGAATTAAATAGAAATGCTAACTTGGGGGGGCGGAGCAAGATGGTGGAATAGGAACAGCTCCAGTCTCCAGCTCCCAGCACGAGCGACACAGAAGACAGGTGATTTCTGCATTTTCAACTGAGGTACTGGGTACATCTTACTAGGGAGTGCCGGACAATCGGTGCTGGTCAGCTGCTGCAGCCTGACCAGCGAGAGCTGAAGCAGGGCGAGGCATCGCCTCCCTGGGAAGAGCAAGGGGGAAGGGAATCCCTTTTCCTAGCCAGGGGAACTGAGACACACAACACCTGGAAAATCGGGTAACTCCTACCCCAATACTGCGCTTTACCAAGGGTCTTAGCAAACGGGCACACCAGGAGATTTTATCCCACACCTGGCCGGGAGGGTCCGACGCTCACGGAGCCTCCCTCATTGCTAGCACAGCAGTCTGTGATCTAATGGCAAGACAGCAGCGAGGCTGCAGGAGGGGCGCCCACCATTGCTGAGGCTTAAGTAGGTAAACAAAGCCACTGGGAGCTCGAACTGGGTGGAGCTCACAGCAGCTCAAAGCCTGTCTCTGTAGACTCCACCTCTGGGGACAGGGCACAGTTAAACAACAACAAAGCAGCAGAAACCTCTGCAGACACAAACAACTCTGTCTGACAGCTTTGAAGAGAGCTGTTGATCTCCTAACACCGAGACTGAGATCTGAGAATGGACAGACTGCCTGCTCAAGTGGGTCCCTGATCCATGAGTAGTCTAACTGGGAGACATCCCCCATTAGGGGCAGACCGACACCCCACACCTCACACACTGGAGTACACCCGTGAGAGGAAGCTTCCAAAGCAGGAATCAGACAGGTACACTCGCTGTTCAGCAATATTCTATCTTCTACAGCCTCTGCTGCTGACACCCAGGCAAACAGCGTCTGGAGTGGACCTCAAGCAATCTCCAACAGACCTCCAGCTGAGGGACCTGACTGTTAGAAGGAAAACTAACAAACAGAAAGGACACCCACACCAAAACCCCATCAGTAGGACACCATCAACAAAGACCAGAGGCAGATAAAACCACAAAGATGGGGAAAAAGCAGGGCAGAAAAGCTGGAAATTCAAAAAATAAGAGCGCATCTCCCCCTCCAAAGGAACGCAGCTCATCGCCAGCAATGGATCAAAGCTGGACGGAGAATGACTTTGACGAGATGAGAGAAGAAGGCTTCAGTCCATCAAACTTCTCAGAGCTAAAGAAGGAATTACGTACCCAGCGCAAAGAAACTAAAAACCTTGAAAAAAGAGTGGAAGAATTGATAACTAGAATAATTAATGCAGAGAAGGCCATAAATGAAATGGCAGAGATGAAAACCATGACACGAGAAATATGTGACAAATGCACAAGCTTCAGTAACCGACTCGATCAACTGGAAGAAAGAATATCAGCGATTGGGGATCAAATGAATGAAAGGAAGCGAGAAGAGAAACCAAAAGAAAAAAGAAGAAAAAGAAATGAACAAAGCCTGCAAGAAGTATGGGATTATGTAAAAAGACCAAATCTACATCTGATTGGGGTGCCTGAAAGTGAGGGGGAAAATGGAACCAAGTTGGAAAACACTCTTCAGGATATCATTCAGGAGAACTTCCCCAACCTAGCAGGGCAGGCCAACATTCAAATTCAGGAAATACAGAGAACGCCACAAAGATACTCCTCGAGAAGAGCAACTCCAAGACACATACTTGCCAGATTCACCAAAGTTGAAATGAAGGAAAAAATCTTAAGGGCAGCCAGAGAGAAAGGTCGGGTTACCCACAAAGGGAAGCCCATCAGACTAACAGCAGATCTCTCGGCAGAAACTCTACAAGCCAGAAAAGAGTGGGAGCCAATATTCAACATTGCAGAAACCTCTGCAAAAGAAAAGAATTTTCAACCCAGAATTTCATATCCAGCCAAACTAAGTTTCATAAGTGAAAGAGAAATAAAATCCTTTACAGATAAGCAAATGCTTAGAGATTTTGTCACCACCAGGCCTGCCTTACAAGAGACCCTGAAGGAAGCCCTAAACATGGAAAGGAACAACCGGTACCAGCCATTGCAGAAACATGCCAAAATGTAAAGACCATCGAGGCTAGGAAGAAACTGCATCATCTAACGAGCAAAATAACCAGTTAATATCATAATGGCAGGATCAAGTTCACACATAACAATATTAACTTTAAATGTTAATGGACTAAATGCTCCAATTAAAAGACACAGACTGGCAAACTGGATAAAGAGTCAAGACCCATCAGTCTGCTGTATTCAGGAGACCCATCTCACATGCAGAGACATACATAGGCTCTAAATAAAGGGATGGAGGAAGATCTACCAAGCAAATGGAGAACAAAAAAAAGCAGGGGTTGCAATACTAGTCTCTGATAAAACAGACTTTAAACCATCAAAGATCAAAAGAGACAAAGAAGGCCATTACATAATGGTAAAGGGATCAATTCAACAGGAAGAGCTAAGTATCCTAAATATATATACACCCAATTCAGGAGCACCCAGATTCATAAAGCAAGTCCTTAGAGACTTACAAAGAGACTTAGACTCCCATGCAATAATAATGGGAGACTTCAACACCCCACTGTCAACATTAGACAGATCAATGACACAGAAAGTTAACAAGGATATCCATGAATAGAACTCAACTCTGCAACAAGCAGACCTAATAGACATCTATAGAATGCTCCACCCCAAATCAACAGAATATACATTCTTCTCAGCACCACATCACACTTATTCCAAAACTGACCACCTCCTTGGAAGTAAAGCACTCCTCAGCAAATGTACAAGAACAGACATTATAACAAACTGTCTATCAGACCACAGTGCAATCAAACTAGAACTCAGGATTAAGAAACTCAATCAGAACAGCTCAACTAAATGGAAACTGAATAACCTACTCCTGAATGACTACTGAGTACATAATGAAATGAAGGCAGAAATAAAGATGTTCTTTGAAACCAATGAGAACAAAGATACAACATACCAGAATCTCTGGGACACATTTAAAGCAGTGTGTAGAGGGCATTTAGCCCACAAGAGAAACCTGGAAAGATCTAAAATTGACACTCTAACATCACAATTAAAAGAATTAGAGAAGCAAGAGCAAACACATTCAAAAGCTAGCAGAAGGCAAGAAATAACTAAGATCAGAGCAGAACTGAAGGAGATAGAGACACAAAAAACCCTCCAAAATATCAATGAATCCAGGAGTCGGTTTTTTGAAAAGATCAACAAAATTGACAGACCGCTAGCAAGACTAATAAGAAGAAAAAAGAGAAGAAGCAAATAGATGCAATAAAAAATGATAAATGGGATATCACCACCGACCCCACAGAAATACAAACTACCATCAGAGAATACTATAAACACCTCTACGCAAATCAACTAGAAAATCTAGAAGAAATGGATAATTTCCTGGACACTTACACTCTCTCAAGACTAAACCAGGAAGAAGTTGAATCCCTGAATAGACCAATAGCAGGCTTTGAAATTGAGGCAATAATTAATAGCCTACCAACCAAAAAAAGTCCAGGACCAGATGGATTCACAGCTGAATTTTACCAAAGGTACAAGGAGGAGCTGCTACCATTCCTTCTGAAACTATTCCAATCAATAGAAAAAGAGGGAATCCTCCCTAACTCATTTTATGAGGGCAACATCATCCTGATACCAAAGCCTGACAGAGACACAACAAAAAAAGAGAATTTTAGACCAATACCCCTGATGAACATTGATGCAAAAATCCTCAATAAAATACTGGCAAACCGGATTCAGCAGCACATCAAAAAGCTTATCCCCCATGATCAAGTGGGCTTCATCCCTGGGATGCAAGGCTGGTTCAACATACGCAAATCAATAAATGTAATCCAGCATATAAACAGAACCAAAGACAAAAACCACATGATTATCTCAATAGATGCAGAAAAAGCCTTTGACAAAATTCAACAGCCCTTCATGCTAAAAACGCTCAATAAATTCGGTATTGATGGAACGTATCTCAAAATAATAAGAGCTATTTATGACAAACCCACCGCCAATATAATACTGAATGGGCAAAAACTGGAAAAATTCCCTTTGAAAACTGGCACAAGACAGGGATGCCCTCTCTCACCACTCCTATTCAACATAGTGTTGGAAGTTCTGGCTAGGGCAATCAGGCAAGAGAAAGAAATCAAGGGTATTCAATTAGGAAAAGAAGAAGTCAAATTGTCCCTGTTTGCAGATGACATGACTGTATATTTAGAAAACCCCATCGTCTCAGCCCAAAATCTCCTTAAGCTGATAAGCAACTTCAGCAAAGTCTCAGGATACAAAATTAATGTGCAAAAAATCACAAGCATTCTTATACTCCAGTAACAGTCAAACAGAGAGCCAAATCATGAATGAACTTCCATTCACAATCACTTCAAAGAGAATAAAATACCTAGGAATCCAACTTACAAGGGATATAAAAGACCTCTTCAAGCAGAACTACAAACCACTGCTCAGTGAAATAAAAGAGGACAAAACAAATGGAAGAACATACGATGCTCATGGATAGGAAGAATCAATATCGTGAAAATGGCCATACTGCCCAACGTAATTTGTAGATTCAATGCCATCCCCATCAAGCTACCAATGAGTTTCTTCACAGAATTGGAAAAAACTGCTTTGAAGTTCATATGGAGCCACAAAAGAGCCTGCATTGCCAAGACAATCCTAAGTCAAAAGAACAAAGCTGGAGGCATTACGCTACCTGACTTCAAACTATACTACAAGGCTACAGTAACGAAAACAGCATGGTACTGGTACCAAAACAGAGATGTAGACCAATGGAACAGAACAGAGTCCTCAGAAATAATACCACACATCTACAGCCATCTGATCTTTGACAAACCTGAGAGAAACAAGAAATGGGGAAAGGATTCCCTAGTTAATAAATGGTGCTGAGAAAATTGGCTAGCCATAAGTAGAAAGCTGAAACTGGATCCTTTCCTTACTCCTTATATGAAAATTAATTCAAGATGGATTAGAGACTTAAATGTTAGACCTAATACCATAAAAATCCTAGAAGAAAACCTAGGTAGTACCATTCAGGACATAGGCATGGGCAAGGACTTCATGTCTAAAACACCAAAAGCAACGGCAACAAAAGCCAAAATTGACAAATGGGATCTAATTAAATTTTTTTTTTTTTTTTTTTTTTTTTTTTGAGACGGAGTCTCGCTCTGTCACCCAGGCTGGAGTGCAGTGGCCAGATCTCAGCTCACTGCAAGCTCCGCCTCCCGGGTTCACACCATTCTCCTGCCTCAGCCTCCCGAGTAGCTGGGACTACAGGCGCCGCCACCTCGCCCGGCTAGTTTTTTGTATTTTTAGTAGAGATGGGGTTTCACCGTGTTAGCCAGGATGGTCTCGATCTCCTGACCTCGTGATCCGCCCGTCTCGGCCTCCCAAAGTGCTGGGATTACAGGCTTGAGCCACCGCGCCCGGCCGGGATCTAATTAAATTAAAGAGCTTCTGCACAGCAAAAGAAACTACCATCAGAGTGAACAGGCAACCCACAGAATGGGAGAAAATTTTTGCAATCTGCTCATCAGACAAAGCGCTAATATCCAGGACCTACAAAGAACTCAAACAAATTTACAAGTAAAAAACAAACAACCCCATCAAAAAGTGGGCAAAGGATATGAACAGACATTTCTCAAAAGAAGACATTCATACAGCCAACAGACACATGAAAAAATGCTCATCATCACTGGCCATCAGAGAAATGCAAATCAAAACCACAATGAGATACCATCTCACACCAGTTAGAATGGCAATCATTAAAAAGTCAGGAAACAACAGGTGCTGGAGAGGAGGAGAGGATGTGGAGAAATAGGAACACTTTTACACTGTTGGTGGGATTGTAAACTAGTTCAACCATTATGGAAAACAGTATGGCGATTCCTCAAGGATATAGAACTAGAAGTACCATAGGCCTCAGCCATCCCATTACTGGGTATATACACAAAGGATTATAAATCATGCTGCTATAAAGACACATGCACACGTATGTTTATTGCAGCACTATTCACAATAGCAAAGACTTGGAATCAACCCAAATGTCCATCAGTGACAGACTGGATTAAGAAAATGTGGCACATATACACCATGGAATACTATGCAGCCATAAAAAAGGATGAGTTCGTGTCCTTTGTAGGGACATGGATGCAGCTGGAAACCATCATTCTCAGCAAACTATCACAAGAACAGAAAACCAAACACTGCATGTTCTCACTCACAGGTGGGAACTGAACAATGAGATCACTTGGACTCAGGAAGGGGAACATCACACACCAGGGCCTATCATGGGGAGGGGGGAGGGGGAAGGGGGGAGGGGGAGGGATTGCATTGGGAGTTATACCTGATGTAAATGACGAGTTGATGGGTGCTGATGAGTTGATGGGTGCTGACGAGTTGATGGGTGCAGCACACCAACATGGCACAAGTATACATATGTAACAAACCTTCACGTTATGCACATGTACCCTAGAACTTAAAGTATAATAATAATAAAATAAAATAAAATAGAAAAGAAATGCTAACTTGGTCTCACAGACTCTTCCCTTTACAGGAGGGATGTTAGGAGGCTGCGTTTGGGAGAAGACTTGAGTGCCAAAACCCTCTCCCCTCTTCTGTGAACGAGGGTGATAGAAAAAAACGAACTCACATAAATGAGCTGGTCTCTGAGCCTGTCATAATTACTATTAGGATTCTCCATGAAAATCTGTAACTTATCTTATTTTTGGCCTAGTCCTGGTTAAAAGATAATGCTAGGTTATTCTTTTGAAAAGTAGTATACCCTTTTGAATAGTAGTATCTCCCTTTGGTGTTTTTAACCAGGTGTGACCCACTTTTTTCGTTTTTCAGACTGCTGTTAACACTGGGGTTAAGGTTGGCCCACTGATTCTTTGGAAGATATCAAGCCATTCATTTACTTATTCCCTATCAGGCTGAACTGTGCTTGTAGATCCGCCAAATGACTTTCATAGCAAAAATGCTTCTGTACTGTTGACTTGTAAACGTGGCCTTAGAGTCAACAGGGTCTTTTCTGTAAGACCTCCCAGGCATTTCAAGAAATCTAAGACCAACAAAATCTCTTCAAGTCTCCCATGAAACCCATTTGTAGATATGACCTAACAACTGCCTTAACTATTGTTTAAAAACTAAGAATGCAATCATTTTTTGAGTTTGTTTCTAAGTATCTCCCAAACAGTAATAGTTTATAAAATGTGAAGAACAGCTATAACCACCAAGAGAAAATTAACAGAAATGTTATAAATACCTAATCTTAGTAGTGAGCAGCTGTAAGCTAGAAATATGCCTAATGCTAAAAGGGATGTTTCTATTTTCTTAAAAAGGAAGAAAAAATTATTCATAGGGACTTGTTTCTATTTCTTAATACAGATACTCTCTATGTGAAATCTTTCTTTTGGGGTTGCAAGGAGTAGGAAATCAGAGAGGAAATATTGTCATAGTTTTTAACCCAGTGGTTTATTCTCCTGAAGCCCAGAGGTAAAAGAAATGTTCCCATAACAAACATTCTGAATCCCTTTTATAATACTCATCAACCTTACAATTGCTTCTTCAACATCTATCTTCCCAGTTAGACTATAAATTCCACGAGAGTGACTACATTTTTCCCATTCACCATTCTGTCTGTGGTACAGAGCCTTGGCACATAGTTTGATGTGCAATTAATAATACCTTTTGAATAAAAACATTGAATAAATTACATTGAAGCAATAGCCTTCAACAGGAATAATGAGAGACATGGAGATTTAAATTGCAGATGAAGCCACTGTGTGGAGTTGGAGTTACTGGATGTGTTCAAAGTGATGTAGTTTATAATGCGAATAATTAGATGAAAGAAAGGGAATTTCTGGTTTTGAAGGCAAAAACAGAGAAGAACCTGACACTGGTAATCACTAAGAATCAAAGAGAAAAACGTATTTCAAATTGCACCTAAGTCTAATTGTCTTGAAACATTTTTGTTATCTATTATACAGTACATAGTAGTGTTTTAGGTTTCATTTGTTTTAACAAAGAGGGGTTTTAGTTTTTTTTAAGTACTAGTGTAAAAGTAGTCACATCCGTGGTTTAGACTGTATAATTTCAACAATACAATCAGCATCCTAAAGCCATCTGAGGTAGTGTAACATCATTGCTGGTTTTATTGTTGATAAATAAAGCTCTTGAAAAATAAATCTCCAAAGTTAAACATATGAGTATCTATGATAATGTTATAAATGCTATCTTTTTAAAAAATTAAGAGAACAATATCATTTCATACAACAACCTTTTTTTGGTGGGATGAATATCTGAAAACGTGATGATGAAAAAGTCAACTTGAAAAATAGTTGAGAGCATATCTCTTCATCACACTTCAGTCCCTTGATAGTGCTGCCTCTCCTACAGAAAAGTGAGAATAATTGACTCAGAATTCCAACAGCAGGTCAGTGCAAACATTTGAGAGCTATGAACATGTAAAGTAAAGGAGACAAATGTACCCAAAGTGAATTCTTAAAGAATTTTGAATGACTACCTTAAAATTAAAAGATCATTGAGGACCAGGCATTGTGGCTCAAGCCTGTAATCCAAGCACTTTGGGAGGTCGCAGCAGGAGGATCACTTGAGCCTAGAAATTTGAGGCCAGCCTGGGCAACACAGAGAAACCCTGTCTCTACAATATATTTTTAAAAATTCACCAGACATGATGGTGTGCACCTATAGCCTTAGCCACTTAGGAGGCTGAGGCGGGAGGATCACTTGAGACAGGGAGATTGAGGTCGCAGTGAGCCATGATCACACCACTGCACTCCAGCCTGGGTGACAGAGTAAGATCCTGTGGCAGGAAAAAAAAAAGGAATATAGCATAAAATTTACCTTCTTAGGGAAATAACAATGAAGACTAGAGCAGAGATAAGTAAAATTGAGAATAGAAAAATTATTTTAAAAATCAATCAAGCTAAGATCAACAAAGCTAAGAGCTGAAAAGATTAATAAAATTGAGAAACCCTTACCTAGATTAACTAAGGAGAAAAAGACAGAAGATTCAAATAACTAAAATCAGAAGTGAAATAGGAGATATTACAACTGATGCTACAGAAATGAAAAGGGTTATAAGAGTGCTGTGGTTTGACTATGTCCCCCAACAGTTCATGTGTTGGGACCTTAATTCCTTAATGCACAGTAGTGTTAGGAGGTGGGGCCTAGTAAGAGGTGTTTGGGTTGCAGAGGTGGAGCCCTCACGAATGGACTAATGCTATTCTCTAGGAACTTGGTTAGTTATCTCAAAAGCAAGTAGATATAAAGCCAGCCCAGCCCTTTGTACTTGTCTCTGTTCACATGGCTTTCTTCTCCTTCCCCTTACCTGCTATGCTATGTAGCAGCTCAAGGCCCTCACCAGTTGTGGCCACCATCTTGGACTTCCCTGCTTCCAAAGCCATAAGCTAAAGAAACTTCTTTTCTTTATAAATGACCCAGCCTTAAGTGTTCTATTATAGCTACAAAAGACAGACTAAGACAAAATGAATACTATGAACAACTGTATACCAATACATTGGATAACCTAGAAGAAATGGAAATATTGCTAGAAACACACAAGTTGCCAAGACTGAATCCTGAAGAAAAAGAAAATCTGAATAGACCAATAACTAGCGAGGAGGTTGAATCAGTAATTAAAAACTTCCCAACAGATCCTCTGGCTTGAGGCTGTCCAGGCTAGAGCATCAGAAAAAGACAAAAGATTGGATTGTAAGAAAGCAGAAGCCGTGTTTTGAAGACCTGTATTGCAGATGCTTCATCAGTTTGTAAGACATGAGTCCAAAATATCTAGCAGTTTGGTTTTTGAAAGATCTCTGAATCACGTGCAGTTACTTGGGCAAGTGGGCCAAGACCCTGTGATTTAATAGTTGGGGGAAAAAAATCTAGTCACAACATTTTCTTTACCCACAAATGAGATATAGCAATCAAGGGAAAATGAGGTATAGCAAATGGGTGCTTAGATAGGTTAATTTAGTTGTTAATATTAGAGAAATAATGTACAATACTAAAGAGCTAATTAGGAAGATGATTATTAAGGTATGATCATGAAAGGAAATGAGTTTTTCTATAATAGGTGACGTAGTGTCTTGAAATTCTAGCTGAAATGGATATGCCAGTCAAAAGTCAACACAGCACAGAGCATCAGTATTCCTACCCAGCCTGAGAGATGTGTATATGAAAAAGAGGTCTAGAAGTTATGTGGGAGGGAGGTAAATTATGGTGAATACTTGGATACAAATAACATGAGGCAACAATCACAGCTGATAACATTATATTTCTGAGGGACCAGACAAAAGAGAAGGCATAGAGTGGGTAATTCTTCTTTGACCATTGTTTGGTACAGTCTCACTTCCAAATCATGTACAATCTTTATAGTTTCTAAGGACAAGACTTAAAATGTTCTTTTTTTGAAAAAGAAAAAAAACAAAAAAGAGGGTTGGGCACAGTGGTTCATGCCTATAATCCCAGTGCTTTGGGAGGCCAAGGTGGGCAGATCACTTGAATCTGGGAGTTTGAGACCAACCTGGCTGATATGGTGAAACCCCATCTCTACTAAAAATGCAAAAATTAGCTGATCATGGTGGTGAGCACCTGTAATCCCAGCTACTTGGGAGGCTGAGGCTTGAGAATCACTTGAACCCAGGAGGCAGAGGTTGCAGTGAGTTGAGATTGTGCCACTCCACCCCAGCCTGGGTGACACAGTGAGACTCTCTCAGAAACAAAAACGATAACCAAAAAACTCACACTACTCCCAATAAGGAAAAGCCCAGGATTAGATGACTTCACTGAATAATTCTATCAAACATTTGAAAAATAATCAACAACAATCCTCCTCCAAATTTTTCTTTAAAAATTTAAAGAGAAGGAACACATCCAAGCTCATTTTGTGAGGCCAATATAATTAACCTGATTCCAAAGACAGGTAAAGACACCATACGAAAAGAAAACTAAAGACCAACATCCCTGATGAATATTAATGCAATAATCCTTAACAAAATACTAGCAAACTTAATTCAATAGAATTTTAAAAGGATAATGTACCCTGACCAAAGGATGCATTTATTTCTAGAATACACTATAGTTCAATATATGATAACCAATAAATGTAATACAACTCATTAAAGGAATAAAGGATAAAAACACACGATTATCTCAATTGATGCAAAACCAAAAAACCTATTTGGCAAGATCGACACCCTTTCATGATAAAAACACTCATTGAACTAGGAATAAAGGAAACTACCTCAATATAACAAAGACCAGATATGAAAATTTCATCATTAATATCCTACTCAAGGTGAAAGACTGAAAACTTTTCCTCTAAGATCAGGAACAAGACAAGGATGCTTATTCCTGCTGCTTCCATTCAACGTAGTATTGGAAGTTTTAGCCAGTGTGATTAGGCAAGAAAAATAAAATAAAATAAATAAGTAATAAGAGACTGGGCTTGGTGGCTCATACCCATAGTCCCAGCTACTTGGGAGACTGAGATGGGAGGATTCCTTGAGCTCAGGAGTTCAAGGCCCCAGTGAGGTATGATCATGCCACTACACTCCAGCCTGGGCAACAACAGAGTAAGACCCTGTCTCAAAAGAAAAAAAAGAGTCGGACTCTTACCTTATACCATATATAAAAATTAACTCAAAATGGATTAAAGTATTACTAAATGTAATACCTAAACCTATAAAGCTCCTAGGAGAAAACACAAGGAAAATGTTTTGTGACATTGGAGTTGGTAATGATTTCTTTGATATGAAATTGTTTTGACACCCAAAGCACAAGCAACAAAAGGAAAACAAATAGGGATACATCAGACTTAAAGATTTTTGTTCATTAAAAGACACAATCAAGGCTGGGCACAGTGGCTCATTCCTGTAATCCCAGAATTTTGGTGTGCTGAGAGGCAAGAGGAACTCATGAGCCCAGAAGTTTGAGGTTGCAATGAGCCATGATTATGCCACTGCACTTCAGTCTGGGAAACAGAGTGAGAACCTGGTAAAAAACAAAACAAAACAAAACAAACAAACAAACAAACAAAAGAAACATACAATTAACAGAAGGAAAAGGCAACCCTACGGAATGTGAGAAAATATTTGCAAAACATGTATGTCTGATAAGGTGTTAATATCCAGAATATATAAAGTACAATTTAACAATGATAAAAAATCAAATAACCCAATTAACAAATGGGTAACATTTCTCCAAAGATCATATACAAATGCGGCTAAAAAGCATATGAAAAGGTGGTTAATATCAATAATTGTCAGAGAAATGCAAATTAAAACACAATGCGATATCACCTCATACTCTTTAGGACGGCTACTATAAAAAAAAACAGAAAATAACAGGTGTTGGCAGGGATGTGGAGAAGGTGAAACCCTTGTGCATTGTTAGTATGGTTGTAAAATGGTGCTTTGGAAAACACTTTTAGTTGTTACTAAAACAAGTAAAATTAGAACCATTGTGTGATGCAGCAAACCCACTTCTGTGTATATATCCAAAAGAATTGAAAGCAGAATCTCAAAGACATTTACACACCCAGGTTCATAGCATCCTTATTCATCATACTCAATAATGAGTATGACCATTACATCAGATTCTTCAAGCCAAAAAGTTAAAGAACCCAAATGTTCATCGACACATGAATGAATAAACAAAATGTGGAATACACATACAATGGAATACAATGCCACCTTAATAAAGAAGGAAATTCTGATAGATGCTGCAACATAGATGAACCTTGAGGATATATGCTAAGTGAAATAAGCCAGTCACAAAAGAACAGATACTGCATGATTCCACTTACATGAGGTATCTGAAGTATTCAAATTCAGGCCAGTTCGGTGGCTCACACCTGTAATCTCAGCATTTTGGGAGGCTGAGGCAGGTGAATCACCTGAGGTCAGGAGTTCGAGACCAGCCTGGCCAACATGGCAAAAACCCTCTCCACTAAAGATACAAAAATTAGTCGGGCATGGTGGTAGACACCTGTAATCCCAGCTACTCAGGAGGGTGAGGCGGGACAATCGCTTGCACCTGGGAGGCAGAGGTTGCAGTGAGCCAAGATCACACCAGCGCACTCCAGCCTGGACTCCTTCTCAAAAATAAATAAAGAAAGAAATCAAGTTTTCCAATTCTTACAGACAGAAAGAATGATGGTTGCCAGGGGCTGGGGAGACAGAACAAAGTGGAAGCTGTTATTTAATATATAGAGAAGTTCAGATTTGCAAGATGAGGCAGTTATGGAGATAGGTTTCACAACAACAAGAATATATTTAACACTATCTGACAGTACCCTTAGAAATGGTTAAGATAATAAATTTTAGGAATGTTTTAATTCACAATAAAAATTTCTGTAAATGAGTAAATAAATAAATAAAACTGACCACACCAAGTGTTGACATGGATATAGAAGAACTGCAACCTTCATACACTGCCAGTGGGAATGTCCATCCACTTTGAAAAACACTTTGACAGTTTCTTAAAGACTAAACATATATCTCCCATGCCACACTAGGTATTTATCCAAGAAAAAGTAAGGCAGACGTCTGTACAGACTTGAACAAGGATGTTCATCGTAGCTTTATGAGTAATAGTCAAATCTAGAAACAATCCAAACATACATCAACAGTGTCAAAAGACAACATTATAACACATTTAGTTATAATTGGCTTTTATTCCTGACTTATGAATCAGGGTAACCTTCATTCTACAAAATAGAATGAGAGCTCCACTGAGCAACAGTGGGAGTAGCAAGGTGAGAGCAAGAAAACAGAAAAGAAAAAATAAGTAAACTAATCGTTTTTTTGGTAAGGATTAAAGCAGAGGGGACTTCCTTATTATGCTGGTTCAGCTAAGACTGAAATCTCCTGTTTTCAGGAAAACTGGTTTGTTTTGGGATCTATCTGCTTCCTTAAAGTTTCAACTTGTGCAGCATTTAGCATGAGTGACTCCATTTTGGTTTGATCTGATCTGTTGGAGTCTTGTTCAGGAGCTCAGTACAAATTAATGGCCTCCACAATTTTCGTTTAACAAAAGTGAATAAAGAAATTGTGTATATCCATACAATGGAATATTACTCACAAAGTAAGTACACTTTTTACATATAATTTATTGAGTTTTTATTATGTACCAAGCACTCTGCCAAATGCTTTAAACATGTAATCACAACAACTCACTGAGGTAGGAATAACTAGCCTTATTACACAGGTGATGAGGCTGAGTTTTGTAGAAGTTTAGTAACACATACAAGGTTACACAGCCAAGCTGTGTCAAAATCAGAGTTTAAACTTAGGTCTAGAGTAATGGCAAAAATAAGAGTGTTCAATCCCTACGCTGTATTTCTTGAATTCAAACAGGAGCTATACATTCCTGATGATAGTAAACATCCTACACTCTTGATGATAGGTTGATGATAGTAAACATCTCTGTTGATGAATTTCTTAGAAAACAAAGCTCTGGCTGTTCGCCGGTCGTGTTATCTGCCACTATAGTGCAATGGTTTAGAATGTGAACTGTAAATGTCAACAACCCAGGTGTGGATTCCCACTGCTACCACTTTCCAGTTGTGTGAGCTATTTAATCTTTCTGTTCTGTTATCTCTAAAATGGAGATAATAGAATCTGTCTCATTCTCTGATTGAACTTCCAACAGTTTCTGGCACATGATAAAATTTTACCCATCTTTCTTTAACTTCTTGCATTTAACTTTAAATGCTTCTTGTCTCTGTCAAGAAAGATAAGCCACTCTTTAAAAAATTTATTTAATTTAATGTGTTAAAGCCTGTTATATGCAATGTCCTGGACATTGTTGGGGATACAAAGATGAGTCAGATGGGAGAATCTCAGATGGCAGAATCCCTGTCTCCAGAAATTTTGCAATCTATTAAGCAAAAGCCATGCTCAGTCAATTCCATACTCTTAACATACATGTGACCTGTGCCTTGTGGTTGGTTGAACTTTATATTTAAATTTTTGACTTTGCAACATTCTAACATATTTTGCATTATGAAATACTTTGTCTGGGCCTATTCTCATTTAGGCCTTCTTAAATTATCAGCCTTTCCTCCTTGAGAGCAATATTTATTGATAATAATATTTCATTTTTTTTACTGTAAAAACTTAGTGAAACTTACCAAGCTTATCCCATTTTGAAATAATTTTTGTAAAGTCTTTTAAGTATTATCAAATTAATATGTAGTTATTGTAATGTTATACACAGTAATGGCCTGACTCTTTAGTGAGGGACAGACAGAATTACAGGTTGTGACAGCTTAAAGCAAACCAAGCTTTTCATGATGTGCAGGTGACCTCTTTTGCTTTCATGATTGACTGAATCTACTGAAGACAGAAGTAAAACCAGCTTCAATTTTGGTAACCCTGTATGTGTTACTGAACTCCAAAACCTGTATCATAAGGCTAGTTATTCCTATCTCATTGAGTTGCTGTGATTACATGTTTAAAGTATTTGGCACAATTCTTGGTACATAATAAAAACTCAATAAATTATACGTAAAAGTATACTCACTTTGTAATATTTCCTTGTATGGATGTACACAGTTTATTCACTTTTGTTAAACAGAAATTTTGGAGGCCATTATTTTGAACTGAGCTCCTGAACTTGTCTAAATTGATCATTTCACCCCTCTGCAGTGTTGCCTTTAGGAAGAGGCAAATAGGAAAACTACATCAGGCTCCCTGGTTTAGGGATCAGCATTGTGATAGAAGCTACACAGTAGAATGTTAGAGATTGAATTGTGTTTTCTCAAAATGCATATGCTGAAGTCCTAACGCCCAGCTCCTCAGAATGTGACCTTATTTGGAAGTGGCATTGTTGTATATGTGATTAGTTAAGATAAAGTCAGTAGGGTGGGCCCCAACCCAATATGGCTGATGTATTTATAAAAAGGGGAAATATGAACACAGAGATTCACACATAGAAATTGCCACATGAAGACTGGAGTTATACCGCCACAAACCAAGGAACTACAAGAAACCAGGAGAGACACCTGGAACAGATACCTCTCCGGTGTCCTCAGAGGGAGTCCGGAGCAGCCGGCATCTTGATTTCACACTTGAAGCCTCCAGAACTGCAAGACAATACACTTCTGGTGTTTAAGCCACTCAGTTGGGAGTATTTTGTTACAGCAGCCCTGGGGAACTTACGCAAGATGGGAGGGGAATTCTGTTTTCTTCTTTTGTTCTTTTCTCCGTTATGATACACAAATGCAAGTGCTCTTCTGCAACTTGATTTTTTTTTTTTAACTTAAGGATACAAAGATGTAATACTTCCCCCATGTTGCTTAAGGCCTACTATGGGAGGTAAAACAGATCAACTGGGAGGTCATGGCTTGAATCTAGGCTCTGTCACTTTATTCTGTAGTTCCAGGCATGTTACTTAGTTTCCCCAAATTTCAGTTTGTTTATCTATAATATGGAGATAATAATATCACTTACCAGTGTTATTGAATAGTTTGAGATAATGTGGGTAAATAGTGTGTGCTCACAAAATGCACCCATATCACAAGGCAACTACAGTTTAAGGCAGAATGATCTAGACAGGAACGGAAGTATAGCAGGTGCTTTGGGATCTCAGTGGGGAGAGATTTCACATATGCCTGGAAACCTGGGTGAAAGTGATGGCATTTAGGTTGGTCTTTAAATAATTGCAAATTGAGTCAGTGAGAAGGCACTCATGGTGAAAGAAACAGCATGAATGAAGGCAGTAGGTCTCCCAAACACAGGGCACATTCAACAAGTAGTGTGGCTTAGGCTGGAGTATTGGATATGAATTTCAGCTTAACTATCTTCCTCGAAGAGCTCTTTTGATGACACTGGTTTAGGTTCACACCTCCTCCCCATCCCTCTCCAGCACATTGCTGTATTTATTTCCTTCTTAATATATATCACATGTGGAGTCCTAATTAGGGAGGGGGAGTTGGGCTAGCAGGACCTAGGGAAAGCAAAAGGAGAAGGCAGATAAGCTATAAGCCCGCCTTTCTTCATGGCGCAGGACACATAGCCTTCCTGTGCAAATAATTCATGATCTTCTTACACCTAGCAACCCTTGGCTGATAGAAAAAGTCAAGTTAGCTCACTGCAACCTTGGCATTATCAATACTGTACAAAGCCCTCTTCAGCACACAGCACAAACACCATTCTATAAAATCCCCGGCAAGCCTTTGTCTCTTTGCAGTCAGTTCCTTTTTGCTGACCTGTCCATTGCACCCTTGCAACATATTTTCATGCTTTCTCTAATAAATCTACTTTTCTTTACCTACAACTGTTTTGGTAAATTCTTCGTACTGCCATGCCTGTAGCCCCAATAGTCGCTAATTACCAGTGATGTCACAAACTGTAATTCTCCTGTTTATCTGCCTGTTTACTTAACTATTGTCTGTTTCCCCTACTAGACAAGAACAGGGACTAACACTTTTATTCAGAACTGTCCCAGCATTTGACACAGGAGATGCCCAACAAATATTGAGCAAGGAAAAAAGGAAGGAAGAAAAGGAGAGGAGTGGGAGGTAGGAGGAGAAAGGAGGAAACTGCCCGGAGTAGTAGAGGAGTACCATCAAATCCGTTGAAGTACTAGCTTAGAACCAGAGGATGGAGGGGCTCTTGGAAGGAAGGGTTATTAAAAATCTCAGCTCAGGCTTCTGAATCAGAATTCCTAAGGGAATGATTTGGTAGTCTGCATGTACAACAACCACCCCAGGTGAGTCAGATTCAGGCAAATTTGGGAAATACTATATAGACCCAGCAGTACCAGCATCAGCTGGGAATTCATTCGAGAAAAAACTTCTGAGGCCCAATTCTCAACCTTCTGAATCAGGATCTGCATTTTAACAAGGTCCCCAGGAGATTGAAACGTGATTGAAATGTACTGAGAATTATGATCCTGTCTCTTACCATAATGTTGTTAGATGCCACCCACCGCTTTGCTTCTTCCAGGCTTGAGTGGAGAATTGGGCTAAATGTGTTTTTGAAATAATGGGAATCCTTGAGTAGAAATCAGGGATATAAATATTCCTACTCTATTTGGTGTCTATAGATAGATCTCAACTTCAACCATGAGACTTCCTTAAAACTGCAATACACAAAAAGTATTTTAACCAGCAGTTATTCTGGGACATTCTAGTTTGAAGCCAAAAATTATCTCCCACCCAAGAAAGGAACTTGAAAGACTCATACCAGTAACATAAATCACCACAACTAGAAAAAAAAAAAAGACTACACAGAACACATACACACACAAATAAACTCAGAGAAATAACATCTCCATTCAGGAAAATACTGAAATCTGTTTGTGGGGAAATCTTTAGGATAACTACAGAGGACTAAAGGAATAGGAACAAACCAAAATCCTTTAATGAATCATGGAATCTGTAAATTGGTATCAGATGTTCTCCAGTCAAAGCGCTGCAGAGAGCCCAAACAACACTCCAAATTCTTCCAAATAAGGCAGCCCCAGCTACTGCTCTTAAACACAATTGTGCTCTACCTGATTGTCTGTTTGGTTTAGAATGAACCAATTGTTTTCAGAATTAAAGTGCATTTCTACATATAAGATTAGAAGGATCATGAGGAAGGCGTCTTTAAACACACACACACACTTATTTACTGAGTCAAATTTTCCAGTGTATCATTTAGGGAAAAGGGTAGCATAAATCCAAGAAGCTGTTTTTGGTTTCATTTGGTGGTCAGGGAGCAAGGGGGATTTGTTTTCCTGTTGTAGCATAGCAACTTGATTTCAGTGCCGCTCCTGTCATATGTGTAAAGGGAGATACCAAATATCTCACAAGATAATTTTCCAGAAGGTGTAGAGATGGTCTTTAGTCAGCCTGTGAGCTCTCAGACATATACTAAAAAATAAATTACTTCAAGGAGTGTTTGAAGCAGAAACTTAAAAGAGTTAATAGTATAGAACTATAGACTCATAGAAAGAACTCTTAATGGAACATTAATTGGGACATTTACCAGTGTGACAATATATCCATCTCCTCTGCTCCAGGGGGGGTGGGGGTGCTGCCTGGGCTGGAGTTAGCTCCCTTAGGCCAGTTAACTCACATGATGAGCAGCTGCCTTAGTTTACCCCAGTGTGCCAACAAATATAGTTCTCTGTGTGTGACAAGTTGTGAAAAGATTAGGAAGCACTAGTGTGAATCACACCCATACTGTGGGCTTTGAAAATGTGTAAATAGATTGATGATTTTAGGTGGCACATAGGCGTATTATAAATGTAGAATTGCTTAGTGAGATCATTTCCCATTCAATTGTCTTTCAATTCATTGGAACACAGAAAGAGAAATGATCAGCGTGTTATCATATCTTCAAGTATTAATTTCTCATTTAACAAAGAGAAACTAGATCACAGGTATATTTTTGCTATTTAGATCTGAATAACTTTTTTTTTTTTTTTTTGAGACCGAGTCTCGCTCTGGGCCCAGGCTGGAGTGCAGTGACACAATCTCAGCAACCTCCACCTCCCGGGTTCAAGCAATTCTCCTGCCTCAGCCTCCTGAGTAGCTGGGACTATAGGCGCATGCTACCATGTCCAGCTAATTTTTGTATTGTTAGTAGAGACGGGGTTTCCCCGCGTTAGCCAGGATGGTCTTGATCTCCTGATCTCGTCGTGATCTGCCTGCCTCAGCCTCCCAAAGTGCTGGGATTAGAGGCGTGAGCTGCCGCGCCTGGTCTTGTTTTATTTTATTTTTGGTCATTGGTACTTGTTTTTCATTTACAGTAGTGATTTAAAGTTCATCTTAAAATAAACTTATTTAGACATAAAAGGGGGCTGATGCAAAGAAAATATTCCACAAAAAGTGGTACAACTTGTGTCTTTACCATATGGCAAAAATTGTGAAGCTCGTATTCAAATAACTGAAGTTCCAAAAGCATCATCCATTGAGTTGCTTGAATCCACTCTGCAATATCTCTGATAAGTCACTTAAAACCCTTCTAGACACAGCAGACTTATTATTAGTGCAATTTATTCCATTTTAGGAAAGGTTAAACTGTTAAAATTTTAACACTTTTAGTTGAAATCTGTTTTCAGGATCTTCCTATTATTAATTCCAATTTATCTCCCTGGAGCCCAGTGGAACAAATTTAATCACTCTCTACACTGAAACTCTCTTACGTATTGGAAAATGACTCTATGTTTAGTATCCACCCCCACACCATTATCATTCTTTGTCTCTTGGGACACATACACACTAGACCTCTTTTCATCAAGCCAAACAGCCTTCAGTTTTCCCCCTCTGACACAATTCTGATCATATTCACCCCCTGGCCATTCTTTTCTGGGCTTGTTCTAATTTATCAGTGTCTCTCTTAAACCGTGTGAATCAGTTAAACTATTTTGGTTGCATGTGGCAGAAAACCTAGTTTAAGCTAGCTTGCACAGTTTAAATCTCCAGAGTAAGATTCACTGAAGGCATGATTTGATACAGGGACTCACAGAAGACCCAAGAATCAATATTCACTGTCTCTCTTCTCTCCTAGCTCTGTTTTCTCCTAAGAAGGGCCTACATCTAGGCAGGCATTTCATTCAGCATAGCAAGATGGTTAAAGAGGTCCAGACTTACCTTCTTACAACCTCAAGTCTAGTACAGAAGAATGGGAATCTCTCAGAAATCCCAGAAAAAGTCTCACTACATCTCAGTAGCTCCGAATGTGTCAGATGCTTTCTCCTGGACCAATCACTCTCAGCAAAGGAGTGCAATATCCTGATTGGTCAGAAGCAAGGAGTAAAAACAACTTTATCAGCAGTACAGGGCTTTACATGGGGATAGAATTCATGTCCCAGAGGGAAAGCAAGTTGTGTTTACTAGAAAAACTCATATAATGATGTCCAGATAAAAACTCAGTACACTGGGTGAGGTATGACCAGAGAATAAAGCAACACAATCGCTTCCTTTGTTATGAACTTTATATGTCAACATGGGAGTAAGTGAGATAGAGTATTCTCCATTTGAAAACTATCAGGGGCTGTTATTTCTATCTTCTCTCTGTGCTGGTAGCCTATGCATGGTGGGGACATTATATCAATGTAAAACATTGTTTCTTGGTTTCCAGACCAAAGCATATAATTAAGATGAGCTGGTTTTAAAAGAAGAGATAGTTATATAATTGCTTACACTGATAGCAACCAGGTATGGGAGCTCACAGCAAGAAAGGAAATAGAAAAGCCATACCATGTGGTGGCTATAATTTAAAAAGCAAAAAGATAAAGTTTCCGACTTCAAAACTTCCTATAGAACTGCAGTAATCGAGGAAGATGACTGAACCACATGGCCAAATAGAAGCCTTTGTCCACCCCACAGGAACACCAATTTAACAACTACCTACACACAAAAAGCACCAATTTAACAACTCTCTAAACGCAAAAATCAGGTGGCAACCACAGACCCTGGTTTTAACTTTAAATTGCTGAAAGAGGCACTGAAGAGGGTAGGAAGGACAGTCTTGAATTGCTGACACCACCCCTCCCCTATCCCCTGGCAGGGCTGCATAGCATGGAGAGAGAAACTGTGCGCTTGAAGGAGGAGAGCACAGTGATTGTGGGATCCTGCTGTGAACTTAGTGCTGCCCTGTCACAGTGGAAAGCAAAACCAGGTTAAACTCTGTTGATGCCTGCCTATGAAGGGAGAGTCTAGACCAGCCCTAGCCAGAGGGAAATCGCCCATCCCAGGAGTCAGAACTTGACCTTGGCAAGCATCAAGGGCTAAAATGCTCTGAGGTCCTAAATAAACTTGAAATGCAGTCTAGGCCACAAGAGCTACAATTCCTAAGCAAGCACTAGTGCTGTGCTGGACATAGAACCAGTGGTCCTAGAACACCAGTCAGAGTGGCTAAGGAAGTGCTTATTCCACCCCTCCCGCAACCCCAGACAGCACAGCTTGCAGCAACAAAAGTGACTCTTTTTTTCTGCTTAAGCAGAAGAGAGCAAAGAGAAAAGAGGACTTTGTCTTGTATCTTGGATAGTAGCTCAGCCATTAAAAGATAGGGCAGCAGGGAGAGTCATAAGGCCACCATTCCAGGTCCTAGCTCCCAGACAATGTGTCTAGTCACACTCTGGGCCAGAAGGGAACCTACTGCCTTGAAGGGAAGGACCCAGTCCTGGCAGGATTTATCATTTGCTGACTAAACAGCCCTTGGGCTCTCAAAAACCAGCAGCAATACCCAGGCAGTAAGCCATGAGCCTTGGGTGAGTCTTGAAGAGTCTTCAGGTATCAGCTCAACTACAGTGGACTAGAGCACCAGGTGGGCTCTTGGGGTCCTCAGTTCCAGGACTTGGCTCTTGGGCAGCATTTCTGGACCTGCCCTGGACCAGAGGAAAACCCACTGCTCTGAAGGGTGAGTCCTAGGCCTGGCAGCATTCTTCAAAAGCTGATTGAATGCCTTGGACGTTAAGTGAACACTGGTGGTAACTTGGCAGTACCCGGTGGGACTGTGGTGGTGGCCACAGGGAGAGTGCCACCTGCCTGTGGGAAGGGGAGGCAATAGTGAGAAGGACTTTGTTTCATGGTTTTTTGTGCCAGCTTAGCCTCAATAGAATAGAGTACCAGGTAGATTTCTAATGACTCCAGTTCCTGGCTGCTGGATGCCATCTCTGGACCTGCCTGGGGCCTGAGAGAATTTGCCACCCTGAAGAGTAGGACCCAAGACTGGCTGGTTTCACCACCTCCTGATCATAGAGCCCCAGGGCCTTGAACAGACACAGGCAGTAGCCAGGTAGGGGTTAAACCTGGCCTTGGGTGAGACCCAGTGCTGTGCTGGCTTCAGATCTGACCAAGCACAGTCCCAGTGGTGGTGGCCACAGGTGTGCTTGTGTCTCCCCACTCTCAACCCAGGCAGTTCAGCAGAGACAGAGAGAGAGAGAGCAAGAGAAAGAGAGAGGGACAGACTCTGTTGGAGAGAAAGTAAGGGAAGAGAACAAGAGTTTCTTGCCTGGTAATCCAGAGAATACTTGATCTTATCCAACACCACCAAGTCAGTACCTCTATGAGTCTGCAAGAACCACAGGATTATTGGGCTTGGGGACCAAGTCCCTTCAAATACCTGGGAAGCCTTCCCAAGAAAGACAGACACAAACAAGTCCAGACTACAAAGACTACAATAAGTACTGAACTTTTCAATGCCCAGACTCCGATGAACATCCACAAGCACCAAGACAAATCCTGGAGAAACAGGTATGTGACCTTTCAGACAGAGAATTCAAAATAGCTGTTTTGAGAAAACTCAAAGAAATTCAAGATAACACAGAGAGGAAATTTGGGATTCTATCATAAATTTAATAGATTGAAATAATTTAAAAGAATCAAGCAGAAATCCTGGAGTTGAAAAAATGCAATTAACACACTGAAGAATGCATGTAAGTCTCTTAATAGCAAACTTGATCAAGCAGAAGAAAGAATTGATGAGTTTGAAGACAGGCTATTCGAAAATATACAGTCAGAGGAGACAAAAGAAAAAAGAATGAAAAAGAATGAACCACATCTACAAGATGTAGAAAATAGCCTCAGAAGGGCAAATCTAAGAGTTATTGGTCTTAAAGAGAAGGTAGAGGAAGAGATAAAGAGATAAGGGCAGAAAGTTTATTCAAAGGGATGATAACAGAGAACTTCCCAAACCTAAGGAAAGATATCAACATTCAAGTAAAAGAAGATTATAGAACATCAAGCAGATTTAACCCAAAGAAGACTATCTCAAGGCATTTAATACTCAAACTCCCAAAGGTCGAGGATAAAGAAAGGATCCCAAAAGCAGCAAGATAAAGGAAATAACATACAAGGGAGCTCCTATACGTCTGGCAGCAGACTTCTTAGTGGAAACCTTACAGGCCAGGAGAGAGTGGCTGAGAGAAGAAAACTTTCACCCTAGAGTAGTATATCTAGCAAAAAATATCCTTCGAATATGAAGGACAAATAAAGACTTTTCTGGCCAGGTGCAGTGGCTCACGCTTGTAATCCCAGCACTTTGGGAGGCTGAGGTGGGTGGATCACCTGAGGTCAGGAGTTCAAGACCAGCCTGGCCAACATGGCAAAACCCTGTCTCTACTAAAAATACAAAAATTAGCTGGGCATGGTGGTGAACGCCTGTAATCCCTGCTACTTGGGAGGCTGAGGAAGGAGAATTGCTTGAACCTGGGAGGCAGAGGTTGCAGGGAGCCAAGATCGTGCCACTACACTCCAGCCTGGGCAACAGAGCAAGACTCCATCTCACAAAAAAAAAAAAAAAAAAAAAAAAAGACTTTTCCAAACAAACAAAAGCTGAGGGATTTCATCAACACCAGACGTGTCCTTCAAGAAATGCTAAAGGAAGTTCTTCAATCCAAAACCTGAATAGAACAATAACAGGTAATGAGATTGAAACCATAATACAAAGTCTGTTAGCAAGCAAAAGTCTAGGATTCAATGGCTTCGCTTCCCTGCTGAATTCTACCAAACATTTAAAGAGGAACTAATACCAATCCTACTCAAACTATTCTAAAAAACAGAGGAGGGAATACTTTCTCATTCATTCTATGGTGCCAGCATGACCCTGATGCCAAAACCAGACAAAGAAACATCAAAACAAAACAAAACAAAACAAAACAAAAAGACAGAAAAGTAAAGAAAAAAAACCACAGGCCAATATCCCTGAAGAATATTGATGCAAAAATCCTAGCAAACAAAATACTAGCAAACTGAATTCAACAACACATTAGAAAGATCATTCATCATGATAGATATGATTTATCCCAGAGATTCAAGGATGGTTCAACACACACAAATCAACCAATGTGATGTATCATATCAACAGAATAAAGGACAAAAATCATATGAACATTTCAATTGATACTGAAAAAGCATATGATAAAGTTCAATATCCTTTCATGACAAAAACCTTAAAAAAATTGGGGATAGAAGGAACATACCTCAACATAATAAATGACGTATATGACAGACCCATAACTAGTATCACACTGAATGAGGAAAAACTGAAAAACTTTCCTCTAATATCTGGAACATGACAAGGATGCCTGCTGTCACCGCTGTTATTCAGCATAATACTGAAAGTCCTAACTAGAGCAGTCGGACAAGAAAAAGAAGTAAAGGGCATCCAAATTGGAAAGGAAGAAATCGAATTATCCTTGCTTGCAGATGATATGATCTTATATTTGAAAAAGCCTAAGGTCTCCTCCAGAAAATTATTAGAATTGACAAACAAATTCAGTAAAGTTGCAGGATACCAAATCAACATACAAAAATCAGTAGCATTTCTATTTACCAACAGTGAAAAATCTGAAAAGGAAATCAAGAAAGTAATCCCATTTACAATAGATGCACATAAAATTAATTACCTAGGAATTAATTTAACCAAAGAAATGAAAGATCTCTCAATGAAAACTATGAAACATTGATGAAAGAAACTAAAGAGGACACAAAATAATAGAAAGATATTCCATGTTCATGGATTGGAAGAATCAATATTGTTAAAATGTCCGTACAACCCAAAGCAATCTACTGATTCAATGCCATCCCTATAAAAACACCAATTACATTCTTCACAGAAATGGAAAAATGAATCCTAAAATTTATATGGAACACAAAAGACCTAGATTAGCCAAAGCTATCCTGAGCAAAAAGAAGAAAGCTGGAATAATCACATTACCTGATTTCGAATTATACCACAGAGTTATAGTATCCAAAACAGTGTAATACTGGAATGAAAACAGACACATAGACCAATGGAACAAGATGGAGAGCCCAGAAGCAAATTCATACATCTCCAGTGAACTCCTTTTCAACAAAGATGCCAAGAACATTGATGAAAAGACAATCTTCAATAAATAGTGCTGGGAAAATGGAATATCCACATGCGGAAGAATGAAACTAGACCTGTATCTCTAGCCATATACAAAAATCAAGATGGATTAAAGACCTAAATCTAGGACCTCAAACCATGAAACTACTAAAAGAAAACATTGAGAAAACTCTTAAATCTAGACTTAAATCTAGGACCTCAAATGATGAAACTACTAAAAGAAAACACTGGGCAGTGGGTAAAGATTTCTTGAGTAATACCCCACAAGCACAGGCAACCAAAGCAAAAATGGACAAATGGGATCACATCAAGTTAAGAACTTCTGCAAAAGACACAAAACAACAACAAAGTGAAGAGGCAACCCACAGAATGAGAGAAAATATTTGCAAACTACCCATCTGATAAGGAATTAATAACAAGAATATATAATGAACTCAAATGACTTTACAGGAAACAATCTAATAATTCAATCAAAAATGGGCAAAAGATCTGAATAGATATTACTAAAAGAAGACATACAAATAGCAAACAGGTTTATGAAAAGGTGCTCAACATCACTGATCATCAGATAAATGCAAATCAATACTACAAGGAAATATTATCTCACCCCAGTTAAAAAGGTTTTTATTCAAAAGACAAGCAATCACAAATGTTATTGAAGATGTGGAGAAAAGGGGAACCTTGTACACTGTTGGTAGAAATGTAATTTAGTAAAACCACTATGGAGAACAATTTCGAGATTCCTCAAAAAACTTAAAATATAGGTCCCACACAATCCAGCAATTCTGCAGCTAAGCATATACCCCAAAGAAAGGAAATCAGTATATCAAAGATATATCTGCACTTTCATATTTATTGCAGCACTATTCACAGTACCCAAGATTTGGAAGAGTATCAGTCCATCCTCACACTGCTATGAAGAAATACCAGAGACTGGGTAATTTATAAAGGAAAGAGGTTTAATTGACTTACAGTTCCACATGGCTGGGGACACCTCAGGAAACATACAATCATGGCACAAGGCAAAGGAGAAGCAGGTGCCTTCTTCACAGGGCGGCAGGATGGAGTGAGTGCAACCAGAGGAAATGTCAGACGCTTATAAAACCATTGGAACACATGAGACTCACTCATTATCACTAGAACGGCATGGGGGAAACTGCCCCCATGATCCAATTATCTCCACCTAGTCCTGCCCTTGACACATGGGGATTATTACAATTCAAGGTAAGACCTGGCTGGGGACACGGAGCCAAACTGTATCAGGAAGCAACCCAAGTTTTCATTAATAGATGAATGGATAAAGAAAATGTGGTACATATACACAATGGAGTATGATTCAGAGCCTGTCATTTGCAGCAACATGGATGGAACTGAAAGTCACTAACTAAAATAAGCCAGGCACAGAAAGACAAACTTTGCATGTTCTCACTTATTTGTGGGAGCTAAAAATAAAAAGAATTGAACTCATGGAAATAGAGGGTGGAAGGATGGTTACCAGAGGCTGGGAATGATAGTGGAGGGATGGGGGGAAAATGGGGATTGTTAATGGGTACAAAAAATATTTAGAAAAAATGAATAAAATCTTGTATTTGGTAGTGCAACAGGGTGATTATAATCAATAATAACTTTATAGTATATTTAAAAATAACTCAAAGGGTATAACTGGTTTGTTTGTAACACAAAGAATAAATGCTTGAGGTGATGGATATCCCATTTACCCTGATGTGATTATTATGTATTACATGCCTGTATTAAAATACCTCATGTACTCCATAAATATATATACCTACTATGTACCCACAAAAATTAAAAGCAAAAAATTATTTTGGCCAGGTGCGGTGGCTCACGCCTGTAATCCCAGCACTTTAGGTGGCCAAGGTGGGTGGATCACGAGATCAGGAGTTCGAGACCAGCCTAGCCAATATGGCGAAACCCTGTCTCTAGTAGGTATACAAAAACTAGCCAGGTGTGGTGGCACATGCCTGTAGTCCCAGCTACTAGGGAGGCTGAGGCAGAAGAATCGCTTGAACCTGGGAGGCAGAGGTTGCAGTGAGCCAAGATTGTGCCACTACACTCCAGCCTGGGCAACAGACGGAGATTCTGTCTCGAAAGAAAGAAAGGAAGAAAGGAAGAAAGGAAGAACCTTCTGCACTTCAAAAGACGCCATTAAGAAAATGAAAAGGGCCAGGTTGTCTTGGCTCATGCCTGTAATCTCAGCACTTTGGGAGTCCTAGGAGAGAGAATGCTTAAGGCCAGCAGTTCAAGATCATCCTAGGCAAAATGGAGAGGACATATCTCTACAAAAAATTTAAAATTAACCAGCCATAGTGGCATGTGCCTGTAGTCTCAACTGCTTGGGAGGCTAAGGCAGGAGGATCACTTTAGCCCAGGACTTCAAGGATACAGCAAGCTAAAAAGATGCCACTGTACTCCAGCCTGAACAACAGAGTGAGACCTCACCTCTAAAAAATAAAATAAATTTTAAAATGTTTTTTAAAAGAAAATGAAAAGATAAGCCACAGAATGGGGGAAAATATTTTCAAGTCATATATTTAACAAATGACTAGTATCTAGAATATATAAAGAACTTCTTCAAATCAACAATTTTAAAAACTCAATTTTTAAGACAAAAGAATGGATGGACATACCAGCAAAGAAAATATGCAAGTGACTAATATGCACATGAAAAGATGATCAACATCATTAATTATTAGGAAAATGGAAATTAAAACCACAATGAGATACTACTTCACACCCACTAGAATGACTATAATCAAAAAGTCAGACAATACCAAGTGTGGGCAATAATGTGAAGAAAATGGAATTCTCTACACTGCTAATGGGAATTTTAAATGATAGGGCCACTTTTCAAAAGAGTCTGGCAGTTTTCTTTAAAAATTAAACATAAATTGGCCGGGCGCGGTGGCTCAAGCCTGTAATCCCAGCACTTTGGGAGGCCGAGACGGGCGGATCACGAGGTCAGGAGATAGAGACCATCCTGGCTAACACGGTGAAACCCCGTCTCTACTAAAAAATACAAAAAACAAGCCAGGCAAGGTGGCGGGCGCCTGTAGTCCCAGCTACTCGGGAGGCTGAGGCAGGAGAATGGCGTAAACCCGGGAGGCGGAGCTTGCAGTGAGCTGAGATCCGGCCACTGCACTCCAGCCCAGGCGACAGAGCGAGACTCCGTCTCAAAAAAAAAAAAAAATTAAACATAAATTAACTGCCTGGTATGGTAGCTCATGCTTGTAATCCCAGCACTTTGGGAGAATGAGGAGGGAGGATTTCTCGAGCCCAAGAGTTCAAGACTACAGTAGGCTATGATCTTGCCACTGCACCCCAGCCTAGGCAACAGAGTGAGACGCTGTCTCAAAAAAGAATAACATAATTTTACCATACAATACAGCAATTCCACTTCTGGATATTGACCCAGAGAAATGATGATATATACCCACACAAAGACTCGCACATAAATGTTCACAGCAACATTATTTATAATAGTGAAGGTAGAGGTTGCAGTGAGTCGAGATCGCTGCATTGCACTCCAGCCTGGGCAACAAGAGTCAAACTCCATCTCAAAAAAAAAAAAAAAAAAACCCAACAACAAAAAATCAAAAAATATAAAAATTAGCCAGGTGTGATAGTGCACACCTGTAATCCCAGCTACTCAGGAGGCTGAGCCAGGAAAATTGCTTCAACTCAAGAGGTGGAGGTTGCAGTGAGCCAAGATCGTGCCACTGAAATCCAGTGGCTGACAGAGTGAGACTGCAGTCTCAAAAAAAAAAAAAAAAAAAATATATATATATATATATATATATATATACACACACATACACACACATATATACACAATTTAGTGAGTGTTTTTTGTGTTTTTTGTTTTTGCTTTTTTTTTTTTGAGGTAGAATCCCACTCTGTTGCCCAGGCTGGAGTGCAGTGACGTGATCTCAGCTTACTGCAACCTCTGCCTCCTGGATTCAAACAATTCTCCTGCCTCAATCTCCCAAATAGCTGGGATTACAGGCATGCAGCACTACACCTAGCTACTTTTTGTATTTTTAGTACAGATGGGGTTTCACCATGTTGACCGGGGTGGTCTCAAACTCCTGGCCTCAAGTGACCCCACTGCCTCGGCCTCCCAAAGTGCTGAGATTACAGGCATCAGCCACCGCACCTGGCCTGAATTGTATACTTAAAATAGGTAAATTTTATGGTATGTAAATAGTATCTCATTAAAGTTGTTTTTAAAAGCAGAATACTCATAGCCACCTATAAATAAATGTTGTAAGTAAAGAAAATAATTTTTTTTTTTTTTTTTTGAGGCAGAATCTTTCCCTGTTGCCCAGGCTAGAGTGCAGTGTCATGATCATAGCTCAGTGCAGCCTCAAACTCCTGGGCTCAAGCAATCCTCCTGCCTCAGCCTCCTGAGTAGCTAGATCTACAGGTGCAAGCCACTACGCCCAGCTAACTTTTAAATTTTTTGTACAGATGAGATCTTGCTATATTTCTCAGGCTGGTCTTGAATTCCTGGACTCCAGTGATTCTTCTTCTTGGCTTCCCAAAATGCTGGGATTACAGGCATGATCTACCACACCTGGCCCAAGAAAACATAATTAAGTTCCAACTAGGTGGTGAAATTATGAATGATTTTTATACTTTATGTTTTTCTGTATTTTACAAGTAAAAATATTTTTCATACCTGAAGAAACAACAATGACAATTTTAAAAATTATCCTCTGAGAGGCAAACATAAACTCACTCCATAACAAACCAGAGGAGAACTGTGTAAAGTCACCTTGATAAAGAGACAGAATTACTCTCAGGCCTTATGTGGCAGTAACCTGATTAAAGTTAATGACGTGTAAAGAATGAAGAACCAGGCTGGTTGCCGTAGTTTACACCTGTAATCCCAGCACTTAAGGAAGCCAAAGTAGAAGAATTGCTTGAACTCAGGAGTTTCAGACCAGCCTGGGCAATATAGCGAAGCCCCATCTCTATTAAAAATTAGCCTGGCATGGTGGCATATGCCTGTAGTTCCAGCTACTTACGAGGCTGAGGTGAGAGTATCACCTGAGCCCTGGAAGTTGAGGCTGCAGTGAGCTGTGATTGTGCCACTGCACTCCAGCCTGAGTGACAAGAGTGAGACCCTGCCTCAAAAGAGAAAAGAGAGAGAAAGAAAGGAAGGAAGCGATAAAGAGAGAGAGAAAGAAAAGGAGAAAGAAAGAAGAATCAATCAGCAGAGAACATTCATCAATAAAGAAAGCAAAGAAAACAGTTGCAGAGGCAAGCATTTCAGGGCTTAACCAATCCCATGCAGCAAGGTGAGGGCTGGTCACAGAGCCGGCATGTATAACCCCATGGTGGAGATGGACACCATACATCTCACAGAACTTTAGAACATTAGGCATTCTAACTGTGTGTCTTAGTCTATTCCTTCTGCTGTAACAAAAATACCATAAACTGGGTGCCTTATAAACAACAGAAATTCCCACAGGTCCGGAGGCTGGGAAGTCCAAGATCAAGGCCGCACATCTGCTTTCTAGCTCATGGACAATTTCTCTCTGTCTTCTCGCAATGGAAGGGGTGAGAGATCTCTTGGGCCTTGGGTCAGCTCACCTTTCTTGGTGACAATCCAATTTTGAAAAGAATGTTTCATTCAATCTTCATTATAAAGACATCCAAGACACCAAAACACATTAAAAGTATTATATGTTCAGCATATTTTATTTAATAACTCACTCACTGGAAGAATTTAAATTATTTAAATCTTGTACCAATTGGCCCCAGACCATCCAGTTATATGAATGAAAATTCTAGCACTAGCTGGTTCAGTTTCACTCTAGTCATAAGACCCATCCTGGTTAGAGAGCTTCCTTCTAATGACTGTTGGTGGCATCAATGCTAGAAAGAGCCTTTGGCTCTGTACCTAAGTCCTCTGCTTCCAGGGACAATGGAGCGTATCTGAGTGTGAGCTATAGTGTCCTGCAATATATAGGCACTGACCTTTTGTCCTGGTTTATAATTTCTATTCTTATTCTCATATGAGACTTTGAGGCCAAAACACTGTGCCTCATTCTGTCTGCCCTCTACCTCCTTTCATAAACCCCCATTCTAACGGTACCCCAGTGAAATCCCTGCTCTGATCCTGGATGAATCTTTTGATTGCAGCGCTTGTTGGATGCTCTGAACCACCTTTTCCTAGTATAGTGGTTCTCACACTTGGTTTCTGTGATACAGCAATTCAGTTCTAATGCTGATCACCCAGAGTTAGCATCAGAATCCATAGGTTTACAGGAAGTCCTCGATAAGACTGCCCTCATTTCAATGCCAGCTGCAAGTTCAGGAGTCCCCAGGTCACCTGCACTTCTGACCAGCTGGCTACAAATTTGGGAGTTCCTACTATCTTTTCAGGTTCAATGATTTGCCAGAATGACTTAGAGAATTCAAGAAAGTACTATTGTTATGATTACAGTTTTATTGCAAGCGACACAAACTGGGACCAGCTGAATGACAATACACATAGGGTGGGATCTAGGAGGGTCCCAGATGCAGAACTTCCATGCCATCTCCCCAAGGAGTCAGGATACATCAGTATCCCTGCATAGGAAGCTCCCCCAAGCCTTAGTGCCCAGAGTTTTAATAGATATGATTGATTGAATCATTGGCCGCATGATTGAACTGAGTCTCCAGCCACCTTCCCCACGCTGGAGGTTGGACTAATATCACTGTTGTTCAAAGACGCAACCTTCTAATCACATGGCTGGTCTTCTTAGCATGTCTAGTTCTCATTCTGAGTCATTGCCTTAGTGTAAACTCAGGTGTGGTCCAAGGGCCCACCATGAATAACAAAGACATTACCATCACTGAAGGGAATTCTAAGAATTTGAAATCTCCCTCTCTGGAACTGTAGACAATGCCAGCCAAATCCTTTCTTATAGAACAGTTGCATGTTGCAATCACTTAAGAAGGTTTTTTAAAATGTTCATGCCTGGACCCCACCAAAAGAGTCTCATTTAATTGGTCTGGGGAACAACCTGAATATGAAGATCTTTAAAACCCCCAGATGATTCTAACATACTGCTTTGTTCCATTCAGGCTGCTATTTAAAAATACTGTAAATTGTGTGACTTATAAACAGCAGAAATTTATTTCTCACGGTTCTGGAGGCTGGGAAACTCAAGATACATGCAACAGCAGATTTTGTGTCTGATGAGGACCTACTTCTTAATTCATAGATAGCTGTCTTGCTGGATCTTTAAATGGTAGAAAGGGCAAGGAAGCTCTCTGGGACTTCTTTTATAAAGGTATTAATCCCATTTATGAGGACTATACCTTCATGACCTAATCACCTCCCAAAGGCCTCATCTCCAAATATCACATTGAGTATTAGGATTTAACATATGAATTAGGGTGAGTACATACACATTTAGTCTGTAGCACATACCCTATAAGCTGTGCTGCTGACTCTCCTTCATCCTCTTACTATGAACTCCTAGGATCTGTGTGCTCCTCCAAATTAGACTGGACTTGTTAGTTTAGTTAACAGAGCTCACAACATGCCACTTGGCTCGGGCCAGACATCTTATGATCCAAGTTAAGTCTAGGGCCTCTGTGTTGCACAACTCCACGGGGCCCAATTCATATTATACTCTGTGTAAATGGCGCCCCCGGATTTATGCAGTGTACACATTACACTGTATAATGGGGCAAAGTCTTGTTCAGTCACCACCCATCAAGTTTGCACCAAGCAAATTTGCCAAATGACCAACTTATCAGGTTTATCAATTTTACTTACATGTTTATTAGCCCTATCAGGAATATTTTCATAGTTCTATCAGCTTTAAATTTTAAGTTTAAAACCATCTAAAAGTAAATCAGAATTTAGCTAAAATGACTTTGTATATTAAGAAGAAAGTATGGACTGAAGGTCTCCTATAGTAGATGCTGAAATTTTGAAAAGCTGAACATTTTGTGAAAGCCCATAGTGAATTTAACATTCTTATTAAATTCACTATTAGTAAACTTTGTAAATTCATGTAAATTTGACATGTCAGATTATTCTATAGATTAGCTTTCAGAAAACCGGCTTTCAGTGAGTGGGAATTCTTGAAATTATTTTCTCAGCTTCTTCTTGTGAGAAAGAAGGACTTTTTCAAATTATCTAAAACAATTGCTTTTGTGAGAATGAGTTATACCCTAGTATTTTCCAACAATATTTCCTTGTATAGAATGCAATTTGGAGATTTCATTTTGAAAACATTTAAAATAGAAAGGGCAGGAATAAACAGTATTAAAATATGAACCACTTGTGAGAACCAAGGCCTTTTCCCAAGGGACTGGGAGGTGCTCCCCGGCAATGAAACAATAAACTTTTCCAGCAGAAAAAAAAATTTAGCAAAACTTGGCAACTATGGTGGGGTAAGAGGTTGTACTCAACATTAAGGTCCCAATGTGATACATTTCCTAAGCATAAACAGTGACTGCCTTTAGCCTTACAAAGTCAATTCAAGGTACTTATGTGGGTCATTTTTTGTTCATTTACCTGAGGAAAAAATATTAGAAAGCTCTTTCTACCTCATACTAGAATAGGAAATAATTTTTAGCAATCTTCCTTTTCTTTTTTCCCCATTTTTTCAAGGAAAGAAGATTCAAATTTGTGGCTATAATTGCATTTTAAGCTACCTAAGAAAATTGCTTGTGAGAAAACAGTTGCCTTCTAAAAATAAAACAAAGCAACCTAATGCAAACATGTCTAGCCCTAGCTTTGAAAGTTCTCCCTGAATTCCAAACCTCTCGTTTTCAGTTTGTTTCTGAGTTTGTTGATGAACTAGCCAACCCTGAGGATTGACACTGCAGGACTCAATAAAAATCCTTACAAATATACAGGTATGGTTGGTTGCTTTTGAAAAATAAAATTTCCCAGCTCATTCCACAACCTCAATTATCTCATACTGCTGGAGGGTCTGGAAATACAGAGCCAAAGTTAAGGATTCCAGCAGTCAGTTTCCAAAGTGTCATTGGAGTGGGCTAAAGGTGCACATTAGTTTGGTCTTACACCTCCTGTTCATTTTCAAGAGCGTGAATACTTGCAGTGATTTATCTGTGAAATGTGCAGCTTGGAGTTGGATGTGGGGAAGCCACATAATGCTGTCAATGCTTCAGCCTGGAGTAAATAAAATGGTGAAATATATTTAGCAAGCAATAATGCAAGGCATTGAGGAACAGAAATAAAAAGAAGAAACTGTCTTTACACGAATAGAGAACTTTACAAAATACCATGTATTCGCAAAAAGGAAATAATTACAGAAAATATAAACAGATGGAAAAAAAAAAAAAACAGGAAGTCTTCCAAGTTCCAAATTTCCATTCTGCTTCCAGCTCCAAAAAGGCAGGTCAGTTTCTCAGGAACTTTATTCCCTCCCATTTTCCAGCCTGTCTTCGTGTGTAAGTGACCAATTCTAGATAAAATGAAAAAAGTGGCTTAGATGATAATATCTTCCCGGGTCAAGGCCAATGTGAAGATTCAAGTCAGGGTTAAGATTGGAGTTAGTGATTCCCTTCCTTTTCCCAGATGCCCCTAAAGAAGGACTTTGGTAGGACTGTGGTGCCTGATATAAAGAAGATTTTCCCTTCCAAAAAATGCTGCTTTCCTAGTTTTGCTTTTCTCTAACATAGATTGGGCTTGCACACAAGTATTAATTTACTTCAAAGGACTTGGAAAGTCTAATCAAAAACTGACTTTATAACTGACTTTGCCACAGAATGCAAACAAAAACCAGCCAAATTAGTTTGCGTGCAGAGATATATCCAATGATATATCTAATATCACCTAAATGCGAACTTTTTTAGCCTGGCATGGTGGCTTATGCCTGTAATCCCAGCACTTTGGGAGGCAGAGGTGGGCGGATCACTTGAGATCAGGAGTTCAAAACCAGCCTGTCCAACATGGTGAAACCCTATCTCTACTAAAAATACAAAAATCAGCGGGGCATAGTGGCACATGCCTGTAATCCCAGCTACTTGGGAGGCTGAGGCACAAGAATCATTTGAACCTGGGAGGTGGAGGTTGCAGTGAGCTGAGATCACACCACTACACTCCAGTCTGAGCAACAGAGTGAGACTCCATCTCAAACAAACAAACAAAAATAAAAGTGCACTTTCTGCAGTACTCTCAGAGTTCCTCTTCTCACCATCCCCTCTTCTTGCATAATTGTATTCAGGCCTTTGCTTCCATTGCCACCTATATATTGATGACCCCCATCTTATCACTCTCTTAAGTTTTAATCTCATACATTTGAGGATCTTTGGAGAAGCAGAGAGTGAGGGATCCAGAGCCTTCAGTTTTAGAAACTTTTTTGCTCCTTCAATGTTCTAAAGAAACTTTAAATATACATACAAGCTGTTATCTGCTCTGCTTGGCACTGTAATGTTCATATTATTGGCTGTATTTTCAATTAGATAAATTTTCTTCTAAGTCAATTGATATGGTTTGGGTCTATGTCCCCACCCAAATCTCATGTCTAGTTGTAATCCCCAATGTTGGAGGTTGGGCCTGGTGGGAAGTGAATGGAACATGGGGTCGTGCATCCATTTTGGTGCTATTCTCATGACAATGCGTGCATTATCATGTGATCTGGTTGTTTAAAAGTTTGTAGTACGTCCCCACCTCTCTCTTCTCTCCTGCTCCAGCCATGTCAGATGTGCCTGCTTCCCTTGGCCTTCCACCACAATTGAAAGTTTCCCGAGGCCTCCCCAGTCATGCTTCCTGTACAGCCTGTGGAACCGTAAGCCAATGAAACCTCTTTTCTTTATAAATTACCCAGTCTCAGGTAATTCTTTATAGCAGTGCAAGAACAGACTAATAATTGATATTCAGGTAGACAGGTTAGGAATCCTACAATTTCCTTAAACTGTAGGCCATCATTTCATAGCAGAATTGATAGGATGTGTAATACATAGAAAATGCTAAAGCAATAGTGTGCAGAGGATGGTTAATGACTTCTTTCTTATATTTTTAATACTCATACTAATATTTATATTGATTTGTATTAATATCAGGTAGGATTAACATTGGCTGCAGGTGAAAGAAGCCTTCACCAAATTACAGTTTACTTCTGCCTTCAAGGGCATCTGAAGGTTGATAATCCAGGGTTGGGATGGTTGTTTTGCTTTAACAAGGCCTCAGGAAGAAGTTCTTCCTAGCTCTCTTGTCTTCCAACTGCCCCAGCCTGTGGCCTCCATCCTCATGGTGCAATGTGATGGTTGAAGCATCAGCCATCATATCCATGTTCCCAGGAATAGGCAATGGGCACTCACATGGTGTAATGAGGATGTTTTCCTGGAAGCTGTCCAATAACACTTCTACTTATAAGTCACTGGCCAGAACTTATTGCCATTGCTCTTCACAGTGGAGAGAAAAGCTGGACAATGCAGGCTTTATTCCAGGCAGCTTTGTGTCCAGTTCAGCATCGTGCTGCAATTTCTACAGAAGGAATGGAGAATAGATCCGGGGAGGGAGCAACCAGCAATCTTGGCAACATTGTTTTCTGAACACTAAATAAAACCAGTAGAAAATATCTAGATTGATTGGAGGACACCGGGATGGGACTGTTAGTTTCGCATGAAGATTTAGTGGAGAAACAATGTATTTGTATGAATGAAATGAAATGAATGGCCTGGCAGGGTTCTTTTCAAGGGCTCTCATGCGTGCTCAGCCTCAGATGCATCACATCGGTAGCATCCTGTGCACCACGAGGACTTAGGGACCCACCAGCCATTTTCTTGTGAGACAGCAGCCAGCCAGCCCCCACCCGGGGAGCTCAGAGAGCCAGACAGCCCTAAGCAGCTGCGTCTGGTGGACGAACTTTTCTGAGTGGCTGCCAGTTTGTGATGGTCCCCACAGAAGCGCCTCTGTTATTTTGTGCAGTGCGTCTCTAAGTATTCCAGTGAGGACACCCACCACTTCTCTTGAATGTACAGACTCCTCTGTGGGGGTTTTTCTCCCTGCTTGTCAGCTTCAGTCTTCCTTTGTTCAGAATCTTTCCTCTTCCTCTGGACTTAGCCCTTCAACACGACCACAACCTCAAGAATGTGATTTTGCACTTACAACGTTCTATGAAATCCAGCAAAACAGCCTCAGTAGACAACACTTCTACTTAAGGAGATTATTGTTTTTCTCTTCTCTTGTTTAAATCTAGCATAGACATCTTTATCAAGTACATGGATATGTCTTAAGTGACTTCTTGGCATTTCTAAGCTTTAATATGCCTTAGATTAAAGGTGTTTAAAAAGGAGAAAACAAAGACAAATGTTGAACTCTCCTTCAAACTAAAAAATTGTGCTGAACTCCTTAATATTTGAAATATTGATATTCTGAGAGGTAAAAGAATGTTAAGTAAACATTTCACATAGACAAATAATTTACTGTCCTAATCATCTTTTAGAAATGCTTTGCTCGTAAAGAGACTTCACAGCTGCCTTTCTAGTTTAGGTTTCAATCTGTACATCAAATGAGTAATTCAGCAGAACATCTTGGTACAGAGTTCAAGAAGCTGTTAAGAATAGCTGCTTGGGGAGGGTCATTTGCACCCAGGAGTTCTAGATTACAATGAGCCATGATTGCACCACTGCACTCCAGCCTGGGCGAAAAAGCAAGACACTGTCTCATTAAATTAAAAAAATAAATAAATAGAAAAAGAAAGAACAGAAAAAAAATGGCTGCCTGTATATCCCCAGGGAACTGAAGCAGTGCCCTTGAGCATGCCTACAGGCCAAGAACTGCACTCTGACAACATCTCATTAAATGGGCAAGAAATAAAAACAGAAAAAGGAGGACCTTTTCCCATCCCAATGAAAACGGATGGAGGCATTGTGGAAAGGGCAAGGTTTTAGCGATATATCAGCCTAGGTTCAGATTTCAGGTCTTCACTTACTAACTACACTATGAGCAAGTTACTTAATCCCTCTCATAAGAAAGCGATGAGTAGTAGAAGCCAGCATAGATTCATTCATAACATCGTAGGCCAAACCGACATCATATTTTTTTATAAGGTTACTATGCATAGCCAGAATGTAATTGAATTTTGGCACAGTATTAGAAAGCACATCTCCAGATATTCTTTTGGTCACAATGAATAAATGCCAGATCAGGTAATCATTAAATGTAAGTGTGGAGCCAATCAAATAATGACATACAAAAAGTGTGTATTAATGTATTAATTCCATCAGGAATTAATTCCAGTTGTGTTCAAGATTTGATCAACAACTTGAATAAAAATTTATTAAATGTTTTGATAGCCCAGAGCTAGGAGGGGCTGTGAATGCAGTGGATAACATAATCAAAATTCAAAATAATTACTTAAAATAGCTAAAATAAAGACTATTAAAAGAGATCTATCAAGTTCAGCATCATAGCTACCTGGGATCTGGGCATGACCCAGGGTTAAGGATGGTGTTGGGTCAATATGACCAGAGCAAGCCGACTGGACCCACTTGACCAGCAGGTGTGGAGTGAGCCAGGAAGAAGAGATGATCCATGTGACTGGAAATTGGTTACATATTGGGAGATTATGAGAATATGGTGGGGATAATGGAAGGCAGATTTCTCACTGTTGGAGAAAGTAGGTACAAATATTGAAGTGGACAAAGTTAGAATTAACCCTGTGCAGTTGTACTGGAATTGGAGGTGTATGTAGATATACAAATATATATATTTCATAGCCCTACCTGCTGAAAGGGACTAGAAGCAATGATATCCCAGTATCTATGAACATATTTGGTACCCACATTTTGGTTTCTAAGTACCATTTTCCTCTAAAGAAATCATCTCCTTGGAAATCGGAATGATTCAAGGCCACTGGAGGGAAACCTCTAGATGAGCCTAGAACACTTGTATCAGAAACTAAGAAGTGTTCAATGAAAACTATTGAATGAATACAAGAACCAGCCTGAAGGAGCTCCTATTGGCCAAATTTGGAAATTTGAACAACTAAATTTTAGTAATGATTATAATGGATTAAAACTAACTGAATAAAATAGGAATCCATGAGCCAATATTGATATAAACAAATAAGTAATGTCAACTAGTAAATGTAGAAGGAATAATGGACATAGAAATCATCATTTGGTAAGAATCACAGTTTAAGAAAAATTGTAAGGTAGATAAGAATAATTGTTTCAGACAAAAATCATGAATGGATGCTCGTACTAATGGGAGGAAGTACAAAAACGTGGGAAATAAGTTTACAGTGGAGAAACCTGTCCAGTATCATCTTATCTAAGTTGTAAAAATCAACATCACCAGAAATGGGACAAATTGATATCACTGTGCCACCTGCTATGATATACTTAAAAGAACATGGCAGCACATTTGTGGTATTGCTGGATCTAGTTATGACAATGTGTGAGACAAACATAAATTAAAGAACATTGAACCAGAACTGATCTGCACCTTCCAAAGGGTAAAGGTCATGAAAGTCAGTACATAAATGCTAGAGCATGATTATAAAAGACAGAGCCCATCAAGTCACAGGAATATAGCAGCTGCAAATGCACACTGATATGGATGTGTTGAACCAGGGACTCAAATACCATGGCTGCTTTTGCTGTGAGTGATGTGACTTTCCTGTGTGGAAACTTTTTTTCTTTTTGAGACAGTCTCACTTTGTCACCCAGACTGGAGTGCAATTGTGTGAGCTCGGCTCACTGCAACCTCTGCCTCCCCTGTTCAAGTGATTCTCCTGCCTCAACGTCCTGCATACCTGGGACTACAGGTGTGCACCACCACACTAGGCTAATTTTTGTTTTAGTAGAGACCAACTTTCAGTATGTTGGCCAGGTTGGTCTTGAACTCCCAACTTCATGTGATTTGCCCACCTGGGCCTCCCAGAGTGCTGGGGTTATAGGCACGAGCCACTGTGCTCAGCCAGGAACTAACTCTTGATGAAATTCTGAGTAAAACAAAGTACAACTTTCCCTTAATGTACATGGTAGCTGTAGTACTTGCGAAACTAACTGTATAAAGAAAGCTTGCAAAAATATTTCGTGCTTAATATGAAACATAGAGTTAGTCTGTGGGTCCAGATAAACAGCCTTTTACCCTACAGGAACATCCTGTTGAACATTCCAAAGTCTTGCAGGATGAAGGATGATTAGTTATTGTGTGAGACTCCCAGATATTGCAGCATGCCCAGCAGCCCTGGCTCTCCCTCATGGCAGAAGCCCCCACAAGCCAAGACAAGCCGAAAGTACTCCCATACTTACCAAAATGTCTCCCAGGGCCAGCGTCACCGCTATTAAGAACCACTGATTTAGAGACTACTTTGCCACGTTGGAAGTGATCAGTGAGTTATTTCTGTCTTATTGGAAGATTTGTCCAAGTAAATCCCTTCCAACTCTTACATTCAACAAGCCCATGATTAAATCTCATGTAGCCATTACCTGTTCCCCTTCTGAAACATTGCAATATTTTTTAATCCTTTGATGAAGATACTCAAATATATATCAATACTTTAAAAGCTATATTAGTTAGTCAGGACTCTTTCAGCTGCAAGTAACAGAAACCAATACAAACTACTATCTATCTATACATGAGAGGAATTTACTGTCTTAAATTGGAAATGCAAGGATGGGGTTGATTTTACAGAACAGAAATTCAAGTGAGGTTTGGGAGGCGCCCTCCCCACTTCCTTCCTCTTCTCCTTCTTTCTACCTTCTTTTTTCTTCTCTTTTATGTTCCCTTTCTCCTTCCTTCCTTCTTTCTTTCTTTTTTTTTTTTTGAAACAGAGTCTCACTCTGTCACCAGGCTGTAGTGCAATGGCGTGATCTCGGCTCACTGCAACCTCTGCTTCCCAGGTTCAGGCAATTCTTCTGCCTTAGCCTCCCAAGTAGCTGGGACTACAGGTGCATACCACCATGCCCAGCTAATTTTTGTATTTTTAATGGAGACAGGATTTCACCATGTTGGCCAGGATGGTCTCTATCTCTTGACCTCGTGATCTGCCTGCCTCAGCCTCCCAAAATGTTGGGATTATAGGTATGAGCCACTGTACCCGGCTCTTTTTATCTTCTTTCTTTCTTTTCCTCTTTCCCTCTCTCTTCTCCCCCTCTCCCTCTTCTTTCTCTCTGCCTCCTCCTCCTTCTCCCTCTCCCTTGGCTGAATGCAGACTGTCTCCCAGTAATGGTTGTCCCTCATTCACATTCTGTCACTTCCGTGAACAGCCTCCGCTTCTTCTCTGCTGCTCTGAACTGTACCTCACAGTTCAAGGAGAGATCCATGAAATAACTATGAAATAATCAATTGTATGATTTTAGTTGTTTAATACTATGAAGGCAGAACCTTGTCTTCTTATTCATTGCTATATCCCAGCTCCCAGCAAAGGTGGACATGCCCATTCTGGCCACTTTTGAAATACTTATTGAGTTAATGAATTGCCTAGTTGGAACTAGAGGTTGCCAGCTTTCAGTGCTTGTATCTCTCTACAAGACTTTCCCAGACATTTTGAAAAAAAATGGGTAAATGGCAGCAGTAAGCTGTGTGTTCTGGAAGGAGCCTTTAGCCTGGCTCACAGTGCTGAGATATAGAAGCAGAACAGAGAAATCCAGTGGGGGAAACACTTTTTACTCCAAATCCACCCAAGTTGGCTTCTCCACCCAGACTTACACAAGTTCATCCTCATCTTACTTTCCTCTGAGGGCCACTCACAGTAGACTAAAGAAATTGACTAATTGACTCAATTAGTATAATATTGAGGTCACTTTAACTCATTAGGCCACTTTAAAACTTCATTTGTTATCTGCAGCTAAAAGAGTAGATTTGTGCATGTTGTTCTTTGTAGAGCACTAATGGAATTAGGCATTACACTGAATCACAGTAAAAGAGCTTGCCTATATAATAATAGACTTCAATTCCACTTTACACTCTCTGGTGCACTTTGCTGCTCTTAAAAGCAGGATAAAATATATTATTTTGCACATCTTCCAAGTGATACGGGTTTCTTATTTTTCTTATGTGGGATTAAAAAAAAAATTTTTTTTAAGTCAGGTTGCATTTAAAAAGCTGAACTGGGTGGGTCCAAATTGCTAGTGTTTAAAAAATGTGAAAAACATCCTTAATATAGCTATTTGTGACTAACCCAGTGGGTGTGATACACAGGGAGAAACAATAAGCTCTCTTATTGTACATTTGAAAAGTTAGAGTTTAGAACTCTGCTATTTCAGAAATTTTTCAGGGAATTACCCAGACTATTCTTTAAGAAGAGATTGCTTATGATGAAAAATCAGACATTTCAAAACTTTTAAATGAAAAAAAGTTTAATAAATCAGAAGAATGCAATCCATGTCCCCCTCCCAATTTTCTCTTTTAAAAATTATATATTTTGCTGATGATCTCATACTCCCCTGCAATTGCTGTGGGAAATACAATTGTCAACTGAAGAATGATAAGGTTCTTAAATTTGGAAAGGAGAGCTTTATTTCTCATAAAGAGTTCCAGCCTGCAGGATGGCCATTATGACAGACTGGGAAATATAGCCTCAGGCCATAAGCCAGAAACAGACATTTCGAGGAAGGGGCAAATGGAATAGGAATTTATGCTGGGCAGGATGGCAAATATATAATACATATTTAATAAGCCAGAGGAGGACTCATGCACACTTATGAAAGGAGAAACATGTGCATGAGCATTTGAGCTTCATGCCCCTTCATGGGTCCCAGGTACAAAAAAATGGCGGTATTAGCATGATCCCAGAATGCAGTTTTCAGCCCTCTGATGGCAAAAAATGAAACAGAGGCCAGATGGGGTGGTTCATGCCTGTAATTCCAGCACACATTGGGAGGCCAAAGCAGGAGGATCACTTGGGCCAAGATTTTGAGACCAGCCTGGGCAACATAGTGAGACTCTGTCTCTATGAAAAATAAGAAAAAGTTAGTTGGGCATGGCGGCCTGAGCCTGTCATCCCAGCTACTCTGGAGGATGAGGTGGGAGGATTGCTTGAGCCCAGGAGCTTGAGGTTGCAGTGAGCTATGATCATGCCACTGCACTCTAGCCTGGGCAACAGAGTGAAACTCTTTGTCTCAGGGGGAAAAAAAACCGGTAAAGCAGAGTACACAAAAACTTTTACTGTACCTCCTCCACAGACTGACCAGAACCACTCCATGCTTGGTGGTCTCTTATTAGGCAAAAAACGAGGGGCAGTGTCAGGCCGTTGGTTGATGTCAGTGGTGGAGTCTTTTGAAAGGGCTGGTTTCTGTTTAGGCCTTAGGGAAGAAAGCCTGATACTGGTAAGTGAGGAAGAGGACATGAGGAGGCATGTCTGACCTCTCACCCCGCAATGAGTGACAACTCAGTTTTCTTTTTTTTTTTGAGACAGAGTCTTGCTCTGTCGCCCGGGCTGGAGTGCAGTGGCCGGATCTCAGCTCACTGCAAGCTCCGCCTCCCGGGTTTACGCCATTCTCCTGCCTCAGCCTCCCGAGTAGCTGGGACTACAGGCGCCCGCCACCTCGCCGGGCTAATTTTTTGTATTTTTCAGTAGAGACGGGGTTTCACTGTGTTAGCCCGGATGGTCTCGATCTCCTGACCTCGTGATCCGCCCGTCTCGGCCTCCCAAAGTGCTGGGATTACAGGCTTGAGCCACCGCGCCCGGCTGACAACTCAGTTTTCAAGGTTACTCTGGGGTCCCCTTGGTTAAGAGGAGGTCTGTTTAGTAGGTAGGAACTTAGAATTTTATTTTTAGTTTACACACGCAATGTACATCCAACAGAATCAATTCCATGAGGAACTTTTGTCTTTGCAGCAAAACTGATCTCACAGTCAATCCATATATATGCTTTATAAGAATCACTAAAGTATAACAATAGCTTCATCTATTGATCATTTTATATGCCAGGCACTTTCTAAGCATTTTTTCAACATTATATTTATCTCTTACAATGAATTGTTTGATGGGTACTATTATTGTCAACTCCATCTCATAGGCAGAACACAGGGACTTGGAGAAACTGAATAGCCAGTCCAAAGTCACACAGATACCAAGGGTTGTAGCTAGGATTAAAAATTGAACTGGCAGACTTCTAATCACAGTTCTTGTGTTGCCTCATAGGACCTATGCTGTGTATTTCACAAACACACACAGTTCTGTGTTTATATATAAACTAAATTGTGGAATTCAGGCAAATATTCAACACTGTTTAATAATCCATCTTATCCATGCAACTTAAAAAAGTTACCTTATTCAGTAACTGCCAACCTTACCACGCTATGGCAATGAATAAAATGGCTGAAAATAAAACCTAAACCCAAAGATAAACTTAGAACTTGAATTGCACAAGTGTCTAGCCTACCCAGACAAGTCTAGCCTACCCAGATAGAAATGACTCAATGACTCAAAATCTACTTAAGTGTTGCCTCTTTGGGCTTCTGAATGCTTTTTTTTTTTTTTCGAAACAAGGCCCCACTCTGTCACTCAGGCTGGAGTGCAGTGGCGCGATCTCGCCTCACTTCAGGCCTCGACCTCCTGGGCTCAGGCAATCCTCTGGTTGCAATCCTCTCGCTCAGCCTCCTGAGTAGCTAGGACTGCAGGCATGCACCACCACACCCAGCTAATTTTTATATTTTTTGTAGGGACAGGGTTTTGCCACATTGCCCAGGCTGGTCTCAACTCCTGGGTGCAAGCTATCTGCCCACCTTGGCCTCCCAAAGTGCTGGTATGGCAGGTATGAGCCACTGAGCCACTGCTCCCGGCCGACTTCTGAATCTTGATTGGTAAGGTCCACCCTAGCTGAAGAAAGAAGAGGAGAGGGAAAAGAAGTAAAAGAAGTATGAGAATACCTGAACCCACACAGTATTAAGTATATTGTAAAATTTTCTGTATTTTTAATGCTCTAGCATCTGGGGTCTTACCGATTGGGCAGAGATTGTCCCTCCCAAGGTCAGCTAATTCCTGGAGACAGGAGAAAACTCAGAATAGCCCTTACACCTCAGAGCCTGCTGAAATTACTCGAAACAGCCAATCTTAAGCATGCTTACCCTTTCTTGCCCCTTTTCTTTCTGCAATAACCACCATAAAGGCTGTTTTTTAAAATCTTATTGTTTATTCATTCTTACTTTTAAAAAATGTTGTGGTTGCGTAGAAGCTGTATATGTCTGTGGGTACATGAGAAGTTTTGATATAGGCATGAAATGTGAAATAATCACACCAGGAGAATAGGGAATCCAAGCCCTCAAGCATTTGTCCTTTGTGTTACAAACAATCCAATCACACTCTTAGTTGTTTTATTATATTTTATTTTACTTGATTTTTGAGAAAGGGTGTGGTGTTGCTCTGTCACCCAATCTGTAATGCAGTGGTGTGATCATGGCTCACTGCAGCCTTGGCCTCCTGGGCTCAAGTTATCCTCCCACCTCGGACTCCCGAGTAGCTGGGACTACAGGCGCACACCACCACACCTGGCTACATTTTGTATTTTTTGTAGAGATAGGATTTTGCCATATTGCCCAGGCTGGTCTTGAATCCCTGGGCTCAAGTGATCCACCTACTTCGGCCTCCTAAAGTGCTGGAATTACAGGTATGACCAGTCGCACCCAGCCACAGTTTGTTATTTTAAAATGTTTAATGAAGTTCTTATTGACTGCAGTCACTCTTGTGTGTGACCAACTAATATGTTTTATTCATTCTATTTTTTTTTTTTGGTACCCATAATAAAGATTGTCACTCATACTTTCCCTTCAGTCTTTCTGCCACTGACTGACCCCACTCCTTCGCCATGTGGCCCTGCATGGTGTGGTGTGACTCCTGTGTCTAGGTATCTGTGACATAAAAATTGCTTCCTTCACGACAGTCATTTTTGTGTCATGTCCTACTGTTTCTGATTAAAATAAATCCACAGTACATTTTAAAACACATACCCTGAATAAGGATTAATATGTGTACAACACACAAAATGAATTATGAATACTCAGTAGATTTCAGGGTGGTTCACTTATTCAGCAGGTATTTGTTGAGTGCATGTAATGTACTGGAGACACTCTGCTGGAGGAAGTTTTTGTTTAAGTTCTGTAAGGACCCAGTGCTGACCTTGACTGGTGTACAGTTCTGACCCTGGCTGGCTTACATTCCACAGTCATAGGCTGTCACTGCCCACTGCACCCTGTTCATACTGGGACATCCACTTTTTACCTCAGAGCTCTTAATATTGAGTTTAGCCTTTGCCAAATACTAATCCACAACCTAGGATTCTGACTCAATGTTATTTTCTTTTAAAATGATGTAATAAAAATAAAAGAATCAATCATTCCTCTCTGCCAGGCACCCTGATAAATGGTTCAGAGGCATCAAAATCTATTTTGATGAAAATGAAATGTAGGCTGGGTTGGTTTGCAATCACCCTTTATCTGGTAGAAGAGTAATGAGGAGATGCAAGGCACCTGAGATTATGTTCTCTGCCTCTTATACAGTATCTTTGAACTAAACAGACTTATTAAAACATGGAGCATTACCATTTATCCCACTTGAACAATTAACATATGGGTGAGGTTCATAGCATATATTGAATTTGTTCTTCAGCTAGCTGCAATTGTATTTGAAAGTAAAATGAAAAGAGAAATAATTAAGGTTTCCAAATTCCAACTTCCTACTGAGGACCAAGAACACTACTTGTTCAGGATCTCTCAAATTGGACTTGACTTCTGTGTTTTAAAGTTGATGGCTAATCCAGATATCTGTTATCCTTGAACTTCATAGCCAGATTTGGCGTTGGAAAATAAACTGAAACAAACAAAGAAGATGCAGTGCGATAAACCTTCTATTGATACCATGAAAATAATGGCTCGTGCAAGTTGTATCAGTGATTCAGGATTATTTTCAACGGCAGGTTTATCATTAATGATTAGAAGAGAAAAAAGAAAGTCAATTTACTGGCTGGCATAGATATCGCCTGAATCTGCTTCCAAACACAGTAACTGTGGAGCAAATTATCAGAATTCTATAGTCGGAATAAGGCAGACAGAATTTAACAAAAAAATTGCCTCAAATTAACCAGTAGGTGTCACTGCTTAAATACATTGGTAACAGCTTTTCCTACAGAGATCTATGTAAAAGCCCCATAGAAAATAATCAAACAATTTTGAATGACTTACAACTACTTCAAACCCACAGAGAATGTTTATAAATCCACACTGTTACTTTATAATTCAAAGGATTGACTTAAGTTCTTTTTGTTAAAATAATTACTAGAAAATCATTATAAGCTTAGTGGCAGTATACAAATTTAATGATTAATTTAATTACCAAATTTAACTGATTCAAATTTAATTTAAGCCAATTTAAATTTAATTCAAACTAAGTTAATGATTCAAATTTAACTTCAGTATATTTGCTATGTTTTAAGAACCTTTGAAAATATATAAAAAGGCTAATATAACAGATCTGCTTTTAAAGGAAAAAATCCTGGGCTTTTAAGGGGGAAGAGAGAGAAAGACTGAGCTCAGTCTAACTGGTTATTAACTGAATTAAACAATTTTTCCCCCAAAATATTTTCTACCAATTCAACATGTCCCCCATCCCAAGCCTATAAAGACAGACCAAGATTCTCTACATCAGTAGACACAGATACTTCCAAATGTAACATTCGTCAGGTTCCTTCTGTTTCAAATCCTTCAGGGCATCCTGGACATCATATTTCACAGGGCCCCCAGTTGGCTCCCAGGTGGCTTACCCCACTTGCATCTGTGTCCCTCTCCCCCTTGCCCCTCCCTCCTCCCTGCTTCTCTTCCTTCACTTCTCAACTAAAGCTGGCTCTCTGAGGAAGATTCAGGCCTTCCCAAACCACTCCTTTAGCACCTTGAGCATAATTCTTATCTTTTCATTACAAATGTAGCTTATTAAAATCTCTATCTCTTGCTATCTGAGCTCACTGAGATAAAGGTCAAGTTATTTATCTGCACATCCCAAGTATCTACCAGGGAGTGGTTCAGAGCCTGTTCTCAGTTGCTGGCAGGATGTTTATTTCCAAAATATGTAGACACTCTTTTTCTCTTTCCTTTTTGAACAATTCAATTCTAAAGCCATTAAATGAGCTTAAGCAATGTATAGATCTGCATTGGGAAGGTAGGAATTCAGGGAGTTACAAACATGGACGGGGAGAAAAAATAGAACAAAGTCTATAGTGTTGGATCAGAATTGGAGGTGTATATAAACTCCTTGATATACATATAGATATATGAATAAACGTAGATATATATTTATATAGATATATAGATAAATATACGAATAGATAAATATGCACACACGCGCACACATGCACACACACACACTCCTTAATTCTGTCTACCGAGAGGGCCTGGGAGTAGCAACACCTCAAAAGCAATGAGCACACCTAGCATTGAGACCTTGGTTTCTAGATACCGTTCTCCACTAAAAGGAACCAAGGATCTTTGGAAAATGGCTGATTCTAGCACTGGGTCAGGAAAGTACAAGTAAGTCGGGACTATATTGGAGTAGGAAGTAAGGACGTGCTAAAGAATAATGTAGCTCGGTCTCTATTAAAAATACAAAATATTAGCCGGGCGTGGTGGCGGGCGCCTGTAGTCCCAGCTACTCGGGAGGCAGAAGCAGGAAAACGGCGTGAACCCGGGAGGTGGAGCTTGCAGTGAGCCGAGATCGCGCCACTGCACTCTAGCCTGGGCGACAGAGTGAGACTCGGTCACAAAAAAAAAAAAAAAAAAAAGAATAATGCAGACAGGTCAAAAGTCAACTTGAATGGGCTGTCACTGGCCCAATCTGAGACACTTCAAGCATCAAAATGAATGAATGGTTATTAATTAAAATAGGGCACCATGAGTACATACGTACATAACTTATAATTCCATAAATAATTGAATAAAATGAAAATTTGATAAGGCATGGGATATTACACAGCTTCAAGGCACTTCCCTCTAAAATATGTGCTAATCACAAAGGGAAAAGAATAACTTTATAGAGGAGAAGCCTGGCAGAGAAGCAGGACACACTGAAATCATGCAGCCTGAGAGGCTGCCGTGAGAACACCGCATGGCTTCTGTGGAAGTACTGCTAAATAAACAGAGCCTGGATCTCATCAGGAGGAAATACCAGAAAACCTAGACTGACAAAGGACATTCTACAAACCGGCTGGCTTGTCAGCAGAAGTGTCAAGATCATGAAAGTCAGCAGAGGCTGAGGAACTCATCCACACGGAAGAAGTCGAAGGAGACAGGACAAGTAAATGCAACGCATGATTCTGAAGAGGAGCCTTTGCTATAAAGAACATTCTTGCGACAACTGGTGACCGAATGGGGACCGAGGATTAGACGGTATTAAATCATCAATGTTAATTTCCTGATTTTAATAGTAGTACTTGGGCATCGACTCGGTATTTTACTTTTAAATGATTCAAGAGAGGAAAAAAAGTTATTTGCATTGTGCTTGCAACTTTTAAAAATTCTTAGAAGGCCTTCATTAAACAAACAAACAATTTTAAAGGAAGAAGAAGAAGGAAAAAAAAAAAACGTTACCACGCTATATTTAAAAATTCTAAGCCGAACCCAAGTTGGAGTGCATTTTACATATAGGATGATACAGTCTCCACCTTCTAGGAGTTAACAGAAGAGTTGTGTGCACAAAATTAACATTGGCGGGGGTAAAAAAAGGAAGAGAGAGAGAGAAAAAAAAAGAGATACATTTTTTACTTTTTTGTAGAGGCAGTTTTAAAAATACCCTCCAGGTCATAGCCCTCCCCCTCCCGGCCGCCTCCCACCCTGCAGTTGGGGAGGTGAGCGGAGCTCCGCGAGCCGCCGCGTGTGAGTGTTGCGCCTCTCCCAGCCAGAAGTCGGAATTCTAATGTCCAAGCCGTGCTGTGTTCGGTGAGATTCGTATTTTTAAAAAATAAAATAATCTAAGAGAAAAACCTGAAACTACCAGGAGTGGGGTTCGAACCCACGCGGACATATGTCCATTGGATCTTAAGTCCAACGCCTTAACCACTCGGCCATCCTGGTACAGGCATTCGACGTTACTTTCGCTCTGCCTACAAGGTGTCCTCTACTTCCTCCTGCCCGCACCCTCGCTCCAGAACGCGGAGAGTTTTCGCCGCCACTCTCTCCGCTCTCCCATCCTGGGCTGGGGCGGCCGCCACGCAGGTACTTCGGTTTCTCGCCGCCGCGGCTCACTGTTGCCCCCGGCCCGCCGTGGCAGTGAAGACAACTGCAGCGGAGCTGCGCGCTCTCGGCGGGGGCGGCGGCGCTCGCGGGCCTTTGGCTGGGAAGAGACTCTGGGCCCTCCAGTTGCGCTTTCAGTTTCGAGGTGCGCGGGCGCCGCAAACACACACCAGCAAACTTCTGGGTTCCTGGGAGCAGGAACGCAGGTGGTGCAGGGACGCAGCCCACAGGGCGATATTTAGTTTTTGGTGTACTAAACAGAGTTGGCTTCAAGGAATGAGGTGCCTGGACAGCAGCAGAGTTCCTGGACTCCTGCCCCTAGGGGCCGCTTTTCTTCTTCGCATGTGCCACAAGTCACAAGGGAGGGAAGCTTTGTAGAAATGTGCGTGTCGCCTGTGCCACGCCACATGCAGGGGAGCGTGGCACAGTCGCCCTTCCTGATGGCTGCCGGCACCATCCCCACTGCGCCGCCTCGGATGCAGTGCGGTGGCCTCCTCTTTGCCCCCGCAACCCTACAAGGCAATGAGATATTTTTGTTCCCTTTTCTTGTTTTGCAATGTTCTCCTTCCTTTCTGTGTACATGAGATTCAGTTCGTCCTGTTATCCCTTTTCCCAGGACTTCCACTGCATTCCCCACTACCCAGGACCTCATATCGACCACAGAACGCAGAGCCCCCGCTCTGTGTTGTGGAGTGGTAGGGGCCTGGTGACTGAGCTGGGATCCGGCAGCCACATGATTATCCGGTCACGCCCTTGTTCATATGGTGCAGACAGCGACTTCTTCATCAAGAACTCCTATCAGCCTGGAGACTGTACACACTAACCTCACTATGCGTGACCTCACCAATGGCTCTCCTGCTGGGTCACATTGTAAGAATTGTCTTGCCTCTTCCTGGAACTCCTGTGATCCCTGGGAACAAGGGCTGTCACGAGCCTGCTGCCCTGGTTCTTGGAGTTTCCACCAACTCCTAGAGAACTGCCCCTGCGAGAGGACCTCAAGATAGTAACCAGGAGAATCACCACTTTCACACTTTGCCACACAGCATTGTAAGCTGTCAGAAGCCTGCGCCTATGTCCTGACCTCAATAGCACCCCTCCTTCTAAGCGCCAGGCCCGGCCCTCCGGAGTACACGACAAGAGCTCAAGCAAGAGCAGTTCCTCAGGCCTTGCCCTGCAGTGCTGAGAGATGAAAGGGAACTTAGACTCTGCCAGGGTCAAGAGGCAGCCACGTGGTGATGACATGGGGTCACCAGAGTGCCACCTGCCACCTCCACCTCCATTGTATGGCGCCAAATTGTCAGAGGCCACAGACGTCATAAAAATGGCTTTCAAGGCACTGAAATGATAATAATAACATGGATTGAGAACATGTCACTACGTGACAAGCATTGCTCTAAGCTCTTTACATATATCATCTTATTTCAACTGGGCGTGGTATTGCGTTCCTGCGGTACCAGCTATCGGGAGGCTAAGGCCAGAGGATCACTTGAGTTCGGAGTTCAAGGCTGTGTGTGTCATAATTGTGCCTGTGAATAGCCACTGCACTGCAGCCTGGGCAACATGGTGAGATTCCATCTCTAAAATAAATAAGTAAAAATTTCTTAACAACTCTGTAAAGTAGGTGTGTGTGGGACACATTCAAACCACAGTGTTATTTGAAGGACATTTTTGTTGACCCTAAACTCAACTTCCAACAAGCCGCTAGTATAAGACAGTTTGGAGTAACACAGCCGCGTCGTAGGGTATCCCTTAGAAATGTACCTTCTGAAGCCTCAAAATTATATTAAAATTTTCTGGCTGCTGTTTAAGGATGGGCCTGGTACAAGTTAGTTTATCTTTGGTCATCTTTGGAAAAATACAACCTGCCACGCAGCAGAACTATAACAGTATCTCCCATTCCAAATGCTTTTCTTCCAATGTTATTTTGACACCCCTCCCATTAATAGATGGAATGTGGGGGGATGGTGTCTGTGTTCTCATTCATTGAATCTGGAAAGGGGCTTGTGTCTATGGAGGAGTGATACTATGTGACTTCTGAGGCTAGGTCATAACAGTTGCTGTAACTGTACTTCACTTCGTTTTTTTTTTTGAGATACTTGATCTTGGAACCGAGCCACCACGCTGTGAGGAAGCCACATGTAGTTGTTTCAGGTGACTGCCCTCAAACAACAGGCAGTATTAACTGCTATAAATATGACTAAATGAGCCTTCAGATGATTCCAGACCCTAGCCATCAAGTGACTCCTCCCACACAGCCATTGATTCCTTCCAGTTAATTACCCCATATTATTATGTATGCAGGTAGACAAGTTGTCCCCATACAGACCCTAGCCATCAAGTGACTCCTCCCACACAGCCATTGATTCCTTCCAGTTAATTACCCCATATTATTATGTATGCAGGTAGACAAGTTGTCCCCATAGTATCCTTTTCCAATTCCTGATTCACAACATCTGTGGAAATAATGAAATAGCCATTATTTGCACCACTGTTTGTTTGTTCGTTTGTTTAAGTGAAGCAATTGATAATGAAAATTCTGAGAATGATAAACTGGGAGTGCAGTGATGAGGCACTAGGAGTACTGGTAGAGACAGGTGATCTGAGGATAAAGCCGGCACAGGGGGAGGCAGAACCCCGAGATGGAGAGAGTCCGAGGTCTGATTCCATCATTGGAGTCATTTACTCCATCCTTCCTAGAAACTGGACTCAAGGCCATACTGCCGTCTTCCAAATCTACATCGTACATGGAAGTGTCTGTGTGGAAGAACAGAAGTTCCATCCCTGGATGCTTGCTGCAAGGGTGGATAGGAAAGAAAGTTCTGGCTTCTGCCTCCGGAAGCAGTCCTGAAAATGGAAGAAATTCCCCAAGCATAGAAAAAGTTGCCAAACTTGCTGGCAACTATAAGGCATCACAAATACCCACTTGAGTGTTGGAACAAATGTGAAAAGCACTGTGCCATGGCATTTGTTATAACTGACAATATTAGAGAGTAAATGTCAATATTAGGACAGATTTTGTAACATTGAAATGGCTTCACGTTCAAGAAACTGCATTTGACATACTTCTTACTGAGAAATGTTCCACACTATTTAAACTAGTTTTCAGTGTGTATGTATGCTTATTTAAGCCATGATATTCTTCATACATTCTGCAATGGTTTTAAAAATATGTCCATAAATGCTTTCATACTTCTGTCTTCAACAGGGGAAGACTACCTTTCCTCCCCTTGAGTGCGGGCTGAATCTAGTGACTCATTTCTAATGGATAGAATAAAATGAAAGTGATGGTCTGCAACCTTAGAGATGAAATCATCAAAAGGCACTACTGCTACCACTGTGGTTGCCCTCTCTTGGAGCACTCACTCTGGAGGATGCCAGCTGTGATGTCCCACATGGAGGCTCTGAACAGAAGCCTCTAATAACCACCACGAGGACCTGAGGTCTCACATGAGTGAGCCTGGAGACGAATCTTCCACCTCAGTCAAGCCTTCTGATAACTGTAACAAGAGGCAGCAACTTGACTGCCACCTCAGGAGAGAACCTGAACCAGAACCACCCAGCTAAGCCCTGATTTCGTGACCCTCAGAAACCAAGTGAGATAATGAATATTTGTTGCTTTAGGCACTGAATGTTGTGCTATTTTTTACACAGCTATGAGCACTAATACATTAATATTAATACTCTACTAATACTACGATACACTAATTCTAATGCTAGTATTATAGCACTAATACTAGGCAAAGTTAGTTTCTCTAGCACTGATGGTGTGCTCACAGGCATATATTTTGTTTCTTTACATCTGTTTTATTTTCTTATTTTCAGAGTTGTTCATATATATTTTATTTATTTATTTATTTATTTAGAGACAGAATCTCGCTCTGTGGCCCAGGCTGGACTGCAGTGGCATGATCTCGGCTCACTGCAACCTCTGCCTCCCAGGTTCAAGCGATTCTCCCACCTCAGCCTCCCAAATAGCTGGGACTACAGGCATACATCACCACGCCCAGCTAATTTTTGGATTTTTAGTAGAGACTGGGTTTCACCATGTTGACCAGGCTGGCCTCAATCTCCTGACCTCAAGTGATCCAACCGCCTCGGCCTCCCAGAGTGCTGGTATTACAGGCATGAGCCACCACGTGTGGCCTGTTTATGTGTATTTTAAATTTTTCTTTCTTTTTTTTAAAAAAAAATTTTAGATTCAGAGGGTACATGTGTAGGTTTGTTACATGGATATATTACATGATACTGAGGTTAGGGCCTCTAATAATCCTGTTGCTCAAGTAGGGAACTTAGTACCTCATAGATTTTCCACCCTTTTCCCCACTCTCTCACACTCCATTGTAATACCCCAGTGTTTATTGTTCCCATCTTTGCATCCGTGGGTTTCTACGCATCTATTTTAAAAGAAAGAGTAATCCTGCTAACCTTGCTAACATCCAACTTTCCTTTTTGCATTTGTTTTCAAATTCTTAAATAGATTGCCCGTACTTTCCAAGCCTACTCATTTGCTTTCTGTTTTTTTCCAGAATCCTCTGAAATGTAGCTTCTATGCTTATCTTTCTCTCTCTTAATCTTTTCAGAATGAAAACATCTTTACAGAAACAGATTCAAGTTGTAAACGTTGTATGACATCCAAACAATATAGAAATAAAGTAGAGTGTGAAACCTCTTATTCACAACCCCTGTAATCCAAGTCATATTAAATTGGGGTCCCTTGTCTTTTGAAGTTGCTAAACCATTTTCTGTCTCTCTTCTGCTTTTTCCCATGCCTGCTCTTCCCTGCCTAACTCTCTTCCAAGGCCCCCATAAATTCTATCTTCCCACCACACACACAGTAGTAAAGTTAAAGGAGTAAGAATAAGCTGCACTTACAAGTGTGAGTGTACAAAACTCAGGAAGCTCCAAATTACACTCCAGAAATATCCTTCTCACTCTGCCTGGCCTTACTCATTATACAGCAGCCCCCCATTAGCTGCAGTTTTGCTTTCCTCAATTTCAGTTACCCACAGTCAACTGTGGTTTGAAAATATTAAATGGAAAATTCCAAAAGCAAACAATTCATAAGTTTTCCATTGAGTATCATTCTGAGTAGTGTGATGAAATCTCATGCATGGAACATGAATCATTTCTGTCTATACTTCTCGCCTGTGAGTCACTTAGTAACCCTCTTGGTGGTCAGATCACAGTATCATAGTGTATATCAGATTCAGTACTATCTGCAGTTTTAGGCATTTGCTGGGGGTCTTGGAATGTATCCTCAAGAATAAGGGGTCCCTGCTGTAATAGAAATTATGGTTTGTGTTATCATTAGAAATATATTCTTTTTGGTGGCAGAATTTTCTCTTTATTTACTTGTAGAATTTAAATTTTTGTCTCAAACTTTTATGAAATAAAATCTTGCATGGTATACACATATCCTGCACGGTAAGCAGGATGTAAATTTGCCTTTTCTTCATAATAGAGGTTTTCATTATGATAACAATAATTTTTCTAACTATAGATAAAATAAAAGGCAGTAGTGCACAGTAATGTAAATGTATTGTTTAAACTGTCAAGTCAGTAGAGCTAGTTCAAATCATAATTCTTTCCTAGCTGTATAGACAACTTATTAGTTTCCTCAAGTCTCATCTGTAAAGTGGGAATACTAATTCCTACCTGAGAAAAATATTGTGAGAATTAGTGAAATATGTATGTAAAATATCTCCGCTGGCTGCCTGGCATTGTAACAGAATCCAGGTTTGCCACTGAAGCCAGAAACAAGAAACGATGGTTAATGGGAAGAAAAGCAGGTTTATTCAGAAAGCCAGCAAAACCGAGAAGATGGTGAACTGGTGTTCTAAAATACCATCTTAAGTCATCACAAATCTCAGGCTCTTTTTATGTTAAGGGCAAAGGGAGGAGGAGGGAGTTGAGATCAACCTGGCATCCACTAGCACCCTGCTGCAGCCAACAAGCATGCACCCCACCATGCTGCCACTGCTGCTTGCATGTGAGAATGAGGACAATCCTGCTGTCACCATCCTGAAAACGCTTTGGGTAACACCACCCATTGCAGTGTAGTGACCAGCTACCTGGGAGCATATCAGCCCCCCAGCACAGTGGATTCCTGACCTCAAGGAGACAGATTACAAAGTTGAGGCTGATACAAGTCCCCTAGAGTTAGAGCATACAGTCCAGGAGTTGATAACTGAACTTTGGCCCCCTAAAATCTTCCAGAAATGAAGCCAGTTGGCTGAACCCACCTTCCTTCACAATAAAACCCTAAGAGCCTCAAATAGGATAAAAGGAAAAAACCCATCCAAAGAACAGCAGCTTCAAAAGTTGAAGGAACATTAGCCTAGCAAGATGAGAAAGAACCAGTGACAACTCAAAAAGTCAGACTGCTTTCATTCCTCTAAGCAACCTCACTACATTGCCAGGAAGGGCTCTGAACCAGGCTGAGATGGCTGAAATGACAGAAATAGATTTCAGAACAGGGATAGGAATGAAGATCATTGAGATGAAGGAGTACATTGGAAACCAATCCAAGGATACTAAGAATCATGATAAAACAATGCAGGAGCTGACAGACGAAATAACCAGTGTAGAAAACAATGTAGCCAACCTGATAGAGCTAAAACACACACTACAAGAATTTCATAATGCAATCACAAATATTAAAAGCAAATAGACCAAGCTGTGGAAAGAATCTCAGAGCTCAATGAATAGCTTTCTGAAATAAGACAGTCAGACAAGAAAAGATAAAAAAGAAGGAAAAGGAATGAACAAAACCTCTGAGATATATGGGATTATGTAAAAAGATCAAATCTATGACTTACCGGTGTCCCTGAAAGAGATGAGGAGAATGGAAGCAAACTGGAAAACATATTTCAGGATGTCATTCATGAGAAATTCCCCAACTTAGCTAGAGAGGCCAATATTCAAATTCAGGAAATGAAGAGAACTCCAGTAAGATACTTCACAAGAAGATCACCTTCAAGACACATAATCATCAGATTCTCTAAGGATGCAATGAAAGAAAAAACGTTAAAGGCAGCTAGAGAGAGAGGTCAGGACACCTACAAAGGGAAGCCCATCAGACTAACAGTGAACTTCTTAACAGAAACCCTGTAAGCCAGAAGAGGTTGGGGGCCAATATTTAAGATTCTTAAAGAAATTCCAACAGATAATTTCCTATGTGGCTAAACTAAGCTTCATAAGAAAAGGAGAAATAAGATCCTTTTCAAACAAGCAAGTGCCAGGGAATTCATTACCACTAGACCTGCCTTACAAGGGCTCCTGAAGGAAGCACTAAACATGGAAAGGAAAGACCATTAACAGCCACTACAAAAACACACTGAGGTACACAGACCAGTGACACTATAAAGCAACCACGGGCACACAAGTCTGAATAATAACCAGCTAACATAATGATGACAGAATCAAATTCACAAATTTCAACACTAACCTTGAATGTAAATGAGCTAAATGTTGATTGCACAGAGTGGCAAGCTGGATAACGAAACAAGATCCGACAGTATGCTGTCTTCAAGAGACTCATCTCACATGCAGTGACATACATAGGCTCAAAATAAAGGAATGGATAAAAATCTACCAAGAAAATGGAAAACAGAGATAAGCAGACATTGCAATCCTAATTTCAGACAAAACAGACTTTAAACCAACAACAAAAAAAAAAAAAAAAAAAAGAAAAGAAAAAAGAAGGACATTACATAATGGTAAAGGGTTTAATTTAACAAAAAGACCTAACTATCCTAAATATGCACTCAACACAGGAGTGCACAGATTCGTAAAGCAAGTTCTTAGAGACCTTTGAAGAGACTTAGGTTCCCACACAATACTAATGGGAGACTTTAACACCCCACTGACAATATTAGACAGATCTTTGAGACAGAAAATTAACAAAAATATTCAAGACCTAAACTCAGCACTGGAACAAATGGACCTGACAGACATCTACAAAAATTTCCACCCCAAAACAACAGAATATACATTCTTCTCATTGCCACATGGCAATACTCTAAAATCAACCACATGATTGAACATAAAACACTCCTTAGCAAATGCAGAATAACTGAAATCATAACAACCACAGCACCACAGCATTATAAAAATGGAATTCAAGACTAAAAAGCATGCTTAACATCATACACTTACATGGAAATCGAATAACTTGCTCCTGAATGACTTCTTGGTAAATAATGAAATTAAGGCAGAAATCAAGAAGCTTTTTGAAACTCATAAGAACACAGACACAACATACCAGAATCTCAGGGACACAGCTATTTCAGTGTTAAGAGGGAAATTTGCAGCACCAAACACTCACATCAGAAAGATCTCAATTTAACAACCCAACATTACAGTGAAATGAATTAGAGAACCAAGAGCAAAGCAATCCCAACTAGTAGAAGACAAGAAATAACTAAAATCAGAACTGAACTGAAGGAGTCACACAAAAATCCATAAAAAGGATCAACGAATCCAGGAGTTGTGTTTGTTTGTTTGTTTTTTAAATAATAAAACAGCCTGCTAGGTAGAATAATAAAGAAGAAAAGAGAGACGGTCCAAGTAAACACAAGTAGAAATGACAAAGGGGAGATTACCATTGACCCCACAGAAACACATATAACCATCACAGAATATTATGAACACCTCCCTGGACTCAAACTGGAAAATCTAGAAGAAATGGATAAACTCCTGGACATATACACCCTCCCAAGACTGAACCAGGAAGAAATTGAATCCCTGAACAGACCAATAATGAACTCTGAAATTGAATCAGTAATAAATAGTCTCCCAATCCAAAAAAGCCAAAGACCAGACAGATTCATAGCCAAATTCTACCAGATGTACCAAGAAGAACTGGTACCATTCCTATGCAAACAATTCTGAAAAACTGAGGAGGAAGGACTCCTCCCAAACTCATTCTATGAGGCCAGCACCATCCTAATATCAAAAGCTGTCAGAGACACAACAGAAAAAGGAAACTTCAAGCCAATATCCTTGATTACCATCAATGTAAAAATCCTCAACAAAATACTGGCAACTCAAATCCAGCAGCACATCAAAAAACTTCTCCACTACCATCAAGTAGGCTTTATCCCTGGGATGCAAAACTGATTCAACATACACAAATCCATAAATGTGATTCATTGCATAAACAAAACTAAAAACAAAACCACATAATTATACCATATTTTCAGAAAAGGCTTTCAATAAAATTCAACACCCTTTATGTTAAAAACTCTCAACAAACTAGGTGTTGAAAGAACATACCACAAAATATTAAGAGTCACCTGTGACAAACCCACAGCCAACATAATACTGAATGGGCAAAAGCTGGAAGCCTTCTCCTTGAAAACTAGCACAAGACAAGGATGTCCTCCTCTCTCACCACTCCTATTAAACATAGTATTGGAGGTTATGGCCAGAGCAATCTGGAAAGAGAAAGAAGTAGAGGACATCCAAATAAGAAGAGAGGGAATCAAACTATACCTGTTTGCAGATAATATGATTCTATATCTAGAAAACCCCAGTCTCAGGCCAAAAGCTCTTTGAACTGATTATCAACTTCAGTGAAGTCTCAGAATACAAAATCAAAGTACAAAAATCACTAGCATTCCTGTACATGAACAACCAAGCCAAGAGCCAAATCAGGAATGCAATCCCATTCACAATTGCCACAAAAAGAATAAAATGCCTAGGAATATAGCTAACCAGAAGGTGAAAGATCTCTACAATGAGAACTACAGAACACTGCTCAAAGAAATCAGAGATGACATGAACAAATGGAAAAATACTCCATGCTCATGGATAGGAAGAATCAATATCATTAAAATGGCTGTACTGCCCAAAGCAATTTACAGGTTCAATACTATTCCTATCAAATTACCAATAACATTTTCCATAGAACAAGAAAAAAAACTATTTTAAAATTCGTATGGAACCAAAAAAGAGCCCAAACAGCCAAGGCAACCCTAAACAGACAGAACAAAGCTGAAGGTGTCACACTACCCAACTTCAAACTATCTATAGGGTTACAGTAACCAAAACAGTGTGGTACTTGTACAAAAACAAAAACATACACCAATGGAACAGAATAGAGAGCCCAGAAATAAGGCTGCACAAACAAAATAAAGCTGACAGAAACAAGCAATGGGGAAAGGATTCTATATTCAATAAATGGTGCTGGGATAACTGGCTAGCCATATATAGAAGACTGAAACTGGACCCCTGCCTTATACCACATACAAATATCAACTCCAGATGGATTAAAGACTTAAAGGTAAAATCCAAATCTACAAAAACTCTGGAAGACAACCTAAGCAATACCATTCTGCGCATAGGAACAGGCAAAGATTCCATGATGGAGATGCCAAAAGAAATTGCAACAAAAGCAAAAATTGACAAATAGGATCTGATTAAAGAGCTTCTGCACAGCAAAAGAAACCATTAACAGAGTAAATAGATAACCTATAGAATGGGAGAAAAATTTTGCAAACTATGCATCTGACAAAGGTCTAGTATGCAGCATCTCTAAGAAATTTACACAAATTTACAAGAAAAAACAACCCCATTAAAAAGAGGGCAAAAGAATATGAAGAGATACTTTTTGAAAGAAGACATACCTGTGACCAACAAACATATGACAAAAAGCCCAACATCACTGATCATTAAAGAAATGCAAATCAAAACTGCAATGAGATACCATCTTACACCTGTCAGAATGGCTACTAATAAAAAGTCAAAAAATAACAGATGTTAGTGAGGTTGCAGAGAAAAAGGAATGCTTATACACTGTTGGTGAGAATGTAAATTAGTTCCACCATTGTGGAAAGCAGTATGGTGATTCCTCAAAGAGCTAAAAGCAGAACTACCATTCAATCCAGCAATTCCATTACTGGGCATATATACCCAGAGGATTATAAATAATTTTACCATAAAGACATATGCATGTTCACTGCAGCATTATTCACTATAGCAAAGACATGGAATCAACCTAAACACCCATCAGTGGTAGACTGGATAAAAAAAAAATGTAGTACATACACACCATGGAATACTAAGCAGCCATAAAAAAGAATGAGTTTATATGTTTTGTGGGAACATGGCTGGAGCTGGAGGTCATTATCCTTAGAAAACTAAAGGAGGAACAGAAAACCAAATACTGCATGTTCTTATTTATAAGTGGTAGCTAAATTATGAGAAATCATGAGCACAAAGAAGGCAACAATATGTGCTGGGGTCTACTTGAGGGATAAGGGTGGGAGGGGGGAGAGGATAAAGAAAAAATAACTAATGCGTATTAGGTTTAATACCTGGGTGACAAAATAATCTGTACAACAAACCCCATAACACAGGTTTATCTGTATAACAAACCTATACATCTAAGCCTGAACTTGAAAGTTAAAAATAAATAATAAATCTTAAACAAACCATATTTACTTCCCCTTTAACCCTAGACTTTACTGGTTGTTTTTGCATATTGTCTCAGTGCTCTAAAATTATCCTAGCCTGTGTGTAAGAATGGGCAAAGCCCTCTGAAACAAAAATGGAGTTAGTTATGTTAGCTCTTTTGCTGTTTCACTGCTACAGCATGAGGTGGACTCTTTTGGTAGCCATTGTTTGTTGCTTATCCAACAGCCATGCCTCACCTTTCTCCCTGATAAAGGAAATCTTATTTTATTCAGGCAGTGGGCAGAGACACCTTAATTTCAGGGAAGGTAGACTTATTCTCCAGCCCCAGGGAATGAATCCTTATTAGTGTAAACCAGTAATTGTCATCTCATCCCTTTGGTCAATACAGTAATTGATTGGAAGACAGTGCCAGAGTGGTGTGTGATCCAGTTCTGGCCAATGAGAGATAAGAGAAAGCTGGTTGGAAGTTCTGGAAAGGATTTTCTTTTTGGATTTAAAAAAGAGTCTTGGGAAGTAAAAGCCTTGTGCTTGCTATTCCATCCCTTTTTCTTCCTGCCTTGAATGGGATCATGTTGTTGGAAGCAAAGCTTGGAGTCACAAAGAAAATGAGCACTCAATCAAAAGATTTCTCAGCAAGGCAAATTTACTTCTGCAGAAGGGTGCTTCTTGCAGTTGCCACGAGAGCACACTGAATAAAGGAGGGAAAGGGTTTTTATTCCTAACGCGGCTTGTCCCTACTACTGTGTCCTGACCCTGTTGGCTGGAGTTGGACAACACAATCTAAACTGAACCCAATTGGCTAACTTGAAAGACAGCTTTGGCAGGAAGAACTGTTACAGTGGGAGGGACAAATTACAGAGTGAATAGCAGATGTGGGCTCTGTAGATAAGGACCGGTGGGAGAGTTGTTTACTGGAACCAGGTGCAGGGAGGCACAAAGGATAAAGAAGTTGGACCTTGAAAGTAGAGAATAAGGAAACTAAACAAACTAAACTTTTGAAGAGGAACTTCTCTTGGATCTGACAATGTGAAGATGGAAGCCTTGGAGCTGTGTTGGCAATGCTGTGACCACGGGGCCAGGATGGGGGACAGGGAGGTGGCATTTCTATGGATAAGGTGCTAATACCCAGAGATGTCAGAACAGTAAATTAGAAAGGGATTTTGCCTTTAAAGACCTTATGGAGCCACAGACAACCAGAAACCACCTACCTCCAGTCTTCTTGTTGTACAAGAAAATTGTACAAGAAAATGCTTTTAAATATAAGCCTGTGGCTCTCAAACTGTAGTCCTCTGACCAACAGCATGAAGGTTATCTGGGAACTTGTTGGAAATGCACGTTCTCTGACCCCACCCCAGTGTCCTGAATCTTCATCTCAGAGTCCAGTGATACTGAAGCATGCTCAAGTTTTAGGGTCAGTGTGATCACAGTACAGTTTCTGTCAAAGGCATTCCTAGCTGAATCTTCATACAAGTATGTGTAGACCAATGAAGAGATCTAAAGTATTCCCTAGAAGTTGCTTCCTTGACTAAGCGCCTGTTATTGGCTTGATTTCTGAATATTTATCTCTATTTTATAAGTAAGCCTATCTCCAGAGGGTTAACTTGCTGTCTTGTGTTGGGGGGTTATATATGAAATGTATTTATACATAATAGATTTTGTATGTGCAAATATATATATATATATAAATTATTGTGTGAACCTTAATACTTCCTTTTCCTAAATTGTGTTCTTGTCCTTGATAGAACCTTCACTTTCACTTTACCAGAAATCTCTCACTTCCTAGCAACATTCTAATACAATTTTATTTAAGCATAAGTTAAATGCTTCCACTTCCAGGTGACTTTTAAATCCATTATTTAAACAGATTATGAAGAAATATGGACATCTCATAGATCTTCAGAATATTATCACTAACTACCATTACTACTCGGACATATTTTTGCATCTAAGGGTGAGAATGGGAAGCCATCTGTGCTTACACTGAGGACTACCAAATACTTTCAATGCACTTTTGGATCCCTGCATGAGCTATTCTTATGGATTCCAAAGAAAAGAGTTGGTGGCTCGACAGGTGTGAAGTCAATGAATCCAGTTTGTGGTGAGGCTCTTTCAGACAGCTCAGGGTCCCCTCTGATGGATACCATAAAGAGATGCAAGATTACTGGGGACATGGGACGAGGACAGAGGGGATAGAGACCTTGTATTCCTCTGCACTTCCTATCTCCCAGCTATCCAGTCCCTAACTCTAGAGAAAGCTAAGTGAGAATTTTGCCAAAGACTCCTCGTTTGCTTTCACTAGGACTCTTTACTCCTTCCTCCTCCTATTATGCCCTCATCTTTTATTTTCAAATTTTATAAAAGATAAGTGTTGTTTTATGGAGAAACATCTCAACATCACTTTACTGTGAGAAGCACTTTACATATATTATCTTGTTTCATTTATTTTATCTAATTCCCCCATTTCAATTTTTCTTGTTTATTCTTTAAGTATTCTGCCTCTGTTTTGTTTTTCCTACTTTGTCTTTATTTATATTTCCATTAAAAATAATACTTTCACATCCTTTTGAAATTATATTTATTCCTAGTTCAGCTTAGAATTTCTGTTTTTAATCCATAATCATATTTTTCATAAAAGACTAATGAATCCAACTCCCCCCCCACCCACTCCCCTCTCCACCCTAGCACTGCTCAGGCTGCACTGCCTCGCTGCAAGCTTCAGGCTCCTGCTAAGCTAGCGCCACATCATCTCCCTTCAGCTGCCATCATGATTATCTACCGGGACCTCATCAGCCACGATGAGATATTCTCCTACATCTACAAGATCAGGGAGGTTGTGAACAGGCTGTACCTGGAGGTGGAGGGGAAGATGTCTGTAGGATAGAAGATAACGTTGTTGACTCGCTCATTGGTGGAAATGCATCCACTGAAGGCCTCTAGGGCGAAGGTACAGAAAGTACAGTAATCACTGGTGTTGATATTGTCCTGAACCGTCACCTCCAGGAAACAAGTTTCACAAAAGAAACCTACAAGAAGTACATCAAAGATTATGTGAAATCAATCAAAGGCAAACTTGAAGAACAGAGACCAGAAACAGTAAACCTTTTATGACAGGGGCTTCAAAACAAATCAAGGACATACTTGCTAATTTCAAAAACTACCAGTTCTTTATTGGTGAAAACGTGAATCCAGATGGCACGGTTGCTCTACTGGACTACCGTGAAGATGCTGTGACCCCATATATGATTTTCTTTAAGGATGGTTTAGAAATGGAAAAATGTTAACAAATTTGGCAATTACTTTGGATCTATCACCTGTCATCATAACTGGCTTCTGCTTGTCATCCACACAACACCAGGACTTAAGACAAATGGGACTGATGTCATCCTGAGAGCTTCATTTATTTTGACTGTGATTTATTTGGAGTGGAGGCATTGTTTCATGTTATGTAGGTTGTCTAAAAATAAAATGCATTTAAATTAAAAAAAAACTAGGGGGCGGAGCAAGATGGCCAAATAGGAATAGCTCCAGTCTCCAACTCCCAGTGCAAGCGACACAGAAGACCAGTGATTTCTGCATTTTCAACTGAGGTGCTGGGGTCATCTCACTAGGGAGTGCTGGACAATCGGTGCTGGTCAGCTGCTGCAGCCTGACCAGCGAGAGCTGAAGCAGGGCGAGGCATCACCTCACCTGGGAAGCGCAAGGGGGAAGGGAATCCCTTTTCCTAGCCAGGGGAACTGAGACACACAACACCTGGAAAATCGGGTAACTCCCACCCCAATACTGTGCTTTAAGCAAACTGGCACACCAGGAGAATATATCCCACACCTGGCCGGGAGGGTCCTATGCCCACGGAACCTCCCTCATTGCTAACACAGCAGTCTGTGATCTAACCACAAGGCAGCAGCGAGGCTGGGGGAGGGGCGCCCGCCATTGCTGAGGCTTAAGTAGGTAAACAAAGCCGTTGGGAAGCTCGAACTGGGTGGAGCTCACAGCAGCTCAAGGAAACCTGCCTGTCTCTGTAGACTCAACCTCTGGGGACAGGGCACAGTTAACAACAGCAACAACAAAAGCAGCAGAAACCTTAGCAGACGCAAACGACTCTGTCTGACAGCTTTGGAGAGAGCAGTGGATCTCCCAACATGGAGATTGAGATCTGAGAAGGGACAGTCTGCCTGCTCAAGTGGGTCCCTGACCCCTGAGTAGTCTAACTGGGAGACATCCCCTACTAGGGGCAGTCTGACACCCCACACGTCACAGGGTGGAGTACACCCCTGAGAGGAAGCTTCCAAAGTAAGAATCAGACAGGTACACTCACTGTTCAGCAATATTCTATTTTCTGTAACCTCTGCTGCTGATACCCAGGCAAACAGGGTCTGGGGTGGACCTCAAGCAATCTCCAACAGACCTACAGCTGAGGGTCCTGACTGTTAGAAGGAAAACTATCAAACAGGAAGGACACCTATACCAAAACCCCATCAGTACATCACCATCAACAAAGACCAGAGGTAGATAAAACCACAAAGATGGAGAAAAAGCAGGGCAGAAAAGCTGGAAATTCAAAAAATAAGAGCGCATCTCCCCCTGCAAAGGAGCGCAGCCCATCACCAGCAACGGATCAAAGCTGGTCAGAGAATGACTTTGACGAGATGAGAGAAGAAGGCTTCAGTCCATCAAACTTCTCAGAGCTAAAAGAGGAATTATGTACCCACACAAAGAAACTAAAAATCTTGAAAAAAGAGTGGAAGAATTGACAGCTAGACTAATTAATGCAGAGAAGGTCATAAATGAAATGACAGAGATGAAAACCATGACACGAGAAATACGTGACAAATGCACAAGCTTCAGTAACTGACTCGATCAACTGGAAGAAAGAGTAACAGCGATTAAGGATCAAATGAATGAAATGAAGCGAGAAGAGAAACCAAAAGAAAAAAGAAGGAAAAGAAATGAACAAAGCCTGCAAGAAGTATGGGATTATGTAAAAAGACCAAATCTACATCTGATTGGGGTGCCTGAAAGTGAGGGGGAAAATGGAACCAAGTTTGAAAACACTCTTCAAGATATCATTCAGGAGAACTTCCCCAACCTAGCAGGGCAGGCCAACATTCAAATTCAGGAAATACAGAGAACGCCACAAAGATACTCCTTGAGAAGAGCAACTCCAAGACACATACTTGCCAGATTCACCAAAGTTGAAATGAAGGAAAGAATCTTAAGGGCAGCCAGAGAGAAAGGTCGGGTTACTCACAAAGGGAAGCCCATCAGACTAACAGCAGATCTCTCGGCAGAAACTCTACAAGCCAGAAAAGAGTGGGGGCCAATATTCAACATTCTTAAAGAAAAGAATTTCAACCCAGAATCTCATATCCAGCCAAACTAAGTTTCATAAGTGAAGGAGAAATAAAATCCTTTACAGACAAGCAAATGCTTAGAGATTTTGTCACCACCAGGCCTGCCTTACAAGAGACCCTGAAGGAAGCCCTAAACATGGAAAGGAACAACCGGAAGCGGCCTTTGCAAAAACATGCCAACATGTAAAGACCATCGAGGCTAGGAAGAAACTGCATCAACCAACGAGCAAAATAACCAGTTAATATCATAATGGCTGGATCAAGGTCACACATAACAATATTAACCTTAAATGTACATGGACTTAATGCTCCAATTAAAAGACACAGACTGGCAAACTGGATAAAGAGTCAAGACCCATCAGTCTGCTGTATTCAGGAGACCCATCTCACATGCAGAGACATACATAGGCTCAAAATAAAGGGATGGAGGAAGATCTACCAAGCAAATGGAGAACAAAAAAAAGCAGGGGTTGCAATACTAGTCTCTGATAAAACAGACTTTAAACCCACAAAGATCAAAAGAGACAAAGAAGGCCATTACATAATGGTAAAGGGATCAATTCAACAGGAAGAGCTAACTATCCTAAATATATATGCACCCAATACAGGAGCACCCAGATTCATAAAGCAAGTCCTTAGAGACTTACAAAGAGACTTAGACTCCCATACAATAATAATGGGAGACTTCAACCCTACACTGTCAACATTAGACAGATCAACGAGACAGAAAGTTAACAAGGATATCCAGGAATTGAACTCATCTCTGCACCAACCGAACCTAATAGACATCTATAGAACTCTCCACCCCAAATCAACAGAATATACATTCTTCTCAGCACCACATCACACTTATTCCAAAATTGACCACATAATTGGAAGTAAAGCACTCCTCAGCAAATGTAAAAGAACAGAAATCATAACAAACTGTCTCTCAGACCACAGTGCAATCAAACTAGAACTCAGAACTAAGAAACTCAATCAAAATCGCTCAACCACATGGAAACTGAACAACCTGCTCCTGAATGACTACTGGGTACATAACGAAATGAAAGCAGAAATAAAGATGTTCTTTGAAACCAATGAGAACAAAGATACAACATACCAGAATCTCTGGAACACATTTAAAGCAGTGTGTAGAGGGAAATTTATAGCACTAAATGCCCACATGGGAAAGCAGGAAAGATCTAAAATTGACACTCTAACATCACAATTAAAAGAACTAGAGAGGCAAGAGCAAACACATTCAAAAGCTAGCAGAAGGCAAGAAATAACTAAGATCAGAGCAGAACTGAAGGAGATAGAGACACAAAAAACCCTCCAAAAAATCAATGAATCCAGGAGTTGGTTTTCTGAAAAGATCAACAAAATTGACAGACCGCTAGCAAGGTTAATAAAGAAGAAAAGACAGAGGAATCAAATAGATGCAGTAAAAAATGATAAAGGGGATATCACCACCGACCCCACAGAAATACAAACTACCACCAGAGAATACCATAAACACCTCTATGCAAATCAACTAGAAAATCTAGAAGAAATGGATATTTTCTTGGACACTTACACTCTCCCAAGACTGAACCAGGAAGAAGTTGAATCCCTGAATAGACCAATAGCAGGCTCTGAAATTGAGGCAATAATTTATAGCCTACCAACCAAAAAAGTCCAGGACCAGATGGATTCACAGCTGAATTCTACCAGGGGTACAAGGAGGAGCTGGTACCATTCCTTCTGAAACTATTCCAATCAATAGAAAAAGAGGGAATCCTCCTGAACTCATTTTATGAGGCCAACATCATCCTCATACCAAAGCCTGGCAGAGACACAACAAAAAAAGAGAATTTTAGACCAATATCCCTGATGAACATCAATGCAAAAATCCTCAATAAAATACTGGCAAACCGGATTCAGCAGCACATCCAAAAGCCTATCCACCATGATCAAGTGGGCTTCATCCCTGGGATGCAAGGCTGGTTCAACATTTGCAAATCAATAAACGTAATCCAGCATATAAACAGAACCAAAGACAAGAACCACATGATTATCTCAATAGATGTAGAAAAGGCTTTTGACAAAATTCAACAGCTCTTCATGCTAAAAACTCAATAAATTCGGTATTGATGGAACGTATCTCAAAATAATAAGAGCTATTTATGACAAACCCACAGCTAATATCATACTGAATGGGCAAAAACTGAAAAAATTCCCTTTGAAAACTGGCACAAGACAGGGATGCCCTCTCTCACCACTCCTATTCAACATAGTGTTGGAAGTTCTGGCTAGGGCAATCAGGCAAGAGAAGGAAATAAAGGGTATTCAGTTAGGAAAAGAAGAAGTCAAATTGTCCCTGTTTGCAGATGACATGATTGTATATTTAGAAAACCCCATCGTCTCAGCCCAAAATCTCCTTAAGCTGATAAGCAACTTCAGCAAAGTCTCAGGATACAAAATTAATGTGCAAAAATCACAAGCATTCTTATACACCAGTAACAGACAAACAGAGAGCCAAATCAGGAATGAACTTCCATTCACAATTGCTTCAAAGAGAATAAAATACCTAGGAATCCAACTTACAAGGGATGTCAAGGACCTCTTCAAGGAGAACTACAAACCACTGCTCAGTGAAATCAAAGAGGACACAAACAAATGGAAGAACATACCATGCTCATGGATAGGAAGAATCAATATCTTGAAAATGGCCATACTCCCCAAGGTTATTTATAGATTCAATGCCATCCCCATCAAGCTACCAATGAGTTTCTTCACAGAACTGGAAAAAAACTGCTTTAAAGTTCATATGGAACCAAAAAAGAGCCCACATTGCCAAGACAATCCTAAGTCAAAAGGGCAAAGCTGGAGGCGTCACGCTACCTGACTTCAAACTATACTACAAGGCTACAGTAACCAAAACAGCATGGTACTGGTACCAAAACAGAGATATAGACCAATGGAACAGAACAGAGTCCTCAGAAATAATACCACACATCTACAGCCATCTGATCTTTGACAAACCTGAGAGAAACAAGAAATGGGGAAAGGATTCCCTATTTAATAAATGGTGCTGGGAAAATTGGCTAGCCATAAGTAGAAAGCTGAAACTGGATCCTTTCCTTACTCCTTATATGAAGAATAATTCAAGATGGATTAGAGACTTAAATGTTAGACCTAATACCAGAAAAACCCTAGAAGAAAATCTAGGTAATACCATTCAGGACATAGGCATGGGCAAGGACTTCATGTCTAAAACACCAAAAGCAATGGCAGCAAAAGCCAAAATTGACAAATGGGATCTAATTAAACTAAAGAGTTTCTGCACAGCAAAAGAAACTACCATCAGAATGAACAGGCAACCTACAGAATGGGAGAAAATTTTTGCAATCTACTCATCCGAGAAAGGGCTAATATCCAGAATCTACAAAGAACTCAAACAAAGATACAAGAAGAAAACAAACAACCTCATCAAAAGTGGGCAAAGGATATGAACAGACATTTCTCAAAAGAAGACATTCATACAGCCAACAGACACATGAAAAAATGCTCATCATCACTCGCCATCAGAGAAATGCAAATCTAAACCACAATGAGATACCATCTCACACCAGTTAGAATGGCAATCATTAAAAAGTCAGGAAACAACAGGTGCTGGAGAGGAGGAGAGGATGTGGAGAAATAGGAACACTTTTACACTGTTGGTGGGATTGTAAACTAGTTCAACCATTATGGAAAACAGTATGGCAATTCCTCAAGGATCTAGAGCTAGATGTACCATATGCTCCAGCCATCCCACTACTGGGTATATACCCAAAGGATTATAAATCATGCTGCTATAAAGACACATGCACACGTATGTTTATTGCGGCACTATTCACAATAGCAAAGACTTGGAATCAACCCAAATGTCCATCTGTGACAGACTGGATTAAGAAAATGTGGCACATATACACCATGGAATACTATGCAGCCATAAAAAAGGATGAGTTTGCGTCCTTTGTATGGATATGGGTGCAGCTGGAAACCATCATTCTTAGCAAACTATCACAAGAACAGAGAACCAAACACCGCATGTTCTCACTCATAGGTGGGAACTGAACAATAAGATCACTTGGACTCAGGAAAGGGAACATCACACATTGGGGCCTATCATAGGGAGGGGGGAGGGGGGAGGGATTGCATTGGGAGTTATACCTGATATAAATGATGAATTGATGGGTGCTGACGAGTTGATGGGTGCAGCACACCAACATGGCACAAGTATACATATGTAACAAACCTGTACGTTATGCACATGTACCCTAGAACTTAAAGAATAATTTTAAAAAAAAACTAAACTAATGAATCCAATTCATATTTTTATTCTATTTTATATTTTATAGCTTTTTATTTCCTTGATCATCAGTCTAATTATTTTATCTTGTCATTGTTGCATGCATATTTAATCTTGCATTTTAATTTCAATTTTTAAAAATTTTCTCTTTCTTGTACAATTTTTCTTTAAATTTTTCTTTTCTTTTCTTTTTTTCTTTTCTTTCTTTCTTTCTTTTTTCTTTTTTCTTTTTGAGACAGAATCTTGCTCTGTAACGCAAACTGGAGTGAACTGGTGTGATCTCAGCTCACTGTAACCTCCATCTCCTGGGTTCAAGCAATTATCCTGCCTTCGCCTCTCAAGTAGCTTGGATTACAGGGTCCTGCCACCACATCTGACTAATTTTTGTATTTTTAGTAGAGACAGGGTTTCGCCATGTTGGCCAAGCTTATCTCGAACTCCTGACCTCAAGTGATCCACCTGCCTCAGCTTCCCAAAGTGCTGGGATTACAGGCGTGAGTCACTGCATCTAGCAAATTTTTCTTTCTTCGTGAAGAATATTTATTTTACTTTGTATTTTTTTGCTAGCAAGAAATATGGGCTTGGGACCTGGCAGTGAAGAAAGCCCACATCCTCTATCCCCATCTGCTCTATATCAGAGTGTGACAATCTAACTAAAGGCAGTGTCTTTCTGCAATTACTCAGGATGGGGTCTCAGACTAAACTGGTTAGAAATCCAAGGGCAGAGTGGACTTAGAAAATGTCAAACGATGGCACATCCAGATTACATATCATATATATGTTGGTTGACAATGTAATTTTTATCACCTAAACACAAACACTGCTAAAGGTGAAATAGGTAGCTATTAAAAATCATTCCAGGACAACAGATCTACAAGAAGCTGGTTCCAGGTACCTTACAAATGTGTAAGAAATATGTATGCAAGGTAGGACCAAAATTAATTAATATCAGTTCTGTACAACAGACATTTATTAAAGGAGTAATCATTAACATTAAGGATTATGTAAATTTAAGTGTGAATCAAAACAATTCTCTGATGTATAAACCACTGCCTTTTTGGGCCAATTAGAAAAATCCAGACAGGAAATTATAGTTGTCTTTACATTTCAGGTATCTGGTGTGCATTTTAGATGACATCAGCCATATAGTAGTCCACAGATGCTAATTTTTTTAGTATTGGCAATAATTCTTTAATTTCACTTGGCTATGAACAGAAATGATGGAAATGAAAGTGATTCTGATGTTTTTGCCTCTAAACTGGCAGAATGAAGAAGGCCTATAGGAGGCAAAACAGAATACTGAGTTTGAGGAACCTGTGGGACATTCAAACAGAGAGGTCAAGTAGACAGTAGGATATGGATGATGCTCATGTAGTCTCTGATTATCCCATGCTATGTGATATGGTTTGGTTGTGTCCCCACCTAAATCTCATCTTAAATTGTAATCCCCGTTATCCTCAGGTGTCATGGGAGGAACCTGGTGAGAAGTAATTGAATCATGGGGGCAGTTTCTCCTGTCCAGAGCCATGAGGCCCGGAATTAGCTGACCTCTGTTGCTTGATCTCCGCAAAGCGGAGACAAGACGGCACATATCCGGGTTCTTTATTGCGGACCCTTCCCGTGCGCGCCTAAACTGTTCCCGCGCGCACCCAAAGCTTTTCCCGCGCGAGCCTAAGTTTTTCCCGCACGCGCCTAAACTGTTCCCGCGTGCGTGCAAACATTTTCCGGCCCAGGAAGATATGCAGCCTAGGGCGCAGGCGCGATCCCGCGCCTGGGAAAAGTACAAACCCACGGCGCATGCGCGATTGTAATTTGAGTAAGCCCAGCCTCCTGTCACTGCCCTGGCCCAACCTTTTCCTCTGCCAGCCTATATAAGGCATTGCACTGCCACCATTAAATGAGACTTGCTCAGGCTATTTGTCTTGTCTCCATTTCTCGTGTTTTCTTGTCTCCTCCATTCCCACTCCCCCTTCCAGGGCCCGTTCGACTGTCCTGCAGGTCGGGACACCTGGCGCCCGAACAGGGACCTGGACACGGGGGAAAAAGTGAGGAAGAAGGCACTAAAGTCGGCCGAAAGTGAAAGTGGAAGAAATTCCTCCAGACGTCGCGGGAGCCTGCCGCGTTGGAACCAGAGGTGAGTAATAGTGTCTGATTATGGGACAAGAATTAAGCCAGCATCAAATTTATGTAGGGCAATTAAAAGAGGCTTTAAAAACACGAGGAGTAAAGGTTAAAAGTAATGATTTGTTTAAGTTTTTTGATTTTGTAAAAGAAACCTGCCCTTGGTTTCCACAAGAGGGGACCATTGACGTAAAGAGGTGGCGTACAGTGGGAGATTGTTTTCAAGATTACTATAGTACTTTTGGACCAGAAAAGGTTCCGATAACAGCCTTTTCTTATTGGAATCTAATCAGAGATATAATAGATAAAAAGGAAAGAGAAAAAGATCCTGAGGTAATGGCGGTGATTACTCAGACTGAGGAAATATTAAGAGGCAGCTCCCAAACCGACCTCGAAAAATCCATACCTAATAAAGAAATAGACCTTATATCACTACAAAGCGATAAGGAAGAGGCTGGGGTCCCCTCTTTTACAAATATAGAAACATCAAATAAGGAAAAGGCCAAAAAATACCCAGTTTTACCTACAACTAATGAAAACAAAAGTAAAAATGACCTTAACCCTTCAGAAGTAGATTGGGATAATTTAGAGGAAGAGGCAGCAAAATATCATAATTCTGACTGGCCACAAACTCTTACTTATCCCCCTCCCTATAATAAGGCTTCTGCCCCCGCAGTTATGGCAGTAATAGACCCAAAAGAGGAGCTTAGAGAAAAAAATTGCACAACTTGAAGAGCCAATAAAGCTCGAAGAACTACATCAGTCTTTAATCACTAGATTGCAGAAATTAAGGACAGGAAGTGAGAGCATTCAATACCCTAAAGGAATAGAGAAACCCTCTCACCCTCAGAGACCCAGACAGCATGTCCCAAAAGGAAGGTCACTTGGTAGTAGGGATAGGGAGGATTCCTCTCCTCGAGACGTTTTTCCAGTAACGGAAACTACAGATGCACAGGGCCGAGCCTGGAGGCACCACAATGGGTTTGAATTTACTGTAATAAAAGAACTAAAAACTGCTGTCTCGCAATACGGAGCTACTGCCCCATACACCCTGGCCATAGTCGAATCTGTGGCCGAAAATTGGCTCACTCCCATAGATTGGAATACCTTAGTTAGAGCAGTTCTTTCCAGAGGCGACCATCTGATTTGGAAGTCAGAATTTTATGAAAATTGTAGAGATACGGCCAAGAGAAACCAACAAGTCAGAAATGGTTGGGATTTTGATATGCTAACTGGCTCGGGTAATTACACAGAAACCGATGCTCAGATGCAGTACGATCCTGGACTGTTTTCTCAAATCCAAGCAGTGGCTACCAAAGCCTGGAGAAAACTTCCTGTTAAGGGGGATCCAGGAGCCTCGCTCACGGGGGTCAAACAGGGACCTGATGAGCCCTTTGCTGACTTGGTACATAGACTCTTAACCATGGCCAGCAGAATATTTGGAAATGCCGAGGCAGGGGTGGATTATGTAAAACAGCTAGCTTAAGAAAACGCTAACCCGGCTTGTTAGGCAGCAATCAGACCTTATAGAAAGAAAATGGACTTAACAGGTTACATCCACCTCTGTTCAGACATAGGGCCCTCATATCAACAGGGCTTGGCTATGGCTGCTGCCTTTAGTGGACAAACCGTAAAAGACTTCCTCGCTAGTAAAAATAACAATAGCAAGGGGTGCTTCAAGTGTGGAAAAATGGGACACTTCGCTAGGGATTGTAAGGGAGAGCTAGATAAGACCTTAGAGGCAAAAGCTCCAGGCCTCTGCCCTAGGTGTAAAAGAGGAAAACATTGGTCCAACGAATGTAAATCTAAAATTGACAATCAAGGAAATCCCCTAACACCTCAACAGGGAAACGGATTGAGGGGCCGGCCCTAGGCCCTGAAACAAGCTTATGGGGTGGTCAGTTTTGTACCAACCAACAACAATCCGTTTCACAGCTTAGTAGAGCAACCCCAGGAAGCGCAGGATTGGACCTCTGTTCCACCTCCCAGACAGTATTAACCCCTGAAATGGGACCCCAAGCCCTAAGTACGGGTATATATGGACCCCTACCCTCAAACATGTTTGGATTAATCCTAGGGAGAAGCAGCATCACCATGAAAGGCCTACAGGTCTTTCCGGGAATAGTTGATAGTGATTATATAGGAGAAATCAAAATCATGGCCAAGGCTATTGACAACATCATTATCATTCCTCAAGGGGATAGAATAGCACAGTTACTCCTGTTACCATTGCTAAAAACAGCTAATAAAGTCCAATCGCCCCTAAGGGGAAAGGGAGGATTCGGATCCTCAGAAATCTACTGGGTACAGCCCATTACTAATCAAAAACCCTCTCTCACCTTGTGGCTAGACGGAAAGTTATTTACAGGACTGATAGACACAGGGGCTGATGTAACAATTATTAAACAACAAGATTGGCCCTCCAGTTGGTCCACTTCAGAGACCTTAAAAAATTTACGAGGAATTGGGCAAAGTAATACCCTAGACAAAGTTCCAAATATCTCACCTGGAGAGATCAAGAAAGTAATTCCGGTCTCATTAAGCCATTTGTTATCCCTGATTTGCCTGTTAACCTTTGGGGTAGAGATCTTCTCTCCCAAATGAGGGTCATGGTGTGTAGCCCAAATGATATAGTCACTGCACAAATGTTGGCTCAGGGCTACCACCCTGGAAAAGGATTAGGAAAAAGAGAAGATGGCATTTTACAGCCAATCCCAGCCATAGGAAAATTGGATAAAAGGGGGCTTGGAAATTTTTAACTGTGGCCATTGACATGCCTGCACCCCAAAAATTTGCTGATCCAATCACTTGGAAGTCAGATGAACCCATTTGGGTTGATCAATGGCCATTAACCAATAAGAAGCTTGCCACTGCCCAACAGTTAGTGCAGGAACAATTGGAGGCAGGACACATTACAGAAAGCAACTCTCCTTGGAACACCCCCATATTTGTCATAAAAAAGAAATCCGGAAAGTGGAGACTCTTACAAGATCTAAGAGCAGTAAATGCTACTATGGTCCTTATGGGCGCCTTACAGCTAGGGCTACCCTCTCCGGTAGCAATCCCTCAAGCATATTTTAAAATTATCATAGACCTTAAAGATTGCTTTTTTACAATTCCCCTTCATCCTACTGACCAAAAACGATTCGCCTTTAGCTTACCATCTATAAATTTCAAAGAACCAATGAAGCGATACCAATGGAAAGTGTTACCTCAAGGTATGGCCAACAGTCCCACCTTGTGTCAAAAATATGTGGCTACAGCCATACACTCAGTTAGAGAGACATGGAAACAAATGTATATTATAAACTATATGGATGACATTCTTATAGCAGGACAAGTGGGAGAACAAGTTTTACAGTGTTTTGCTCAACTCAAGCAAGAAATAACCACAGCGGGGTTACAAATAGCTCCAGAAAAAATACAACTACAAGACCCTTATACATATTTAGGTTTTCAAATAAACGGACCTAAAATTACAAATCAAAAAGCCGTTATCCGTAAAGATCAGTTACAAACCCTCAATGATTTCCAAAAGCTCCTTGGAGACATAAATTGGCTCCGGCCATATTTAAAACTCACCACAGGAGACTTAAAACCTTTATTCAACACCCTGAGAGGTGACCCCAACCCTAAGTCCCTTAGGTCGTTATCAAAAGAAGCTCTTTTATCACTTAATAGAGTAGAGGCGGCCATTGCTGAGCAATTTGTTACTAACATAGACTATTCACAGGCATTAATCTTTTTAATCTTTAACACAACACTGACACCTACTGGTTTATTCTGGCAAAATAACCCTATTATGTGGGTCCACTTGCCTTCATCACCCAAAAAGGTATTACTCCCCTATTATGATGCCAGAGCAGATTTAATTATTCTAGGGAGAGACAATAGCAAAAAATATTTTGGAATTGAACACTGTACGATCATACAACCTTATTCTAAGCCACAAATCCATTGGCTAATGCAAAACACTAAAACGTGGCCGATTGCTTGTGCCTCTTATGCCGGCAACTTAGATAACCATTACCCGCCAAACAGGCTTATTCAATTTTGTAAGCTACATGCTTTTGTCTTCCCTCATGTCATCAGTAAAACACCTTTAGACAATGCCTTATTAGTATTCACTGATGGGTCATCCACAGGAACTGCTGCATATACCTTTGCTGACACCACTGTTAAATTCAAAACCAGCCATACTTCGGCTCAGCTAGTAGAATTGCAGGCCCTAATCGCAGTGCTGTCAGCCTTAATCAGGCTCTTAATATTTATACCAACAGTGCATACTTAGTTCACTCAATACCTCTACTTGAGACAGTAGCACAGATTAAGCATGTGTCACATATAGCCGAGTTATTTTTACAATGCCAACAATTAATACATAATAGAACAACACCCTTCTTTCTTGGACACATTAGAGCTCATTCAGGATTACCAGGACCTCTATCCCAGGGCAACCAACTGGCTGATATGGCAACCAAGATGGTAGCCATAGCTACAAATACAAACCTAGCCCAAGCACAGGCTACTCATGCCTTACACCATCTTAATGCTCAAACTTTGAGACTGATGTTTAAAATAACTAGAGAACAAGCAAGACAAATAGTTAAACAATGTCAGACCTGTATAACATACCTGCCTGTCCCTCACTTAGGAATTAACCCAAGAGGACTAGTCCCCAACATGATCTGGCAAATGGATGTCCCTCATTATTCAGAATTCGGTAACTTAAAATACGTCCATGTATGTATAGATACATTTAGTGGATTTATACTAGCCACCCTACAAACAGGAGAAGCTACCAAACATGTCATAGCTCATTTACTACACTGTTTTTCCATAGTTGGAAAGCCTAAACAACTAAAAACAGATAATGGTCCTGGCTATACATCCAAAGCCTTTCAAGACTTTTGTCTTAAATTACAAATAAAACACATTACTGGAATTCCATGTAACCCTCAAGGACAAGGAATAGTTGAAAGAGCACACCTATCCTTAAAAACCACCATTGACAAAATAAAAAAGGGAGAATGGTACCCTACTAAGGGCACCCCTAGAAATATCCTTAATCACACACTTTTTATTTAAAATTTTTAAAATTTGGATAACCTGAACAGATCAGCAGCTGATCGATTTTGTCATTCCGAGTCCAAAAAACAATTTGCCATGGTTAAATGGAAAGACCCCTTAAACAACACATGGCATGGTCCAGACCCAGTGTTAATCTGGGGAAGAGGCTCAGTTTGTGTTTTTTCTCAAACTCATGATGCAGCCAGATGGCTACCAGAGCGACTGGTAAGACAGGTACCTAACAATAACCAATCCAGGGAGTAATTTTCTCCCTGAGAGTGCTCTTTTCCTCTATTGGAGAGATGAACTTCAACTACAAGCCCCTCTGGACCATGGTGCTGATTTGCCAAGCACTCCAGGTATATGCCGGCTTTGGTAATCCCCATGAGGCCCGTAAATATATACGACAACAATACGGTAAGCCCTGTGATTGTTTGGGGGGATACGTGACCTCTCTTCCAAATACGTACATTTCAGCTGTGTCTGCTCCGCTTACACAGCATACCTGTCTAGTGACTCTCTTAAGTGGAGGTGTGTGTCAACCCCAAGAATATTTAGTGGAGGGAATACCACAACCTGCCCTTGTGACACACTTGAGACTGCTATGCATAGTTCCTGCTACACTACTTATTTAGAATGTACCTCTGGTGGTAAAACATACTATACTGCTATCTTAACAAGATCTAGAACCCCCACTATAGGGGCCAGTAGTGTCCCTACAGTTGTAGGAAATACCAATAACCTTATATCAGCTGGCTGTATTGGAATTGTAGGACAGCCTGTCTGCTGGAATATTCACCCCCCTCTTCATATCTCTGACAGAGGAGGACCACAAGACAAGGTCCGAGAAATTAGGGTATACAAAAAACTTGAAGAGTTGCAAAGGTCCCTGTACCCGGAAATTCACTACCACCCCTTGGCCTTGCCCAAAGCCCGAGGGAAAGAGAAAGTTGATGCCCAGACCTTTGCCCTCCTCACGGCTACTCATAACCTGCTTAACAATTCCAACTCTAGTCTGGCTAATGACTGCTGGCTGTGTCTGCAATCAGGAGATCCCGTTCCTCTTGCCATACCCAGCAATGACTTAAATTATACATCCAATACCCCTTGCACCATAATTCCTCCCCTTAAAGTACAGCCTTTAGAATTTCCTAGTTCCTCTTGCATCTACTCCCCTCCCCTTAATAATACTTACGACCTTGATGTAGGATTCAATCAATTCAATAATTGTTCCACCATAGTAAATATTTCCCAATCGCTGTGTGCCCCAAACAGCTCGGTTTTTATATGTGGCAATAACAGGGCTTATACCTATTTACCTACTAACTGGACAGGATGCTGTGTCTTAGCCACACTTTTACCTGACATAGACATTATCCCTGGAGATGAACCTGTGTCTATCCCAGCTATAGATCACTTTTTAGGAAGAAACAAAAGGGCAATACAATTTATCCCCTTACTTGCAGGATTAGGCATAACTACTGCCGTAGCAACTGGGGCTACAGGCCTAGGGGTTTCTGTTACTCAATACACCAAATTGTCTCACCAATTGATCTCAGATATGCAGGCCATTTCAAGTACTATACAAGATTTACAAGATCAGGTAGATTCTCTGGCAGAAGTAGTGCTCCAAAATAGAAGAGGCCTAGATTTACTAACTGCAGAACAGGGAGGCATCTGCTTGGCTTTACAGGAGAAGTGCTGTTTCTATGCCAACAAATCCGGGATCGTCAGAGATAAAATCAGGCATCTACAAGAAGACCTAGAAAAACGATGAAAAGAAATAACCAATAACCCGTTTTGGACTGGGTTCCATGGACTCCTTCCCTATTTTATGCCATTCCTGGGCCCCCTGCTTTGCCTATTGCTCTTACTCTCTGTAGGACCTTTGGTCTTCAATAAGCTCATGACAGTCATTAAGCAACAAGTCGAGGCTATCCAAGTGAAGCCTATACAGGTCCATTATCATCGCCTGGAACAAGAAGATCGCGGTGGTTCATACTCACACCTATTATGACCAGCTTCCCTATGCGATGAACTGGACAGCCAATGACGGGTAAGAGAGTGTCATCTCTCACTAACCTAAGACAGGAGGGCCGTCATAAGCTACTGCCTAATCCCATGACGGGTACCAGTGATGAGATGCATTACTCCAACCTAAGACAGGCACAGTTACCGAGGGACAATCTTCTAGCCGTAATTATATATAAAAAAGGGGGACCTGTCCGGAGCCATGAGGCCCGGAATTAGCCGACCTCTGTTGCTTGATCTCCGCAAAGCGGAGACAAGACGGCACATTTCCGGGTTCTTTATTGCGGACCCTTCCCGTGCGCGCCTAAACTGTTCCCGTGCGCGCCAACCTTTACCGCGTGCGTGCAAACATTTTCCCGCCCAGGAAGATATGCAGTCTAGGGCGCAGGCGCGATCCCGTGCCCGGGAAAAGTACAAACCCACGGCGCATGCACGATTGTAATTTGAGTAAGCCCAGCCTCCTGTCACTGCCCTGGCCCAACCTCTTCCTCTGCCAGCCTATATAAGGCATTGCACTGCCACCATTAAACGAGACTTGATCAGGCTATTTGTCTTGTCTCCATTTCTCATGTTTTCTTGGCTCCTCCATTCCCACTCCCCCTTCCAGGTCCCGTTCGACTGTCCTGCAGGTCAGGACATTCTCCCATGCTGTCCTCGTGATAGTGAGTGAGTTCTCATGAGATCTGATGGATTTATAAGTGTCTGGCTTTTCCTTGCTGGCTCTTCTCTCTCGTGCCACAATGTGAAGGACACGTTTGCTTCCCCTTCTGCCACGATTGTAAGTTTCCTGAGGCTTCCCCAGCCACATGTAACTGTGAGTCAATTAAATCTCTTTCCTTTATAAATTAGCCAGACCAGAGGCAGGTCTTTATAGCAGTGTGAAAACAGACTAATACACTATGCTTGGGTAGGACCCAACTGGGGCCACTATAAGCTGACCCCTGCTACTCAAAAACAGTCTTTTACCAATGGTGAGAATGAGAACAGTCGTGCACTCAAAGGAAAATCAGTCTCGCTTGGATGCCATCTGCCCAGGGACGTTGCATACTCATTCTGACAGCACATGGGAATCTTGGGTGATGACACTCTGTGTCAGCTCCTTATCAGTCAAACTAAAGACCCTGATGCCAGGGTCTTCAGGGTCAACTATCTCTCCACAAAGGTTTAGCAATTATCAGGATAAGGTAGCAAAGTCACAGGGTAGATGAGATCACTTAGAAAGGGAGGAAAGAGTTAAGGGTAGAATCCCTTGCCATTTCACACTGCAGTGTGTAGGCTCACACATTTGACCCAATACCATGAATAATGGATGTGGTAACTGTGTTTTTATGCAACCAAGCACTGGGTAGCAGTAAATTTTCCTGCTTCCCATAAGCACATTTGATGATTTATTGCTGTGTAGTGTGCAGGTACAGCTAAGGAGGGGGAAAGTACTGTCAACCAAGTCCACACAGTGTATGTGGGCTGTTGGCAAATCCCAGCCTCTTTTTCCTGTCAAATAAATCAGAGGAGTTGCTAAAATATATTTGAATGCATGGATATTTCCTTTTGTTTCTTTTTTACAATAAAGTTTAAGATGGAATTCAATTACTTAACTTGCTACATGGTATATTTCTATTTCTCGGAGTTTTCGTTTGAGGTAAAAACCACAGTATTTACTTTGTTTTTGTTTTTGTTTTGTTTTGTTTGTTTGTTTTGAGATGGAGTCTCGCTCTGTCGCCCAGGCTGGAGTGCAGTGGTGCGATCTCAGCTCACTGCCAGCTCCGCCTCCTGGGTTCGTGCCATTCTCTTGCCTCAGCCTCCCGAGTAGCTGGGACTACAGGCGCCTGCCACCGTGCTCGGCTAATTTTTTGTATTTTTAGTAGAGACGGGGTTTCACTGTGTTAGCCAAGATGGTCTCAATCTCTACTTTGTTTTTAAGACTTTGTGACAATTTTGAAAGTGGAAAAACATGTATGTGTTCTTAAATTTTTCTTCTGAATAAAAAAGCAGAGTAAGCAAATAAACAATAAACTAAATAGAATTAATAGCATTGTTCTCTCTCAGTTTTACCTATTAAAGAGTAATACACTAAGAAGATAAAGAAAAGAATGGCATTTATATTTTATCAGACTGACAAAGGGTAGGCCTTAATTTTTTTTTTTTTTTAACAAAAGAAGTAAAAGAGGTCAAGCATGGAGGCTCACACCTGTAATCCCAGCACTTTGGGAAACTGAAGCAGGCAGATCATGAGGTCAGGAGTTTGAGACCAGCGTGACCAACATGGTGAAACCCCGTCTCTACTAAAAATACAAAAATTAGCTGGGCATGGTGGTGTGTGCCTGTAATCCCAGTTACTCAAGAGGCTGAGGCAGGAGAATCGCTTGAACCCAGGAGGTGGAGGTTGCAGTGAGCCGAGATTACGCCATTGCACTCCAGCTTGAGCGACAGCAAGACTCCGTCTCAAAAAAAAAAAAAAGTAAAGGAAAAATAAAATAACACACAAATTAGTGATTAATGCAAAGGCTTTGAGTTAGAAATCTGTAAATACCTTTAGTTGTTAGGAGAAATTTCCAACATGTTCATCCCACTGATATTGAATTTAAGCCCAAACAATATTATGCCATAGACTATCATAATATATAATTTTACCAAATTATACTCACAGGGCATGCACAGAGGAAAATGAAAACAACTTACCAACTTCTAGTTGTAACTGTTGTCCCTTTTGACAAGATCAGCCAAGCAAGTTGTTTACTTACTCTTTCTGTTTGTTGGTACACAGATGAAAATAAACTGAACTAGTTCACAGGAGAGTCTGTGTTTTGTATTCTCAGCTTCCACTTTGTAAGTTTTGGTCCACCTCAGCCATGCCCTCTCTTCTTGGTCTGCCCTTCTGAGTGCAAAAGTTTTTCTTGCTTTCTGACTTATTATTATTTTCTTTTTCTGAGATGGAGTTTCCCCTCTTGTTGCCTAGGCTGGAGTGCAGTGGCATGATCTTGGTTCACTGCAATATCCACCTCCCGGGTTCGAGTGATTCTTCTGCCTCAGCCTCCAGAGTAGCTGGGATTACAGGCACGTGCCACCATGCCCAGCTAATTTTTTTGTATTTTTAATAGAGATGGGGTTTCACCATGTTGGCCAGGCTAGCCTTGAACTCCTGACCTCAAATGATCCACCCACCTCGGCCTCCCAAAGTGCTGGGATTACAGGCGTGAGCCACCATGCCTGGCCCTGACTTGTTTTCTGTCTAGGAACAGGTCATCCTTCTTTCTTCCTTTCTTCTTTTTCATTTTATATCTCAAACTCATTCACATCACTGGATTATTTCTTCCAAAAACATTTATTTTAAGCCTTTTTGTCTCTTAGCAAGAAGGAAAGGATCTCTCCTTATCACTCCCATACCCACAGTACATTCTGCCAGGCCATTTTTAATGTGGCACTGACACTCTTATCAGAGAAAAGAGATGCAAGTTTTTCTAATAAAGCTGTGGTTTCCTTTTGAAAAACTACTTGCAAAGTCACTTCAAATATTAATAATGGCCAATGCAGTGAGCCAAAACAGGAGAAACTACCCCTCCTGTGGAGTTGCAGCCTTAAAAAAATGGCCATGTCTTTCATCTCCCAGGCCATTTACTTTCTCCTAGTAACTGCATATCCTAACATTGTGCCACTAGGTAACATTTCTTGTTTGACAGGTTTCTTCCATAAACCAGATGACAAGGTGTGGATGAAGATTATGAAGAGAAACCATATTACCTCATCTATGCCCTTCTAAGGGTTCATGAGACCAGGGTAAACCACATAGCAGAGCCAAGGAATGAATTAGTTAAACATTCCTACCCAGAAGAGGAATTCCTCTGTCATGTAGAATCTAAGTAGTTTGTTTTTATCTGGGGTTAACATTCCTTTTATAGGCACTACACCCTGGAGTTTCTTTGCTTGATTTGGTTCACAGTCATGTGTTTTGTTTGTTTGTTTGTTTGAAGAGAAGAGTCTCACTCTGTTGCCCAGGCCAGGCTGGAGGGCAGTGGCATGATCTCGACTCACTGTAACAACCTCCGCCTCCCAGGTTCAAGGGATTCTCCTGCCTCAGCCTCTCAAGTAGCTGGGATTACAGGCATGTGCCCCCATGCCCAGCTAATTTTTGTATTTTTATAGAGGTGGGGTTTCACCATGTTGGCCAGGCTGGTCTCAAACATCTGCCCGCAGGTGATGCTCCCTCCTTGGCCTTCCAAAGGGCTGGGATTACAGGCATGAGCCACCACACCTGGCCCAAATCCATGTCTTCAAAGAGTTGGGGCACCAGCTGCTGGTGGCTGTGAGGCACTTCAGGCAGTTGACCTGCAGGGTCGGCTTCAGCAAGGAGAGAACTTGCAGCTCCAAGCAAGGACAGTTTAGGGTCCTCCATTCTCTCCTTGGTCTTTAACTCTTGTAGGAAAAGAAGACCCTTGCTGTTACTATTCTGCACAATCCACAGCCTGTTAGACATTTTTATATTGAGTAAGTATTATGGATTCATAAGCACTCTGGATGCGTGTGGGGTGGTGGGGTTCCCTGACATATTCAGAGGCATGAACTGAGGCATCTTAGGCCATTATCATACCAGGGCGACTGCAGTGGCTGAGGGCATTTCAGGACTGAAGCCCAAAGCTGCCACACAGCCCTGTATGATTAGGAGCAGGGAGCTAAATACTTTGCACAAATTACCCTACTGGATGCCATGTTAGATGAAAATATGTCCAGCTGAAACTCAAGCCAACACATTTTGTCCAAAATTAAAAAAAAAAAAAAAAAAAAAAAAAAAAACTTTGTTTTACATGTTTGGAAGAATAAAAAGAAAAAGAAAATCAATTCCATATAAAATTTAGTTTTACAACTTTCTTTGCATCCAACTTGAGTCTGTACCTTGACTAATCTATTTCTTCCAGGCTCTGCCACACAGTGCCCAATCCCAGGCTCTGTTTGCTCCCAATTCTGCTGGCTTTGGTGCCCGTGACTCAGAACTTCTTTCTCTTTCCACTCAGCTTGTCAGAGTGACCATTCTCCTGCATGATCTACTTCTTCCCAAGCAGTCTTTCCTCAGTCTCATGCCCCTCCTCTCACCAAGTCCCACCCCTGTTCTCAGGACACGGCCCCCCGCCAATCCCATCCTGGCCTTAGCACCCCAACACAGATCTCTGGGAGGAGAAACTGGATACCATGCTTTACTTTATGCTGCAAAATAAGCATCTTCAAAAAGGTATACAAAAGGTCACTCATAGCAGAAAACAAATTCTGAATATCTCTGTTTCTGCATGTAGAACGCAAATACCCAAATGCCTATAAAAGGTACTAAGTGCTAAGATCCCAAAACAAGTAAGATGCTATTGGTTGTCCTTAAAAATAAAAAAGCAGTTTAGTAGCAGAAGCACACATAGCACCGTGAAGATGGGGGTGACGCAGTCCTTAAATATGCACTTCAAGGAGCTCCTACTCCTACAAAACAGTGTAACTGAGCAGGTAGGTGCAGTGCTCTGAAATAGCCAGGATGGTGTTCCGTGCCTGTGGTCCCAGCCACTCAGGAGGCTGAGGTGAGAGGATCACTTGAACCTGGGAATTTGAGGCTGCAGTGAGCTATAATTGTGCCACTGCACTCCAGCCTAGGCAAGACCCTGTCTCTAAAAGAGAGTGGAGGGAGGGGAAGGGGGAGAGAGAGAGAGAGAGAGAGGAAAAGAAGAAAAGAAAGAAAGAAAAAGAAAGAGAAAGAAACAAGAAAGAAAAGAAAGAAAGAAGCAAAGAAAAAGGAAGGAAGGAAGGAAGGAAGGAAGGAAGGAAGGAAGGAAGGAAGGAAGGAAGGAAGGAAGGAAGGAAGGAAGGAAGGAAGGAAGGAAATAAAATGTGTCAGGGATGAAGCTGAAAGTAAGTGGAGCCTGGCTCCTGCAGAGCCTTGAAGAACCTCATTAAGGAGATGGGATTTTATCCCAACAGCAATCGGCAGCCACTGCAAAGTGTTTGTTGTTGTTGTTTTGGGTTTTTTTTTTTTTTTTTTTTGGTTTTTTTTTTTTGAGACGGAGTCCTGCTCTGTCGCCCAGTCTGGAGTGCAGTGGCGCGATCTCGGCTCACTGCAAGCTCCGCCTCCTGGGTTCACGCCATTCTCCTGCCTCAGCCTCCCGAGTAGCTGGAACTACAGGCGCCCGCCAATTTTTTGTATTTTTAGTAGAGACAGGGTTTCACTGTGTTAACCAGGATGGTCTCGATCTCCTGACCTCGTGATCCGCCCCCCTTGGCCTCCCAAAGTGCTGGGATTACAGGCGTGAGCCACCGTGCCCGGCCCATTACAGAGTTTTAAGCAGATGAAGGGCTCTATTCACAGCAGCCAAAAGGTGGGAGCAACCTGTGTCCATTGACAAGTGAATGACTGAACCAAATGTGCTCTATATTACAATGGCACATTATTGAGGTTTAAAATCTGACACGTGCTACAAGATGGATGAAGCTTGAGGACATAATGCTAAGAGAAATAAGCCAGACAAAACAGGACAAACACTGTATTATTCTACTTCTATGCGGTATCTAGAGTAGTCAAGCTCATAGAGATAGAAATTAGAATGGTGGTTGCCAGGGGCTAGAAGGATGAGCAGTTTTTGTGTGTACCCACCCAAATCTCATGTCAAATTATAATTCCCAACATTGAGGAAGGGAGCTGCTGGTAGATGATTGGATTATGGGAGCAGATTTCTCCCTTGCTGTTCTTGTGACAGTGGGTTCTCATGAGATCTGATGGTTTAAAAGTGTGTGACACTTCTCCCTTTGTTCTGTCTCTCTGTCTCTCTCTTTCCTGTCACCATGTGAAGATGTGCTTGCTTCCACTTCACCTTCTGCCATTATTGTAAGTTTCTTGAGGCCTCCCTGGCCATACCTCCTGTACAGCCTGTGGAACTGTGAGTCAATTAAACCTTTTCTCTTTATAAACTACTCAGTCTCAGATAGTTCTTTATAGCAATGTGAGAACCAACCAATACAGGAACTGCATACTTAAATGGTTAGGAGGGTAAGTTTAAATCATGTGTATAATACTGCAATTAAAAACAACAACATAATGACAACAACAACAAAAAGGCACTGTGACTGTACTACAGCATTGTACAGAGATTAGACTGGAGCAGATAAGACTAGAGGCCAGAGGCCAATTAAAAGCTGCTGAAGTAATGGAAGTAAGAGAGGATAATTGTCTGACCTGGGCAGGTGGCAGTTGATTGATGCTGCCATTTACAAGTTAAGGTAGACAGAAGGAGCAGGGAATGGGGACGATGGTAGATTCTGTGTGAGTGTGTGTGTGTGTATACTCTGTTATTTTTACCCTCTATCAAACATCATGGCATGCTGAGATGCAGAAGGATGGATATGTCTAAAGAGTTGGCTATAGGACCATGAAAATGTAGAAATATAGATTAAGAAAAATAGAAAAGGTCCAAGAAGTATCTATGGATGCTTCAAATAGAATATAAAATAGAACTTAAAAAGAAACATCAGGAATTTAAAAGTATACTGTTGGGGACTTGTCTCTCAATCCTCATTATGCAGGACATCACTGGTTTTGTTGTTGTTGTTTGCTTGTTTTTTGAGACAGGGTCTCACTCTGTTGCCCAGGCTAGAGTGCAGTGGTACAATCTCAGCTCACTGCAACCTCTGCCTCCTTGGTTCAAGTGATCCTCATGCCTCAACCTCCAGGGTAGCTGGGATTACAGGCATGCACCACCAAGCCCAGCTAATTTTTGTATTTTTAGTAGAGAAGGGGTTTCACCATGTTGGCCAGGCTGGTCTTGAACTCTTGGCCTCAAGTCATCTGCCCACCTTGGCCTCCTACAGTGCTGGGAGTATAGGTGTGAGCCACCATGCCCAGCCAGATATCACTGGTTTTAAAGCATCCTTTGTAGTCTCACTCAGAACATCAGTTCAGAAAATCTTTATTACCAATAGATACATGACTTTACAAAAGCTTCTAGTATATAAGGACATCTTGCCCTTTCTTAATAACATGTGTTGATAATAAAGACCCTCATCATTTATATGATGAAGTTACATTCTAGATCCTATTCATTTTCCATTTCTAATAGCCCCATTTTAGTACTTGCAATGATTTTCAACTCTGCTATCAAAAGTAAGTCAACTGTTGCTCTGATTACAATTGGATGTTTCAAACTATCATCTTGATTACAAATGAATGAGTTGCATGCTGCTGTTGGAGAAACTTTGCATATTTCAAAGAAAAGAGTAGAAATATGTCTGATGGCAAAATATAGTATGATAGCATTTATACATAAAATCAACACTATAGTTACCCTATCTTATTATTTTTCAGCTGTACACAATCTTCAGCAGTTCCCTGTCAAGTTAGGAACTTTATATGTTAGAGCCTGAACATATTTGCATATGACATTTCAGGATAAAGCATTAGGACTATTTTTAAATATATGTAAAGGCATTGATATAAAAAGAGCACTGTTCTCTTTCTAAGTTGTTCCCTTAAAAGGCCTTAAAATTACTTCTGTGATGTCACAGCTCAAATATTTTTGAATGACTGACATTTTAAAAATTCTAACTCATCCTGGATACCAACGCATCCTAGATGAGCACCTTTCCTAGTTACGACATTTCTGGAGTTGTCACCACCTATTAACTGTGGCTTGGTTGGAGTTGTAAAATTTGATATTTGGCTAGTAGAAAGTAGTCACTGTATATGTTAAAATAGCTATAAAAGATTCTTACCTTCAGCCCGGGAAGGATCTATTGTTCTTTGTGATTTGTTCTTTCATTTTGTACCCTAAAAGATATTAGTGTATGAAATTGGCAGAATTGCCCTTGGCCCATGTCACCTTTCAGAGTTGCCAAGCAAGCATCATGAGATTGGTAAAGCCAGCTCTACCGCATCTCTTGGTGGCACTAGAACACACTTTCTTAAGGAAAAAGCCAGCATTTCACCCACTGCCTGGCATGGCAGCAGGGCTTTGGTGAATATGCCAGGACGTGCGGTGAGCCAAATGATCCCTTTCCTTAGGTCTGTGACCCAGTCTCTACAACTTCCTACAACTCCTTCCAGGACTTTCTGACTCACAGCTTGGGAAGAATTAGGAAAGAACACCTGCCAAGCTGAGCAGAACAGCTACTTCCTGTTTATGTGTTTTTGGTGGAACATCCCATTTCTTCTTCAGGACATGTTTGGATATACATGGGGATAGAAATGCCAGAGTGAAAACAGATTTATCACTGTGAGAAAAAAAAAAAAAGCCCTAATATTCACAGAAGATGGGGTCTTGGTTTCTTTATTCCATTTTATTCTTTGTTAAGACTGTTAACAAAAAATAAGGCTTTTTTTTCCTCTGAACTTAAAAACTATAAATTTACTTGGGTCACTAACAGTGCTCTCAGTCTAAGAGAAAATTACATAATAACAACAATAATGAACAAAGCACTTAGCATGTGCCAGGCCCTGTTCTAAGTGCTTTTACACATTCAGTCATTACTTTTCACAACAGCTCTATGAGGTAAGTACTATTATCTCCATTTTACAGATGAAGAAACTGAAGCACAGAGAAACTAAGGTTAAGTCAGACAGCTAGTATGTGGCAGAGTCAAGATTTAAATCTAAGAAACAGGGTCCGGAATCTGTACTCTTAACCATTATGCCACACTTAGATGGTTCCCAGACAGCAGGAAGAAGAAGTGTTCCTTCTCCATAGGCAACAGTTCACTCATTCTTTTGGTGCAGTGATGTACAGTCTGTACTGAACTCTCCAATATAAAACATGGGGAATTAAAATGTATACAAAGCCTGAAAACTCACTTACTTTTATAATGGTTCTAAGCAAAGAAAATGCTTTATGGGTTCAAACAAGTCAAATTTATGAACTCAATTTTTTTTTTTTTTTGTGGAAACTGGCTGGCAGTCTCTATTTACAATATCTCTCCTCCATTATAAAAAAACATTGCAATGGAACTATGTGAACACTTTTTCCCCTTTCCCTTAGAGAAAGGGAATTAAGTCAAAGGTGATACATATCCCTGGAGTTAGCTGAAAAAGAAATTGGAAGAAATCTGAGAATAGCATTATGGAACTTGGTTTCCACAATTCTCAAATTTAACCATAAAATTAAAATTAGATACAGGGGATAGATTTTCCTGGCCATAAGCAAGTCAGGGAGTAAGCTCCAAAGAATTCATATACTCTTCCTTCTACTTCTTTTAAAATTCCACCTTCTGAAGGACCTGAGAAATATGATCACTACTAAACTCACTCGTGTATTAAATAATGATTAGGAAGAGCTAAGAGTTGACACAGAGGAAGGCCAGGAAACATGGTAAATGTGGGCAAGGGCATTAAAAAGTTAGTAGACTACACCATATCTCTAAAGCCTGATGATTTTGCTAAAGTATTGTAACTCAGGAGAGAAAGCAAGACACCCTCATGGGAACTCTTTTGAGTTTTTCATTCTTTTCCCCCTCCACTCAGTTCCATCCAGATGTGGCAGCCTCAAGTAGCTAGAAGAAAAAAATTTGGCCAGGAGCAGTGGCTCAGGTCTGTAGTCTCAGCACTTTGGGAGGCCAACGTGGGTGGGTTGCTCAAGCTCACAAGTTTGAGACCAGCCTGGACAACTTAGCAAACCCTGTGTCTACAGAAAATACAAAAATTAGCCAGGCATGGTGGCATATATCTGTAGTCTCAGCTATTTGCAGGCTGAGGTGGGAGTATCACTTGAGCCTGGGAAGTTAAGGCTGCAGTAAGCCATGATTATGCCACTGCACTTCAGCCTGGGTGACAAAGGGAGACTCTGTCTCAAAAGCGAAAAAAAAATAGGTCAGGAACTGTGGCTCACGCCTGTAATCCCAGCACTTTGGGAGGCCGATGCGGGTGGATCACGAGGTCAGGAGATCAAAACCATCCTGGCTAACATGGTGAAACACCGTCTCCACTAAAAGCACAAAAAAATTAGCCAGGCATGGTGGCATGTGCCCGTAGTCCCAGCTACTCCGGAGGCTGAGTCAGGAGAACCGCTTGAGCCCGGGAGGCAGAGGTTGCAGTGAGCCGAGGTCCTGCCAGTGCACTCCAGAGGCAACACAGTGAGACGCCGTCTCAAAAAAAGAAAAAAAAAAAAAAAAAAGGAAAAAGAAAAACTTTAACAATAATTGAGAAAGTAAACTAAATGATCAAGACAGATGTATAAAAATATATGTATAATGTAATGTTTATTAAGCTTGCTTGAAAAACAGAATTCTTTTACTTTAAATTTCTCCATTTCAATGCATGAAAGGAATGGTCCACAGTAAAACAAAAGCAGTATTTCCAAGAATGTTAGTTGTCTCTAGCTCTGTATACATTTTCTACCGTCATATGTCTACCGCCATAACCAATGCAGAGCTGTTTAACATGAAGTTTTGACCAAACTGGACTATGAAGGCGCAAACTGGCGTGAAACAAACTCAAAACAAGCAAACCAACACCAACAGCCAAAACGTGTTCTTCTTGAAATGTATATACCATACGTACACAAAAGAACTTAAACCAATTGATCATTATGTACATACATTAGTGAATATTAGTATTTTACATTTACAAATATATGTGCATATGTAATCAAGTAAAAAGAAAAATGTTAAATAATTTTTATCAGTGAAAAATACATAAAACATGACTAATACTACAATTTGAGTGCTTGTTCGATTCAGTGCTTAAAAATATTTGGAAAAATAATCCCAAAATATAACCTGGTGAAAGATACTTAAAAAGTGAAAGAGATAAGAAAATAGTAAGTGTTTGGTGTGATTTTAATAAGTAGAGGAAATGAGCAGAAATAAGATCTATATTTGGGGAGGAATCGCATAGCATAGACAGGATGAAGAATTGGAAAGGAAGAACGTGGTTTTTCCCAAGGCCAATTTCGCTCAGAATGGAACAGAACCAGGGAATTTTCAGGACAAAGTAAATGAACTGAAGTTTCCATCATGAGTTCATTCTATTAGCAGATAGATGAACAATTGATTCCTTCTTTGAGTCTTTATTAGGAGGCAGGCCTCAGACATTCACCCTACAGTTAGATACAAGGTCAGTTCCTTTCTTGGCTTCTGTCTAGAGACTAAGAGTGCAAGGTGACATATAATGGCATTGCACAACTTTGTAGGAATCTACCTTTACTGAAGAACCATCGGACGGTATCAACTAACCATCTTTCCAAGCACGGGCTTGTTTGCAATTCTTGAACCTCGCGTTTCTTCTCTAAAGACTGAGTTCCGGAAAGAGTTGGGGCAACTCCCTGCAGGGCAGAGATGTCGGCTTTGGTGCGTCCTTCCCAGCGTGCTCCATGGTCTGGGATGGGCGGTGGCGGCCCGGGCCGGCCTGCTACTTGAGGCAGGGACAGCAGAAGCAGCAGAGGGTCCGGCAGGGGTTCTTCTTCTTGTACTGCACGGCCTTCCGCACCTGCGCCTTGGCCTGGCCGGTGTAGTCGACCGTCTTTTGTACGTTGAGCTCGATGACATTCAGGGTGTCGGCCTGCTTCTCCACCAGCACTGCCATCTGCAAGAAGAGCTCGTGCACGTCGCGGATGCGGCTCTCCAGGCGCAGCAGCTCGCGGTGGCGGCTCTCGATCTCGTTGAGGGCGGCCCGCGCGCCTTTTACATCGGCCAGCAGGTTCTCGGAGAACATATCCCACTTGCTCTGCTCGAACATGTCCTCGATCTGGTCGCCCGAGACGTCCTTCCCCATGATCTCCAGCTGGCGCTGGATGCGGATCTTGCAGTTGTCGCGCTGCTTCATCTCGGCCTGGTTGTAGTCGTGCATGGCGCGCTGGAAGGTGAGGGTGAGCGCGTTGTACTGCGCCAGCGAGATGCGCGCCACCGCTGAGTGCCGGCCGTGCTGGGCCTCGGCCGCCTCGCTCAGCTCCTTCATGGCGCGCAGCTTGCAGTGGATGACCTCGCCCCGGACCTTGATGGCCTTGGCGATGGAGTTGGTGTCGCGCTTGATGCTGCTGAGGCGCCGCATGGACGTGAGGAAGCGGGCGTTCTGCTTTCCCAGCCGCTTCACATCGGCCACCAGCAACTGGTTTTCATCCTGGATGTCCTGGATGTCTCGGTACAGGGACTCCAGGATGTGGTCCGTCTCGAACACGATGTCCTCGTGGGGCGAGTCAAATTCATCGTCCCCGTCTAGGAACTGCTGGTCATATTGCTTGGACAAGTCCAGAAGTTCTGCTAGCCGGTCTTTCATTTTGCCTGCAAGTAGAGATAATTCAGTTAAATTTCTCTATTGAGAGTCAAGTATTTGCCTTCAAGGGATTGAAACTTAAACATTTTACTCAGCAGTCCCAATTTTTTATTCCTAGGTGTGGGAAATAAGTGCACTAAAGGAGCTAAATGTTCTGACATTTTGCTTACAAGGAAATAAATAAGATGACTGAACAACATGAAACAGTTACATTTTGGGGGGCGGAGCAAGATGGCCGAATAGGAACAACTCCAGTCTCCAACTCCCAGCGCGAGCGACACAGAAGACCGGTGATTTCTGCATTTTCAACTGAGGTACTGGGGTCATCTCACTAGGGAGTGCCGGACAATCGGTGCTGGTCAGCTGCTGCAGCCTGACCAGCGAGAGCTGAAGCAGGGCGAGGCATCGCCTCACCTGGAAGCGCAAGGGGGAAGGGGATCCGTTTTCCTAGCCAGGGGAACTGAGACACACAACACCTGGAAAATCGGGTAACTCCCACCCCAATACTGCGCTGTAAGCATACAGGCATTCCAGGAGAATATATCCCACACCTGGCCGGGAGGGTCCCACGCCCACGAAGCCTCCCTCACTGCTAACACAGCAGTCTGCCGCGATCTATCCGCAAGGCAGCAGCGAGGCTGGGGGAGGGGCGCCCGCCATTGCTGAGGCTTAAGTAGGTAAACAAAGCCGCTGGGAAGCTCGAACTGGGTGGAGCTCACAGCAGCTCAAGGAAGCCTGCCTGTCTCTGTAGTCTCCACCTCTGGGGACAGCGCACAGCTGAAGACCAACAGGGGAAGTAGCGGGAGCCGGTGCAGACGCGAACGACTCTGTCTGACAGCTTTGGGGAGAGCCGCGGATCTCCCAACGCGGAGGTTGAGATCTGAGAACGGACAGACTGCCTGCTCAGGTGTGTCCCTGACCCCTGAGTAGCCTAGCTGGGAGAAATCCCCCACTAGGGGCAGTCTGACACCCCACACCTCACAGGGTGGAGTACACCCCTGAGAGGACACTTCCAAAGGAAGAATCAGACAGGTACACTCGCTGTTCAGCAATATTCTATCTTCGGCAACCTCTGCTGCTGATACCCAGGCAAACAGGGTCTGGAGTGGACCTTAAGCAATCTCCAACAGACCAACAGAGAGTCCTTCTGACTCTCAGAAGGAAAACTATCAAACAGGAAGGACACCTATACCAAAACCCCATCAGTTCGTCACCACCATCAAAGACCAGAGACAGATAAAACCACAAAGATGGGGAAGAAGCAGGGCAGAAAAGCTGGAAATTCAAAAAATAAGAGCGCATCTCCCCCTGCAAAGGAGCGCAGCCCATCACCAGCAACGGATCAAAGCTGGTCAGAGAATGACTTGGACGAGAGGAGAGAAGAAGGCTTCAGTCCATCAAACTTATCAGAGCTAAAGGAGGAATTACGTACCCAGCGCAAAGAAACTAAAAATCTTGAAAAAAGAGTGGAAGAATTGACAGCTAGACTCATTAATGCAGAGAAGATCATAAACGAAATGACAGAGATGAAAACCATGACACGAGAAATACGTGACAAATGCACAAGCTTCAGTAACCGACTCGATCAACTGGAAGAAAGAGTATCAGCGATTGAAGATCAAATGAATGAAATGAAGCGAGAAGAGAAACCAAAAGAAAAAAGAAGAAAAAGAAATGAGCAAAGCCTGCAAGAAGTATGGGATTACGTAAAAAGACCAAATCTACGTCTGATTGGGGTGCCTGAAAGTGAGGGGGAAAATGGAACCAAGTTGGAAAACACTCTTCAGGATATCATCCAGGAGAACTTCCCCAACCTAGTAGGGCAGGCCAACATTCAAATTCAGGAAATACAGAGAACGCCACAAAGATACTCCTCCAGAAGAGCAACTCCAAGACACATAATTGCCAGATTCACCAAAGTTGAAATGAAGGAAAAAATCTTAAGGGCAGCCAGAGAGAAAGGTCGGGTCACCCACAAAGGGAAGCCCATCAGACTAACAGCAGATCTCTCGGCAGAAACTCTACAAGCCAGAAGAGAGTGGGGGCCAATATTCAACGTTCTTAAAGAAAAGAATTTTAAACCCAGAATTTCATATCCAGCCAAACTAAGTTTCATAAGTGAAGGAGAAATAAAATCCTTTACAGATAAGCAAATGCTTAGAGATTTTGTCACCACCAGGCCTGCCTTACAAGAGACCCTGAAGGAAGCCCTAAACATGGAAAGGAACAACCGGTACCAGCCATCGCAAAAACTTGGCAAAATGTAAAGACCATCGAGGCTAGGAAGAAACTGCATCAACTAACGAGCAAAATAACCAGTTAATATCATAATGGCAGGATCAAGTTCACACATAACAATATTAACCTTAAATGTTAATGGACTAAATGCTCCAATTAAAAGACACAGACTGGCAAACTGGATAAAGAGTCAAGACCCATCAGTCTGCTGTATTCAGGAGACCCATCTCACATGCAGAGACATACATAGGCTCAAAATAAAGGGATGGAGGAAGATCTACCAAGCAAATGGAGAACAAAAAAAAGCAGGGGTTGCAATCCTAGTCTCTGATAAAACAGACTTTAAACCATCAAAGATCAAAAGAGACAAAGAAGGCCATTACATAATGGTAAAGGGATCAATTCAACAGGAAGAGCTAACTCTCCTAAATATATATGCACCCAATACAGGAGCACCCAGATTCATAAAGCAAGTCCTTAGAGACTTACAAAGAGACTTAGACTCCCATACAATAATAATGGGAGACTTCAACACTCCGCTGTCAACATTAGACAGATCAACGAGACAGAAAGTTAACAAGGATATCCAGGAATTGAACTCATCTCTGCACCAAGCGGACCTAATAGACATCTATAGAACTCTCCACCCCAAATCAACAGAATATACATTCTTCTCAGCACCACATCGCACTTATTCCAAAATTGACCACATAATTGGAAGTAAAGTACTCCTCAGCAAATGTAAAAGAACAGAAATTATAACAAACTCTCTCTCAGACCACAGTGCAATCAAACTAGAACTCAGGACTAAGAAACTCAATCAAAACCGCTCAACTACATGGAAACTGAACAACCTGCTCCTGAATGACTACTGGGTACATAACGAAATGAAAGCGGAAATAAAGATGTTCTTTGAAACCAATGAGAACAAAGATACAACATACCAGAATCTCTGGGACACATTTAAAGCAGTGTGTAGAGGGAAATTTATAGCACTAAATGCCCACAAGAGAAAGCAGGAAAGATCTAAAATTGACACTCTAACATCACAATTAAAAGAACTAGAGAGGCAAGAGCAATCACATTCAAAAGCTAGCAGAAGGCAAGAAATAACTAAGATCAGAGCAGAACTGAAGGAGATAGAGACACAAAAAACCCTCCAAAAAATCAATGAATCCAGGAGTTGGTTTTTTGAAAAGATCAACAAAATTGACAGACCGCTAGCAAGGCTAATAAAGAAAAAAAGAGAGAGGAATCAAATAGATGCAATAAAAAATGATAAAGGGGATATCACCACTGACCCCACAGAAATACAAACTACCATCAGAGAATACTATAAACGCCTCTACGCAAATCAACTAGAAAATCTAGAAGAAATGGATAATTTCCTGGACACTTACACTCTCCCAAGGCTAAACCAGGAAGAAGTTGAATCCCTGAATAGACCAATAGCAGGCTCTGAAATTGAGGCAACAATTAATAGCCTACCCACCAAAAAAAGTCCAGGACCAGATGGATTCACAGCTGAATTCTACCAGAGGTACAAGGAGGAGCTGGTACCATTCCTTCTGAAACTATTCCAATCAATAGAAAAAGAGGGAATCCTCCCTAACTCATTTTATGAGGCCAACATCATCCTCATACCAAAGCCTGGCAGAGACACAACAAAAAAAGAGAATTTTAGACCAATATCCCTGATGAACATTGATGCAAAAATCCTCAATAAAATACTGGCAAACCGGATTCAGCAGCACATCAAAAAGCTTATCCACCATGATCAAGTGGGCTTCATCCCTGGGATGCAAGGCTGGTTCAACATTCGCAAATCAATAAACGTAATCCAGCATATAAACAGAACCAAAGACAAGAACCACATGATTGTCTCAATAGATGCAGAAAAGGCTTTTGACAAAATTCAACAGCCCTTCATGCTAAAAACGCTCAATAAATTCGGTATTGATGGAACGTACCTCAAAATAATAAGAGCTATTTATGACAAACCCACAGCTAATATCATACTGAATGGGCAAAAACTGGAAAAATTCCCTTTGAAAACTGGCACAAGACAGGGATGCCCTCTCTCACCACTCCTATTCAACATAGTGTTGGAAGTTCTGGCTAGGGCAATCAGGCAAGAGAAAGAAATCAAGGGTATCCAGTTAGGAAAAGAAGAAGTCAAATTGTCCCTGTTTGCAGATGACATGATTGTATATTTAGAAAACCCCATCGTCTCAGCCCAAAATCTCCTTAAGCTGATAAGCAACTTCAGCAAAGTCTCAGGATACAAAATTAATGTGCAAAAATCACAAGCATTCTTATACACCAGCAACAGACAAGCAGAGAGCCAAATCAGGAATGAACTTCCATTCACAATTGCCTCAAAGAGAATAAAATACCTAGGAATCCAGCTTACAAGGGATGTAAAGGACCTCTTCAAGGAGAACTATAAACCACTGCTCAGTGAAATCAAAGAGGACACAAACAAATGGAAGAACATACCATGCTCATGGATAGGAAGAATCAATATCGTGAAAATGGCCATACTCCCCAAGGTTATTTATAGATTCAATGCCATCCCCATCAAGCTACCAATGACTTTCTTCACAGAATTGGAAAAAACTGCTTTAAAGTTCATATGGAACCAAAAAAGAGCCCGCATTGCCAAGACAATCCTAAGTCAAAAGGACAAAGCTGGAGGCGTCACGCTACCTGACTTCAAACTATACTACAAGGCTACAGTAACCAAAACAGCATGGTACTGGTACCAAAACAGAGATATAGACCAATGGAACAGAACAGAGTCCTCAGAAATAATACCGCACATCTACAGCCATCTGATCTTTGACAAACCTGAGAGAAACAAGAAATGGGGAAAGGATTCCCTATTTAATAAATGGTGCTGGGAAAATTGGCTAGCCATAAGTAGAAAGCTGAAACTGGATCCTTTCCTTACCCCTTATACGAAGATTAATTCAAGATGGATTAGAGACTTAAATGTTAGACCTAATACCATCAAAACCCTAGAAGAAAATCTAGGTAGTACCATTCAGGACATAGGCATGGGCAAGGACTTCATGTCTAAAACACCAAAAGCAACGGCAGCAAAAGCCAAAATTGACAAATGGGATCTAATTAAACTAAAGAGCTTTTGCACAGCAAAAGAAACTACCATCAGAGTGAACAGGCAACCTACAGAATGGGAGAAAATTTTTGCAACCTACTCATCTGACAAAGGGCTAATATCCAGAATCTACAAAGAACTCAAACAAATATACGAGAAAAAAACAAACAACCCCATCAAAAAGTGGGGAAAGGATATGAACAGACATTTCTCAAAAGAAGATATTCATACAGCCAACAGACACATGAAAAAATGCTCATCATCACTGGCCATCAGAGAAATGCAAATCAAAACCACAATGAGATACCATCTCACACCAGTTAGAATGGCAATCATTAAGAAGTCAGGAAACAACAGGTGTTGGAGAGGATGTGGAGAATTAGGAACACTTTTACACTGTTGGTGGGATTGTAAACTAGTTCAACCATTATGGAAAACAGTATGGCAATTCCTCAAGGATCTAGAACTAGATGTACCATATGACCCAGCCATCCCACTACTGGGTATATACCCAAAGGATTATAAATTAGTCTACTACAAAGACACATGCACACGTATGTTTATTGCGGCACTATTCACAATAGCAAAGACTTGGAATCAACCCAAATGTCCATCTGTGACAGACTGGATTAAGAAAATGTGGCACATATACACCATGGAATACTATGCAGCCATAAAAAAGGATGAGTTTGCGTCCTTTGTAGGGACATGGATGCAGCTGGAAACCATCATTCTTAGCAAACTATCACAAGAAGAGAAAACCAAACACCGCATGTTCTCACTCATAGGTGGGAACTGAACAATGAGATCACTTGGACTCGGGAAGGGGAACATCACACACTGGGGTCTATCATGGGGAGGGGGGAGGAGGGAGGGATTGCATTGGGGAGTTATACATGATATAAATGATGAATTGATGGGTGCTGACGAGTTGATGGGTGCAGCACACCAACATGGCATAAGTATACATATGTAACAAACCTGCACGTTATGCACATGTACCCTAGAACTTAAAGTATAATAAAAAAAAAAAAAAAAAAAAAAAAAAAATAGAACCTTGAAAAAAAAAAAAAAAAAAAAAAAAAAAAAAAAAAAAAAACAGTTACATTTTAAGGCCCATAGGCACCTGCAGTTCAGTATCATAGCCGTCCAGAACTCAATCAACAATTTAAAATTTTAGATTGCATTGGGAAACCATCTCTTTTTCTTGCTTTATGTTTTTCAGTCATCGCAAATCAAAACAGACACAGGAAAAAAAGAAAAAAGAAGAAAGACTTGCAAACTTAAGCATTTTTAATTGAGGACAGTCTACAAGGCCTTGGGGCCAACATCTAAATGTTGCCTATGTTGTGTCTATTTCAGCACTGGTAAGCATCCCCTCCTGTACGTACTAACAACTCTTAAAATAGTTACCATGCAAATCATGATTTAATTTTTTTTCTCTTAAAGATGTTATAAAAGTAAAACATGCTTAAGGTAAAATGACAACAACAAAATACAGAAATCTAAGTGTAAAATTTAGAAGTTGAGGTTTCCTTACTCCTCTTTTCAATATCATTCCCTAATGATAAGCATCGTAAATAACACTGCTCTTTAAAATGCTTTTATATGGAAAATTCCAATCATATGTGGCCTAGTAGCAATAATATAACACACTCCCATTCATTCATCATGTAGCAGCAATGTTTGTCCACTTTTAATAGCTTTTTGAAACAAATTGGCAGCTCAGGCAGAATGTTCATGTTTTTACAAGGATGGTTCTGGTAATTCCTCTGCTTAATAAGGCAAAGTAATAGTCTCCATGTCCATATTGTTTTTCAGTGAAGTAAAAAACTTCCATTTTTAGTAGCATGTACATATGCTAATATAGGGAACATCTTGAGTTCATACATGAGACTTCATGATGAGAAAGATTCCTTTTCTACTACACAAGTTGCAGCAAAGAGGGGAAAAGTAGTAACACTTAATGGTTACACAGTCTATCAGGGTTCTTGGTCTCAAATTAAAAGCTTCTTTCAAGTTGAAGTAATTCATTTTATATCACCACTAATGGAATGCTGACAAGTTGGATTTGGTGATAAATGGAAAATGGTGAAATATTAACCATGGCCTTTCATCTACCGTGATCATCATTTACATAAATTAAGCAGAAGTTTTATTCTATGATGGTGATTTTTAATATAACAATATAAGCTGCTTAAAGTGCCACCATTTCTGATATCTGGTGGCTATAATCAATACCAGACGTTCTCAATGATGGGGAAGATGATTCTCCTAGCAGTATGGTTGACAGGCAGAATAAAGATCCAGGACCAAAACTATGCCTTCACTTGGTCTGAATTTCTTGATATTCAACTGTTTCCTCACTTTGAACAAAACTGAAAGACAAACCACCAACTGGGGAGAAATTATAATATATGACAGACAATGGGTTAAGTTACTTAATATATATATTTCTAAGCTACCAAAAAATCTACTTACCCCAAGACAGTGAAAGGGCAATTCAGAGAAGATATAAATGACAGAGAACATAAACGTATGTTATATATGCCTGATATTTTCTAGGCATCTTTCATGTGATACCCTCTTTAGTCTTCACACAGATTCTATGAGTAGGTACTGCCATTATCAGAGTTGGTGTGAGCATAGGGAGATCAAGGAATTTACTCAAGGTCACCAGTAAGTGAACACTCAGGCTTTAGAACAGCACCACTTAACCACTACACGAAATAATCCTTAGCAAAAGTATAAAAATATAGTCATAAAAGACTTATGTATTAAACAAGGAAATGCAAATTAAACTGCTGAGAATTTTTTTGCCCACAAAGTTAGCAGGAGTTTTTTAAAAACAATAATTTTTCAAATGGGTAAGCATTCTGGGAACTCTTAAAACATACTGGTAATTCCATCTCATGCCAGTCAGAATGGTGACTATTAAAATATCAAGAAACAAGAGATGCTGGTGGAGGCTGTGGAGAAATAGGAATGCTTTTACACTATTGGTGGGGATGTAAATTAGTTCAACCATTGTGGTAGACAGTGTGGCAATTCCTCAAAGATTTAGAACCAGAAATACCATTTGAGCCAGCAATCCCATTACTGGGTATATACCCAAAGGAATATAAATCATTCTATTATAAAGACACATGCATGTGAATGTTCACTGCAGCCCTACTCACAATAGCAGAGACACAGAACCAACCCAAATGCCCATCAATGTTAGACTGTACTATACAGCCATAAAGAGGAATGAGATCATGTTCTTTGCAGGGACATGGATGAAGCTGGAAGCCATTATCTTCAGCAAACTCATGCATGAACAGAAAACCAAACACTGCATGTTTTCACTTATAAATGGTAGCTGAACAATGAGAACACCTGGACACAGGGAGGGGAATAACGCATAGTGTGGCCTGTCGGGGAAGGGTGGGGGAGGGGAGATCATTAGGGAAAAGAGCTGATGCTTGCTGGGCTTAATATCTAGGTGATGGGATGATCTGTGCAGCAAACCACCATGGTACATATTTACCTATGTAACAAACCTGCACATCTTGCACGTGTACCCCGGAACTTAAAAACATGAAATAAAATAAAATAATACAATCAATATTATCGCTCAGGGTCCTGAGACCCCTCTCAGGTTCTGCTGAACTAAGAAATTAAATTAAATTTTCTTCTAGATTAAAAAAATAGTCTAATGTAAAACTCCTGTGGTGTCTTTGTTTTTGCAACTTAATGATTTTGCAAATAAAATCTATTAATTATTTTTAAAAATTGGTAATTGATAGAATCTTTCTGGAAGAGTTTGGTAATATGTATCAAAAGCTTTTCAAGTGTGCATTTGCTTTGACATATGTGCATTTATTCTAAAGATATACTGCAAAAGTGTGTGAAACTCATTGCTCTAAATATTTTAATCACCACCTTGTTTTTACAGAAATTCAGAAAGAAGTTGAATGCACAATAATGAGGTCCTGGCTTCTACATAAGTCACAGAGTTTAGAAGGCTATCTAATGGCATGAAAAGCATTTATACTCTGTTAGGCAGAAAAAGTAGTTATGGAGAAAGAGAATGTGCAGCATTCTGAAACAGAGACTTGAAAAATACACATCAAAATGCTAATTATAGTTTTCTTTTAGTTATGGAATTATACATGGTTTAAATTGCTTCCTTTTGCTTTTCTGTATTTTCCAAAATTTTTATAATGTCCATACAGATTTCATAATTTTAAAACCCCCACAAAACAATAAACACGATTTGTTTAAAGGACTAACTCCTTAGCAACTTTTAAAAGTCTATGCATTGCGATCAAGTTAACATTTTATGCTACTTGGGGAAAGCACATTAGCTAGTTTGCATAGAGTTGAGCTGTACCCGTCTGCTTAAGTTAGTACCCAATATAGTCTACCTTGCAACAAGTGGATGAGATGGAATGGATGCATTCTGATGAACAAGGCAAGAATAGGTGATAGATGCCTTCCTTCCTTACATCTTGGCCAAGCCTTACAAGGCACTTCAATGAAAGGAAATGGGTAGAGATAAGGGACTGTGCCATGCTCTGGGGCACTAGGGATCATTTGTAGGTATCCTGCTCATCCTAGACAGGTCCTGTGCTCTGTATTGCTCTCCTAGAGCCATTAAAAAGCTATTAGGGGAAATCATCTCATCACAATATGAAGAGTCGAGTACAATTCAACCATATAGAAAATGGTTTTGGAAGATGTCCAGGGACAGTCATTCCTTCTCAAGATTGAACAACCATAAATTCATAGATAACAAATTATAAATCAGGTAAGGGCCCAAGCTCATGTGAAGGCGCAAGTCCATAATGTGCTAATAAGAGAAAAAGAAAGGGTATGGGAGATGTAAAGATTCTCTATTGAGGTGTGGTCAAGAAGGAGAGAAGGAGGCCTTCACCTTGACTTCCTGCCCACCTTTCTTGGCTCAGCCAGCCTCAGATGAGTTGCCTGCACTGACATAGAAGGTCTTCTGGTCACCAGGGAGCAAACATTAGGAAAAGTACAACAGAAAGTCAATGAAGAGACTGCTATTCCTAAGAATGTCTCCAAAAAGGTTAAAAGTGTATACATTGCTGAAGTTTTACAAAAATATAGAAGTGAGCACAAATAGAGCATCAAAATAACCTATATATCCCATAGCTTGATTCTGTACTATGAATTCCTAGAAAGAGAACTATGGTAAATGAGAAAGAAAAACAAGACAATTCCACCGACCTTCCTGTCATATTATAATAAAGGATAGTGCAATAAACTTTGGTAAATTGCATTAATCAAGTTGCTAAAAAATAAGTCCTGCTTCGATTTGCATGGAAGTAAAAGATTCAAAAGAAAATTGATAACCAACTACCAAAAATCTGCTTCTGCTTTCTAATTTTCTTTTCAGGCATGCATATAATCTGTACTGAAAACTAGATCCAATAAGGAAGGAAGGGGGAATTGCTGAAGCCTTTTTTCATTGAGCAATAAAGTTTTGTGTAAGAGAAAACAAAGGAACAAAGAGATGATGGCAGCTCAGTGGTCCTCAGTCTGCAGGAGGTGACAGAATCATCTGGAGAGCTTCAAAGATTACAGATTCCTGGGCACCTAGAGTTTCTGATTAGTAGGCCTAGGATGATCTCCAGCTGATTGTAATGCATACCCAAATTTGTGGCCCATTCCATAGATACCTACCTATCATGTCAGCTTTTTTTTTTTTTTTTTTTTTTTTTTTTTTTTTTTTTTTTTTTTGAGGTGATCTTGCTCTGTTGCCCAGGCTGGAGTGCAGTGGTACAATCTTGGCTCACTGCAACCTCCACCACCTCCCAGGTTCAAGTGATTCTTCTGCTTTAGCCTCCCGTGTAGCTTTAATTACAGGCATGAACTACCATGCCCAGCTAAGTTTTGTACTTTTAATAGAGACGGGGTTTCACCATGCTGGCCAAGCTGGTCTCAAACTCTTGATCTCAGGTGATCCACCTGCCTCAGCCTCCCAAAGTTCTGGTATTACAGGCATAAGCCACTGCACCTGACCCATGTCAGCTTTCTATTCATAATTATCATGCAATTCTGGAGAACTTAAATAATTCCTAGCTTGGGGGCAGTCTCGATGAGCAAAAAACTGATAGGGAAGGAAAAGGGGCAGCTACTGGCCTCTCTCCCCCACTGGAAAGATGGTAGCTTTCATAAGCACTGCCTTCTGGCTCCCTGGTATAGAGGCTAAATAAGAAAGTCGGCTGAAAACTCACTCCCATAAAAGCAATCTCTGAAGCTCAAAAGGAAAATGAATCAAGAAGGTTTGAAATAGTTTATTCTGATCCCTTCATTTTATGATAGAAAATTATAATTGTTGCAGGCATTGACTAAAGGAGAGTATGAATAAAATAGAAAACTGAGCTTACTATGATGAGGCACCCTCAAGTACATGAATAAATTCTCTGATAGGATTCACAGGGAACAAGGAAGGATGGTGATATTCTATTAGTTAAATGTTCTAGCCATTGAGACCTAGATCCCGCTTTGAAGAGCCTACTATATTTGGCACATAGAATCTTAAAATTTTCGGTCATATCAGGAAGGAACAATTCAGAAAGCAGGTTTCTGCCTACCTCAGAAGACCAAAGAGTGGAGATGACAACCACATTGTATTAGTCTGTTTTCGCACTGCTGATAAAGACATACCCAAGACTGGGAAGAAAAGAGGTTTAATTGGACTTATTAAACTCCACATGGCTGGGGAGGCCCCAGAGTCATGGTGGGAGGTGAAAGGCACTTCTGACATGGTGGTGGCAAGAGAAAATGAGGAAGGAGCAAAAGCAGAAACCCCTGATAAACCCATCAGATCTCATGACTTATTCACTATCACGAGAATAGCACAGGGAAGACCAACCCCCATGATTCAGTTACCTTTCCCTGGGTCCCTCCCACAACACATGGGAATTCTGAGAGATACGATTCAAGTTGAGATTTGGTGGGGACACAGCCACACCATTATCACACATCAATAACTAAGACACTGGACGCTACAAAGAACAACTGTGAAAGTCATTGTTCCCAACATGCCTCTAAGGGAACCATTTATAAATGAAATATATAGTATCTCTCCGATCATAAAGGAGAAGCTTTATTAGGCAGTCCCAAAAGACTAACATATGCATTCAGCAAATTTTGCCAAAACCAGGAAACAAACCTTTTCCCGTTTCACAGCAAGATGTTAAAGTGGTTTTACAAGTAGTGAGAAATTTTCAGATATGGGAATACGCAATATAGACCAGCTCAAGGCACATAGCAAACCTTGTGAAGCTTATTATGGGGATCAGCTTATAGATACAGAAACACGCACACACTCACACACACACACACACAGAGAGACAGAGAGAGAGAGAAACAGAAAGAGAAAGAAAGAGAGAGAGTCTGCAAATGGAATTCAGCTATTTCAGAAGCAAAACAGATCCTGTCCCCAAGATATACACTCCATACAGGACTTCCCCGCGGTACCCAAGTTCTGATTTTCAGATTCTATGACATATCTCATATGTCCTAATTTTATACCAATTGTAAAAGTATGATTAAAGTGACTATTACAAATCAGAAGGTCCACTATTGGTCTATAGGGTGCCTTAATGAGGCTTTGTGTAGGGCTTATATAGTATCTTTGTGAAAACTAGGAAAGGGCCCCTTTCTGTGGGTGGATGCATCCCTGCCCCAGGGCATACGGCCTGGTGAGCTGAGCATGGTTGGATTGCCAGGCTCTCTCATCCATGGTGAGATCACAACCTGCACAGCCCCATGGGGTTGCCCTGTGTACACCTTTCTCAAACACCTCATCCAGTCTCTCCTGCCCACAAATCCCCACCACCAGAGGCACCTGGAAATTCTACAGGTACAGTGTCATTGTAATTTAGCAGTTCCTATCTAGCATACCCCATAGTAACACAGCCCTTAAAGAACAACAAACAGACTTCCCCCAACAGGTTCACAAACAATAATTTCACTCAAATGAGTAAAACTGGTGCTCTGTTTCTTGATATTTAAAATGACACATCTAAGAGGGTGATATGGTTTGACTCTATGTCCCCACTCAAATCTCATCTTGAATTGTACTCCCATAATTCCCACCATTCCCACTTGTTGTGGGAGGGACCCAGTGGGAGATAATTGAATCATGGGGGTGGTTTCCCCCATACTGTTCTGGTGGTAGTGAATAAGTATCATGAGATCTGATGGTTTTATTAGGGGATTCCGCTTTTGTGTCTTTTTCACTCTGTCTGCCACCATCCACATATGATGTGACTTGCTCTTCTTGCATTCACCATGCCTCACCATTGCCTCACCATGATTGTGAGGTCTCCCCAGCCATGTGGAACTGTAAGTCCATTAAACCTTTCTCTTTTGTAAATTGCCCAGTCTCGGGTATGTCTTAATCAGCAGCATGAAAACAGACTGATACAGAGGGAAACACTATTCTTTGAATATCTAAACATTACAGGTTAAAACTAAAAAGTTCCTAATGAATAATTCTAGTTTTCTTGCTGCTCCAAAGTTAATTAAAAAAAAAAAAAAAAACAAAAAAAAAAAACAAAAAAACCTTGTATTGTACCTTAAAGTGCATTGGGCAAGAACACGTTTAATATTGTCTTAGGGCTCATTCAAAGCAAAATTTGAAAGGTTGAAGAGTATTAATTGAAATGGTTTAATAACGATAAAAGTCTGAGGCTAGAAGAAATCACTTTTAAATGTCTCTTGCTTTGTCTTTGCTCTAAAGCAGAAAGCAGGTAGGAGTTATTCAAAGCATTTCTGGAGGAGACAGTCTCTACTTTTCCATCACTCTACTCATTCGATGCCCTCTGACATAATTCACTTTTCAGTTTCCTCAATCAGAATTTTCTGCCAGTGTGTGAACAGAAAAAGGCAGTTTGATATGCACAGTTGATAAACAGCCAGTGGGCAGTTGGGATTTCACTTTTAGCAATATGCTTTCAGATGCTTTCTGTAGAAATGCATGGGAAATCAAAGCAGCCACTCCTGTGTAGGTTTCATACATTCTGCTCTACAGTAAACATTTATTAAGTATTTGTAAAATGCCAAATGCAGTACCAGCAATGTGCAGGTATTAACTCATTTATCCCTTATGAGGTATCATCATCATCCCTAGTCTACAGGTTTGAGACCTAATGAGTTTAAGCAGTTTGCCTAAAGTCGCACAGTTATGGAGTTGAGATAGAAATCCCAAAAGTGTGACTTGAGGGTCCATCTGTAATCCACAAAGCTACACTAGCTTCTTTTTCCTAAACTCCCCACAAGTTTCTTTTAAAATTGTTAGTCTAATAGAAAACGTATTCCCTAATTGAGCTTTTCTATTAGGAACAATTATTAGCATCTAATTCTTAGATCTGGATTAACACATGGAAATATTGTCACCATTAGAATCACTACTTTCTTTCCCACACAAGTTTCTTCATATCAGAGTTTCCCCAACATTGCAACACTTCAGTGGTTACAGCCCTAAAAACAGGGAGTAAGTCACCACAACTTTCCAAAAATCCATAAAATTTTTAACGCTGTGAAATAACGGAGCACAGATACTTGGAGACACAAAGTTTACAGTCGGGTGCATAGAAGCCACAACAGGAAAGGACAGTGGATGAGCTTTCTTTCCCTTCCTCCCTCCCCTCCTTCCTCCCTCCCTCCCTCCCTCCTTTCCTTCCTTTCTTTCTTTCTTTCTTTCTTTCGAGACAGTGTCTCCCTCTGTCACCCAGGCTGGAGTGCAACGATGTATCTTGACTCACTGCAGCCTCCTCAGTAGTTGGGATTAGAGGTGTGTGCCACCATGCCCGGCTAATTTTTAAAATATTTTTAGTAGAGTTGGGGTTTCACTATATTGGCCAGGCTGTTCTCAAACTCCTGATCTTGTGATCCGCCTGCCTCAGCCTCCCAAAGTGCTAGGGATTACAGGTGTGAGCCACTGCGCCCAGCCAGTAGATGAGCTTTCTAAGGGATAAAGACAGGGGCACTCAAGGGTCAAGGCTCAAGGCTCAAGTCATCTATGCAAGTTTTTCCACTTGTATCTCTATTAGTATTTACAAACCAAAACAGTTGTTGTAATCTTACATCTGATTTCCCTTTGGCCCTAGAATGTGAAGCAAAATTTTGCCTGGAAAATACGCTGACGATCTATGTTTAAAAAATGATGGGGAATAGATTTTGAGTCCAGCTGGAAAATGTATATGCCTTTAAGTAATTCCTTTATATTTTGTAACTACTCCATGAAGTACCTTTTAAAGGGAGACATCCATGGAGTTTCCAGAATCATCAATGAACTTTTCTTTTCCAACTTATAACACCAGTTAAAGTTCACAGAATTTTTGCATTCCTTTATCTATTCCCCTTTCTCGTAAACAGTGTCCTTTGAGCCACTTATTCTAGTCTCATTGCCTGGTTACTCCTGTTAAATTCTTCCAGAAAAAAATATTCTTATATATGGCTGATATCTTTTACACAAGGTACAGAAATATCTGAGTTATCCAACATCATCAATTCATGAGGGTTTTCCATGTAAGTAACCTTTACTGTAACTGAAGTTTCTCCCTTCAAATGTCAAAGGCATCTACTTATCTTTGTTGGAAACCCTCTTCTAAAATGTATGGACACACTTCCTTGCTTTTTTAAAAAAGAGGGTATTGGACACAATTTATTGATGACTCAAATGGCCATTATTAACATCTTTGAATCATGTAGTGATACAGTTTTATTTGATTTAAAATGTTTCTCTTTCCTGGGAGTTAAAATAACAAACCCTTCCTCAGTTGTCTCCACTTACCACTGACAGTTGTCTCACTCCCTTTGCAGATTGTGGCAAGCAAAGAAATTTGAGAAGCAAACATTCAATAATAGTAAGCTTCTGCGTGGGTCTGCAGCCCTCTAGAATCAGCACGCTCCGTAAAGCAAGGAAAGAAAAATGAATCTCAGTGACAGACTGTGTGCACCCCAAACCAGTCATTGTGCTGGAGAACTGATATAAAATCCACCACAATCCTCACAATAACTTTGGGAGGAGGGTAACATCATTTTCAATTTACTACTATCTGGGTCTCAGAAAAGTTAAGTTCACCCAGTGAGTAAGAGAGAAGGCTGGGATTTAAACTCACATCTGTCCAGGTCCTGAGTTCATGCCCTTTCCACTCAATCCTGCATTGAAGCTATTGGGGGAGTTAGGGTGGGAGGTGCTAGCGTGGAGAGGTGCTAGGTTGGGAGGCGCTAGTGTTGTTAAGGAGCAATATTCTCTGCTCTGTTTCTTCCCTTCTCTGGCATCCCTCTCCACCTACTCCTGCAAAGGGGCATGGAGTTGCTTATCTAATTAGTGAATCTAAAAGAAGAACCTGTCTGCAGTAGCCTGGCTGCTTCTTTCTTTTTCCTGAAAGTGGGTTTACCAGAGAAACTGTATTGTCTCTGCAGTACCCTTGGGTGGGGTGGGTGAAATCAGCTCCGGCCAGGGAGGGTAAATCCAGCTAATGCTGGCTTCAAGATCAGAAAGCACAGTCCCCCAGATGGAAGCCACATCTTCCAACCTTGTCTTTATCGTCACTAATGAGACCCTCTGGCCTCTGCCTGCTTTTCCTTTCTTATTTCTCCACGGGAGTGGAAGTCAGGCGGGTCAGTCAGCAGCTACTTATTGTGTTCCTCCCTTAATCAACCCAACAACCATGTTAAGTAAAATCAAAGGAGGTGAGAGCAGAAAAAGACTAATGATGAACTTGCACAGTGCCTTCACTATAAAGATGAGGAAAGAGAGGCTCGTTATATTAACACACAAATAATGATTAAAAGAGTGTTATTAAGGCCGGATGCGGTGGCTCATGCCTGTAATCCCAGCCCTTTGGGAGGCCGAAGTGAGTGGATCATCTAAGTTCAGGAGTTCAAGATCAGCCTGGCCAAATGGTGAAACCCCATCTCTACTAAAAATATAAAAATTAGCTGGGTGTGGTGGCATATGCCTGTAGTCCCAACTACTCAGGAGGCTGAGGCAGAGGAAAAAAAAATGTTATTAGCAAAGTGGAAAAAACTCTTATGTAATTGCCATTTCCATTTATAGCAATACAATTCTAACATGTATAAAGCATTTTCATGAGAGTAGCACATATTGAGACTTCAACAAATGATAACTACTAATTTTACTGTATTATCATTATTATTATTGTTTGACACAGGGTCTCACTCTGTTGTCCAGGCTGGAGTACAGTGGCACAATCATGGCTCACTGCAGCCTCTGCCTCCTATGTTTAGCAATGGCTAAGCCTCCTGAGTAGCTGAAACTATAGGTGTATGTCACCATGCTCAGCTAATGTTTGGCATTGTTAGTAGAGACAGGGTTTCATTACATTGGCCAGGTTGGCCTCAAACTCTTGGCTTCAAGTGATCCACTCGGAAACTGCAAATCCGAGTAGCTGGGACTAAGGGCTAATTTATATATTTTTTGTAGAGATGGGGTTTTGTCTGTTGCCCAGGCTGGTCTCCAACTCCTGAGCGCAAGTGATCCCCCTCCGCCTCAACCTCCCAAAGTGCTGTAATTACAGATGTGTGCCACTGTGCCTGGCCTAATTTTAGTATTGTAGTACCAGATAGTATCTGAACCATGAAAACATCAACCAAGATTATTTCCATGATGTGGTGAGCATCTGTTCTCATTCCACATTCTTGATCTAACCTCCTAGGTGGCCCCATTCTTTCCCCTTGAATTTGTACATACTCTTTGTGAAAGGTTGCAAAAAAAAATTTTCTGGCCAGGCACAGGGGCTCATACCTGTAATCCTAGCTTGGGAGGCCAAGGTGTGTGGATCGCTTGCGCTCAGGGGTTCAAGACCAGCCTGGGTAACAGGGCAAAATCCAGCTCTACAAAAACACAAAAATTAGCTGGGTGTGGTGGTGCACACCTGCAGTCCCAGCTACTCAGGAGGCTAAGGCTGGAAGATCACTTGAACCTGGGACACAGAGGTTGCAATGAGCTGAGATCACACCACTGCAATCCAGCCTGGATGACAGCATGACCCTGTCTCAAAATAAAAATAAAATAAAAATAAAAATATTCTTATTACACAATCTTTGCAGCTTCTCTGATCAAGAGGTACAGACTATTTCTCAACTCCTTGAGTTTGAGGGTGGCTATAAGACTGAGATTTGCTTTGAGTATTGAGATATTAGCAAATATGATGCAAGCAGAGGTTTGAAAAGCACTTGTGCAAAAAGGCTTGCTATTGGGTACCTTAATTCCACTATATGACGAAGCCTGGGATAGCCTGCAGGAAGATGATGCCCAGCTGAGCAGAGCACAGCCACCAGCTAACTCACCAAAAGACTGAAAATGAAGAAGCCGAGGAGAGCCCAACAGAAGACTGTTCAGCCAATCAACAGGAAAGTGAGAAATAATAAATCGTTGTGTTTGAAACCACCAAAATGGGTAGCAGTTTCTTATGCAGCATAAGCTAAATGACAGAAAAATTGGTACCTCGAAGTGGCATGCTGCCAGAACAGAAACCTAAAACATTCCTCCTTGGCTTTGGCACCAGATAGCAGGCAAAAAGCAGTGATGTAACTGTTAAGGAAAACTGGAAAGACGGCATGCAGACTGTCAGAGGAGGGTGGCAGTGGTGAGGAAACTGCGAGAGCAGTCAGGGGAAAAGGCAAGCCGTATCACAGGCAGCCAAACACTTGACAACACTGTTGCCTATGGCAGCTCCAAAGGCTGAAAATGTCGGTATGAATTTTGCATCTCGCTGCAAAGATCTCCAGACAATTGAAAGTGTTTGAGTGTGTCTATAACTACACAGAAGTTCTGCAAGATAGAGACAAACTAAAAATTGAATCATCTAGTTTGCAAGCATTATTCAGAGAAAACCTTTCTGGTTTCTCTCTATTTTCCTATCACATGATAGGAAAATAAAACCTTTTTATCTCTCCAGTTTCTTCAACTGGAAGAAACAATTCTAAGTAAGAAATGGCCTTAAAGACCTTGGTAAAATTGAATAAGGTGGCTCGAAGACCTTCTCAGCTAGACAAAGTGAGCTCTAAGACTCTAAGTGTGTTGTCTCAAACAATCTGATCCTCAGCCTGAAGTAGACAGAGGTCTAACATGAAAACAATTATGAACGTAGGTTTTAGGGGCATAGAGCCTAATTAGATTATTTGGAAATCCATAAAGTTTTTAAGAGAATTTTACTAACAAGCACACACACAACCTTGGCCTAAAAATACAAAGACTTTTCAAAGGAAAAGACGCCTCTGGGTCCCCAACTTTTTATGATCAGGATCTAGGCCAACAAAGCTATTTAGGAACAAAAATAAGCCATTTGTTGTGGGAAAAGAAGAGTTTCAGAGGGTAGAGCCAAGAGCAGTGGAGGACTATAAACCAGGAAACCACTTCTGAAAAGCAGAGCTGGGTCCTAATCAAGGAACATGGCCTAGTTCAGGAGCAGGGGCACCTGGTAACATGTGCTTGGACAGAATTGCTATGGACCAGTGATTGTCATATGAATCCTGTTAATGGCTTTTTTTTTGTTTTTTAATGGGGTGTCTACTTTTGTTATCCTTTTCCTATCTCATCATTATATGTTGAATGTGTATGGGAAAGACAGCCTGTTCATTGTCTTGGGATCAAGAGGATCAGCAAAGAAGAGCTATCTCTGAGACGTCTGAACTGTATCTAGATCTCATGCAGATCAGGCATGAGTCTCTAGACTTTGAGGCTAATACTATAATCTGATGAGACTTCGGGGAATCCTGGGATGGGAGTGAGAATATTTTTCTTGCAAGAGAAATCTGAATAATTTTTGTCAGCGACAGACTATACTTGATTACAACAAATGGCAACAAATTCTTAGCAGCACCTCCCATCAAGAAGTGGTGTCAGTCTCTCTGCCCTTTGAATCAGTTTCTCTACCCTTGGCCATGAGATTTGCTTTGACCAAGAGGATGGGAGGAAACATGGAGCAAGCAGAGGCTTCAATAGCACTAGTACCTTGGGGCTTATCCACCCTGGGCACACCGAAACCATTATGTGAGAAAGCTCAGGTTAGCCTCCTGGAGGATGAAGACTGCACAGAGAGCTAGGCCAGCCCCCAGCTAACCCACCTCTACAGGTGCATGACTGAGTCCCGGGGAGATCCGTGGAAGAAGCACTAGTGCTTACTATCTGCCAGAGACTGTTGTGGAAGGTTTACATGGATTATCTCATTTAATCCTTGCATCTGTGAGAAACAGAAAATTGTTATTTGGGGGTGGCTTGTTACACTGACAAAACTACCTGATACACCTCTCCTTGCGTTTCTCTATGCTCCTTAAGGTGTATTCTTCTTTAAAGAAGACTTGGAGGCTGTTGTGAATCATGGATAAATTATAATTTCTGGAAAGTAAATTGTCATGCATTTAAAACAAAAGTTTATTGCTATGATTTTAAAACACAAACATAAGCAACATGAACCAAATAGTTGTCCTTATGAAGTATGTCACCTATCCAATAATTGTGACTTAAGGTATATATTAATATCTTGATTTTAATTCAGTAGACCTTTGTGATATTCTACTCATATTGTATGCAAAAGTTAATGTAAAGCATACACATTTTTTAAAAGCACATGTTTCTTAACATGTCTGAAGACAGCGCTTCTTTTTTGTTTGTTTGTGTTTTGAAGACTGTGGTCATAATCATGGTGAGGAGAAAAAAAATATGCTAAAAAAAAAGATTATCTCACACACACACACACAGCTTCCACACAAAGACTCTGCAAAAGCTGTTCGATAATACAGTGTGCTAAATAGGAGTCCTTGACCAGCGGGGTCAGGAAAGTACAGAGATACTTGGCAGTTTTAACCTTGGCTGAGTTTCAGTCTAATAAGAGGTTTTGAGAACCTGAACAGCCATTTTTTAAATGGAAGTGGATAGTTTGAAGTATATCACAAGTCTCATTCAGCTCACCAAAATAAACAGTATGTAGGCACAGTGCAACTTCCCAAACAACACAACTCCACTGCCACATCTCAAAGTTTTCTTCACCATCAAAGACTGGACCAGAGATGTTTCCTGCTGCCATGCCAAAAACAGCAAAAATTAGTGGGATGTGAACTAGGTTTCTAAGGAATTTCAGAAGTTTATTATGGCCTTACTAACCCCCTTCAAAATGTTAATGGCTATCAGGATACTTCTTTTCAAAGCTGTAGGATCAGCTTAGAACGCCACATCTACTCAGGGATGTACAGGAGAGGGGCAAGTGTGTCTCCTGAATTATGTGGAGACATATCCACATCTCACCTCTGACACTACCTGGTCTTCTTGCCTGGGTTTCTTCACTGGTTTCAGGGTTCCCAGCAGTTAGGGCAATTCTCAACAGATGAGTGCAATTCTTAACTGATGAGTGCTTTTCAAGCCTCTGCTATGTTCTGTATTGTTGTAGGCCATCTTCTCTATACCTGGTCTTCCCCATGTATAAATAATTACCTCATAGGATAGTAGAGGGGGTTAAATGAGGTAAGCCATGTAAAGCTCTTAGACTAGCACTTGGCAGAGAGTGAGCACTCTGTATATGTTATCTATGGTCATGTATTCCTGTGATTTAAATTCCCTCAAATAACTAATGTAGAGTCAGTAACTATTTGTGTGAATGATGCATTTGTTAATTACACTACTAACAGTTTATTTTCTGTCTCATCTATGATCATAAGTGAACACTAATACCTGTGCATTACTCAATGATTTGAGGTTTGAAATACCTTTCTTCCAACTATTATATTGCAAAATATCTCTTTCTGATTATGAAAGCAACCCATGCTCTTTGTAAAATATAATAATAACAATAATACAGATTGAGCATTCCTAATCTGAAAATCTGAAATCTGAAATGCTCCAAAATCTAAAACTTTTTGAGCATTGGCCACAAGGGGACTATTCCACACTTGACCTCATGTGACAAGTCGCAGTCAAAACACAAGTAAGTACATAACACACAGTTTACTCAGTGTTCCCAAGGGAAAAAAGACCCTCCTATCCCCCTTCAGCTGCAGTATATCTTTTCTGCACATACCCAGATACCCCTTCACAAGTGCACACACACACAAAGGGCAATAAAATGGCACATGTACAGTAGGCTGGATGCACCAACAGCAGATTCTCCACCATGCCCCCACATGGCACCAAGAACTTCATGTGTTAATCAATATGACTCTTTGCTTATACTCTGCTCTGACATTTTTGAAAATGTCAAAAAGGCCTGTGGATACTTCTATGAGTAACAGTGATAAGAAAAAGGGGAAGCATTTATATTTATCTGTAGCAAAGAAAGTCAAGCTATTGGAGAAACCAGACAGAAAAATATGGTGTCGGAATGACCACCTTATATGACCTGAAGAAACAAAAAGATAAATTGTTGAAGTTCCATGCTGAAAATGATGAACAAAAGTTAATGTTAAAAAATAGTAAATACTCCATGCATGATGACTCGCACCTGTAATCTCAGCGTGTTGGGAGGCCAAGGCAGGAGGATCACTTGAGCCCAGGAGTTCAATACTAGCAACATAGTGAGACTATGGCTCTACGAAAAACAAAAAAAAGCTAGGTGTGGTGGTGTGTGCCTGCAGTCCTAGCTACTCAGAAGGATGAGGTGGGAGTATCACTTGAGGCCAGGAGTTTGAGGCTGCCGTGAGCTATGATTGTGCCACTGCACTCCAGTCTGGGTGACAGAGCAAGACCTCATTGGAAGGAAGGAAGGAAGGAAGGAAGGAAGGAAGGAAGGAAGGAAGGAAGGAAGGAAGGAAGGAAGGAAGGAAGGAAGGAAGGAAGGAAGGAAAGGAGAGGAAAGAAAAGAGAGAGAAAAAAGGAAGAGAGAGAGAGAGGGGGAGGGAGGAAAACACTGTATAAAGCTAGAAATGAAGATCTTGATCATGTATTGAAAGGGTGGATCCATCAGCCTCACAGTGAACACATGCCACTTAATGGTATACTGATCATAAACATGCAAGATCTATCACAGCGAACTGAAAATTGAAAGAAACTGTAAATAATCAAAAGGCTGGTTGCAGAAATTTAAGAAAAGACACAGCATCAAATTTTCAAAGACGTGTGGTGATGAAGCATCTGCTGATCACAAAGCAGCAGAGAAATTCATTAATGAGTTTGCCAAGGTCATTGCTGATGAAAATTTGACGCTGAACAAGTTTACAATGCTGATAAAACCTCACCGTTTTGGTGTTATTGCCCCGGAAAGACACTGACTAGAGCTGATGAGACAGCCCCTACAGGAATTAAGGATTCCAAGGACAGAACAACTGTGCTGGGATGTACTAATGCAGCAGGCATGCATAGTGTAATCTGGCTGATAGGCAAAAGCTTGTGTCTTCGCTGTTTCCAAGGAATGAATTTCTTACCAACCCATTATTATGCTAATAAAAAGGCTTGGATCACCAGGGGTATCTTTTATGATTAGTTTCATAAGCACTCGGTACCAGGAGCTTGTGTTCATTGCAGGGAAGTTAGACTGGATGACAACTGCAAGAATTTGTTATTCCTTCACATCTGTCCTGCTCATCCTCCAGTGGAAATTCTCATCAAAAATAATGTTTATGCCATTACTTTTCCTAAAACGTGACTTCTCTACTTCATCCATGTGACAAGGCATCCTTAGATCAATGAGGAGTAAATAATGCTTTCTTGAACAGCATGCTAGCAGCAGTGAACAGAGGCATGAGTGTAGAAGATTTTCAAAAGGATTTTAGCATGAGAGGATGCCATATATGCTGTTGCCAATGTTTAGAACACGTGACTAAAGACACAGTTGTGCATACCTGGCACAAGCTCCAGCGTGTGACTATGTTCAGTGATGATGATGAATAAGGTGGTGACTTTGAAGGAATTCCGTATATCAGATGAGAGAAAAAATGATGTATGACCTCCTTACATATGCAAAAAATATACCTTCAGAGTCAAGCAGTAAGCTGGAAGAAGATATCAATGAAGTTTTTTTAACATCAACAAGGAGGCTACAGTTCTTCATTTATTGACTGATGATGAAATAGCTGAAATGGTTCTCAATGAAAATGACTGTGATAATACTGACAAGGAAGATACCATTAATACTGCAGAAAAAATGCCTATAGATGACATAGTGGATATGTGAAGAGCTTATTGAAGGACTAGAGCAGCGTGCATGTATAACAGAACAAGAAATGATGTCAGTTTATAAAGTCAAAGAGACTTCCAAGACAAAAACCAATGTTAATGAGGCAAATGACCCTGGAGGAAACATTTTAAAAGGCCATCCAGCAGGATGCCTCCTCATCCTCAGAGGACCCACTCTCTGGTCCCTCAACTATTACTGATGTTTCTTCTCACCTAAAAAAAATACAGTGTACAATAACTTTTTAATCAAAATACATAATTGCACATGGAGACTGAAAGCCTGCCATTGTTGTTGCTGTTAACGTGGATGCAGGTATTTGGTGATGCTACTGGGCTTAGTTACCCTGAACACATTATTTTTTTCACTGTATTAATGGTATGTTTTTTTTTTTTTTTTTTTACCATTAAGTACTTATGTGTGAATAAGTCTAAGAAAGCGACTGTAGTCAGGCGTGGTGGTTCACACCTGTAATCCTAACACTTTGGGAGGCTGAGGTGGGCAGGCTATTTGAGTCAAGGAGTTCAAGATCAGCCATGGACAACATGGTGAAACCCCACCCTTACAACAAAATACAATAATTAGCTGAGACCAGTGGTGTACACCTGTATTCTCAGCTCCTTGGGAGGCTGAGATGGGAGGATCACCAGAGCCCAGGAGGTTGAGGCTTCAGTGAGCTGTGATCATGCCACTGCACTCTAACCTGAGCAACAGAGCAAGCTTTTATCTCAAAAAAAGACAATAAAAAAGAAATGAAAATAAGAGAGAGAAATGATTGCTTATCAGTAGCATGTAAACTCAGAGTCAGGAATGATAGTGATACCAAGCAAGCACAGATGGTCCATGTGGGTGCCTGACATAGTCACCTTTGTTTTCTGATGGTTCAATGTACATAAACTTTGTGTCATGCACAAAATTATTAAAAACATTGTATGCAGTTATCTTCAGGCTGTGTGGATAGGTGTATATGAAACATACGTTTCTTTTTTTTATTATACTGTAAGTTCTATACTGTATATTACTGTAAGTACATGTGTACAACATGTAGGTTTGTTACATATGTATACACGTGCCATGTTGGTGTGCTGTACCCATTAACTTGTCATTTACATTAGGTATATCTCCTAATGCTATCCCTCCCTGCTCCCCCCACTCCATGACAGGCCCTGGTGTGTGATGTTCCCCACCCTGTGTCCAAGTGTTCTCAATGATGAAACATAAATTTCATGTTTAGATTTGGGTCTTATTCCTAAGATACCTCATGATGTATATGCAAATATTCCAAAATCCAAAAAAATTTGAAATCCAAAATACTTCTAGTCCCAAGCATTTCAGATAAGAGATACTCAACCTGTAATAATAAATCAAATAAGACAGAATTGTTAAACATGAAAAGTAAAAATTTTCCATCATCTAATACAACTATATATAACTCTATAAAATAACCAATGATAAAATATAATACATATTCTTCCAGATTCTTTTCAATACCAGAAGGTTGTGAACACTTAAGAGACAGTGTTCAGAAGAACCAATCCTGCTACTGTGAAATTTAGTTTGTTTGCCTGGAAAATCACAGGAACTCTCTAGGATTTCTTCTTCCCAGGGGCATCCCTCAGAGGTGCAGGGCCACAGGGCAAGTCACACCGTACTTTCCATCAACAAAAGTTTTGTGCAGGTAAAGTCAGGTAAAAAGAAAGAAAGAGAGAGGTAGACAGAGAGGAAAGAAAGGAAGGAAAGAAAGGAAGGGAAGGGAAGGGAAGGGGCAAGGGAAAGGAAGGGAAGTGGGAAGGGAGATGGGGGTTCCACACATGGTGGCTCATGGCTGTAATCCCAGCACTTTGGGAGGCCAAGACAGGTGGATCACTTGAGGTCAGGAGTTGGAGACCAGCCTGGCCAACATGGTGAAACCCCGTCTCTACAAAAATTAGCTGGGCATGGTGGCACATGCCTGTAATCCCAGCTACTTGGGAGGCTGTGGCAGAAGAATCACTTGAACCTGGGGGGCCGAGGTTGCAGTGAACCAAGATCACACCACTGTACTCCATCCAGCCTGGGCAACAGAGTAAGACCACCTCAAAAAAAAAAAAAAGAAAGAAAGAAAGAAAGAAAGAAAAAAAAAAAAAGAAAAAAGAAGAAAAGAAAAGAGAAAGAAAGGAAGACTGAGGGAAACTTGGAAAAGGAAATTTTAGAATACAAGAAAATCTTCACGTGTGCTTTCATGTTTAAGAATCTCAAGATGTTTACCCCAATTCCACACATTGTGAAAGAATCTTGAAGTGTCTAAGCCAGTCTGAGGACTGATATTCTTTAAGACTTAATGTTTATAAAATTAGTGGCTAGGTTTTCTTTTGGAAACAAGTTAACAATTTTAATGCGTTACATATACATTGAACATCTCTTCCTCATAAGTGTCTCATAAAGGTAAGCTGTATTCCCCTCACCCCCACCACCAATTAATGTTTCACTGTTAGTGTTGGTAGGTTGTGTTTAGTTTTTTAGTTAGATTCAAGTAGTGAAAAGATCTTTTCTTTATCTAACAGATAGAAGCCTTAAAAGTACTATTTCCAAAAAAGAAGCAAAGGGTAGATACTCCTACTGCTGCTAATATCATCTGAAAAGCAAATGCCATGTAAGAGAAAGAGTACTTGGTCTGGTAAGCGAGGGCTTATTCCCATTTCCATCTCTAGCTGCATAAAGTTGAGCAAGACATTTAACATCTCTGTCAGTTTCCTCATCTGTAAAATGGTAAGAACTCTACTTACCTCACAAGGGTTACCTTTTGGTTGTTAAGTAACGTAAGTTATGTACCTAAACGCACTTCTTAAACTTTAAAGTATTTTGCAAACACAGTCTTAGGAATTATTACTTTGAACTACTGCCATCCATAATCAGTTAATTTATCAGTTAGCTTATTGAAGATACGATAAGTACTACTCCTTTGGAAGCATGTGCAGATCATATGATCTAAAATGGTTCTATAAAACCAAAGAATGATCCTATTATTAGTTTTTATATTACTCCTATAACTCAAGTGACAGCATATTAATGCTCTATTCAGCCTAAACTTCAGGAAGACAGAAGTTAGGTGCTTTGTACTCATTATATAAAAGGGGCTAAGAAAACAAACTCACTTATTGTAAAGAAAATTTTTCTTCAAAGTGAATATATTGCATTGTACCTGTCAAAGAAGACAAATAACCAATACCCCCTTGCAAAACAAAACCAACTAAAAAGCAGTCGATCACATTTCTTATACATTTACCCCAAATGAAAACTGTTCCATGTGGCAACTGTGCTGGGCACAGTGGCTCACACCTGTAATCGCAGCACTTTGGGAGGCCAAGGCAGGCAGATCACCTGAGGTCAGCAGTTCGAGACCAGCCTGGCCAACATGGTGAAACCTCGTCTCTACCAAAAATAAAAAAAATTAGCCGGGCATAGTGGCATGTACCTGTAATCCCAGCTACTTGGGATGCTGAGGCGGGAGAATCACTTGTACCCATGAGGCTGAGGTTATAGTGAGCCGAGATTGTGCCACTGCACTCCAGCCTAGGCAATAAGAGCAAAACGCTGTCTCAAAAAATAAAAAATAAAATAAAATAAAGTTATATAGACTCAACATCTATAGGTATTGAAAAAATATTAAACATCTTTTAGTACTAACAGAATTTTAATTTTCCCTTATATGTGAGCTTCTAATTTGGATAAAAGGGATGTTGCATGTTTGCAGTGATACTGGTAATGTTTATCACGGGAATCAGTAGTTATCTTTCTATACATCCAAAAGTGCAGAAAATTCCATAAAGAGTAATATAATTCGTTCTCTCATGAACAGACTATCAGTACCCGTGCAGAATAATTCCCAGAAACCATGAAATGCGCACAACTTTAAATACCGTAACTTTCACTTTTACTTACTGTTGAGTATTCTTTATCATTTGATTTTAACATAATATTAAAATACCTCAATTCTATTAGCTAAAATATACACAACAGCATAGAAACAATGGCATCCATTAGCTTTATTTTATTTTTATAAACCAAGTTGGGAAGCCTTTTAATGAGCTTTTAAGGAATATTCATAAAGTAGACTATGTGATTGATATTCTTATCCACATCTTTCAGGACACATGTCTGCATAGGCTACTCTGACAGGGACTTTCATGAATTTATTCAACAAGTATTTATTGAGTATTTATGTGCCAGGCATGATATGATGAGGTTAGCTTGGTGAACAAAAGATAGGTGGTCCCAGTACTTTTAAAATATATTTTCTAGATAAGAAAAAAAAAAAAAAAAAAACAAACAAACCTTTTTATGAGAGAGAGAGAGAGAGAAAAGGTCTTGCTCTGTTACCCAGGCTTGAGTGCAGTGGCACAATCATAGCTTACTGCAGCCTCCACCCGCTGGGCTCAAACAATCCTCCCACCTCAGTCTCCTGAGTACTGGGACTACAAGCCATGCGCCACCACACCCAGCTAATTTTTAAATTTTGCGGCCAGGCGCAGTGGCTCATGCCTGTAATACCAGCACTTTGGGAGGCCAAGGAGGGTGGATCACCTGAGGTCAGTAGTTCAAGAGCAGCCCGGCCAACATGGAGAAACCCCGTCCCTACTAAAAAAAAAAATACAAAAATTAGCCAGGCATGGTGGCAAGTGCCTGTAATCTCAGCTACTCGGGAGGCAGAGGCAGGGAGAATCGCCTGAACACAGGAAGCAGAGGTTCAAGTGAGCCAAGATTGCGCCACTGTACTGCAGCCTGGATGACAGAGTAAGACTCCATCTCAAAAAACAAAAATTAAAAAAATATTTTGTAAATAAAATATTTTGCAGAGATGCGGTCTCACCATGGGCTAAGTTTTAAAATTTTTGTAGAGATGTGGTCACACTATGTTGCCTAAGATAGTCTCAAACTCATGGGCTCAAGCAATCCTCCTGCCTTGGCCTCCCAAAGTGCTGGAATTACAGGCATAAACCATGATGCCTAGCCCATAAAGCATTTTTAAAGAAATAAATTAAAATGTTATAAATTTGAAAGACTGATGAGACGTTTTAAATATAGACACAGTTGAAACCAAAGTTTTATATGTATTTACAACGAATTTATTAACTTCAATCACTGGTATCAACTATGACACAAAGAATAGCTTAGTGGTTAAATAAGGATGCAGAATCGAATAAGCCTGCATGGGACTCCTAGCACTGAGCAAACTAGAATAAGACAATGAACCTCAAAAAGTATTTACACATGGTGAATGAGTTCTCAACAAATGCAGGTATTTTCTTAGATAATACTTATGTTGTCACTCATGTTGGCAAACATACACACTTTCTATGAATATCAACCAGAAAATGTATAAGTAATAGTCAAGTAATTTTTTACTTACTGCTCTTAACCTGTCTTGGCCTACAGAAACTCCACCATGGCATGCCACCTTATCCTGCCTTCCTTCTGGAGATGTTCTCCAACCAGAGATGTCCCTCAACCTTTCCCATCCCCTATCCAAATTCAAATTTGTCCATCAGAACATCCCATGCCCATAATCCATCCTCTACGTTTTAAGGCAGTAAACAACTGTTCTGATGAATATATCTGCTTGTAAGTGCTAATAGCTTAATATACTCCTCCATCAAGAAAACATATTTGCATTTTTGAAGATGCCTTCTATATTCTGGATAAAACAGCAAATTGAACATTACTTTTGCTCCCTTCCAAAACCCCACTAAAGAAACTTTCTAAAGGCATAAGCCAACTAGGATAAACAAGAGAGAAGAAAGCAGCAACACAATTTTGGAAATTATGAAGCAAACAGAAAAACGAAAGTTGGTCTAGCCGATTTAAGAAAGTTAAATCCTCAGTGAACAATGGAGAAGTACAAGAAGCAACTAAAGTTACACCATCAAATAAACTCCTAAAGACTCAGAACTCATAATAAAAGTCCGAGTACCTATGGAAAAGGGTGTGATGGTGGGGTAATAACAAGTTGGGTTTGGATAGAAGCTTTTTAAAGAAGTGGGAGTGCCCTCCATCCTCTGTTCCACCTGGGTAGAAGAACAGACAGATGACAGATTAGACTCTGAACAGGGTAAAAGAGAATCTAGACTGCGGTAGAGGTACCCAACTGAAAAGAGGAGGATTCAGTGAATATTTTTACATGGAATGTTGAATCTTCAAACCCTCCTCCTTCACCTACTTTCCAGCACCCTGACCTATATCTTACAGGCAGAAGATCCTTTTCTATAAAGGCGAAAGAAAGAAAAAAGAGGTGAAAAAATAAGAGTAAAGATAAGGAGCTTAGAGGTCCAGTCCTTTACATTCAAATTTCAAATAATAGGAATTTCAGAGAGAAAACATCCTATTAATAAAAATATTTATTGTGTTTATGCTGCTGTTAACAGTGGTGGGTGCAGGTATCTAGATGTCAGCAGAAAGGCAAACTATCCATAGCACTTGAAGTTGCAGCAAAAGGCAGTTAATAACTTCAGAAATTTTCTTAAGCCACCGGGCGCGGTGGCTCATGCCTGTAATCCCAGCACTTTGGGAGGCTGAGGTGGGTGGATCACCTGAGGTCAGGAGTTTGAAACCAGCCTGACCAACATGGTAGAACCTCGTCTCTACTAAAAATACAAAAATTAGCTGGGCATGGTGGCAGGCGCCTGTAATCCCAGCTACTAGGGAGGCTGAGGCACGAGAATTGCTTGCACCCAGGAGGTAGGGGTTGCAGTGAGCTGAGATCATGTCACTGCACTCCAGCCTGGGCAACAGAGTGAGACTTTGTCTCAAAGGAAAAAAAAAATAAATTTTCCAATTAAACAATACCAAAAATATGCTGACTAAACAGGATTTTCCTCCACTAACTGTTAATCTTTTCAGATGAAGTGACACTATTATAACTTTGATTCCTTAAGGAATATGTTTCATCCTCTAACGAGTTTACTTCCAAAAAGAGAAAGTACTCCATTTTACCATCATCGCTTCTTATTTAAAAATTCAAATTCTTAATGAAAATATAAAAATGGAGCTCATTTGCAGTTAATAAAGTATTCAACTGGATTCACAGTGGTTAAAATCACTACCTACACTTCAGCAATGAACCAAGTTCAACCTATACAAAATAAAAAGTACAAGAACAAATGTCTAGAATTATTTCCTTACCATTCATATGCTCCTTCATATAATATTTATGGTAAAAGCAAGACAAAAAATGAGAACATGAATCAAGTTATACTTGAGATAAACCAAGGAATATGCCAAAGGAGGTGAGGAAAGATATGAAAATACATGGCAAATGGTCATCACAGGACCTCACACATCCATTCACGTGAAGTCACACTACAAGCCTGAGTTAAATTTTCACTAGCACTATAATTTTTAGTTCCTTTTTTTTTTTTTTTTTTTTTTTTTGGTGTCAGTGTGGTCAAGATGCTGAATGGTATGTATATGTTTATCCACTTAAATGGGACACAGCGGAGCATTACATAACTCCACCTACATCTAGAAGTGCTGCTTTATGGTGAATTAATTCCTCCCTCCCTGCAATCAGCCAATGGTTGGTATTCTTAGTACTTAACGTAGAGGTTCACAGGTTAAATATGCATATGTTAGCACTTGGCCTATTTGCTTTGTGATGTCAGGTTAAACAAGAAATAGGTTCTCACTAGAGAACCAATCTGGTTACTTTTTCAACCTAAGATTTGCCTGCTAACTTATATATTAAACTTAAGGTCCTTTATCTATTTAATATAATAAATGTAAATAAATTGCAGCAGAAGAGCTGCAAAGGTTCAAAAGTTAAAAATCAGGAAGTCTCAATCCTTACCCTAAGCTTACAATTTATGGGAAGAAATAAGCAGGTACAAAAATAATTTTTAAAAAGGCCAGGCACAGTGGCTCACTCCTGTAATCCCAGCACTTTGGGAGGCTGAGGCAGGCGGTTCACCTGACGTCAGGAGTTTGAGACCAGCCTGGCCAAATATAGTGAAACCCCATCTCTACTAAAAAAATACAAAAATTAGCTGGGTGTGGTGGTGCACACCTGTAGTCCTAGCTACTTGGGAAACTGAGGCAGGAGAATCACTTGAACCCGGGAGGCGGAGGTTACAGTGAGCAGAGATCGTGCCATTACATTCCAGCCTGGGAGACAGAGCAAGACTCTGTCTCTCAAAAATCATAATTTTTTTAAAAAAACAAGAACAGGCCAGAAAAGGAGAAAAAGGACCAGCATGAGCCACCAAGCTGGGTGGAGGCTGAAAATTGGAACACTGGGGTTGTGGCCTCTTCACCCAGGGCTTCAAAAGTGACCTGGAAAGATAAGAAACCTCAGTGGATATGGACTTCTGGGGCAATGCACTTCACCCACGGTCTCCAACAAGACCCAAAAGCAAACCTGTCAAGCACGCTCCTAGGCCGTAGTAATCAGATCCTTGAGAGTAATTTTTAAAAGGCTGTGATGTAAGTTCATGATTTTCAGAGCTTTACATTTATTTTCTTCCACTGTATATTACATATTAAAATATTAACAAAGTACCTTCTAGCAATGGTGCATTGAATGAGACACACAGAAACTTCCCTCTCTGTTCCTTGTTCCCTATTTTACCTCATTAAATGAAAGTGTTGTTTTCTCGTACGCTCTTTTTTCACATACTGGACACACACACACACACACACACACTTGTTCAATTTTGAACTAGCTCAACCAAAAGATCTTCCTCTGTTAAAAAGTAGTCTCTTGTAACCAAAGACAACCCCGTAACTTCTATTTTGATATAAATTATATTTCAGGAAAATGAAACACTTCCTCTGACCTTAGACTAGGCTGGGTTTCCAGCTCTATAATTTCACTTCTCTTTTTCTGGTACTCACCATATTTTATTGCTAGTTGTTTGATAACATATTCAGTTGTTACTTATCTTCTCTGCTTGCCCATAAGCTTCATGGGGCCAGGAGCTGTACCTGTTGTATCTGCACCATGTACCCCAGAGCACCTGGCATATAGAAAAGCCTCAATAAGGCGGAGCTTGCAGTGAGCTGAGATCCGGCCACTGCACTCCAGCCTGGGCGACAGAGCCAGACTCCGTCTCAAAAAAAAAAAAAGAAAAGAAAAGCCTCAATAAATAGTTGTTGAATAGATATGCTCACCAGAACCGTTATTTTTTTCCCTCATTTTTGATGAGGCTAGGTCTCTCGTACACGAAAATGAAAAAGACTGTTCTTGCTCTTATAGGCTGTTAGAGAGAATAATGATAATAAATGCCATAATAGAGGGATCTATGGGAATACTTTGAGAAGTCAGTCTGGCCAAAGGGGAGGGAAGGTGGTCTGAGCTTACCCTAAAATGTTTAAAAAGAGTTAGCTTGGTAGGGAGAAGGGGAAAGGACCCAGGCACAGACAACTTCAGCGAAGGCACGAAGCATGGGATGTGGAGGAACCACAGCAATTTGGTGTTTCAGGAGTAAAAACTGGTAAGCTTAAAAGTGCTTTTCCCTTCGAAGAAAAAATCATTGCCAAGGTCAGTGAATCAGATAATATACTATCCCACATTTATGAATGTTTAACATTCTCCTGTAAGTTATCTCTGATCCTATTAGACAGTTATTAAAGTTTTAAGACAGCACCTCAAAGCTTCCTCTGGCATAAGATTTCCTGAACCTTCTTTATTCTCCTAGAAAGTTTACTGATTCCTCTAAGTTCACTGATGCCCGTCCCCCATCTGCAACTATTCAAAAAATTTGGCATCTCTCCCTCTGCTATCTAAGATAGTATAAGGCCAAGCCAGGGACACCTCTCTCCCTCTTGCAATCTTGGTCAGAAGCCAGCAAAGGAATTTGGGCTGTGCTGTCTGTTGGCCACATCAAGAATTTAAATGAAAAACAAGGAATGACTCTCACTATACCAAGCCTGCTGGGACTAAGGCTCCGGTGCTCCTCTGCTGTCTCATGGTTCCCATGACTTCTGGATAATCTGAAAAAATCTCAATAGAATTGGTCACCACGAAAGGCCTAAGAGTTTAGCGTGAAGGTTCTCAAACTATAGCATGTATCAAAATCATCTGGGGAAAATGTGTTGAAAATGTCAGTTCATGAGTTCCACCCCTAGATTCTATTCCAGTGGATCTAGAATGGAACCTTGGACTTTTATTTCTCTTTTCTTTTTTTCCTTTTACCCCTGTTTTTTGTACTGAAATATCCTTGGTAATTCTGAAGGTTATAATCTACAGACTACATACTGAGATTGTGAGATTCTGAGGTTATAATCTACAGATGACACACTGGACTGGTTTGAGGACTTTCAAGGGCTTGAAAGAGAGCGAGAGAGACATGGGGGGAATCCAAATATCACAAAATTGTTTAACATTTGACAATGTTAAAGCCTAGCATTACAGCAAGGACTGGTGTATGCCATACTTTTGTTCTGGGTCTGGACAGCCACAGTTGTTTGTTACTTGGACGCCAGAGTTTAGCCTTCTTTGTTAAACACCACTACTGCCCTCGCCACGGCCTACTCTCCCTGGCTCTTCTGCTCCTAATCTTCTTGGGATTAAGACTACTTTGTCTTGCTCTCTGGTCAGTTACTCTAAAATCCTTAAGGGACTTAGACAAAAATGACAACTTTCTGGGCTCCACTCTGCACGGTGATGGTCTGGGTCATCAGACACAAGCAAGGCCGTTGCAGAGGAGGATGCTCTCTTGGCTACAAATGTAGTAAATGATGTGGTATCCAGATCCCCTTCCGGACCAAGATCCTCAGTCCCCCAGTTACTAGGAAGGTTGGCTGCTGAAGGCTCCCAGTTTCAGAAATTGCCCTGGACTGAAGGCAGCTGCTTCCTGCATCCAATGATTAGTTGATGTGGGTACGAATGCTGAGCCTCTTGCCTCAGGAGGCAGAACAATTCTGAACAACAATCTCAGCTTCCACGTTCCTCACTGTTGAGGCTGCTGTTGTGCATGCCCCACAGTTCAGTTTCTCCCCCTGTGCAATCTCCGCTTCCCTCTCTCCTACTGTGTGCTGTCCCCAGAGCACTTCCCAATAAAAACCTCCTGTATGGAAATCTTGAGTCTCGAGGTCTATTTCCTGGCAACTTGACCTGAGACGCTGAACTTGCGCCTTTCAGTCAAGTCCTGACAGCATAATGTAGCAGGACTCTGCACTTAACTTCTTGGGCAATCTTGGGTGGTCGCTTAATCTCTCCAAGTGTTTCCCACCTTATCTATAAAATGTGGATAATGGCAACATCAACAACGAATTCTTATTTTTCCATTCTTTCTGGCTGTTATGAGAATTAACAGAAATAATATATATGACAGTACTTCATAAACAATAAACAGCTAAATAATGTTATCAACTGAACATCATTATATGTTGGTTTAGCATGAAGTAGTCAAGGAAAAGGGGAGGAGGAGGTGGGAAATGTTGTACTATTACAGAATTTAGCTAATACACTATGTCCTACTTACCTCAAATCAGCAGATTTGGGTCACTAATCAACATAATGAAGTACATAATAGAAAATTAGAAATACAACCATGAAAAGAGATGCACATTGCTGCAATCCTGAAACTGAAACCGAAGACAGAACTATTTGCTTACTGTTTCCATAGGAAGATAAAAACAGAGCTATGTCACTACTCTGAAAAGCTGAAAGTGACCTGATTACACAATAAGTTCTGCAAGGAGTAATGGAATATCTCTTTGCATCCTTGAACAGGGAACAAGTAAAACAAGTACACAAAATGGGAAATACTTTTCTAGAAGACTTAGTATTTTCTGGATTATTTTGACGTCCTATCCACTGGAAAGAAGGAAATGAGGCTGGGCATGGTGGCTCATGCCTATAATCCCAGCACTCAGGGAGGCCAAGGCAGGTGGGTTGCCTGAGATGGAGAGTTGGAGACCAGCCTGACCAACATGGAGAAACCCCATCTCTACTAAAAATACAAAATTAGCCACCCGTGATGGTGCATCCCTGTAATCCCAGCTACTCAGGAGGCTGAGGCAGGAGAATTGCTTGAACCAGGGAGGTGGAGGTTGTGGTGAGCAGAGATCGTACCATTGCACTCCAACCTAGGCAATAAGAGTGAAAACTCTGAGGAAAGAAAGACAGAAAGACAGACAGAAAGAAAGGAGAAAGACAGAAAGAGAAGGAAGGGAAGGGAAGAAAGAGAGAGAAAGAAAGGAAGAAAGAAAGAAATAAAGAAAGAAAGATTGATTAAATTTTAAAACACATTTAATTAGCTCAAGAAGGGCAACTGAAAATTACCAATTCTAAAACTACATCACTCTAAAAATTACCAAATTACGGAGCCTTACAAAGAAGTTGAATGAAATACATAGATAATGCCTGGTATCCGTAAACTCAGAAGGAGTGCCAAGAAATGGCTTACTCTGACAGATGGTTTCATTATTAGTAAAAGTCACAGAATGGTTATTAGAACTGGGAGGAGTCTTAGAGGTGGCTTAACAGAGCCCCCAACTCTAGCTATTCTCTTCTCTCAGGGAAACCACAGTTGAATTGAACAGCCAAGACAAACCCACATGAAATATTAACCAAAACCCTTCCCTTTCTTGTGATCTGAGCACTGAATGAATTATAGGCAGGCACATAAAAGCTCAGACCAAGGGGCAGACATGTGGGCTCTATTACCCTGCAAAGCTTCATGTCACTCACATTTCATGGGCAACTATAAATATGCTGATTTCCCAATCAATCTGAAGAAATGCTGAACAAAACATTCAATTCATGTGATTCATGTGTGGAGAACATATTTTAAAACTTCAAGTTTTAGATATGTCAACATTCTCCCCTGCCCCTGCTGCTGCCCCCAGGCTCAAGCGATCCTCCTACCTCAGCCTCCCAAAGTGGACATTTGAACATTTTAAAGCTTCAATAAGTGAGTTTGCTGATTCAGTTTGGGTACAACATTAACTGGGCGTTTTAAACCTTACGTGGTCCAAAGTAGAGGTCTTTGAGGAAAAGATAACCAAGGCAGCTTTGTGGACACAATGGTTTAAGCTCTAGGAACCTTCAGACAGTCTCCATTAAAATGTAAATTCCCAGGAGAAAAGGTCTGATTGTTCCAGTTTCTTCCTAGATCAATTGTTAGTCCCTGATTGCTGAACAAAAATCAGGATATTAATCCAAGTCAGGGTAGGTTGAATCATCAAACAATGAGAACAGTTAAGTGTTGGGATCATTTTTTTGGGAGGCAGGGGGCAGGTGGACAGGGTTGTTGGTCAAAATACTGCTGTTCAGACTAAATAATGCACCCAGGTGCCCCAAATAGAAAGCAAGTTCTGAATGCAAGATACTTTAATTATTTTGCCAAGCCAAAATCAAGAGGACAGGAGACACAGCAGGCCCAGCCTCACTTAATAAGATTCTGGAAGTTAGAGGCAGGTAAGGCACCTGCTTCAAGGTAAAATTAGAACAAAATTGGATTCGGAAGGCAGATCACAAGTCAGGAATTAAGATCTGGAGTTGTTTTGTACCTGTCTGCATTTGTTAGTGGTTCTTCCACCATTTGACCCTGTTCTGTAGATTAATACCTCCCTTGCTAGCCTTTCTGCTTCCCTATGGAAGATCTTAGCAACAAAACATTGAGTGCATCTGAGAAATACGAAAAGTTGAGCATTCAGTGTTTAGGATGGGTGGTAACCAAGGCAGCTCTGGAGACGCAATGACTGAAGCACTTGGAACCTTCAGACACTGTGAGTCTCCATTAAGACGTTTCAATTCCCAGGATAAAAATGTCTGATTATTCCAGGTTTCTTCCTAGATGAATCAGGTATTTCTTGGAGTGAAGGTTGGGGGTGGGATGTCATGTAGCACAGTAGGGACACTGAGGGCCCATCTTATGCATCAAGGCCATTCTTGGGATAAGGAAGAATTATTAGGGGCAGGAAAGTGACTTCAACCTGAGCTTACCACAAAGTCCAAATCCTCATTGATTCATCCATCAAGATAGCACATCACAGCAGAGTGCTTCAGAATGCAAGCTATGGAACCAAGTGCTTGGGATCCATTTCTGGCTCTGTCAGTTACTAACACTGCACTTTCTTCACCAGTCAAAGCAGTTAATTTGAGTACCTATCTCACAGGATTGTACTGAGGAGTAAAAGGCTTAATGCGCATAGTGAGCCTAGGATAGTGTGTGGTCCATAATAAGCACTCAATAAATTTTAGCTATTACTGGCATTCATTTGAAAAATCCTAATGAGCACTGATTATGTGCCAAGTACTGTGCGAGCTTCTCACCACCCTTTAGCCCAAACCTATTATTCCACTAAGCAGGATATTCTTATCCTAGTCATTCATTAGAAATGTGGGAGTCATCTTAACTTCTCCCACCTCCTCATTGCCCACTTCTAAATATACACCCGACTGGGTTCCACCTATTAAACTTCTACCAGCCCCTTCCCTCTTTTCCCGTCTGCACTGTCACTGCTCGATTCAGGCCTTCTTTAATGTCCCATCTGCAATATGACAACAGTTTCCAAGGTGTCTCCCTAAAGTCAATGTCACTGTCATCTAATCTAAGATTTTTAAAATTCCAATTTTTGTTATTATTTTTTAAACACATACCTGACAATATCATTCACTTGTTCAAAGGGCTCAGTACTATAAACCCTCATGGGGCCTTTGTGATCTGGCCCTTCCTGTCTCCCCAGCCCTCGCTCTGTGCTGTCACTAAACAGGCTGGAGTTTCCTGAATGTCCAGTGCTGTTTCACTTCTCTATGGGTGCTGTTCCTTCTGCTGGGTCACCGAGCCTTCCACTTGCCTGCCAATTCATCCTCCTACATGAAGGTTCATTATTTCATCAATAAACACTTCCCAACACTTATGAGACGAGCCTGGGACGAGTTCAGGGAGTACAATGCTGAATGACACACTCAACCCTTTCTTTCTCATAGAAAAAGTAACTTTAGGGCTCTCAAAGGAGGAATAAAGTTTGGAAATTAAGGTAAAGTTGTCTGAAATTTAGCAGTGTTGCCTTTATTAGTTGGATATCTTAGCAAACTGGGGAAACTTGCAAACCTTGATACTTGGGCATCAAGTTCAAAATTGTCTCAGCAGATTTCAACTGCAACACTAAACCATGATATGGTAGATTTATTCATTTTGGCTCACAAGGCTATAATGTGCTAAAACACATTGATTTGAACTACAAAAACAATGATCAAAACTTGCTTCAATATAGTGTTACAAATTTATAAAGTATTAGGCGGGGCATAGTGGCTCACATCTGCAATCCCAGCACTTTGGAAGGCCAAGGCAAGCAGATCACCCGAGGTCAGCAGTTCGAGACCAGCCTGGCCAACAGGGCCAAACTTGTCCCTACTAAAAATACAAAAATCAGCTGGGTGTTGTGGTGGGTGCCTGTAGTCCCAGCTACTTGGAAGGCTGAAACACGAGAATTGCTTGAACGCAGGAGGAGGAGGTTGCAGTGAGCCAAGATTGCACCACTACACTCCTGTCTGGGGCAAGAGAGTAAGACTCTGTCTCAAAAAAACAAAACAAAACAACCTATTAATTAGTCATACCATTTCCTAAAAGTCACGCTGCTAACTAAAGGTAACTACAATGATCTAGGGATGGTAATCTGCTGAGTTTACTCTTTAAATACACTGGAACCCAGCAGATTGAGTTATATTGGGACAGAAACTTCACTCTGGGTATAGATTTACCCTAGCACCTTGTCGGCAGGATCCTGTTATTCATGGTTGTACAGGCAAGGTTCAGGGGAGAGGCTGGCACAGAGAAAGTACCTGTTAACTGTTGTTTGGGACTGAATTCAGCTCAACTCAGCTCCAGTAGAGATGGTGCTCCCTTTTCTACCGTGTTGAGACAGTGTGCAGTCCCTTCCTAGGGGCTGCTACCCACCACAGTGGGGCCTGTCAGCTTCAACTTCTAAATTTCTCTGCTCCCGCTGGGACCCACCCGCTTCAAAAATCATCATGTGGTTTTGGCACCAATTTAGTAAACACAAACTGTCTGAAATATTTTGATTTTAGAGAGTTACTTACAATCACCACATTAAATGATACATTTTTACCATTCAGTGAAAATGATAGCAAAATGGTCATTGAATAATGAAATTAATTTTCTCTTGGGCTTCTGTGGCAAAGCACATGATTTTAGTGGTTATCTTAGATCAACCCAGTGACCTTTACTGGCATGTTGTAACATGAGGCGCCTTAGGAAACTGAAAACTCAATCGTCACTTCCCATACCACTGCCCCAGGTCAGCAGGGCAGGCATTTCACATCTAGAGTCTCATTTTAAATACAGACAGAGCAACCCTCGCTTTTCAAAAGTTCATTAACAAAGTCTCACAATTAAGAGAGCAGCCCTGTGACTCATTTTTGGATACCTGTAAATAACAGCTCCTCCCTTTGCTGAGAAACGGCTGAAACAAGCGCGTGAGAACCACAGGAAGTAATACAGATCTCAGCTGGTGTCAGCGGAGTCTAGAAAAAGGCAGAATTCCCTCTCAGGACGGCGTGGTTCTCACAGGCATTGCCACTACTTCTCTCCGTTTTTCTAAAACAAAGTCTTACGTGGGCTGCGAAGGGACTGCTCCAAGGCTCTATCAATTTCTCCGTCTTTCCTGGCTACTGAGTGACATTGCCAAGTTCAAGTCAAGAAGCACCCATTGTGGTGTTTTTGACAGTCACCCTAATAGGAAGTGAAGAAGTGATAACAAAAAAACACTTCAGTCTTTCGATTTAAAATAAAAGTAGTCTTAGGTGGACACTTTATAAAGGCAGCCTACCGACAGGTATCCCTAAAATAATTCCTGTGAAGCACTAAATCCTAAGTCCCTCAGCCTCTGAAATTAAAAGTAATTTTTAAAAAATCATTCCGCTTTATATGAGAAACCCAATCCTGTGTTTCCGAAGGTGCCCAGAGGCGGCGTGAGGACCTGCGTCAGATCCAAAATCCCAACTAAGGCACAGCCGCGGGTCCCGAGCCCAGACAGTGCCCCCGCCCCGGCCCGCCCGCCTCCCCGATCTCTCCGCACACGGGGAATAGTCAGGAAGAGAAATGGGGGGTCAGAAAGAGAAATGGGGGCTCAGGGAGAGAAAAACAAACCTGGACCCGGAAAGAGAGCGCGAACTGAGAAGCCTCTCTCCCCGCAGGGCGCGCGTCCCCTGTGGGCGCCGCGATAGGGAAGGAAACCTGTTGCGCGACTGCCGGCGGCTCTGCTCCCGGCGCCTCCTGCGGCGGAGGCTGGGCTCCTCCACGGCCGCCCGAGCTCCGCGCCGCCGCGGCCGCATCTGGGCGCCGCCGGCTCAGCCCCTGCCGCTTAGGAAGCTACCACAGCTGGGGACCAGGCCCCGCCCCGGGATGACAGCGCCGGGGCGCGACAGCAGCCGGCTCACGGAGCGCGGGTTCCCGCCCCACCCGGAGTCCGTGCGCTCGGGACCGCCAGGAGCCGGGGACTCGCCCCAGCCACTCCCGCGAGCCCCGGGGCGTTCCCGGGGGCGGCGCGGACCGGCGCGGGGAGTGGGAGGTTAGCCGCCCAAGACACTTCCTCCGCTCATCCTCTGGTCCCCAGGGCAGGGAGTGCGATGGACTTTCCCCGGGAATCCCCGCTGCGCCAGTGACATTTGTAGTCCGCTGCGTTTCTGCGGCGAGGACGGTGGAAGCGGTCTCTGAGCGTGGGTGTGGCTGCAGAGGCTGCAGCAGGTCCTGCATCCGCAGGACCCTCGAGGAGGCGGGCGAGGAGCCTGCGGTCACACAGAGGCAGAGCACAGCCTTCCCAGAACCCGGCCGGCCAACCCATCTCCAGTTGGCCTCAACACCCGCCGGGCTCGTCATTCCCTGGATATCAACTGAGCGTACCCTTGTATTCCCAGGATAACACCGCGCTCAAAAACACTGCCAAGACCCTCCCTCCAGGTCCCAGCACTTTAACAGGGAGAGATAAACAGAAAGTGTGGATTGTGCCAGGTGATGGTAAAGCACCTTGAAAAACAAGGCTGAGGCTGAGAAGTAAGGAAGTGATACTCAAGAAAGGAAAAATCGGGCCGGGTGCGGTAGCTCACGCCCGTAATCCAAACACTTTGGGAGGCCAAGGGGGAGGATCTCTTGAGCCTAGGAATTTGAGACCAGCCAGAGCAATATGGTGAAAGCCTAGCTCTACAAAAAATAAAAAAAAATTAACTGGGCGTGGTGGCACGCGCTGTGAGCCCAGATACTCGGGAGGCTAAGGTGGGAGGATCTCTTGAGACCCGGAGGTCAAGGATGCAGTGAGCCGAGATCGCGCCACTGCACTCCAGCCTGGGCGACAGAATGAGACGCTGCCTCAATTGAATGAGAAGAAAAAAAATAAAAAATAAAAATAAACGAATCCTGCCTTGATGGGAGATGTTTAAACACAGGAACCACCTGAAAGAGCTCCCAGTTGCCAAAGATGGAACCTTTTGAGCAACGAACTGAACAAGGTAGTACTGGATTACAAACCAAAGTAAAAAATATCCATGAGTCTACACTGATATAAATAGATAAATAAATAAATAAAAGGCGGAGAGGAGACAAATCTCCTGTACAGAATAATTCCAAATAATTTATGTAGATCATCTACCCTAGGCTGTGCACAGTGACTTCCTCCAAAATAGTACAATGTGGAAAGGGGAAAAGAGTAGCTTTACGATGGAGAAAGCCGACAGACACTACCCCAACCAGATGTTCTAAGTCAACGTCAACAATCATGACTCACATTGATGGCGTGTAGTCAATATGATGTGATGAATATGGCATATTACCTGTGTGGTCTCCCTCCCCGAAAACCATAATCTCAGTATCATAATGAGAAAAATATCAAACAACTTCCAATAGCGGGACATCTTACAAAATACTGGACCAATATTCCTCAAAGTTGTCAGGGTATCAAAAGTAAGGAAAGTACAGTCCAGACGTTGTGGCTGTCGCCTGTAATCCCAACACTTTGAGAGGCTGAAGCAGGAGGATTGCTTGAGGCTAGGAGTTCGAGACCTGGCCTGGCCAACATAATGAGATGGTGTCTCTACAAAAAAATTAAAATAAGGAAAGTCTGAAAAACTGCTGCAGCCTAGAAGAAACTCAGGAGATGTGAAACAAAATGTAATGTGGTATCCTGGATGGGATCCTGGGACAGAAAAAGGACTTGGGGAAAAACTAAGGAAATCTAAATAAAGTGTGGACTTTCATTAGTAATAAGAATCAAGGTTGATTAATTAGTTGTGAGGAATGTAATGTAAAATGGTAATCATAGGGAAATCTGAAATGGAATCTATGGCAATTCTGTACTACGTTTGCAATTGTTCTGTAACTCTAAAACTATTCTAAAAAATACAGTTTATTTTAAAAGAAAGTGAAATAAGGGGGATGAGGTATGTTATATTTTTTAAAAAGGTATCTTGCAAAGCCCTCTGTGATAGGAGAATCATTGAGGGAGAAAACAATGCAGCTGTTGGGATTAAGATCATTTCAAGCCTAGGAATCAGTGGATGTAAAGGCCCTGAGGCAGGAGCATGCTTGGCTTCTGGGAGAAATATCAGCATGGGCAAAACAGAGTCCAGGAAGAGTTATGGTGGTGGGACTAGGAGTGGAGAATAGAGCATATAGGGCATTGGCAGTCATGATAGTCTTTAAATTTTACATTGATTGAGATAGGAAGACTGAAGAATGTTTAACAGAGAAGTTAAATGATGTGGCCGGTTGTTTTTTTAATCTACTGTTTTGCTGAGGATAGATTAAAGGACAAAGATGAAAAGAGGCCAGCGAGTTAGAAAGCTGTGATGGTTAATTTGATGTGTTAAATTTATTGGACCATGGGGTGCCCAGATATTTGGTAAAACATTATCCTGGGTGTGTATGTGAGGGTGCTTGTTGATGACATTTTTATTTTTATTTTTATTTTTATTTTTTATTTTTTTATTTTTATTTTTATTTTGAGATAGAATCTCACTCTGTTGCCCAGGCTGCAGTGAGTGCAGTGGCATGATCATGGCTCCCTGCAGCCTCGACCTCCCCTGCTCAAGTGATCCTCCTGCCTCAGCCCCCTGAGTAGCTGGGACTATAGGCATGCACCACCACACTTGGCAAATTTTTTATTTTTAGCCCGGGCTGGTCTCCAACTCCTTAGGTCAAGTGATCCTCCCACCTTGGCCTCCCAAAGTGCTGGGTTAACAGGCATCAGTTACCATGCTCAGCTGAGATTAACCTTTGAATCCATGGAGAAGACTGCCTGAAAAAGAGTCTAAGTTGTGGATAGGGAAGAAAGGGGAAGATTGCTGGGGATTCAGAGTGGCATTTTGGACACCTTCAGTTTGGAGTTGTCAAGTTGTCACAAAGGTGGTTGGTTAGGTGAGTCTGGGATGGCGGTATATATTTGGAGTTCTTTAGCTTATAGATGGTGTGCAGACAGAATGGGGATGTCTGAAGTCTGAGTCCTGGCATGCTCCGAAGTTCAGAGGTTAGGAAGATAGAGAATCAAAAAAAAGAGAATGAGAAGTTCTGATGAGTGAAATAGATAAACCAAGAGAGAACATGTTCCCAGAAGCCAAATGAAAAAAATGTTGCAAGAAAGAACGATTAACTTTCAAATGCTGCTACAGTGTGTAAAATTAGAACCCAAAACTGAGCAATGGGCTTGGCCCCATGGAAGTCAGTGGTGAGCTTGGTAAGAAGAGTTTTAGTGGGGGATGACCAAAGCCTATTTGGAGTGACCCCAGAAAGAATCAAAATGGCAGATGAAGACAAAGAAATGCAGTAGAAACTGGAAGGAATCATATAGTCAAAGCAGTTCGTTCGTTTGTTTTTTTAATTAGAAATTATACATGTTTGTACACTCACCAGCATGAACCAAAAGGAAAGGAAAGAGGGATAATACAGGAGCGAAAATATGTGTTACATGCTGGAGCAGTGTTCTTGAGTAGACGAGCAGGTGTGCAATCCAATGCACAAATGGAAATTTGGGGTAAAATAGAAGAAAGAGTTTGTCCCTGGTAACAGGAGAAAACAACTCCAAGCTGAACATGTCCAAAATGCCACTTATAATCCCCAGCAATCTTCCCCTTCCCTCCCCATCCGCAATTTACTTTTTCAGGCAGTCATCCTCATGGATTCAAATGTTAATCTCAGCTGAGTGTGGTAGCCTGTAAACCCAGCACTTTGGGAGGCCAAGGTAGGAGGATCACTTGAACCCAGGAGTTGGAGAGCAGCCTGGGCAACATAGGGAGATCTCATCTTTACTAAAAATCAAAGAATTAGCTGAGTGTGGTGGTGCATGCCTGATGTCCCAGCTACTAGGAAAGTGTTGCAGAGATGCCGGTAAATGTGGAGGCAATAATGTATTTTATCAATGAAATTAAAAGCAAAGGCCAGGCACTGTGGCTCAGGCCTGTAATCCCAGCACTTTGAGAGGCTGAGGCGGGTGAGTCACCTGAGGTCAGGAGTTCAAGACCAGCCTGACCAACATGGAGAAACCCTGTCACTACTAAAAATACAAAATTAGCTGGGCATGGTGGCGCATGATGACAGGGTTTAGAGTATGGCCAATCTAAATTATCTTCCGCAGTTGATCTGCCCACACTCAGCTGGAACCCCAGCTTATTCTTGGGTTATTCTTGTTTTACAGATTTCTCTGGAAACCTTAGCTCTCCCCTCCAGTCTGGAGTTTTTCAGAGGTGATGACTGATAAGGACCTTAGGGTGAAGCTCAGATAAAGCAGAGTTGGCACTGGGTGCGGGGTGTGGCCATTGCATGGAGGTCTGTCAGCCGCGGCCATCATCCTGCACACTAGTGCCGTTCCTGATTTACAGAGCTCATAAACCCATTGAATGCCAGGGTTGGAAGGTCCTCTAACACAGCCACCCTTCTGAGGTGCAACTCCTTCACGGCTCTCAGTCAAATAGTCATTGCGTATCAACTACCATTTCTCTTTTTCATGCTAGTTCGAGAACTCTTTGCAGACAAAGAATATGTTTAAACTTCTTGTATTGTTGTGATAAAATATTTACAACATAGAATTTACCATTGTAACTATGTTAAAGTGTACAGTGGCATTAAATCAGGTACATTCACATTGTGGTGTAACCAACACCACCATCCTGAACGTTCTTATCCTGCCAACTAAAACTTTGCACCCGTTAAACACTAACTCCCTAGTCTCTCCTCCCTCTTACCATTAGCAACCACCAGTTCTACTTTTTTTCTTTACTAACATCTCTGTCAGTCCTTGATAACCACAATTCTACTTCTGCTTCTATGAGTTCAATGTTTTTAGATCCCAGATGTAAATGTCATCATGTGGTATTTGTTTTTCTGTGCCTGGCTTATTTCACTTAACATAATGTCCTCCAGGTTCATTCATGTTGTCGCAATGACAGGATTTCCTTCTTTTGTAAGGCTGAAAGTACCCCATTGTGTGTATATATATCACATTTTCTTTATCCATTCATTCACTGTTGAACACTTATGTTGATTCTATGTCTTGGCTCTTGTAAAATGCAGCAATGAACATGGACGTGCAGAAATCTCATCACACTGATTTCATTTCCTTTGGATGTATACCCAGTAGTGAAATTGCTAGATTCCATCATTTTACTTTCTGCCTTAATGAATTTGACTGCTTACATACTACCTCACATAAGTGGACTCATACAATATTTGTCCTTCTGTGACTGGCTTATTTCACTTGGCATTATGTCTTTAATGTTTATCCATGCTATATGGAGCATGTGTCAGAATTTCCTTCCTTTCTAAGGCTGAGTGATATCTCATTGTATGTATATACTAGATTTTGTTTATCCATGCACCTGTCAATGGACACTTAGGTTGCTTCCACCCTTTGGTTATTGTGACTAATGCTGCTATGAGCATGAGTGTACAAATATCTCTTAGAGTCCCTGCTTTCATTTTTGGGGGTATATACCCAGAAATGAATTTGCTGGGTCATATGATAACTCTATGTTTAATTTTTTGTAGAGTTATCATATACCATTTTCCACAACAACCAAGCCATTTTACATTTATACCTGCAATGCTCAAGGGTTCCAATGTCTCCACCTCCTTGCCAACACTTACTTTCCTTAGGCTATCTTTGATTTCTATTTCATACCCTGCAGGACACATGATATTGTATGAGTAAATTATTGACCCTGCTATTAATCCTGTCAAAAAGGAAATGAGGTTAAATGAAGCAACTTGTGCTCAGCAAGTCTCAGTTAGTACACCTTGTTCTAGATTTGCACTGTTCTTTACCAATTAATTTTTTAATTTTTAAAAAAATTAAAAATAATTAATTTTATACATTATTCTAAATGAATAAAAATTAAATAAAATTTAAAATTCAGTTCCTCAGCCACATTAGCAACATTTTAAGAACTTAACAGCCACCATAACTAGTGTCTACTATTTTGGACAGTGCAGAATATAATATTTCCATTATTGTAGACAGTTATTAATATTTGGCTTCTATATTGGACAGCACTTTCTAGATTCTGGTAGCCACCTCTGCCTCATCTTACAAACAATATTTGAATAAGCTTTTCCAGAACTGGCCAACTTTAAATTTAAGTTTAAGATCTTTCTTTCAGGAAAGAAAAAATATGCTGCTTAAAACTCTGTGACTTTTCTGTACCTCAACGGCTGCTCTGTAAACTCTCTAATTTTCATGTTTAAACATTGTATTTGGACACTCAGTGGTCATGTGAATCTGTTGCTCTTTATTACCTCTGTGAATGCAGACTTACAAAACTAGTTAAAGCTTTGTCTATATCATTCAACTCACCTACTAAATCATAAGTTTCAAGAAGTCAAGGATTATGTCTGTTTCACTTACTCCTTTTTACCTAAAGCCTAGCACAATACCTAGACCATTTGAGACACTCAATAAATATTTGTTGAAAGATGATTTAATGAATGACCATAGTAAGCACTGAGATGAAGGCCCTGATACAGCCTTTTGGAGGGAGGCACCTAGACATAACAAGACCTGGGAATATCTATCTAGCTCTCATATATTAATAGTTAGAAAAGATGTTTTTTCTTACAGAGCATAGATTTTTAAGCTAGGGTCTTTTCCCCATTATTTAAAAAATGACTTAAAATTTAATTCCTATAAGGATCTTGTCTAATGCATGTTTATAAAGCTACTACTCTGATTTGTAAACACCTGTTACCATAAGTGAATATAATAATGAGAACAAATAAATTCTAGATTTGTATAGCATCAGCATGTGTGCAGAGATCTCCTTTTGCCCCTCCAATCCACTTTCTGCCTCCCTCCTACCTGTTCTCTGACTTGGGAGTCTGATCTGAATGGATTATTCTGACAGCTGCCTGTGCCCCATAGCTTTCCTGCCAATAGGAAAACTCTGACAGGAGACCAGGGGCAGGGAATGAGGTCAGGAAATTTATTCCAAATAGAAGTTCGTGTGTGCCCCTCAAGAAAACATCCCAATTCCTCTAAGGTGGTCTCCTCTACATGTCTCTCTCTCCCTTCCTGGTTTCAGATACTTTTCCAAACTCGTGATTCCCAGTCAAAGGTTCCATTACAGCTCCCCTCCACCCTGTCCATATCTTTATAATAGATCCCTTGTTTAAAACCTCTGCTTGAATTATCCTAATTTGCATATGCCATCCATGTCCCTTTGGGACTTTAACTAATACAGTTTTCTTAATTAGTAGCTAGAGCATAGTCTCTAAATCCCATCTCTGAAAATTTTATAAGTACAATCCTGACAGAAATGTTCCCTAGGGATATTATCATATCATTATTTCAATCCACTTGTTAGCTTTATGAAGAAGCCAGACTGTTTGTCATATAATTGTTCTCCAGTACAAGCAGACTAGAAATATATTCCCAGATTCACAGGCAAATCTTTTTGCATATAGCTTTTCTACATAAAAGGTAATTTATGGAAACATACAAATGAGAAATGTTTCTGTGTTTTGAATTGGTACCTAATATTTTACATATTATGGGGTACATATGATATTTCGTTGCATGCATAGAATATATAAGGATCAAGTCCAGGTATTTGGGGCATTCTTCACCTTGAGTATTTATCATTTCCATGTGTTGGAATCATTTCAAGTTCCCTATTTTAGCTAATTTGAAATATACAATACAGTGTTGCTAACTGTAGTTATGAACTGTTATGGAACATTAGAACTTACTTCTCTTATACAACTGTAATTTGTACCCTTTGACCAGACTCTCTTCATCCCCCTTTGCACTCACACAACATTCCCAGCATCTGGTATCTATCATTCCACTCTATACCTCGATGAAATGAACTTTTAAGCTCCCATGAGTAAGAACATGTGAAATCTGCCTATGTCTGGCTTATTTTATTTAACATAGTAACCTTCAGTTCCATCCATTTTGCTGCAAATGACATGATTTCATTCTTTTGTGGCTGAATAGTATTCCATTGTGTTTATATACCACATTTTCTTTATCCCATAAATGGAAATTTACAAAGTAAAATCAAGTTAATTGTTAAAGTTTTAAATATTTCAGTGTATAATAAAAGAGTTAAATATTTCAGTATGTAATAAGCATATTTTAAATTACTTCTAGATATGTGATGAAATCTGCAAAGGTTTCAGTACTGCAAACAAGTCGTCATTACTCACATACCACAGAACACAGTTTTTATCCCTTGAAGCTTGTTTTAAATGTACAATTTTTAGCAAACATGAGATCATTAAAAAATATAAACCTAATAATGCTGATACCAATATTAAAGATAACCAGTACTATTATTTTGGTTACAATGTGCCAAGTATCATGTTCACGTTGTTGTATATTATTTAATTTCTCATCACCAATCTGTGAGATGTACACAACTCAACCCTATTTAAGAGAGGAATAGACTGAACCATATAGCCTCCTGTCCACTGTCCAGGAAACAACAAGCAGAAGACTTCAGATTCAAATACTGGTGTGCAACACAAAAATCCAGGTTCTTCACCGTTAATAATTCAAGAACAATGTTAGAGACCACAGAAGAGGCCGGGCACAGTGGCTCTCGCCTGTAATCCCAGCACTTTGGCAGGCAGAGGTAGGCAGAGTGCTTGAGCCCAAAAGTTCAAAATCAGCTTGGGCAACATGGCAAAACTCCATCTCTACAAAAAAATACAAAGAAATTAGCCAGGTGTAGTGGTTGGTGTCTGTAGTCCCAGATACTGTGTATCTGGGAGGCTGTGTTGGGAGAATCACCTAAGCCCAGTAAGTCGAGGCTGCAGTGAGCTATTATTGCACCACGCACCCCAGCCTGGGCAATGGAATGAGACCCTGTCCCAAAACAACAACAAACTGAAAATAATGACTTTCCAAAGCAAATGATTTTTTTCATCCTGTTATCTGCACAAAAGGGTAATATGAAACTCAAGGTAAGCTTAGAAAAAATACTGAAAAAAAGAAAAGTATGCAATAGATAACTCTTATAGAAAAGCAAACTTCTTGTTATTTACTAAGATCATTTCTTTTTCCAAGTTTGATACACCCATAGAGGTAGAAAACATGTGGCGAAAAATTGTATTATGTTGGTATTTGTTAAATTGTCCTCCTGCCTACAATTCCTGAATTGACACTATTGCATCTTTATTTTAACCCAGATTTCAATTAAGTAAAAACTTTTCTTTGATATATTTGCTTACTCGTAAGAGGCTGAAGTTTGATATGTACTGGTTGCTCTAATGTATACAAATAGAACAAAAGTTTTCTGTGAAGGAGATTGGGTTTTTAAAAAATCTGAGCTAGAGGTAATCTAGTTGATCCGTTTAATAGCTCTTGATGGAAACCAATTTTTCTGCAACTGTGATTTTGCATAACAAGTTGCAAAAGTATTTTAAGATCAGACTGTTACTCAATACTCATTTCTGGTAAACTCCTTTTTGCACCATTGCCTTCATCTGCAGAACAGATAAAAGTGAAACAGAAAAGCACAAACAGAATGTAACACATAAGCCATGGCTTTTACAGATAATAGTTTAGCCACAAGCCTTGAAATATTGGTTTTGAATGTGAATAATTAGTTTTCAAAAAGTATAATTTTCACAAATACATTAAACATTTGCACAGCCGTATTCTGTTCATTTAGATGAATTTGTGCCATCTATTTAGAAACTCTGAACTTCCACGCCAAGAAGTCCTTACTTTGGGGCTGAGATCTGGCTTTCTTCTCTTCTTCCTCCCCTTCATCGATTTCATCCCCTGGAGGCTGCTCCATGTCTTTGTCTTACTGTTCCCTTTGGCACTCTTCAGATGGACCCATTCCTTCTTCACGGATGGTTTATAGTTTCTGTGAATTCATGGACCACAGCCTGCTAGCAAACTTTCATGACCCTGAAGAAAATTTGAAAGTACAATACTGGCACCACAAAAAAACAAGTTGTTTCAAATGATGAATTGGGCCAGGCCCGGTGGTTCACACCTGTAATTCCAGCACTTTGGGAGACCAAGGTCGGAGGATCACTTGAGGTCAGGATTTCAAGATCAGCCTGGCCAACATGGTGAAACCCCATCTCTACTAAAAATACAAAAATTAGCCAGGCATGGTGGCATGTGCCTGTAGTCCCAGCTATTTGGGAGGCTGAGGCAGGAGAATCGCTTGAACACAAGAAGCAGAGGTTGCAGTGAGCCAAGATCACGCCATAGCACTCCAGCCTGGGTGACAGAGTGAGATTCTGTCTCAAAAAAAAAAAAAAAAAAAAAAAAAAAAAATATATATATATATATATATTATATATATGAATTGACCACAAATGGCAGAGTAAACAGGTTGAAGTCTGAGCAGTGAACTCACCGATTCAAGGGATAGTCTTTCCTTGAGACATCTGCCTCTGTGGGTGATGATCTTGTTGATACTTTGCAGAAGTTGACGGATGTTCCTCTCAGTCCTGTCAGTTCCTTTCCTTGTGTGCCCCAGGTGTGAGGAGTGATCTTTGGTAGGGTCTAACATGGCTTGCGCCACTCAGGGTGTTGAAAACATGCTGCTGTAGCTGATTTCTTTAAACCCTATTTTTCTACAGGTTGGTGATGAAGAAAGGTGAATTATGAAACAGGAACTTTTGTCACAACCCTGTATCCCTAGTCACAAAGAAACATTTACAAAAGCCCACATGCAAACCAGAATTCATAATTGATTACTGTGCAAATGTGGGTGCTAGACATAATTTATTTACACCTATTACACAGACCTGGCACAGCATCTCTGCAAATTAATGAGTGGATCCCTTTTCAAGAAAAAACCAATGTGGCACCCAGTGTTGACAAATTATTTCTACCACAGTGTTACTTGAATGTAATATAAACACAGTGTTACTAAATGTAAACAAGCTATAAATTCCTTATGACTGTAGATCCTTTAAAAAACTATAAAATCCAAACCAATTTACACAATAAAAGCATAAAATTAATAATAATATTAAAATAGACTGGGCACAGTGGCTTATGCCTACAATCCTAACACTTTGGGAGGCTGAGATGGGTGAATCTCTTGAGCTCAGGAGTTTGAGACCAGCTTGAGCAAGGCCCCATCTCTACAAGAATAAATAAATAAATAAATAAATAAATAAATAAAGCAAAAATTAGCCAGGTGTGATGGTGCAAGCCTGTAGTCCCAGCTACTTGGGAGGCTGAGGTGGGAGGAGCACCTGAGGTCAAGGCTGCAGTAAGCCATAATTGCACCACCAAACTCCAGCCTGAGCCACAGAATGAGACCAGTCTCAAAATAATAATAATAATAAAACAACATTGATTTAACATTGTTTTGATGAAACTAAGCCACGAAAGTTTATTCTAAAAGTAAAAAAGGTCATTTGGGTGTTTTGTATTTCACTTGTTAGCTATGTGATTCTCTTTATTTTGAATATATTTGAATATGAATTTGGCTACAGAGAGCTGCTTCCTTGAGGTTACACCTTCCTCCAGCAGCTTGTGTCCTGTGCTAGGGATAAAGTTGGGTCCATCTCAACTCTATGCAGGATACTCTGATGAGCACAATATGCTACAGGTCAGGTTGACTGAGGCTTTGCCAGTCGTCCATCCCAGTTTCACTTCTTCCTCTGTCCAATTCTGCCTCCAATATCTTCCTTTCATGGGTGTTGATGCCTAATAAACATCTTATATCCCAAACTCTGTCTCCGCAAATTCTTCTAGACAACCCAATCTGCAATACTGCACTACAAATTTTTGGTTGTTTGAATTTGGCTAACTAACCTCTCTGTGCCTCAGTTTCCTAATCTGTAACATGAAAATATTAAAATTATATTTCCCTTAATATGAGACACCTTTGCTTGTAAGATACACTTCTGTTTCATATGTCATTAAAAAAGAAAAAACTGGTTGGGTGCGGTGGCTCACGCCTGTAATCCTAGCACTTTGGGAGGCCGACGCAGGCATATTGCTTGAGCCCAGGAGTTCAAGATCAGCCTGGGCCACATAGTGTCTACAAAAAATACTAAAATTAGTCAGGTGTGGTGGTGCCCTACTGTAGTTCCAGCCACTCATGAGGCTGGATCTCTTGAGCCCAGGAGGCAGAGGTTGCAGTGAGCTGTGATCATGCCACTACACTGCAGCCTGAGTGACAGACTTGAGATCCTGGAAAAGAAAAGGAAAAGAAAAAGAAGGAAAGAGAACTTACATGAAGGAGGCACTAACAGAAGATCTCCATACAGAGCTGACACAAGTTGATGTGGTTAGGCTGTGTCTCCACCCAAATCTCATCTTGAATTGTAATCCCCATGTGTCTAGGGAGGGAAGTTATTGGATTATGGGGGCGGTTTCCTCCATGCTGTTCTTGTGATAGTGAATTCTCACGAGATCTCATGGTTTTATAAATGGTACTGCACTCTCACAGTCACTCCCTCCAGCTGCCTTGTGAAGAACGTGACTGCTTCTCCTTTTGCCATGATTGTAAGTTTGAAACTTACATGGCCTCCCCAGCCATGGTGAACTGTAAGTCAATTAAACCTGTTTCCTTCATGAATTATCCAGTCTTGTGTATTTATAGCAGTGTGAGAACAGACTAATACATAGGGTAAGGAAGAAATAAAACTACTCTACAGAAAAAGATAAGAAGAAAGCTTTTGTATCTTAATCTTTTTTTATGAAAAGAGATTTTATAGTTATTATTTTTATGATATATCATATTATTGAATATAACAGATTGCATTTTCACAAATGGCAAATGAAGCAAAGAATAACATTTCTCTTTGATTCCCAGGAACCTCAAAATCATCTGTCTTTTGGAGGGTTCCATTTTTTATGACTCTGTGATACTATCCATGAGGATACCAACAGTGCTTAGTAGTAACAAACATTTTGCTAAGCTGGTCTATCTGGGTCCTTGCTCAAGGTGCTCATATTCTTCTAATCTGGTTCTGAGCACCTGGTCATGTGTTTCTTAGTTATTATGCACAGAATCTGTTTAGAGGGATAGGTTTGGTATGTTCATATGGAATGTCCACAGAAGGGTGGTAGCATAATGTCATCCTGCCATCAAATATCAAAGCAAGCTCTACTTTGCATTTATAGTCACCTGAAAGAGAAGAATACATGGGATTATTCAAATACTCAATTGATCCAAAAGAAGCAGAAAAAGAGGAAAAGGGGAACAAAGAACAAATGAAACAAACAGAAAACAAATAGCAAGATGTTAGATTTCAGGCTAACACATAAATAATCACATTAAATATAAGTAGTCTAATCACTCTAGTTAAAAGGCAGAGATGGTCAGACTGTACAAAAAAGAAAAATGCAACTATATGCTGCTTACAGAAAAGGTACTTGTTAAATATAAAGACACAAGTGGCGGGGGGTGGGGGTGCGAGCAAGATGGCCAAATAGGAACAGTTCTAGCCTCCAGCTCCCAGCACCAGTGACACAGAAGACGGGTGATTTCTGCATTTTCAACTGAGGTACCAGGTTCATCTCACTGGGGAGTGCCGGACAATCGGTGCTGGTCAGCTAGAGCAGCCCAACAAGCGACCAGCGAGAGCTGTAGCAGGGTGAGGCATCACCTCACCTGGGAAGCGCAAGGGGGAAGGGAATCCCTTTAGAAACTGAGACACACAATACTTGGAAAATCAGGTAACTCCCACCCTAATACTGCGCTTTACCAAGGGTCTTAGCAAATGGCACACCAGGAGATTATATCCCACACCTGGCCAGGAGGGTCCCATGCCCACAGAGCCTCCCTCATTGCTAGCACAGCAGCCTGAGATCTAACTGCAAGGCAGCAGCGAGGCTGGGGGAGGGGCGCCCGCCATAGCTGAGACTTAAGTAGGTAAACAAAGCCTCCAGGAAGCTCGAACTGGGTGGAGCCCACCACAGCTCAAGGAGGCCTGCCTGTCTCTGTAGACTCCATCTCTGGGGACAGGGCAAAGTGCGGGGGGGGGGGGGGGGCGGAGGAACAGCAGAAAACTCTGCAGATGTTAATGACCCTGTCTGACAGCTTTGAAGAGAGCAGTGGCTCTCCCAGCACGGAGGTTGAGATCTGAGAACGGACAGTCTGCCTGCTCAAGTGGGTCCCTGACCCCTGAGTAGCCTAACTGGGAGACATCTCCCACTAGGTGCAGACCAACACCTCACACCTCACACGGTGGGGTACACCCCTGAGACGAAGCTTCCAGAGCAAGAATCAGACAGCAGCACTCGCTATTCAGCAATATTCTATCTTCTGCAGCCTCTGCTGCTGATACCCAGGCAAAGAGGGTCTGGAGTGGACCTCAAGCAATCTCCAACAGACCTCCAGCTGAGGGTCCTGACTGTTAGAAGGAAAACTAACAAACAGAAAGGACACCCACACTAAAACCCCATCACTACGACACCAGCATCAAAGACCAAAGGCATATAAAACCACAAAGATGGGGAAAAAGCAGGGCAGAAAAGCTGGAAATTCAAAAAATTCAAAAAATCAGAGCACATCTCCCCCTGCAAAGGAACGCAGCTCATCGCCAGCAATGGATCAAAGCTGGATGGAGAATGACTTTGATGAGTTGAGAGAAGAAGGCTTCAGTCCATCAAACTTCTCAGGCCTAAAGGAGGAAATACGTACCCAGCGCAAAGAAACTAAAAATCTTGAAAAAATAATGGAAGAATGAATAACTAGAATAATCAATGCAGAGAAGGTCATAAACAAACTGACAAGATAAAAACCATGACACGAGAAACACGTGACAAGTGCACAAGCTTCAGTAATTGACTCAATCAACTGGAAGAAAGAGTACCAATGATTGAAGATCAAATGAATGAAATGAAGTGAGAAGAGAAGTCTAGAGAAAAAAAAGGAAAAAGAAATGAACAAAGCCTCCAAGAAATATGGGACTATGTAAAAAGACCAAATCTATGTCTGATTGGTGTCCCTGAAAGTGACAAGGAGAATGGAACCAAGTGGAAAACACTCTGCAGGATATCATCCAGGAGAACTTCCCCAACCTAGTGAGGCAGGCCAACATTCAAATTCAGGAAATACAAAGAATGCCACAAAGATACTCCTCGAGAAGAGCAACTCCAAGACACATAATTGTCAGATTCACCAAAGTTGAAATGAAGGAAAAAATGTTAAGGGCAGCCAGAGAGAAAGGTCGGATTACCCACAAAAGGAAGCCCATCAGACTAACAGCAGATCTCTTGGCAGAAACTCTACAAGCCAGAAGAGAGTAGGGGCCAATATTCAACATTCTTAAAGAAAAGAATTTTCAACCCAGAATTTCATATCTAGCCAAACTAAGTTCCATCAGTGAAGGAGAAATAAAATCCTTTACAGACAAGCAAATGCTAGAGACTTTGTCACCACCAGGCCTGCCCTACAAGAGATCCTGAAAGAAGCACTAAACATGGAAAGTAACAATCGGTACCAGCCATTGCAAAAACATGCCAAAATGTAAAGAACATCAATGCTAGGAAGAAACTGCATCAATTAATGAGCAAAATAACCAGCTAATATCACAAATGACAGGATCAAGTTCACACATAACAATATTAACCTTAAATGTAAATGGACTAAATGGTCCAATTAAAAGATACAGATTGGCAAATTGGATAAAAATTCAAGACCCATCAGTTTGCTGTATTCAGGAGACCCATCTCACATACAGAGACACACATAGGCTCAAAATAAAGGGATGGAGGAAGATCTACCAAGCAAATGGAGAACAAAAAAGCAGGGGTTGCAATTCTAGTCTCTGATAAAACAGACTTCAAACCTTCAAAGATCAAAAGAGACAAAGAAGGCCATTACATAATGGTAAAGGGATCAATTCAACAGGAAGAGCTAACTATCCTAAATATATATGCGCCCAATACAGGAGCACCCAGATTCATAAAGCAAGTCCTTAGAGACTTACAAAGAGACTTAGACTCCCATACAATAATAAGGGGAGACTTCAACACCCCACTGTCAACATTAGATCAACAAGACAGAAAGTTAACAGGGGTATCCAGGAATTGAACTCAGCTCTGCACCAAGCGGACCTAATAGACATTTACAGAACTCTCCACCCAAAATAAACAGAATATACATTCTTCTCAGCACCACATTGCACTTATTTGAAAATTGACCACATCGTTGGAAGTAAAGCAGTCCTCAGCAAATGTAAAAGAACAGAAATTATAAGAAACTGTCTCTCAGACCACAGATGCAATCAAACTAGAACTCAGGACTAAGAAACTCAATCAAAACCACTCAACTACATGGAAACTGAACAACCTGCTCCTGAATGACTACTGGGTACATCATGAAATGAAGGCAGAAATAAAGATGTTCTTTGAAACCAATGAGAACAAAGATACAACATACCAGAATCTCTGGGACACATTTAAAGCAGTGTGTAGAGGGAAATTTATAGCACTAAATGCCCACAACAGAAAGCAGGAAAGATCTAAAATTGACACCCTGGCATCACAATTAAAAGAACTAGAGAAGCAAGAGCAAACACATTCAAAAGCTAGCAGAAGGCAAGAAACAACTAAGATCAGAGCAGAACTGAAGGAGATAGAGACACAAAAACCCTCCAAAAGATCAATGAATCCAGGAGCTGGTTTTTTGAAAAGATCAACAAAATTGATAGACTGCTAACAAGACTAATAAAGAAGAAAAGAGAGAAGAATCAAATAGATGCAATAAAAATGATAAAGGGCATATCACCACCGACCCCACAGAAATACAAACTACCATTAGAGAATACTATAAACACCTCTATGCAAATATACTAGAAAACCTAGAAGAAATGGATAATTTCCTGGACACTTACACTCTCCCAAGACTCAACCAGGAAGAAGTTGAATACCTGAATAGACCAATAACAGGCTCTGAAATAGAGGCAATAATTAATAGCCTACACACCAAAAAAAGTACAGGACCAGATGGATTCACAGCCGAATTCTACCAGAGGTACAAGGAGGAGCTGGTACCATTCCTTCTGAAACAATCAATAGAAAAAGAGGGAATCCTCCCTAACTCATTTTATGAGGCCAACGTCATCCTGATACCAAAGCCTGGCAGAGACACAACAAAAAAAGAGAATTTTAGACCCATATCCCTGATGAACATCGATGCAAAAATCCTCAATAAAATACTGGCAAACCGAATCCAGTAGCACATCAAAAAGCTTATCCCCCATGATCAAGTGGGCTTCATCCCTGGGATGCAAGATTGGTTCTACATACACAAATCAATAAACATAATCCAGCATATAAACAGAACCAAAGACAAAAACCACATGATTATCTCAATAGATGCAGAAAAGGACTTTGACAAAATTCAACAGCCCTTCATGTTAAAAACTCTCAATAAATTCGGTATCTCTAATAAGAGCTATTTATGACAAACCCACAGACAATATCATACTGAATGTGCAAAAACTGGAAAAATTCCCTTTGAAAACTGGCACAAGACAGGGATGCCCTCTTTCACCACTCCTATTCAACATGGTATTGGAAGTTCTGGCTAGGGCAATCAGGCAAGAGAAAGAAATCAAGGGTATTCAGTTAGGAAAAGAAGAAGTCAAATTGTCCCTGTTTGCAGATGACATGATTGTATATTTAGAAAACCCCATTGTCTCAGCCCAAAATCTCCTTAAGCTGATAAGCAACTTCAGCAAAGTCTCAGATACAAAATTAATGTGCAAAAATCACAAGCATTCTTATACACCAGTAACAGACAAACAGAGAGCCAAATCATGAATGAACTTCCATTCACAATTGCTTCAAAGAGAATAAAATACCTAGGAATCCAACTTAAAAGGGATGTAAAGGACCTCTTCTAGGAGAACTACAAACCACCGCTCAGTGAAATAAAAGAGGACACAAACAAATGGAAGAACATACCATCCTCATGGATAGGAAGAATCAATATCGTGAAAATGGCCATACTGCCCAAGATAATCTACAGATTCAATGCCATCCCCATTAAGCTACCAATGACTTTCTTCACAGAATTGGAAAAAACTGCTTTAAAGTTCATATGGAACCAAAAAAGACCCCGCACTGTCAAGACAATCCTAAGTCAAAAGAACAAAACTGGAGGTCACGCTACCTGACTTCAAACTGTACTACAAGGCTACAGTAACCAAAACAGCATGGTACTGGTACCAAAACAGAGATATAGACCAATGGAACAGAACAGAGCCCTCAGAAAAAATACCACACATCTACAGCCATCTGATCTTTGACAAACCTGAGAAAAACAAGAAATGGGGAAAAGATTCCCTAGTTAATAAATGGCGCTGGGAAAATTGGCTAGCCATAAGTAGAAAGCTGAAACTGGATCCTTTCCTTACTCCTTATATGAAAATTAATTCAAGATGGATTAGAGACTTAAATGTTAGACCTAAAACCATAAAAACCCTAGAAGAAAACCTAGGTAATATCATTCAGGCCATAGGCATGGGCAAGGACTTCATGTCTAAAACACCAAAAGCAACGGCAACAAAAGCCATAATTGACAAATGGGATCTAATTAAACTAAAGAGCTTCTGCATAGCAAAAGAAACTACCATCAGAGTGAACAGGCAACCTACAGAATGGGAGAAAATTTTTGCAATCTACTCATCTGACAAAGGGCTAATATCCAGAACCTACAAAGAACTCAAACAAATTTATGAGAAAAAAACAAACAACCCCATCAAAAAATGGGCAAAGGATATAAATAGACATTTCTCAAAAGAAGACATGCATACAGCCAACAGGCACATGAAAAAATGTTCATCATCACTGGCCATCAGAGAAATGCAAATCAAAACCACAAACGAGATACCATCTCACACCAGTTAGAATGGCAATCATTAAAAAGTCAGAAAACAACAGGTGCTGGAGAGGATGTGGAGAAATAGGAACACTTTTACACCGTTGGTGGGATTGTAAACTGGTTCAACCATTGTGGAAAACAGTATGGCGATTCCTCAAGGATCTAGAACTAGAAATACCATATGACCCAGCCATCCCCTTACTGGGTATGGATTATAAATCATGCTGCTATAAAGACACATGCACACGTATGTTTATTGCGGCACTATTCACAATAGCAAGGACTTGGAATCAACCCAAATGTCCATCAGTGACAGGCTGGATTAAGAAAATGTGGCACATATACACCATGGAATACTATGCAGCCGTAAAAAAGGATGAGTTTGTGTCCTTTGTAGGGACATGGATGCAGCTGGAAACCATCATTTTCAGCAAACTATCACGAGAGCAGAAAACCAAACACCGCATGTTCTCACTCATAGGTGGGAATTGAACAATGAGATCACCTGGACTCTGGAAGGGGAACATCACACACTGGGGCCTATTATAGGGAGGGGGAAGGGGAGAGGGATGGCATTGGGAGTTATACATGATGTAAATGATGAGTTGATGGATGCTGATGAGTTGGTGGGTGCAGCACACCAACATGGCACATGTATACATATGTAACAAACCTGCACGTTGTGCACATGTACCCTAGAACTTAAAGTATAAGAAAATAAATAAATAAATAAAATAAAGACACAAGTAAAGTTATGAGAAAAGATACAGCAAGTTAACGCGAATTAACAAAAAAGCTAGAGTGGCTATATTGATATCAGACAAAGTACATTTGAAAGCAAATTAGAAGTAGCTGGGCCTACAGGTGCATGGTTTTTTTTTGTTTTTTTTTGTTTTTTTTTAGAGACCGGATTTTACCATGTTGCCCAGGCTGCTCCCGACCTCCTGAGCTCAAGTGATCTGCCCACCTCGGCCTCCCAAATTGCTGGGATTACGGGTATGAGCCACTATGTCCAGCCTTGTGAATGTATTCTTAAGAGCAAGACATTTGGAGAGTGTTTTGTTATAGTGATGAATTCATGAGTTTTAAATCTGTCAACTTTTTGAACTAAATGCAGTTAGTGCTTTGACTATATTGAGCTGACAGCTTTCTTACGCTATTACATGAATGTCGTATTAGTCCATTGTACACTTTCACCTTTAGAATAGTTGAATTGTATTTTCAGTGCCTGACTGTGAGTTATTGTGACTCAGAACACTTAGAGAAGTTGACAGTCAGAAAATTTATGAGTAATAGTGAGTAATTTATGAATGAGAACATGGCAGATTTCCATACATCGCTTTTATTGAAAGTTGAGTCACTTTTTGTTATGAAAATAATTTATAGGGCAATGTTCCATTTGAGAAAAAAAGAAAATGAATGGTATTTGTCCAGATGATGAATAGGGTTTAGCTTCAGTGAAAAAGAGCAAATTTCACAAAAAATATAAACCCTACATGAGTTTATTTATTGTCACAACTATTTCAGGTTCTTTTGGTAAAACAGCAAGAGGTTTGGCTGAATTAGGTATCACTCGCGCCAGCTATTTTCTGTCTTCCTAAATCCATTCTCGGCCATTCTCTCTGCTGCTTGGAGCCTCGATAGGCTTTGGCAGGAGATCAGAAGGCAGAATGAGGCTGGGTCGGGGTATTTCTCTACTCTTTCCAGGTGACACCAAGGTTCTGGCACCAGCAGGGTCCCTGCACACCACAGCTCCTTTTGGCTCCAGGCTGCACAGGGCTCTGGGAGGGAAAGACTTCTACTGTTACTTTTTCCAATGCCCCAATTTTCCTTCTTGCTTTGCTTCACTCTACCCTCATCTGCTTACATTTACTAGATTTTTGTCAAAATTCCACCTGGGAAAGACTTGTTTTCTACTGGGATCCAGCCAGATAATATTCTCCAGTAAGTAGCGTTGATGAAACTTTTCTGGGGCATGGTTACCACAATAAATCAAATCTAAAGCTACCAGATATACACGCTGCTTTTTCCAGATGGTTTTCAACCTCTCTCCCTCCCTTACTCCCTCCCTCCCTCCCTCCCTCCCTCCCTTCCTTCCTTCCTTCCTTCCTTCCTTCCTTCCTTCCTTCCTTCCTTCCTTCCTTCCTTCTTTCCTTCCTTTTTTGAGACAGGATCTTGCTCTGTTGTCCAGGCTGGAATGCAGTGGTGCAATCATGGCTCACTGTAACCTTGAACTTCTGGGCTCAAGCAATCCTCCTGTCCCGGTCTCCCAGTACCTGGGACTACAGGTGCCTGTCATCACACCAAGATATATATATATATATTTAATTTTTGTGTAAAGACAAGATCTCACTATATTGCCCAGGCTAGATTTGAAATCTTGGGCTTAAGTGATCATCCCACCTTGGCCTGCCAAGGTTCTGGGATTAGAGGAATGAGCCATCATGCCTGGCCATTTCCAGACATCTTTATCACCATGTCCACTTTGTTAAAATTTTGCTAAAATAAACTGAAATATTACATGTGAGTGTGGAGCTCAATTACATTTCCCAAAATTCCCCTCAGTGTGCATTTTTGATTAGGGAGGGTCACAGGGGAGAGTCTTATGTGAGATTAAGAGGAAATGAAGAAGCAGACACTTTTGTAGCTCATACACATTGTCATTTATCATCTGGATCTCCTTGCTGGTGGGAGACAGCAGCCAGGCCTGCAACTGCTCCACCTTCACCAAGGTCCTCCTTCACCTTTTCTGACTGCTGGCCCAAGTGTGTGTTTAGCTCCTTCATGAAGAATCTCAGATTCTGCAGGACACCCACACCACCAAGACCCGAGGCAACAGAAGCTGACATGGTTCCAGTTTGCTCCGTGAGCTTTAGCTTATTCTTGCTCTCCTCATCCTCTTGGCATCCATCTTTCTTCCCTGCATCAGCCACAGCCATCCCCACAGAGCCAGAATCGGCCATAAGGACAGACATCAACCTTACAGAGTGTGCTTAACCAGCTCTGACTGTGGAAGACCAACTTCCTGTGCATATAGGAAAGGAAACATTCATTGTTCCTTTTGTATCTTCCTTTTCACACTTTAAAGATGCCATTCCAATGTATTCTGGTTTTAATATGATAATCTCATCCTTATATGTATTCAGCTCCTTTCTTGGACTTTTATTTTAGGTTTGGGGTACATGTGAAGGTTTGTTATATAGGTAAACATATGTCATGGGGGTTTGTTGTACAGATGATTTCATCACCCAGGTATTAAGCCCAGTATCCAATAGTCATTTTTCTGCTCTTCTCCGTCTTTCCACCCTCTTCCTTCAAGTAGACCCAGTGCCTGTCATTTCCTTTTTTGTGTTCATAAGTTCTTATCATTTTAGCTTTTTCTTTTCTTAGCTCCTTTGAGATTTTTCTCTATATCACTAACTTTCAGTGGGTTATGATTATGATTTTGCTTTTGTGTTTTTGTATTTGAGACAGAGCTAGGCAAGGAGTTCTTAGTTAGATGTGTCATCTAAAGCATGATCCATAAAAGAGAAAAATTAATAAATTAGCAAAATCTAAAACTTTTATACTGTGAAATACCTTGTAAAGAGAAATAAAGAGACAAACTACAGTCTGAAAAAAAAAAAAAAACTATTTGTAAGCCTTATGTCTGACAAAGATCTTTTATCTGCAATATATAAAGAACTCTCAAAACTCAATAGTAAACAATCCAATTAAAAAACAGGCAAAAGATATGAACAAATATTGCACCAAAAAAGAAATACTGATGGCATATAAGCAAATGAAAAGATATTCAACACTATTAGTCATAAAGGAAATACAAATTAGAACCACAATCAGATATCACTACACACCTATTAGAACAACTAAAATTAAAAATAGCATTAACAGAAAAGGTCATAATTCCATTTACATGAAATGTCCAGAATAGGTGAATCTATAGAGACAGAAAGTCTATTGGTGGTTGCTAGGGGATGAGAGGAGGGACAGGGAATGGGAGATGACTGTCTATGGATATCTTCGTCTGTGTGTGTGGGATGATTACAATATTCCGGAATTAGATAGTGGTCACAGCTGCACAGCTTTGTGCATACAGTAAAACCAGCTGAATTACACACTTTAATTTAAAAGGGTCAATTTTGTGATGTGTGAATTTTATCACAAAAGGGTCAATTTTATGATGTGTGAATTTTATCACAATTTTTTAAAGTAGTGATAATATGGCCAGGTGCGGTGGCTCATGCCTGTAATCCCAGCACTTTGGGAGGCCGAGGCAGGCAGATCACGAGGTCAGTAGATCGAGACCATCGTGGCTAACATGGTGGAACCCCGTCTCTACTAAAAATACAAAAAAATTAGCTAGGCCTGGTGGCATGTGCCTGTAGTCCCAGCTACTCTGGAGGCTGAGGCAGGAGAACCACTTGAACACGGGAGGCAGAGGTTGCAGTGAGCCAAGATCATGCCACTCATGCATGCCAAGATCATGCCACTCATGCAGTGAGCCAAGATCAGCCTGGGTGACAAAACAAGACACCACATAAAAAAAAAAAAGGTAGTGATAATATTAAAGGCTGCTAAGAATTCAGAGAAACAGTATCTCTCATACATTGCTGGTATAGCTACTCTGGAAAATAACTTGGCAATTTCTTATGAAACAAAGCATGCACTTAGCATATAATCTGGCAGTAGCAATCTTAGGAATTTATCCCAGAGAAATGGAAACTTAACACAAAAAATCTGTACACCAATGTTCATAGTAATTTTATTTATAAATAGCAAAATATTGCAAACAACCGAAATGTCCTTGAATGGGTGAATGGTTGAATGAACTGCCAAATCCATACAACAAGAAGCTACTTACTAATGCAAAAAAGTGTTCTTTTTTTTTTTTTTTTTGAGACAAGGTCTTATTCCGTCACCCAGGCTGGAGTGCAGTGGCACAAGCTCAGCTCACTGCAACCTTTGACTCCTGGGTTCAAGTGATTCTTCTGCCTCAGCCTCACAAGTTAGCTGGCACCACAGGTGCAAGCCACCACACGTGGCTAATTTCTTGTATTTTTAGTAGAGATGGAGTTTCTTCTTGTTGCCGAGGCTGGTCTTGAACTCCTGGCCACAAGTGATCTGCCCACCTCAGCCTCCCAAAATGTTGGGATTACAGGCATAAGCCACCACGCCCAGCCAAAAAACATGAACTATTGATACATGCAACAACCTAGATGGACTTCAAGGGCAACATGCTCAGTGGAAAATGTCACTGTCAAAAAATTATGTACAGTAATGATTCTACTTATAAAGCATTCTCAAAATGACAAAAGGATAGAAACAGAGACAGGTTAGTGGTTGCCAGTACACAGAGAAGTGGGTGAAGAGGTGGAAGAAGGTGAGGGCCAGGTGCAAATATGAAGAAGTAGGTAATGGAATTGTTCTGTTTCTTGATTGTTGTGGTGGTTACATGAATCTGTATATTGGAATAAAATTGCAAAGAACTATTCACACGTCCATAATAGTGAACGAATGTTTTTTAAATGGTGAAAAATTGAATAGCTGTAGCTTATTTAACAGTAATTTGCCAATATCAATTTCCTAGTTTTGATATTGTAGTTATATAAGATGTCACCACTGGGGGGAAGGGAACACAGGACTCTGAGCTATTTGTGCAACTTTGTGTGAGTCTATAATTATTCCAAAATGAATAGTTAGGGTCAGGCATGGTGACTCATGCATGTAATCTCAGCATTTTTGGAGGCACAGGTGGGAGGACTGCTTGAGGCTGGGAATTCAAGACCAGTTTGGGCAGCATAGTAAGATCCTGTTTCTTAAAAAAAAAAAAAAAAAAAAAATTTAAAAATTAGGCCGGGCGCGGTGACTCAAGCCTGTAATCCCAGCACTTTGGGAGGCCGAGACGGGCAGATCACGAGGTCAGGAGATCGAGACCATCCTGGCGAACACGGTGAAACCCCGTCTCTACTAAAAAAATGCAAAAAACTAGCCAGGCGAGGTGGCGGGGCCTGTAATCCCAGCTACTCGGGAGGCTGAGGCAGGAGAATGGCGTAAATCCGGGAGGCGGAGCTTGCAGTGAGCTGAGATCCGGCCACTGCACTCCAGCCTGGGTGACAGAGCGAGACTCCGTCTCAAAAAAAAAAAAAAAAAAAAAATTAGCCTAGCATCATGGCCCACACCAGTAGTCCTAGTTACTTGGGAGGCTGTGACAGCGAGCTGGGAGGATTACTTGAGCCTAGGATCTCAAGGTGACAGTGAGCTATAATTTGCACTACTGCACTCCAGCCTGGGTGATACAGTGACACCTTGTCTAAAAAAAAAGAGTTTTAAAAACTCCACACAATTACAAGGTTATATTCCCAGGAATAATTTGAGTTTATAAAATCCCGATAGATACACATACATATGAAATTAGTTTAAAATAAATGATTAATACAGTATTTCAAACCAGAGAGGGAAATAAGTACTATTACTTTTTCAGTAAATGGTATTAGAACAACTGGCTAATCTATGGAAAAAGAAAATAAAACTGTGTTATTTTTCATTTCCTTCACCAAAATAAATTGTAGAATGTAAATTTCAGAATTAGTATTCAGTAAATATCTGTTAAGTTGGATCAGTGATTTAAATATATAAATGACATAGAGTTTATTTGTTGTTGAGAATTGCGGCCAATACAGAAATCTAAAGACAAAAGGTGTTAGCTACTCCCTTTTGGAAGCTTCTAGCTCTAGGGGCAGCCACCTTCCCAGTGGCCACCTGAGAGGCGCCAAGGCAGAAACATCACTATCAACAACAACATATCCCCTTGCCTATGTAGGGTAGCCAGGAGAGAGCGTTGATTTTGAGGGAAGTCCAGGGTTCTTGGAAAGAAGCTACTCCCCTCATAGAGATGTTCAGTGCACATAAAGGGCGAAACAATCTGCCAGGTGCATAGTAAGTGCTCCATGATAGTTAGTTCTTGGAGTGCTTTGTCTGCCCAGGGAGTTTAACCAGGAAAGACACCACCAGATTCATATATGTGTTTGAGAGAGCATTAATAGCATGAACAAAGAAATGAATGAACAAACTTTTATAGGAAAACAGAACTCTGTGAGAATGCTGAAGACCATTTCAGGACTAGGTAGGTCTTGAGGGTTAGATCCTTTTTTTTTTTTTTTTTTTTTTTTTTTTTTTTTTTTTTTTTTTTTTTTTGAGACAGAGTCTTGCTCTATCACCCAGGGTGGAGACTGCAAGCTCCGCCTCCCGGGTTCACGCCATTCTCCTGCCTCATTCTTCCGAATAGCTGGGACTACTCAGCCTTCCGAGTAGCGTCCGCCACCACGCCGGGCTAATTTTTTGTAATATTTAGTAGAGATGGGGTTTCACCGTGTTAGCCAGGATGGTCTCGATCTCCTGACCTCGTGATCCTCCCGCCTCGACCTCCCAAAATGCTGGGATTACAGGCGTGAGCCACTGCACCTGGCCGAAGGTGAGATCTTTTTAATCAGAAGGAATAGTAAGAGCAAAACCGTGGGAGTTGTGAAAGGGCTGTGGGCATCTTCAGGGAATGATAGCCCATTCCCGCTGCCTTGTTTCAGTCCAGGTCCCCTCTCAAATCAGGTGGCTGCAGTGGCCTCCTAAGGTGTGTTGTTGCCTGAAGCATTGCATCTCTCCAGTTCTTTGGAGACATAGTGAGCAGAGAATCTCTTGCAATAGATGATATTCATCATTTCATTCCCCTGTGTAAAACTTTTTGTGGCTTTTCATAGCTTATGGACGGATAATGTAAAAATTAGGATTAGGATCGGCTACAAATGACAGAAAGATATCATAACAAATGGCTTAAGTAAGACAGAAGTTTATTTCTCTCAGATAAAGTTCCAGAGGGAATTAGTACAGGTCCTGTATGGTAAACTAGGGTATCAGGGAGTCAGGGTCCTTCTAGGTTGTGCTTGGTTTCCATCTTGAACTCACTTCATGGCCCAAATGGCTGCTCGGGTTGTAGCCACCATGGCCATCCTCCAACCATCAGAAAGGAGAAAAGATAAAGAAAAGTGAATCCCTTCCATTAGGGTCATTCTGCAGAAGTTGCACAGACTACTGCCATTTATGTCTGCTAGCCAGACCTTAGACACATGACCCCACCTAACTGCAAGGGAAGGAGGGATTAATCTTTATTCTGAATGGAGATGTACCCAATGAAAGGTGAAGGGGTTATAAGTAAAGCAAGAAAGAACAAACAGACATTGGGAGATAACACAATATCTCTGCCACAGGTGCCCATTTCCTCAAGGCCCTTTGAAATGTGACCTCATCTCCCACCTAGACTATTTCTACAGCCACCGATCTAGTCTAACTGCCTCTACTTTCTAATTCTCCTTAGTCACTATCATAGCCATCAATTCAAAGTACACACTGAATTGAATTACTATCCTGTCCCACACTCTTCATTGGCTCCCTATTACTTACAGATGAAGTCCAAACCATTTGACTTAAAGGAGCATTAAGAGTCCCCATAGTACCATTTCAGTTTGATCTTCTTCTTTCTTCCTTCTCTTCTTTCCTCCTCTCCTCTACTTGCTGGTCCCTGAACACACCATGAGCTTTCTGTTCTCCATGACTGTTTCATGAAAGAAAGACCCTTCCCCAGAATGATCATCCTAAAGGGCCATCACCAACTTCTGAAATGCTGCACAGACTTCTAAACCTACCCCAAATACCATTTCTTTTATAAATTCCTTTTTCATCACATTAAAAGTAATCCACCCCTTCACTGAATAGTCAGTTTTTATGCTGTCTTCCATTGTAATAAATTATACATTTTTCATATTCATTACCACAATTACATTGTAATTTACATGGTATTCACTACCTCTTCTTCACATCCGTAGACCTGGGAGCACCTAGTCACTGAATTTTTACCTAACAGCAGCATAATACATATTTATTAAATTGAATTTGTACGTAAGCCTTGAATTTATAGAAGGAAAGGAAAAAACCTCAAGTCAGCTCTCTTTGGGTAAAGCACTCATTTAAATTGGATTAAATGCTTTATCAACAATCTAGTATTATTTATTACACAATTCTCCCTAAGTCCCATTTGGGATTGTTTTGAGTGATTTGTGTTAATAATACAAAGCTTAATACGGATGTGCATCAGGAAGAACAATTTGTAAGAGCTATTTTCAGCTCTAACAAGGAAGTGATAGTTTTTCAATTTTTTAGCAGAAGTGTTAAAACTTATCTCAGTCAAACACTTGCTGGGTCATTTGGTATGTCACTCATGTTATTTAACTTTCTATTTTAACCTCTCAGGCCTATATGGAAATTTTTAAAAATTATAGTTTTAATTGCTGCTAATTTTCTGGCAGAAGATAGAAATAAAAATAGTCTCAATGCTGAATAGTTAATGTGTTTTATGACCACAGGCCTTTTCTGTGTTAATTTTTTGTCCATGTTGGCTAATTTTACTAGCTGTTTATTGAGTTCATACAGGAAAAATATGGCTATAGTATTTGAAATGAAGAAAAAGCTCTCAATTAACATTAATAAATTGCCTGAAAATGGATCTCACATTGGCCTTATATAGACACCTCTTCCTGAAAAACAGGACTTCATACTAGCTCTTTTGTTTAAGTTTAAGCTATCTGTTCCCAGGTCTTTTCCTCTTCTGCGCCCTCTCTGACCTCTTCTTGTGCCCACAGTTCTTTTTACTGAGCTGATTATAATGATTTCATGCACTTTGTATTAACCTCAATTGTATGGGAAAAATTGGAACACCAATCAGAGCTCAGGATCACATAACACTCCAACTGAATCCTAAGCCAAAGAAAGTTTAGTGAAATATATGGGTGAAATGAAAATAAATTATCAAGCCAATATTTTTTGTTCTAGCTGGGCTGGACTTCAGGAGATTTTAAGAGCAATGGCCCATATTAAATCAAGTGGAGGTGCCAGAGTTGCCAGGCAGAGTGGAGAAAGGAATTGAAAGGCCCAGGAAAGTGTGCATGCTAAACAGGGTCTACTATGTGAAACTGAATACTTATCAGCTAAATATAATTCCCGAAAGAGCATGGAGGATTCTATGCATCAAGGCAATAAGGAAATTGCTGGTAGAGGACACCAGTGTCATTAAGGTGAATGGTGGTTCTCCTCTGTAGACCAGAGTTGATGATAAGAGATGCTATTTCAGAACTAGGGTCTGTAGTAGTCATGGGGGTGACAGGATCCCAGAGGCCAGACAGTAGCATGTTACCACCAACAGTGGACCAGCAAAACCACCCTCAGATTTGTGACCACCAGAAACTCTGTAGGATAATTAAAAGTCCTAGCCAGAGCAATTAGGCAAGAAAAGGAAATAAAGGGCATCCAAATCAGAAAAAAAAATTATCTCTGTTTGCAGGCAACATAATATTATACACCAAAAACCCTGAAGACACCAAGGAAAAGCTTTTAGAACCAAAAAAAAGTTTCAGTAAATTGCAGGATACAAAATCAATATACAAAAACTAGTAGTGTTTCTACACATTAACTATGAGCTAACTGAAAAAGAAATTAAAAAGACAATCCCATCTACAGTAGCATCAAAAAATAAAATAGTAGTAAATTTAGCCAAGGAGGTGAAAGATCTGTACACCGAAAACTATTAAACAGTGATGAAAAAAATTGAAGGAGACACAAATAAATGGAAAGATATCTCGTGTTCCTGGATTAGAAGAATTAATATAGTTAAAATGTCCATACTACCCAGAGTGAATTACAGATTCAGTGAAATTCCTATCAAAATTCCAATGACATTATTCAGAAAAATAGAAAAAAAACAGTCCTAAAATTCATATGGAACCATGAAAGACTCCAAATAGCCAAAGCAATCCTGAGCAAAAATAACAAAGCTGGAGGCATCATACTACCTGACTTCAAGATATACTACAACGCTACAATAATCAAAACATCATGGTACTGGCATAAAAACAAACACTTAGATCAATAGAACAGAATGGAGAGACCAGAAATAGATTCACACATTTACTGTCAATTGATTTTGGACAAAGATGCCAAGAAAACACAATGAAAAATGAACTGTCTCTTCAGTAAATGGTGTTGGGAAATATGGATACCTACATGCACGAGAATTAAATTAAACCCTTATCTCACACCATATGCAAAACATAATTCAAAGTAGACTAAAGACTTAAACATATGGCCTGAAACTGTGAAACTACTAGAAGATACCAGAAGAGAAAAGCTCCATGACATTGGTCTGGGCAATGATCTTTTGGCTATAACCTCCAAAGCAGGGGCAACAAAAGCAAAAATAGATCAATGAGATTACATCAAACTGAGAAGCTTCTGCACAGCAAAGAAACAGTGTGGAGAGACAACCTACAGAATGGAAGAAAATATTTGCATACCATACATTTGATAAGGGGTTAACATGCAAAATATATAAGGAACTCAAATAATAGATGTTATGAAACACCTCAAACAACTCAATACTAAGAAAACAAAAAATCCAACTTAAAAATAGATAAAGGACCTGAACAGTCATTTCTCATAAAAAAAAGTCATACATATGGCCAATAGATATATTTTTAAAAACTTAATATCACTAATCATCAGCACATTGAAATCACAATAAGATATCACCTCACATTTCTTAGAATGTTGTTATAAGAAAGAAGAAAGATAGGGTAACCCCCTTTGGGTCCCCTCCCTTTGTATGGGAGCTCTGTTTTCACTCTATTAAATCTTGCAACCACACACTCTTCTGGTCCGTGTTTGTTACAGCTCAAACTGAGCTTTGGCTGACTGTACACCACTGCTGTTTGTCACCATTGCAGACCCGCTGCTGACTTCCACCCCTCCAGATCCAGCAGGGTGTCTGCTGTGCTCATGATCCAGTGAGGCACCCATTGCTGCTCCCAGTCGGGCTAAAGGCTTGCCATTGTTCCTGCATGGCTAAGTGCCCAGTTCCATCCTCATCTAGCTGAACACTAGTCTCTGGGTTCCACAGTTCTCTTCCATAATCTACAGCTTCTAATGGAGCTATAACACTCATTGCATGGCCCAAGATTCCATTCCTTGGAATCTGTGAGGCTGAGAACCCCAAGTCAGAGAAGAAGAGGCTTGTCGCCATCTTGGAAGCAGCCCACCACCATCTTGGGAGCTCTAAGGACAAGAACCCCTGGTAACATGTTGGCGACCCCAAAGGGACCTCCAAAGCGATGGAAAACTTTCCCCACAAGGCAAAAATGCTCCTAAGATGTATTCTGGAGAATTGGGACCAATTTGACCCTCAGACGCTAAGAAAGAAATGACTTATATTCTTCGGCAGTACCGCCTGGCCATGATATCGTCTTCAAGGGGGACAAACCTGGCCTCCTGAGGAAAGTATAAATTATAACACCATCTTACAGCTAGACCTCTTTTGTAGAAAAGAAGTCAAATGGAGTGAAGTGCCATATGTACAAACTTTCTTTTCATTAAGAGACAACTCGCAATTATGTAAAAACTGTGATTTATGCCCTACAGGAAGCCCTCAGAGTCTGCCTCCCTACCCCGGTGTCTCCCCAACTCCTTCCCCAACTAATAAGGACCCCCCTTCAACCCAAATGGTCCAAAAGAAGATAGACAAAGGGGTAAACAATGAACGAAAAAGTGCCAATATTCCCCAGTTATGCCTTCTCCAAGTGGTGGGAGGAGGAAAATTCAGCCCAGCCGGAGTGCATGTACCTTTTTCTCTCTCAGACATGAAGCAAATTAAAATAGACCTAGGTTAATTCTCAGATAACCCTGATGGCTATATTGATGTTTTACAAGAGTAGGACACTCCTTTGATCTGACATGGAGAGATATAATGTTACTGCTAAATCAGACTGTAACCCCAAATGAGAGAAGCGCAGCCATAACTGCAGCCTGAGAGTTTGGCAGTCTCTAGTATCTCAGGTCAATGATAGGATGACAACAGAGAAAAGAACAATTCCCCACAGGCAGTTCTCAGTGTAGACCCTCACTGGGACACAGAATCAGAACATGGAGATTGGTGCCGCAGACATTTGCTAACTTGCGTGCTAGAAGGACTAAGGAAAACTAGGAAACCATCTATAAATTATTCAATAATGTTCACTATAACACAGGGAAAGGAAGAAAATCCTACTCCCTTTCTTGAGAGACTGAGGGAGGCATTGAGGAAGCATGCCTCTCTGTCATCTGACTCTATTGAAGGCCAACTTATCTTAAAGGATAAGTTTATCACTCAATCAGCTGCAAACATTAGAAAATATTTCAAAAGTCCACCTTAGGCCCAGAGCAAAACTTAGAAACCCTATTGAACTTAGCAACCTTGGTTTTTTATAATAGAGATCAGGAGGAGAAGGCAGAACGGAACAAAAGGGATTTAAAAAACAGGCCACCACTTTAGTCATGGCCCTCAGGCAAGCAGACTTTGGAGGCTCTAGAAAGGGAAAAGCTGGGCAAATCGAATGCTTAATAGGGCTTGCTTCCAGTGTGGTCTACAAGGACACTTTAAAAAAGATTGTCCAGATAAAAGTAAGCCGCCCCCTAGTCCATGCCCCTTATGTCAAGGGAATCACTGGAAGGCCCACTGCCCCAGGGGATGAAGGTCCTCTGAGTCAGAAGCCACTAACCAGATGATCCAGCAGCAGGACTGAGGTTGCCCAGGGCAAGCGCCAGCCCATGCCATTACCTTCACAGAGCCCTGGGTATGCTTGATCATTGAGGGCCAGGAGGTTAACTGTCTCCTGGACACTGGTGCGGCCTTCTCAGTCTTACTCTCCTGTCCCAGACAACTGTCCTCCAGATCTGTCACTATTCAAGGGGTCCTAGGACAGCCAGTCACTAGATACTTCTCCCAGCCACTAAGTTGTGACTGGGGAACTTTACTCTTTCCACACGCTTTTCTAATTATGCCTGAAAGCCCCACTCCCTTGTTAGGGAGAAACATTCTAGCAAAAGCAGTATATACCTGAACATAGGAGAAGGAGCACCCGTTTGTTTTCCCCTGCTTGAGGAAGGAATTAATCCTGAAGTCTGGGCAACAGAAGGACAATATGGACGAGCAAAGAATGCCTGTCATGTTAAAGTTAAACTAAAGGATTCACCTCCTTTCCCTACCAAAGGCAATACCCTCTTAGACCTGAGGCCCAACAAGGACTCTAAAAGATTGTTAAGGACTTAAAAGCTCAAGGCCTAGTAAAACCATGCAATAGCCCCTGCAATACTCCAATTTTAGGAGTACAGAAACCCAACAGACAGTGGAGGTTAGTGCAAGATCTCAGGATTATCAATAAGGCCGTTTGTCCCTCTATACCTAGCTGTACCTAACCCTTATATTCTGCCTTCCCAAATACCAGAGGAAACAGAATGGTTTACAGTCCTGGACCTTAAGGATGCCCTTTTCTGCATCCCTGTGCATCTCAATTCTTGCTTGCCTTTGAAGATCCTTCAAACCCAATGTCTCAACTCACCAGGACTGTTTTACCCCAAGGCTTCAGGGATAGCCCCCATCTATTTGGCCAGGCATTAGCCCAAGACTTGAGCCAGTTCTCATATCTGGACACTCTTGTCCTTCAGTATGTGGATGACTTACTTTTAGCCACCAGTTCAGAAACCTTGAACCATCAAGCCACCCAAGCACTCTTAAATTTCCTTGCCAACTGTGGCTACAAGATTTCCAAACCAAAGGCTCAGCTCTGCTCACAGCAGGTTAAATACTTAGGGCTAAAACTATCCAAAAGCACCAGGGCCCTCAGTGAGGAACGTATCTAGCCTATATTGGCTTATCCTCATCCTAAAATCCTAAAGCAACTAAGAGGGCTCCTTGGCATAACAAGCTTCTGCCAAATGTGGGTTCCCAGGTACTGTGAAATAGCCAAGCCATTATATACTCTATTTAAGGAAATTCAGAAAGCCAATACCCATTTAGTAAGATGGACACCTGAAGCAGAAGCGGCTTTTCAGGCCCTAAGGAAGTCCCTAACCAAAGCCCCAAGCTTGCCAACAGGGCAAGACTTTTTCTTTATATGTCACAGAGAAAAACAGGAATAGCTCTAGGAGTCCTTACACAGGTCCGAGGGACCAGCTTGCAACGCGTGGCATACCTAAGGAAGGAAAGTGATGTAGTGGCAAAGGGTTGGCCTCATTGTTTATGGGTAGTGGCAGCAGTAGGAGTCTTAGTATCTAAAGCAGTTAAAATGATACAGGGAAGATATCTTACTGTGTGGACATCTCATGATGCGAATGGCACACTCACTGCAAAAGGAGACTTGTGGCTGTAAGACAACCATTTGCTTAAATATCAGGCTCTATTACTTGAAGGACCAGTGCTGTGACTGTGCACTTGTGCAACTCTTAACCCAGCCACGTTTCTTCCAAACAATGAAGAAAAGATAGAACATAACTGTCAACAGGTGATTGCTCAAAGCTACTCCACTCGAGGGGACCTTTTGGAGGTTCCCTTGACTGATCCTGACCTCAACTTATATACTGATGGATGCTTCTTTGTAGAAAAAGGACTTTGAAAGGCGGTGTACACAGTGGTCAGTAATAATGGAATACTTGAAAGTAATCCCCTCACTCCAGGAACTAGCACTCAGCTGGCAGAACTAATAGCCCTCACTCAGGCACTAGAACTAGGAGAAGGAAAAGGGGTAAATATATATATAGACTCTAAGTATGCTTATCTAGTCCTCCATGCCCACGCAGTAATATGGAGAGAAAGGAAATTCCTAACTTCCGAGGGAACACTTATCAAACATCAGGAAGCAATTAGAAGGTTATTATTGGCTGTACAGAAACCCAAAGAGGTGGCAGTCTTACACTGCTGGGGTCATCAGAAAGGAAAGGAAAAGGAAATAGAAGGGAACCACCAAACGGATATTTAAGCCAAAAGAGCCACAAGATGGGACCCTCCATTAGAAATGCTTACAGAAGGACCCCTAGCATGGGGTAATCCCCTCCAGGAAACCAAGCCCCAGTACTCAACAGGAGAAATAGAGTGGGGAACCTCACGAGGACATAGTTTCCTCCCCTTGGGATGGCTAGCCACCAAAGAAGGAAAAATACTTTTGCCTGCAGCTAACCAATGGAAATTACTTAAAACCCTTCACCAAACCTTTCACTTAGGCATTAATAGCACCCATCAGATGGCCACATTATTATTTGCTGGACCAGGCCTTTTCAAAACTATCAAGCAGATAGTCAGGACCTGTGAAGTGTGCCAAATAAATAATCCCCTGCACTGCAGGCCATACATTTACAGGATTACAAAGATCCCTGTATCTTTGACTTCCTTGTTAAGTTTGTATCTTCCAGAATCAAAGCTGTAAAACTACAAATCGTTCTTCAAATGGAGCCCTAGATGCCGTCCATGACTAAGATCTACCACGGACCCCTGGACTGGCCTGCTGGCCCATGCTCTGATGTTAATGACATCAAAGGCACCCCTCCCGAGGAAATCTCAACTGCACAACCCCTACTATGCCCCAATTCAGCAGGAAGCAGTTAGAGTGGTCATCAGCCAACCTCCCCAACAGCACTTAGGTTTTCCTGTTAAAAGGGGGGACTGAGAGACAGGACTAGCTGGATTTCCTAGGCTGAGTAAGAATCCCTAAGCTTAGCTGGGAAGGTGACTGACCACATCCACCTTTAAACATGGGGCTTGAAACTTAGCTCACACACGACCAATCAGGTAGTAAAGAGATCTCACTAAGACACTAATTAGGCTAGAGCAGGAGGTAAAGAAATAGCCAATCATCTGTCACCTGAGAGCACAGGGGGAGGGACAATGATCAGGATATAAACCCAGGCATTTGAGCAGGGAGCGGAAACCCCCTTTGGGTCCCCTCCCTTTGTGTGGGAGCTCCGTTTTCACTTTATGAAATCTTGCAACTGAAAAAAAAAAAAGATGAAAGATAAGTGTTGGTGAGGATGTGGAAAAAAGGGAATCCTTTTACATTGTTTGTGGGAATGTAAATTAGTACAGCCATTATGTAAAACACTATAGAGGTTTCTCAAAAAATTAAAAACAGAGCTACCATATGATCTAGCAATCTCACTACTGGGTATATATCCAAAGACAATGAAATCAGTATGTCGAAGAGCTAATTGGCACTCCCATGTTGATTGCAGCACTAATAACAATAACCAAGATATGCAATCAACCTAAGTGTCCACCAACAGATGAATAGATAAAGAAAATGTGGTGTATGCATATGCACAGGGGAATACTATTCTGCCTTAAAAAGAATAAAATCCTGTTATTTGGGACAACATGGATAAACCCAGAGTATTATGTTAGGTGAAATAGGCCAGGGACAGAAAGACAAATACTGCCTGACCTCACTTATATGTGGAATCTAAAAAAGTTGATCTCATAGAAGTTGAATAATGGTTCCCAGAGGCTGGGAGGGTAGTGAGAAGGAGTGGGGATGGGGAAGGTTGGTCAACAGGTATAATGTTACAGCTAGATAGGAGGAATAAGTTCTGGTGTTCTACTGCACAACAGAATGATTATAGTTAACAATAATGTATTGTATATTTCAAAATAGCTAGAAGAGAGGATTGTGAATGTTCTTACAACAACAAAAAATAGATATATAAGGTGATGGATATGCTACTTACCCGATTTGAACATTTCACAATGTATACATGTATCAAAACACCTTATTGTACTCCATAAATAATACATATAATTATGTGCCAAATGAAAATGAAATAAAACTTTAAAAAGGAAAATATGGTATGTATACACCTGCACACACACACACACACACACACACACACACACAAACTGGAATATTATTCAGCCTTAAAAAGAAGGAAATTTGCCACAACATGGATGAACCTGGAAGACATTATGTTAAGTGAAATAAGCCAGAAAGAAAGAAATACAAATACCACACAAAACACTTGTATGTGGAATTTTTAAAAGTTGAACTCACAGAAACAGAGAATAGAATGATGATTATCAGGAACTAGCATGGAGAGGGCTGAGGATTGATGAGATGTGGGGCAAAGAATATAAAATTTCAGCCAGTCAGGAAGAACAAGTTCAAGAGATCTATTGTACACTAAGATAACTATAGTTAATAACAATGTATTATATATTTGAAAATTGCTAACAGTAGATGTTAAGTGTTCTCACCACAAATAAATGATATGTGAGGCAATGTATTTATTAATTAGCTTGATTTAACCATTTTACAACCCATTCATATTTCAAAACATCATATTGTGCACCATAAATATATGTAATTTTAATTTGCCAATTTAAAAATAAAAAAGAAGAAAGCTCATTTTGATCACCCCCAAAGGATGCCTTATGCCCCAATAAGTCCCCAGCCACAGAGGCTATCATTGTTCTGATTTATTTCACCAATAATTAGTTCTGCCTAATCTAAAAATTCATATAAATTGAACAGTTCATTAAAAAAATAGAATAAAACATTCTAAGGGATAAGATAGGTGTGTAGCAATCAAGGATATTGCTCAATATATATAAAATCAAAAGAAAAATGAAGAGTAGATGAGTGGAAGACTGTGGTTAGCTACTCCAATAGAAAGTCAGGATTCCTTGCTCAGTTTCCAAACCTAAGGTAGTTTTCAAACCCACTACAGAACATTCCCCTTAACTGAAAGAGAGGCCAGGTCCACATGAAGAAGGACCTTGTGACACCAGGACAAATGTATACAGTAGTGATTCCTCTAATTATTCCCAAAAGGTCTTTGGCTATACACTAGGGTATCATACTCTGGAAATGGGAATATGTGGATTTTATGATGACTATTAGATACAGGGTCTGAATTGATGCAGATACCTAGAGAACAAAAGCATCACAGACTTCTTGGTAGAGCAGAAGTATATGAGGGTCAAGTAATTAATGGAGTCCTAGCCAGACACATATGTCCTCTGGTCTGCAGATCCACACAGAGATCATTTTCCCAGTTTCTGAATGTATAATTGGAACACACATACTAGGATTTTACAGAATCTTCATATTAGTTCATTGACTTATAGAGTAAGAGCTATTGTAGTAGGAATGGTAAATAGAAGCCCCTGAAACTACATTCTCACCCCACCGCCAAGACTATAAATCAAAAGCAACATTGCATCCCAGGAGTGACATGGCAGAGGTTAGCATCACCCTCAGAAATTTAAATGATATAGGGGTGCTGGATTTCATTATAACCCCATATACTTCACCATTCTGGACCCTAGAAAATCAGGTGAATCAGAGCGTATGACCTTGAACTACTACAAACTTCTCCAAGTAGTAACTTCAATGACATCTGCTGTATTCGACGTGACATCTTTACTATAGCAGATTCACACAGCCACTTGTGTGGTTAGTGGCTATTGATCTGCTTCCATTTTGCTCTCCATCAATCAGGACAAGACACACACACGGGATGGCTAACAGTATACACTCATGGTCTTGTCCAAGCACTATGTCAATTCTCTAGATCTCTGCGTGATAGTGCAAAGGGTTCTGGGCCATCTGAACATTCCACAGAACTTCACTTGGGGTCACTAAGTGGAAAACATCATGTTATTTGTATCTTAGGAGCAAGAAATGGCAATTATTCTGGACATCTTATTAAGACATGTAATCTAAATGGAGGAACACAAACACTACAAAGATTTAGCAGCCACACACTTCAATAAAGTTTTTAGGCATCAACACTGTGGAATATGCTGAGACATCCCTTCCAAGGTAAAGAACAAGTTTCTATACGTCACACCTTACTTTACAGGCCATTTTGGAGGCGAAATATATAATATACTTGGGAAGGCTCCTTCAACAAACTGTTGAAATAATTTGGAAAACTGCTAATTTTCACTTGGGCCAAGAACAAAAAAGACTCTGAAGCAGGTTCCTGGTGTGTTTCAAGCAACCCTGAAGCTTGGGTAAAACAATATAAACTCCCTCTCACCATGGCTGATCTACCTACTGCTGCTGCTAAATGTCTAACCTTCCAGCAACAAAGATCACTCTTGAGTACTTGATATGGTACCATTCCTTCTTTTTCCCTTCAGCCTTATAGAGGTATAACTGACACACAAAAATTTTAAACATAAATATTGTGTAATGATAACCACAATCAAGCTAATTAACACACGTATCATCTCATGTAGTTAACTTTTTGTGGTAGAAAAACGCTTAAATAGATCTTAGCAATCTTGAAAGCAAATTTCAAGTATAAAATACAGCTATCAATTATAGTCACCATGCTGTATATCAGATCCCTAGAACTTATTTTTCTTATTGGTATTCTTCCTTCAGGGGACCAACCAGTCACTTGGTGGCCTATTGTTTATATCAGTTCCATTCAACTCTGGAAAAAGAAATATTTTATCTTGAAAGGGATTGACACATATTCCAGATACGTTTTTACTTTTCCTGCCTGTAGTGCCTCAGCTATCTCCATTGTGTGTAAGCTCATAAAGTGTATGAACTACTGACCTGGGATAGCACCTAACATTGTCTTTGAACCACAGGACCATCTTCGTAGCAACGGAGGTATGGCATTGGGCGCGTGGTTGTGGATCACGTACCATCTAGAAACTGCCATCATGAAAGAGTAGTGAAATTACCTCTTGAAGGTACAGCTAAAGTGCCGCCTTGGAGACAACACCCTGCAAAAGATAGGGCACTATCCTCAGGTTACAGAATAGACCTTCAAGCATCTGCCACTGTATATGGTGCTGTATTCCCAGTATATAGAATACATGGAACTGGGAACAAACTGAAAGTTGGAATGACCCCACCATCACTACCAGTGACCTATTTGGGAAATTATTTCTAAAGATCCTGATCCCCAGCGGGGTGATGCTTCCTCTAAGCAACACAGTAAAATAATCCCAAATTGTTTTCCAAAGTGACTGTACAGGTCAAGGGTGGTGGCTATGTCTGTAATCCCATCACTTTGGGAGGCCGAGGTGGGCAGATTGCTTGAGTCCAGGAATTCGAGACCAGCCTGGCCAACATGGTGAAACCCCGTCCCTACTAAAAATACAAAAATTAGCCAGGCATGGTGGCATGCTCCTGTAGTCCCAGCTACTTGGGAGGCTGAGATGGGAGAATCACTTGAACCTGGGAGGCAGAGGTTGAAGTGAGCTGCGATCGCGCCACTGCACTCCAGCCTGGGTGACAGAGTGAGACCTTGTCTCAAAAAACAAAACAAAACAACAAAACGAAACTGTACAAGTTACAGTACATTCCCACCAAAAATTAGAACTCTTCATCAGTACTTGATATTATGAAACTTTAAAAAGTTTGCTAATATAGTAGGTACTCAGTGACATCTTATTATTTTAATTAGCATCTCTCTGTTTACTAATTATGTGAAGAACACTTTTCCATGTTTAGTAGCCATTTGGATTTTCTCTATTGTGAAATGCATAATCGAGTCATTTGCCTAGTTTTAATTTGGGTTTCTGCCTTTTTTCTTACCAAATTTCTTACCAAATTACCAAAAGAGGTCTTTATATGATTGGAAATAAGTTTTGTTGTTTTATTTTTAGTTGGTTACATAAGTTGCAAATATCTCCTGCCAGTCTATGGCTTGTATTTTTATTTTTTTCATGATTTTTTTATGGAACAGAAGTGTTTTGTCTTCATGTAATTGTACTACTCTTTACTCTTATGGTTAGCGTTTTTTGTGTCTCATTTAAGGAACCCTTCGCCACCCCTCCCCCCGGTCACGAAGATATTCTTCTGTATTAATCACTGGATACCTTAACAATTTGTAACACTTTAGATCTCATATTCACCTGGAATTGAGTTTTGTGTGAATTAGAAGTTCAATTTCATCTTTTTCCAGCATGGTACACAATTGTCCTAGTGCCACTTAATGGAAAGACTTTTTTCTCCTGCTGCCCTGCAGTGCACCTTTGTTGTACATCAAGCATTCATTTATGTGTGGACCATTTTATTTTCCTGTTGTTGGAATATAGAAGTACCATTACTTTCTAATATTGATTTTTGTATCCAGCAAACCCCCTTAAACATTTTAAACTGTATTAATGGGTTTAATATATTTGATTTACTTTTAGCATTTCAAATGCCTGAACAAGCAAGCCCATGATCTTATTTTATTTTATTTTTTATTATACTTTAAGTTCTAGGGTACATGTGACTGAGGTAGGAGAATTGCTTGAATCCAGGAGGCAAAGGTTGCAGTGAGCCGAGACTGCACCATTGCACTCCAGCCTGGGCAACAGAGAGCAAGACTTCATCTCAAAAAAATAAAAAGTAGTTAGTTATGGCTGTGAGTGCCAATCTGCTCCACCCCCAAATTCTTTTTTGGTCTTAAGCTACCACAAACAAATGAACAACAACAAAAAATATTAGGCTTGCTTCTGCATCATGGTCTATTCGGGTCACTGAAGACAGTATATTAAACACAGATCCTTAGGAGCTTCTAAGTTAGGAAACACTCATAGGTGAATGTGAAGAAAATATGATACAAATAAATAACGTTGCAAAAATTTACATGGAGATTTTAAAACACGGTTCTGTTTTATGAAAGTAAGTGCAACTTGTGAAAAATGAAAGAAACCATACATTAATAAGGATGCACCTGTCATCACTTCTATACACATACGTGTTCTAAAAAGTTAAAATGTAACAACTACCCCATGTCGATTGAGAAGTGACATTAAACTTTCCCTAGGAACCAGACAAATCTTACACTTGCTTAAATTCGGGTACAAAGAAAAGTATAAGCTCAGCTCCTTTCTTATGGGTTCACCTGCAACTTTTCCCCTGGGTAGACTGTAATGAATGACATCTTTAATTAGGAACCTGAAGTGTTCAATATTTGCACAGAAGGTCAGTCCCATCCATTTCACCTCTTATTTTCAGAATCCAGGTTCTAATTTGTAATTATTGCTGTTCAAGGATCTTAGCTGAACTGACTCAGCTAGGAAAGACTGTTCCATGCAATCCTCTTAGATAAGTCACTGAAACAACTCAAAAACAATAAAAAAAAGTATATTCATAATTTTTTAAAGCCTTGTCATGGGTCTTTTTCTCTGATGTTAATTCTATAGAATAAAAATTTCCTCCCAAATCCACATTTCTTAGGCTTAAGATAAAGGATGGTCAAGAAGTTGAGGTGACTAGTTTTAATTCCTGGGGGATCCTTTGAGATTTTGGTTATCTCCTGCCTACCTCATTAAGAGAGCAATATTCTAATACTGTCAATATTTTACATGTTAATCCATGCTGGTAGGTTTGGAGTAGAATCACATTTCGGTTTTAAATAACGTTCATTTGGTCTATTTTTCTGTTTTTATTTCAAAGGTAATGCATGACTCAAACCAAATTCCCCTTAATCACCCATCTCATTCCCTCAAGGCCAATGGTTAATATTTCCTTCAATACTTTTCCTATGCTGACACAAGTGTGTGTGTGTGCGTGCACGCATGTGCGTGCGTGCACACGTGTGTGGTGTGTGTTTAAAGGATATGATCATATAACTTCTATAACTTCCTTTTCCCATTTAATATAAAATGGATGTATTTTTATGCCTGTTTATATCTACTAGGTGTGGGCCTCTTAAAAGCTGCATATTATGATTATACCACAATTTATGTAATTATTCCTTTTTGTTAGCACTCAAGTTGTTTCCAAGCCTTTGCTATCACTCAAGAGGCCGTCATGAACATTTCTTAGTTCATTTATTCCACAAACATTAATTTAGTACTTATGTCAATCACTGAACTTCGTGCTGTGAACAGAACCATGCACCAAACACAAAAGTCCTTGTCTTCACGGACCTTATATTCTATGTAAGGAGATAGACAATAAGCATGATAAATAAAACATTATTTATGTATTTACATGTAGTTAAACATGTATGTTAGCAATAAGTACTAAAGGGAAAATAGAGGAAATAAGGGAGGAAACATTGGTAAAGAAGGGACAGGTTTACAATTTTAGATAATTTGGCCAGAAAAAGACTCATTTAAAAAGTCATTGTGAGCAAAGGCCTAAAGGAACCAAGGTCCTTTGCCACATGGAAATCTGGAGACAGTGAATTTCAGGCAGAGGAAGTAAAGAGAAAAATACCTCTGAGATAAAAACATGCCTGGCCAGTGTGTTTGGAACAATGGTGAGGCAAGAGTTGGTTGAAGTGACAGGGCAGTCTTGTACACGCATCTTTACACAGATAATGATTACAGCTGGATTTAGCTCACTCTCCTTTTTCACTCCCAAAGCCCCCCCTTTCTGTACATGAGGGCTTCATAGTGCTCCCCTGGCTTCAAACTTTTTTTGCTCTTCAATAGACTAAAAACTCAAACAAGACTCTAAATTGCCTAGCCACTGCTTCCATGTCCAGCCTCATCTAATGTAATTATTTCTCTATCACTAGGCTCCAACTGTCTGGTGGTTTCTAGAGTCCTTCAACCTTCTCCCCACTTCAGGACCTTTATTCTGTGCCTGGAATGCTCTTCCAGAGTTCTTGGCATAGCTGGCTTGTTGTCATTCCTCAGCACACACGCAAGTGTTACCTCTCTAGAGTGGCCTCCCTCAATCACCTTCTCCTCAATGCCTCCTCTCCTTCTTCCCCATTATTCTTTATCATAGCACCCTGTTTATTCCTTTTACTGAAGATACAAAAAAATCTTCAGTTAAATCTTTTATTTAGACCTCAAACCTCTTCTCACCATATATTTAAAGATGATTTCCCTCTCTTAGGTAAACTGTGAAAATGACAAATTGTGACTCTTAACTATTTCCTGTGGTTTAAATGCTTGTGTCTCCCCAAAATTCATTTGTTGACATTTCAACTCCAAGGTGGTGGTATTAGAAGGTGCAGCTTTTGGGAGGTTAGGCTCATGAAAGCAGAGCTGTCATGAATGGGATTAGCACCTTCATAAAAGAGGCCCAAGAGAGCTCCCATTCCCCTTCAGGCACAGGAGGACACAGAGAAGGGACATCTGTCTATTAACCAGGAAGCAGACCCTCACCAGACACCAAATCTACTGGACCTTAATTTTGGACTTCCCAGGCTCTAGAACTGTGAGGAATAAATTTCTGTTATTATTAAGTTACCTAATTTATGGTATTTTGTTATAGCAGCCTGAGCTAAGACACTTGTTCTCATAAAAATACTATTATAAGAGTAAATTTCATATTACTGTAACAAATGGAACATGCATACAATGCTTCAATGTTTCTTTGTAAAATTTCTCTAATGAGAACTTGTTTTAAAATTGCACTGGCCTGTGATTTAATGTTCTCACTAAGGAACAGAGAGGAACCAGCCTATTAAATCTTATGAGTTGTAGAATGGAGGCCCATGGCAATCATATCTGCCCCAGGAGAAGTTATATGAAAAGTACAGAAAATTTAAACCTTGTAGTATATCCCCAATTAGGGGTAAAACCCTTAAAAAATTGAGAGTTCTAGATCTGCCCAGATATGTGAAACCCACAATTGTTGGAAAAAGAAAAGTAGAAGATAAAGACATTTTCAATCACAGAGAAATAAGATCATAACTAGCATATTTATTTTTAAAATTGTCTAAATTCCATATCACCTAAATTCCACATCACCACTTACTCTGTAATGTCCCCAAAGTAGGATAAGGGTATGGTCGCTTCTTTTTCTCCTAAATTATCAAAGTCTTAGTTGCCTCTAAAAATACAGCACACCAAAGTATGATTTTTAGCATCTCAGTTACAAGGCATCTTTCCTGCTAACCATGATTGAGAAGCTCAAGGGTGCCTCATTATAAAAATGTTCTCAACCATTGCTCCATTTGTTGGTCTTAAATACTGTTTTGGCGACCCCTAGTGTGAAACATTATTTCAACATCTGGACATATTGAACGTCCTTTTAATACTTGCTTACAGACAGAAATGATATCTAAAATAATTTTTCACCAAGGGGAATGTTACTTTAGTTAATTTCTATTTAAAGTTCATGTCTTTCTTAGATCATAATAAAATTTGAATATAATTTCTGGTAGCCCAAGACATTTGGAATTCACTGAGAAGCAATATGGTTAGAGATTCATGATTGCATTAAGTGTGTACACAACAGTAGTTTCATTGTCTTAATTAATGCTCTAATTCCACTACTAGGAATTCACCCTACGAATATACTTGTGCATGTGCAATATAACATATGTACAGTATTAGTCATTGCAGCAAGTTATTCATTGCAGCAGTGGAAACAACATAAACGGTAATCAATAAAAGGGTGGTTACTTGGAGTATGATACACCCATACAATGGAATATTATGTGGCAATAATACAAGAAAAAAAAGAATGAGGAAACTCTTCATGTACTAATATGCAATGATCTCCATGATATATCAAAGAACATAGAACAGAGTTAAACAGCCAATACAAAAAACCAAGGTAGAGAATTATGGTAAGCATTTTGCTACCGTATGAATTTTAAAATACTGTATATATTTATATTTGCTTATACATCCATGAATGTAACCTCCCAAAGGACACACAAGAAACTAATACAGTGTGGTTACTCATTAAAGATGGGGATTGAGAAATGGTATTAGATACTGCTTTCCTTGTTATAGCTCTCTATGTGTGAATTATGCCTTTACTATTCATAATGTTAAATGGCTTTTTAAAAAATTTAAAGCCTGCAACACAAGACCAAGAAGGACAAGACTTTGCTTGAAAAAAAGATTTGACAAAATATAATTTTCTGTCTAAAAATATATGTAATTTTTTCTTTACACATTTTAAATTCTATACACTTTTCCAGTGGAATCTTTTGTTGCATATTTTTCCTTACTCAAATGCTGAACTGTAAGACAGCATTTGTAAAATTTTATTTTTAAGATTTCCGTTTACCTTTTTTTCATCCCCAAAGTTACTTAGTGAGACAACATTTGATAGTTACATAAAGCAACCTAACAGGTGGGATTGACTTGAGGTAATATCTTGGGGTAGGAAATGCTCACAGCTCTCCTGGCATGTCTTGCCAATAAGATTGCTGTTTCCAGACCAAAATTCTTTATTGTCAACAAGTGTAAAAAATTGTAATATTCCTTATCAGGGCGTAATTTAAAATTCACGGATAATATAAGTATACATGGCAGATACCCAGGAATAAACTTAAAAGAATATGGGAAAGGCCGGGCGCGGTGGCTCAAGCCTGTAATCCCAGCACTTTGGGAGGCCGAGACGGGCGGATCACGAGGTCAGGAGATCGAGACCATCCTGGCTAACACGGTGAAACCCCTTCTCTACTAAAAAAATACAAAAAACTAGCCGGGCGAGGTGGCGGGCGCCTGTAGTCCCAGCTACCCAGAAGGCTGAGGCAGGAGAATGGCGTGAACCCGGGAGGCGGAGCTTGCAGTGGGCTGAGATCCGGCCACTGCACTCCAGCCTGGGCGACAGAGTGAGACTCCGTCTCAAAAAAAAAAAAAAAAAAAAAAAAAAAAAAAACATGGGAAAGATATGAATGGAGAAAATTATACAAGCTTTATTTTACATTAAGAAAAGTAGACTTAGGTTGCGGTAGCTCACGCCTGTAATCCCAGCACTTCGGGAGGCCGAGGTGACCTTGAGGCCAGGAGTTCAAGACCAGCCTGGCCAATATGGCGACCCCTGTCTCTACTAAAAATACAAAAAAAAAAAAAAAAAAAAATAGCCAGACATGGGGGCATATGCCTGTAATCCCAGCCACTTGGGAGGCTGTGGCATGATAATTGCTTGAATCTGGGAGGTGGAGGTTGCAGTGAGCGGAGATCACACCACAGCTGCACTCCGGAAGGAAAGGAAAGGAAAGGAAAGGAGAGGAGAGGAGAGGAGAGGAGAGGAGAGGAGAGGAGAGGAGAGGAGAGGAGAGGAGAGGAGAGGAGAGGAGAGGAAAAAGGAAAGGAAAGGAAAGGAAAGGAAGAGAAAGAGCAAGCAAGAAAGAAAGAAAAGAGAGAAAGAAAGAAGTAAATAAATGAAAATATATACTATGTGTATATGACCTCTTTCTCCAAGTTAAAAATTAAATATAATTATAATTAAAATTGCAGCAAGGTTTTCATGCTATTTGAAAGCTGACTTCATTAAATGTGAGGCTTTGTAGTGCCTTTAAGGATCATTTGGGGGAATGTAGAAAGTACTATTCAGGCATTTATTTAGGTTTTAAAAGCTGATGCTCAATCTACCAAACTTACAAATTGCAAAACTACATTTGTTTCCTTAAGCTTTTAACTTCAGTTAAAAATCCTAATCTATTTCTAAGTTTAGCAAATTTTAGCAGTCCTTTTAAAGGGGCCTTTGAATAAAATTTAGCTCTACTCCAAAGTTTAACTGTTTTAAATACTTTAAATCATAGTTAATTTTCTTCCTTTTTTTTGAGACAGGGTCTCACTGTCACCCAGGCTGGAGTGCAGTGGTATAACCTCAGCTCACCGCAGCCTCAACCTCCCAGACTCAAGCAATTCTCCCATCTCAGCCTCCTGAGTAGCTGGGACTACAAGCACGGGTCACCAAGCTCGGCTAATTTTTGTATTTGCAGTAGAGACGGGGTTTCACCATATTGCCCAGGCTTGTCTCCAACTCCTGAACTCAAGAGATCCTCCCACCTTGGCCTCCCAAAGTGCTGGAATTACAGGCGTGAGCTCTCACACCAGGCCTAAATCATAGTTATTAACATATTTTATGTTCCTTGTTAGTATTGCAATTGTCTGATTTAATAAAACTTTTCAAGTATTTCAATTATTTTCATAAATTTAATTAAATTCACAAATATGTAAAAAGCAAGTTATTTTATGTATTACATGCCACTGTATATAAGTATTATGGCTGAATTGTGTTCCTCTAAAATTCATATGTTAAAATCCTACAGCCTGGCCAATATGATGAAACCCCAAGTCTACTAAAAATACAAAAATTAGCTGGGCATGGTGGTGCATGCCTGTAATCCAGCTACTTGGGAGGCTGAGGCAGGAGAATTGCTTGAACCTGGAGGTGGAGGTTTGAGTGAGCTGAGATCGTGCCAATGCACTCCTGCCTGGGCAACAGAGCAAGACTCCATCTAAATAAACAAACAAATAAATAAATAAATAAATTCCTAACCCCCAGTACCTCAGAATGGGACTGTATTTGGAGACAGTGCCTTTAAAGAGGTAATTAACTTAAAATGAGGTCATATGGGTGAGCCCTAATCCAATATGACTGGTGTCTTTATAAGAGATTAGGACACAAACAGGCACAGAAGGAAAGCTTTGTGAAGACACAGAGAGAGCCAAGGAGAGATACCTCAGAATGAAACCAGCCATGCCAACACCTTGCTCTTGGATGTCTAGGTCTAGGACTGTGAGAAAATAAATTTCTGTTGCTTAAACAACCAGTGATACTTCTGTCACGGCAGCATTAACAAACTAATATACCTTGACTCTTAATTAATACACGTAAGGCCATTTTCCATTTCCCTCTAAAGGCTTTTGAATGTGAGGAATTCTCTCATATTCTTAGAATCATTCTTAATGATATAGAAATAGTATTGGATTAATTTTCATGACTTTGTTAGACTCTATCACAATTTCCATAAGGATTCTGACAATTCTAAATTCACATGGAAAAGCAAAAAATCAAGAATAGTCAATAAATTTATGAAAGAAAAATGTTGTACAGGCTTTCACCCAATCAGATATCAAGACCTATTATAAGGATTCAGTAATTAAGACCCTGTGCTACTATTAAAGGAATAGACAGATAAACTAATGGAATAGAATGCCCAGCTCTATAAGTATGTAATAGAAGCACTAAATAAGTAGAAAAAAGATGTACTATTTAATAAATGATTGGTTATCACTGGTAACCATAGAGCCAAATAGGAAATACTAAAAATTAGATCCATAAATCAAAACAAAACAAAATCCTCCAGGTGGATTAAAGTCATAAATATGAAAAACAAGAATTCTAAAACTTTTAGAAGACGATAAAGGAAACTCTTTTTGTGGCCCCTTGGTAGGAAAGGGCTTTGATTGATTTCATTTTCTAAAGCAAATACAAAAAGCAAAAAAACCATAAAGAAGGGCTGATAAATCTGACTACTTTAAACTTAACTTCTCTACAACAAAAGATATCCTAAAGATAGGGTAAAGAAAAGCTGTAGACTGGAAAAAGATACTTTCATTGCTTATAACCAGCAAGCCTAGTATCCTGAATATATAAAGAGCTCCTAGGCCAGGCATGGTGGCTCACGCCTGTAATCCCAACACTTTGGGAGGCCGAGTTGGGAGGATCACTTGAGCCCGGGAGTTTGACACCAGCCTGGTCAACACGGCAAAACCCTGTCTCTACTAAAAATATAAAAATTAGCTAAGTGTGGTGGTGGGTGCCTGTAATCACAGCTACTTGGGAGGCTGAAGCAGGAGAATTGCTTGAACCCAGGAGATAGAGGTTGCAGTGAGCTGAGATTGTGCCACGGCACTCCAGCCTGGATGAAAGAGCCAGACTCTGTCTCAAAAAAGAGCTCCTGAAGATTAGCAAGAAAAATACAAACATCCAGTAGGAAATGGGCAAAGTATATGAATACACAATTCACAGAAGAGAAATACAATAGATCAATAAACAAAAAGACCTCCAGCCCCCCTAGTTAATCAGAGATATGCAAATTAAAGCCAAAGTGAAATCCATTCCATTCAACAGATTTGAAACATTAAAAAATATCTGACAGCACCAAGTATTGGAGCAAAAGGAATTATTCTGCTGGTGGGAGAGCCAATTGGTACAATCACTTGTAAAGCAATTTGGCAACATTTAGCAAAGCTTGAATACACTCATCCCTAAGTCTCAACAATTTTATTCCTATGTATATGCCCTAGAGCGGGGGTCCACAACCCCTGTAACTGGGCCACACAGCAGGAGGTGAGCAGTGAGCAAGCAAGAAAAGCTTCATCTGTATTTACAGACACTCCCCATCACTGGCATTACCGCCTGAGCTTCGCCTCCTGTCAGATCAGCAGCAGCATTAGATTCTCATAGGAGCTTGAACCCCATTGTGAACTACGCACGTGAGGGATCTAGGTGGTGCATTCCTTATAAAAATCTAATGCCTGATGATCTGAGGTGGAGCTGAGGTGGGGATGCTTGCACTGGGGAGCAGCTGCAAATATAGATCAATGTTAGCAGAGGTTTGACTGCACAGAAACCATAATAAATCAATTGCTTGCAGACTCATATCAAAACCCTATCAGTGAGTGGCAAGTGATAATTAACCTGCATCTGGTGGCAGGCTTTATAGTGGCAAGTGAGTTGATGTACTTCAATTATACATCTGCATCTGGTGGCAGGCTTTAAGTTAGAATTCAACACTTATTTTAGTCTGTGGATGGCCCACCCTTTATTTTATTTACCACTTCCATCAACGCTTCTTTCTGGCACTTGTCTCAGTCACAGTTTTAGTAAGCACACAAGCTAATCCCAGCCAACAAGAGTAAAAAACAAACATCACTAGAGCGCTTCTTTCAAAAAGGAGAAAGACCCAATGATGAGACAGAAGACTCTAAGACTGCCAGCAAAAAGAAAACTGCATTTAAAAGAAAATACCAAGAGTCCTACTTAAATTACTCCTTGCAACATGTTACTCACATTCTCCAAGTTCACTTTGTATAATACTTGGTAACTGGCTATCCACTGAAACTATGAAAGCTTCAAAACTGTTTCACCACATGGAGACCAAGAAACTTGCATTAAAAGACCAGGTTTTGGAGGTTTTCAAAAGGAAAAAAAAAAAAACATGAACACAAACAGAAGCAATTATTGAAGGCCCTACCACATCAAGTGTGTCTGTACTGACAGCATCAGTCAATGGCTAACCACATTGCTAGAGATAAGAAGCCCTTTACTATTGGTGAAGAGTTGATCCTCCCTGCTGCTGAGGACATCTGTTGTGAACTTTTAGGAAAGGCTGCAGTTCAAAAGGAGACACACATTCCTCTTTGGCTAGCACCACAACTAGACAAATTGATGCAATAGCAGAGGATATTGAGGCATTATTGTTAGAGAGGATTAATAAGTCACCGTAGTACACAATCCAGGTTGACAAGTCTACCAATGCTGACAACAAGGCAACAACACTTGTTTTTGTGAATATATTTTCAGGAGGATGTGTGTGAGGATATGTTATGTGTACTTTTGTTGCCAAACAACACCACAGCTGCAGAACTATTCAAGTCTTTAAATGATTACACATCAGGAAACTGAATGGGCCATTTTGTGTTGGTATATGCACGGATGGAGCAGTTGCCATGACAGGACAGCTTTCTGGTTTCACTACTTGGGTCAAAGAGGTTGCTTCTGAACGTGTCTATGCATTGTGTCGTTCATGGAGAAACGCTGGCTAGCTGAAAAATGTCACCTGAACTTCATCATGTTTTGCAGGATGTGATTAAAATTATCAGCTATATTGAAGTATATGCCCTTAACTCACGTCTGTTCGCACAGCTCTGTGAGGAGATGCACGCAGAGTACACTCATCTTCCTTCTACACAGAGGTGAGATGGCTTTCTAAAGGTAGATCACTGGCCAGAGCTTTTGAATTAGATAAGCTGCTACAGAGATTTCTTTTAAAAAACTGTCACCACTGGCAGCACATGTCAGTTACACAGGATGGGCAGCAAAACTTACTTGTGTGACATATTCAACCTGCTCAGCGAATTCAATCTGTCACTTCAGAGGAGAACAACTGTGTTCAAGTTGGTAGATAAAGTGGTTGCATTCAAATTCAACTGGAATTATGGGGGTGACAAGTCAACACCAGGATTTTTGACGTTTCAAACATTAGTAGAGATTTTGAGAGACCGAGCCAGGGCCTTCTTTCTCACAGCAGGTACATGATCACCTATCTCACATTCAAAAGAGTTTGGGCATTACTTCCCAACTAAAAGACCTCTGGACTGGGAAGGAATGGATCCGTGATGCATTTGTGAGAAAAACACGTGAATCAACTTTGCCCGTACTAGAAGATCAACTGCTTGAGACTGTAAATAATGGTGGCTTTAAAAGTATGTTTGAAACTTCAAATCTCCGTGTGTTCTGGATTAGAGTTAAGGCAGAATATCCTGAGATTGCCACAAAAGCACGGAAAACCCTGCTTCCATTTCCAACATCCTATCTTTGTGAAGCAGGGTTTTCTGCAGTGATAGCAACCAAAATGAGATTACAGAGTAGACTGGACATAAGCAACACACTTTGAGTGTCACTATCCCCCATCACCCCCAGATGGGACTGTCTAGTTGCAAGAAAATAAGCTCAGGGCTCCCGATGATTCTACATTATGATGAGTTGTACAATTATTTCATTATATGTTACAATGTAATAATAATAGAAATAAAGTGCACAATAAATGTAATGCGCCTGAAGCATCCCAAAATCATTGCCATCCCTAACCCCTGTCCGTGGAAAACTTGTCTGCCATGAAACCAGTCCCTGGCACCAAAAAGGTTGAGGACCACTGCCCTGGAGAAAACTCCTTCACATGTATGAGAATATTTGTTGCAGCATTGTTTCTAATCGCAAAAATATGAAAATAAATGCCCATCATTGAGAGAGTGGACATATTATGGTTTACTAATTAAGTGACATACTACATAGCAGTAAAAATGAACTAAAGTTCCATAACATGTAACATGAATACTGACAAGGGTAAAAAGCAACTTTTTAACAATATAGACAGAGTGTTATTTATATAGAGCTTTAAAACATGCATAACAAAAACATCTATTGTGCATGGATACACACTTTCAGCAATCAAAAATACAGGCTCCATAGAAAAATGGCAAAATGTTAAGGTTTGATACATCTCCCACAAGTATGCCTGACAAAATTCTTTGCATTTTAGGAGTGAAACATTTGTTATAACAGAGTTTATTTTATTTTATTTGTATTATTTATTTTTATTTTTTAAATGTATTTATTTTTTATTATACTTTTAACTTATAGGGTACCTGTGCACAACGTGCAGGTTTGTTACGTATGTATACTTGTGCCATGTTGGCGTGCTGCACCCATTAACTCATCATTTACATTAGGCATATCTCCTAATGCTATCCCTCCCCACTACCTCCACCCCATGACAGGCCCCAGTGTGTGATGTTCCCCACTCTGTGTCCAAGTGTTTTCATTGTTCAATTCCCCCCTATGAGTGAGAAGATGCAGTGTTTAGTTTTCTGTTCTTGTGATAGTTTGCTGAGAAAGATGGTTTCCAGCTGCATCCATGTCCCTACAAAGGACATGAACTCATCCTTTTCAACAGTCTGCATAGTATTCTGTAGTGTATATGTGCCACATTTTCTTAACCCAGTCTATCATTGATGGACATTTGGGTTGGTTCCAAGTCTTTGCTATTGTGAATAGTGCCGCAATAAACATACATGTGCATGTGTCTTTATAGCAGCATGATTTATAATCCTTTGGGTATACACCCAGTAATGGGATGGCTGGGTCAAATGGTATTTCTAGTTCTAGATCCTTGAGGAATCACCACACTGTCTTCCACAGTGGTTGAACTAGTTTACAGTCCCACCAACAGTGTAAAAGTGTTCCTATTTCTCCACATCCTCTCCAGTACCGGTTGTTTCCTGACTTTTTAATGATTGCCATTCTAACTGGTGTGAGATGGTGTCTCATTGTGGTTTTGATTTGCACTTCTCTGATGGCCAGCGATGATGAGCATTTTTTCAAGTATCTGTTGGCTGCATAAATGTCTTCTTTTGGGAAGTGTCTGTTCATATCCTTTGCCCACTTTTTGATGGGGTTGTTTGTTTTTTTCTTGTAAATGTGTTTGAGTTATCTGTAGGTTCTGGATATTAGCCTTTTTCAGATGACTAGATTGCAAAAATTTTCTCCCATTCTGTGGGTTGCCTGTTCACTCTGATGGTAGTTTCTTTTGCTATGCAGAAGCTCTTTAGTTTAATTAGATCCCATTTGTCAATTTTGGCTTTTGTTGCCATTGCTTTTGTTGTTTTAGTCATGAAGTCTTTGCACATGTCTATGTCCTGAATGGTATTGCCTAGGTTTTCTTCTAGGGTTTTTATGGTTTTAGGTCTAACATTTAAGTCTTTAATCCATCTTGAATTAATTTTTATATAAGGTGTAAGGAAGGGACCCAGTTTCAGCTTTCTACATATGGCTAGCCTGTTTTCCCAGCACCATTTATTAAATAGGGAATCCTTTTCCCATTTCTTGTTTTTGACAAGTTTGTCAAAGATCAGATGGTTGTAGATGTGTGGTACTATTTCTGAGACCTCTGTTCTGTTCCATTTATCTATATGTCTGTTTTGGTACCAGTACTATGCTGCTTTGGTTACTGTAGCCTTGTAGCATAGTTTGAAGTCAGGTAGTGTGATGCCTCCAGCTTTGTACTTTTGGCTTAGAATTATCTTGGCTATCTGGGCTCTTTTTTGGTTCCACATGAACTTTAAAGTAGTTTTTTCCAATTCTGTGAAGAAAGTCATTGGTAGCTTTATGGAGATGGCATTGAATCTATAAATTACCTTGGGCAGTATAGCCATTTTCACGATATTGATTCTTCCTATCCATGAGTATGGAACGTTCTTCCATTTGTTTGTGTCCTCTTTTATTTCATTGAGCAGTGGTTCATAGTTCTCCTTGAAGAGGTCCTTCACATCCCTCATAAGTTGGATTCCTAAGTGTTTTATTCTATTTGAAGCAATTGCGAATGGGAGTTCACTCATGATTTGGCTCTCTGTCTGTTATTGGTGTACAAGAATGCTTGTAATTTTTGTACATTGATTTTGTATCCTGAGACTTTGCTGAAGTTGCTTATCAGCTTAAGGAGATTTTGGGCTGAGGTGATGGGGTTTTCGAAATATACAATCATGTCATCTGCAAACAGGGACAATTTGACTTCCTCTTTGCCTAATTGAATACCCTTTATTTCTTTCTCCTGCCTGATTGCCCTGGCCAGAACTTCCAACACTATGTTGAATAGGAGTGGTGAGAGAGGGCATCCCTGTGTTATGTCAGTTTTCAAAGGGAATGCTTCCAGTTTTTGCCCATTCAGTATGATATTGGCTGTGGGCCTGTCATAAATAGCTCTTATTATTTTGAGATACGTTCCATCAATATCGAATTTATTGAGTTTTTAGTATGAAGGGCTGTTGAATTTTGTCAAAGACCTTTTCTGCATCTATTGAGATAATCATGTGGTTTTTGTCTTTGGTTCTGTTTATATGCTGGATTATGTTTATTGATTTGCATATGTTGAACCAGCCTTGCATCCCAGGGATGAAGCCCACTTGATCATGGTGGATAAGCTTTTTGATGTGTTGCTGGATCTGGTTTGCCAGTATTTTAATGAGGATTTTTGCATCGATGTTCATCGGGGTATTGGTCTAAAATTCTCTTTTTTTGTTGTGTCTCTGCCAGGCTTTGGTATCAGGATGATGTTGGCCTCATAAAATGAGTTAGGGAGGATTCCCTCTTTTTCTATTGATTGGAATAGTTTCAGAAGGAATGGTACCAGCTCCTCCTTGTACCTCTGGTAGAATTCGGCTGTGAATCCGTCTGGTCCTGGATATTTTTTGGTAGGTAGACTATTAATTATTGCCTCAATTTCAGAGCCTGCTATTGGTCTATTGAGGGATTCAACTTCTTCCTGGTTTAGTCTTGGGAGAGTGTATGTGTCCAGGAATTTATCCATTTCTTCTAGGTTTTCTAGTTGATTTGCATAGAGGTGTTTATAGTATTCTCTGATGGTAGTTTGTATTTCTGTGGGGTCGGTGGTGATATCCCCTTTATTATTTTTTATTGTGTCTATTTGATTCTTCTCTTTCCTTCTTTATTAGTCTTGCTAATGGTCTGTCAATTTTGTTGATCTTTTCAAAAAACCAACTCCTGGATTCACTGATTTTTTAAGGGTTTTTTGTGTTTCTATCTCCTTCAGTTCTGCTCTGATCTTAGATATTTCTTGCCTTCTGCTAGCTTTTGAATGTGTTTGCTCTTGCTTCTCTAGTTCTTTTAATTGTGATGTCAGGGTGTCAATTTTAGATCTTTCCTGCTTTCTCTTGTGGGCATTTAGTGCTATAAATTTCCCTCTACACACTGCTTTAAATGTGTCCCAGAGATTCTGATATGTTGTATCTTTGTTCTCACTGGTTTCAAAGAACATCTTTATTTCTGCCTTCGTTTCGTTATGTACCCAGTAGTCATTCAGGAGTAGGTTGCTCAGTTTCCATGTAGTTGTGTGGTTTTGAGTGAGTTTCATAATCCTGAGTTCTAGTTTGATTGCACTGTGGTCTGAGAGATAGTTTGTTATAATTTCTGTTCTTTTACATTTGCTGAGGACTGCTTTACTTCCAACGAGGTGGTCAGTTTTGGAATTAGTGCAATGTGGTGCTGAGAAGAATGTATATTCTGTTGATTAGGGGTGGAGAGTTGTGTAGATGTCTATTAGTCTGCTTGGTGCAGAGTTGAGTTCAATTCCTGGATATTCTTGTCAACTTTCTGTCTCATTGATCTCTCTAATGTTGACAGTGGGGTGTTAAAGTCTCCCATTATTATTGTGTGGGAGTCTAAGTCTCTTTGTAAGTCTCTAAGGAATTGCTTTATGAATCTGGGTGCTCCTGAATTGGGTGTATATATATTTAGGATAGTTAGCTCTTCCTGTTGAATTGATCCCTTTACCATTATGTAATGGCCTTCTTTGTCTCTTTTGATCTTTGATGGTTTAAAGTCTGTTTTATCAGAGACTAGGATTGCAACCCCTGCTTTTTTTTGTTCTCCACTTGCTTGGTAGATCTTCCTCCATCCCTTTATTTTGATCCTATGTGTGTCTCTGCACATGAGATGGGTCTCTTGAATACAGCACACTGATGGGTCTGGGCTCTTTATCCAATTTGCCAGTCTTTGTCTTTTAATTGGAGCATTTAGCCCATTTACACTTAAGGTTAATATTGTTATTTGTGAATTTGATCCTGTCATTATGATGTTAGCTGGTTATTTTGCTCGTTAGTTGATGCAGTTTCCTCCTAGCATCGATTGTCTTTAGAATTTGGCATGTTTTTGCAGTGGCTAGTACCAGTTGTTCCCTTCCATGTTTAGTGCTTCCTTTAGGAGCTCTTGTAGGGCAGGCCTGGTGGTGACAAAATCTCTAAGCATTTGCTTGTCTGTAAAGGAGTTTATTTCTCCTTCACTGATGAAAGTTTGTTTGGCTGGATATGAAAACTGGGTTGGAAATTCTTTTCTTTAAGAATGTTGAATATTGGCCCCCACTCTCTTCTGGCTTGGAGAGTTTCTGCCAAGAGATCTGCTGTTAGTCTGATGGGCTTCCTTTTGTGGGTAATCCGACCTTTCTCTCTGGCTGCCCTTAACATTTTTTCCTTCATTTCAACTTTGGTGAATCTGACAATTATGTGTCTTGTGCTCTTCTTGAGGAGTATCTTTGTTGTATTCTCTGTATTTTCTGAATTTGAATGTTGGCCTGACTTGCTAGGTTGGGGAAGTTCTCCTGGATAGTATCCTGCAGAGTGTTTTCCAACTTGGTTGCATTCTCCTTGTCACTTTCAGGGACACCAATCAGACGTAGATTTGGTCTTTTCACATAGTCCCATATTTCTTGGTGGCTTTGTTCATTTCTTTTTACTCCTCTTTCTCTAAACTTCTCTTCTCACTTCCTTTCATTCATTTGATCTTCAATCACTGATACCCTTTCTTCCAGTTTATCGAATTGGTTACTGAAGACCCTTTCTTCCAGTTGATCGAATTGGTTACTGAAGCTTGTGAATTTGTCATATGGTTCTCATGCCATGGTTTTCAGCTCTATCAGGTCATTTAAGGACTTCTTTACATTGGTTATTCTAGTTAGCCATTCATCTAATCTTTTTTCAAGGTTTTTAGCTTCTTTGCAATGGGTTCAAACTTCCTCCTTTAGCTTAGAGAAGTTTGATCATCTGAAACCTTCTTCTCTCAACTTGTCAAAGTCATTCTCTGTCCAGCTTTTTTCTGTTGCTGGCAAGGAGCTGCATTCCTTTGGAGGGGGAGAGGCGCTCTGATTTTTTGAATTTTCAGTTCTTCTGCTCTGTTTTTCCCCCATCTGCGTGGTTTTATCTACTTTTGGTCTTTGATGATGGTGACGTACAGATGGGATTTTGGTGTGAATGTCCTTTCTGTTTGTTAGTTTTTCTTCTAACAGTCAGGACCCTCAGCTGCAGGTCTGTTGGAGTTTGCTGGAGGTCCACTCCAGGCCCTGTTTGCCTGGGTATCAGCAGCAGAAGCTGCAGAAGAGTGAATATTGCTGAACAGCAAATGTTGCTGCCTGATCGTTCCTCTGGAAGCTTCATCCCAGAGGGGTAACTGGCCGTGTGAGGTGTCAATCTGCCCCTACTGGGGGGTACCTCCGAGTTATGCTACTCGGGGGTCAGGGAGCCACTTGAGGAGGCAGTCTGTCTGTTCTCAGATCTCAAAGTCTGTGCTGGGAGAACCACTACTCTTTCCAAAGCTGTGAGACAGGGACATTTAAATCTGCAGAGGTTTCTATTGCCTTTTGTTTGGCTATGCCCTGACCCCAGAGGTGGAGTCTACAGAGGCAGGCAGGCCTCCTTGAGCTGCAGTGGGCTTCACCCAGTTCAAGCTTCCTGGCTGCTTTGTTTACCTACTCAAGCCTCAGCAATGGCAGGTGCCCCTCCCCCAGCCTCACTGCCACCTTGCCGTTAGATCTCAGACTGCTGTGCTAGCAATGAGAGAGACTCCAGTGTGTGACCCTCCAAGCCAGGCATAGGATATACTCTCCTGATGTGCCATTTGCTAAGACCCTTGGAAAAGTGCAGTATTAGGGTGGGAGTGACCCGATTTTCCAGGTGCTATGTGTCATGGTTTCCCTTGGCTAGGAAAGCCCTTATGCTTCCCCGGTGAGGCAATTCCTCGCCCTGCTTCAGCTCTCTCTCGGTGGGCTACATCCATTGTCCTGCACCCACTGTCCGACACGCCCCAGTGAGATGAACCCAGTACCTCAGTTGGAAATGCAGAAATCACCCGTCTTCTGTGTCATTGACGCTGGGAGCTGTAGCCTGGAGCTGTTCCTATTCGGCCATCTTGGAACCTGACCCAACAAAGTTTAAACAGCAGAATAAAATAATTTTCAAGTTATCTCTCTCCTAGTAAAGTTTTCCTTCTCTTCCGTTGTAATAGAGTTATTTAACCATTTATCAAATTTATTTTGGATTTTTTTTCAAGTAGCTTCTACCCATGTAAGGAAGTTATTAAACCAAACAGTAGGATATAAAGCAATAACAAGGAAGAGATGTATAACCTGCAAAGAGGAAGGAGAGTTTACATCTGTCTGGAGCAGCCAGAGAAAACTCTAAGGAGATGCATTTGAGCTGCCTTTTCAGGAGATGTGTTCGCCAAGGGAACAGACATTCCACGTAGAGGGAACAGCTTGTACAAGAAAATGGGGACGGGCACAACAGGTAACATGGAGAAGTACAGTTGTCCCTCAGTATCCGTGAGTGATTTGTTCCAGGACTCCCATGGATACCAAAACTAGAGGATGCTCAAGTCCCTGATATAAAATGGCTTGTATTTGCTCATACGCACATTCACCTGTATAGTTTGTCTCCAGATTATTTAACAATACCTAATACAATGTAAATGCTATGTAGTTAGTTGTTATACTGTATTGTTTAGGGAATAATAACCTTAAAAAGTCTACACTTCAGTACACATTGACTTTTTCCCCAAATATTTTCAATCGGGTAGGTTGAATCCACAAAACCCACTGAATGGAAGGGCCAAGTAGGCCTTGGAGGGAGGATATCAAAATAAGTGGCTAGAGAGGAAGGAGGAGCTTGAGATGGAAGCCCACATGTGTGGGAATTGGTGCTGTACTTGCTCACCAAGCACCCTGGTTAGAGCTGAAATAACTCTTTTATGCCACAGACTCCTAAGAGACATAGCTGGAACCAGAACTTGTGCCTGCTGACTTCTGGGTAACTCATCCCTGGTTGTGAAGGGATGGCTGTGCTGCCATGATAGCTCTGAAAAACACCAAGAGTTTATTTTCTGGGCTGCTTGTAGTCCAGTCCTACTTGGGTTTCCCATTTCCTATCAGCCCCAAGCCAGCCACGGATGCTCCCCACCTCCCAGACATCACCCTCCACTAGGTCCCCAGATTGCTTTTAAAATGCGACCAGGGGCCTGGTGCTGTGGCTCACGCCTGTAATCCCAGTATTTTGGAAGTCCGAGGAGGGAGGATCACGAGGTCAGGAGTTCGAGACCAGCCAGGCAAAGACAGTGAAACCCCGTCTCTACTAAAAATACAAAAAGAAAATTGGCCAGGCGTGGTGGTGTGCGCTTGTAATCCCAGCTACTGGAGAGGCTGAGGCAGGAGAACCGCGTGAACCCGGGAGGCATAAGCTGCAGTGAGTCGAGATCGCGCCATTGCACTGCAGCCCCGGCTACAGTGCGAGACTCCCTCTCAAACAACAAAACGAGACCAGGAGACCCAGAAGCCTACGAGCACGAACTCCCAAGACCACAAGTCCCAGCATGCAACGCTCCCTGTTGGAAAAGGGCTTCCCATAGCCACCAAGTGGACCATCATGCAACGCTCTCTGATGGGGCGGGGCTCTCTACAGGGGCGACACACTTGTGGCGTCGCCTCGCAACTCCAATTCCGTGACAGAATGTGCTTCCGCTTCCGCCTCTGAGCCCTATGAGCGAGACTTACGCTTAGTCGTCGTGACGCCATTCTTCTGCGACGGCGCGGCCTGGAGCTTCCGCACGGTGGCCTCACTCCCGCGTGAAACGCCAGAGCGGCGACTTGTCGTCTGCGTCCTCTGTCCTGGGAGCTAAGGGGAAAGCGGCGAGATGACGGACCGCTACACCATCCACAGCCAGCTGGAGCACCTGCAGTCCAAGTACATCGGCACAGGCCACGCCGACACCACCAAGTGGGAGTGGCTGGTGAACCAACACCGCGACTCGTACTGCTCCTACATGGGCCACTTCGACCTTCTCAACTACTTCGCCATTGCGGAGAATGAGAGCAAAGCGCGAGTCCGCTTCAACTTGATGGAGAAGATGCTTCAGCCTTGTGGACCGCCAGCCGACAAGCCCGAGGAGAACTGAGACTCTGCCTTACCACCACTGTGCGGGGCACCTCTCCCAGTGTTCCTCAGGTTTGCCAATCCCTTCGACTCTTTCTGCCTCCAAAGGACCGGCTCTCCATGGCTCCTGCGTCTGGTGCTTTCCGCGTACAGAAGTGCTTGCCCGGAGAGTCCCGCCTGACCTGCCTTCATGTGAACCCTTTGGAATAGCACTGGGAGACCAGCAGAACCCCTGAGAACTGTGCTGGTGAAGAGGGCCTAGAGCCGGCAAGCGTTTGAGAAGAGGGCTTGGCGCTGGAATGAGATGGGATTTGGCGTCTCATTTTTGGCTAATTGATTGTCATTGGCTTTTTCCATAAAGTTTAGAAATCGTTCAGTCTCTTGGTGTGAACTTCCTGTGTTAGGGTGGAGGGCTCCGGAAAGAGCCGAGTGGGAAATGGGTTTGGGGAGGGAGTGCATGCCAGTGTCCATGGTGAGGTACTTAAATCCGCCTGTCTACCTTTATAATTAATTCCCCGACTGCCACATCTCCCAAGAGCGTTATTTTCAGGCCCACGATGCCTTCAGTATTGAAGCTTGTGGTTATTGTATCCCATCTTCTTTTTCTCCCGTTTTAAAAGTCTTTGCAGTCTTTGCTGTCATTGTCCTTAGCCTCTTTAAAATGCATCCTTTCTTTTTCTTGGGAATTTGTGGCCATGTCTCCAGAAATGACAGGCTGGCAAGTGAGTTCATCCTTTCTATATTCAAAAAATATTTGTTGAGCTCTATGTGACAGGCATTTTCCCATGTTCTTGGGGCTTACATTATGCTGGTGGTGGAGAAAGGAGGTCAAACACTGTAGCGGTAATAAGCAAATGTTAGAAGATGCTGCGGGGAGGGGAGAACAGTGTACATGGTGTGGGTGGGAGTAGTTGGTAAGGCCGTAATCTTAAATATGATGCACAAGTTACTGAGATGGTGACATTTGAGCAAAGACTTTAGGAAAATGAGGGAAATAGCCATGCGGAAAACTGGAGAAATTGCTTTCCATGAAGAGGGAACTGCCAGTGCAATGGTACTAACACTGGGAGTATGTATGGTTTATTGGAGGAACTGCAAAGAGGCAAGCATGGCTGGAAGGGGTGAGCCAGGGGAAAAGTAGAGGGACAGGTAATGGAGGGGGAAACGAGTAGAGCCTTATAGGACAATATATGAACCTCTGAGGAGCCATTGGAAGGTTGTAGTTTTTTTAATTTTAGTTTTTAAAAATAAGAGATGAGTCTTGCTATGTTGGCCAGGTTGGTCTTGCCTCAAGCAGTCTTCCCACCTCAGCTTCCCAAAGTGCTAGAATTACAGGTGTGAGCCACCACTCCAGACCATTGGAAGGTTTTTACCCAGAGAAGACACATGACCTGGCATAGCTTAGATCAGTGGTGGCTTTGGAACTCCAGGCTGAAGTGTGGTGACACAATCATGGCTCACTGCAGCCTCAACTTCCAGGACTCAAGCAGTCCTCCCACCTCAGCCTCCCAAGTAGTTGGGACTACAGGCACATGCCACCATGCCCGGCTAATTTTTGCATGTGTTTTTTTTGTAGAGATGGAGGTCTCATGCTTCCCGGGCTGGTCTTGAACTCCTGGCTCAAGCAATCCACCCACCTCAGCCTCCCAAAGTGCTGGGATTACAGGTGTGAGTCACTATTCCTACCTTCCATTATACTAGAAAATTGTTGAAGACACCAAAGAGCCTCCATTTGCGTGGATTATGGCTGTTGATATTCACCATAGAAATGAAAACAAAAGTTTTAATTCATTGAAAAATAAGGACAATTCTCAGATCAATGGTAAAAATAATGACAAAACCATTTCATGTTAACAAAAAAGTTCTTGTTTTATGTAAAATGGCAATTTACCAAGACATAATTTAGTGAGAAGAATGGCTTTTAAGAAAAACTGGTTTTTCAGAGGTCTTCTGTGCTTGGCTTAATAGAAGACAGCTTGACTCTCATATCTGCTTTTGTGTTCAAACTGTTGGGATATGAAATTTTTGTTGAAGTATGAAAAAATCCACTTCTTATAAATACTTAGTATGGGAGGAATATTTAACTTTTTCAAATACTTCTTTGTATTTGAAATAGTTATGAAATACTTTCGTATACTTTTTTGATATTCTACTAAAACCCAACAAGTGGTAGTTTCTTAAAGGTTAGTTACAACATGGAATCTGAAACTGGTTTAATGAACTTTTTATTCTGTTCCATTAAAATTCATTCATCTGTCTTGAGCTTTGAATGGATCTTTTACCCATACGTGATTTGGAACATCATGCATCAGTCATCTGAAAAGTAATGGGTCACTGAGTTACACAGGACTTCCAAATGTTGATACATTCATTATATATATCAAAAATCACATTGATTAATATGTCTAAGGAAGGTCTTATAGTATTGGGAAACTGAAAAACCTACTGTGAAGGTATAAGTTTTCCACAAGTTTAAGTTTTTACCTGATAGCTTGAACTTGACCAAGCTATCAAGCATGAAATTGATAGCAAATATTATTGTTTTCCTTTAAGAGAAAGGCGCACTTGGTTCGTTTTCAAGAAAATGTCTGCCAAATACATACCCAAGTCTGAGTAACAAGATACAGTTTGTCATTTTTTCATTTAAAAATGTGCCTTGAAAAAAAAAAAAAAAAGCCAATTTAGTTTGCAACTCAAATAATAGAAAGTGTTTTTCCTTGAGAAAACCATTGTCCTTTGGCAGGCAGCAGAAATGCATTATGCATAGTACCAGTTTCATCACACAGAATGTTAAAAGACATCTTAAGGGTTAAGATTTCATAAAGTTAGTAATTTTTACTGCTTCATCAAGCACATTGTTAAGTGAAACTGAATTGGTTTTTGTTTTTGTTTGTTTTTACTGAGGGTGCATGGCAATGAAGTATACAATGACTAGGAATACATTTTTGTGCCACTCCATTGATTTATGCTAAGTGCTAATAGTTTTATCACTATTGCTTTTGCACCATCTGTGCAAATGCTAACGGTAAGAAAGCCAAGTAAAATCTTACTTTTATGAAAATAGTTTTGGCTTCACAGTTTCCCTGAGATTTCTTTCTTGCCATTTTTACTGGAAATAATGACCAATAGGAGATTAAACTATGGTTGTTTATACTTGGGTATTTGGCAGATATTTTATCAAAAATGGATGAAACGGGCTATCACTTCAAGAAAAACAGTTGAACTGTGGTTTCAGATGATACCTCTGGCTGCTGTGTTGAGAGTAGACTGGGGTAATGTAAAAGAGGATAGATTGTAATGATTGGCAATTAAATAAAAATGTCAACACTAATTTTTTTTTCCTCTTTAAAGAATAGCAGAGTCAAACTAAGTCACCATCCTTATAAAACTTGATAAAGGTATAAAAAGTGTCATTAGTGTGAGCTCCTGTCCCCAGTTCAAGGCTGTAGCAGTAGACCAAGAGAGATGACAGCCTGCATTGGAGATAGAGAGGAAAGGACTGGATATATGGTATGGGATAGCATATGTAAAGAAATGAGTAATGTGTACAGTAAGAATTTGGAAGGAAGTCAGTAACTTAAAGACCTCCATGAAGAGTGAGGTTTCACAAAGGCAAGAATTTTGGTCTTTTTTACAAACTAATATATCCTAAGTATCTAGAATGATGTCTAACACATCCCAGGTGTCCAATAAATCTTAAGTGTTGACTATCAAAGGATAGGGCTTAATCCAGGTGATATATTGGGCCCATGCTAATTCATGTTCTTAGGCAGTCTTTAACTTTACCATAATAGGTAATACCAAAGAAGAGCTATCTGAAAACATGCTTCCTATAATATTAATAACGGCTAACATATTGGGCATTTTATGGTGTGCTAAGTGTTTTGTGTGATCTTTGGGAGGTACTGTCTTCATTTTACAGATGAAACAGGTTCAGAAAAGTAGTTTGCACATGATCACACAACTAGTAACCAGGTTTTTCTAGTTTCGAAGTACAAAGTCTTGTACTGTTACCCAAGTAGGTCTAGCATACAAAAATAATATTAGAATAATTTGAAGTAAGTTGTCTCAGATTTTTAAAATCGAAATACTAAAAGTTTAGTAGATTATATTGAAAGAATATCAGACCAATATGAAAGATCTCATATAACCCTAGGTAAAAAATGTAATTTGAAATATATTGAATAAAGATTGACTAAAAATAATCTTAGTAGGAAGCATAATTGTTTTGTGTGGAAAAACATTTCAAGTATCTGAAAGTAAAAGTGCATTCAAAATAAATTTAATTGAGCCATTCTGTTTTTGTTGTTCTCATATAAAATAATATTTGTGTCAAACACAGGAGGGCAGCAGATGATACTCAGATGGAAGTTACTTTCAGAAAAAGATCTAAACTTGCAAATTCCTGATAACTCTGGAGAAAAATCAGCAGTTTCTATGTTTATTTAGAGTGATGTAATTAGAAAGTCACTTTGTAAACTATAAAGAATTGGGCACGTTTTTCGTTTGACAAATTTTAGTGATCATTTTACAGATGACTGTACTATGCTTAAAAGTATGGGACAAGATGTGGGCCCTTTGAAAGCACGCTAGTTGGAGAAATAAATATAACAGCACATAAATAATTTTAATATGTAGTAGCAAGTGATAAATGCTAAAAAGAAATTTAGAAAAAAAGGCTATAGGAATGTACAGGAAGAGATTATTGCAAACCACCAGTGAGGTACTGGGTAAGGGCATTGAGAAAAGCATTTGGGCAGGGCCTTGACTAATGAAATAAAACACACTTTTTTTTTTTTTTTTTTTTTTTTTTTGAGACTGAGTCTTGCACTGTCACCCAGCCTGGAGTGCAGTGGCATGATCTCGGCTCACTGCAATCTCCACCTTCCAGGTTCAAGCGATTCTCCTTGCCTCAACCTCCCAAGTAGCTGGGATTACAGGCACCCGCCACCCGACCCGGCTAACTTTTTTGTGTTTTTAGTAGAGACAGGGTTTCACTATATTGACCAAGCTGGTCTTGAACCCCTGACCTCATGATCCACCCACCTCAGCCTCCCCAAGAGCTGGGATTACAGGTGTGAGCCACCATGCCCGGCCCTTACACATTTAAGACTAGGGCAAGGTTTCTTAGCTGCCCTCATAAGGGCAGAATTCAAATCCCTTTTCTCTATTAAAACCTTTTCCAGGCCAGGCACAGTGGCTCATGCCTGTAATCCCAGCACTTTGGGAGGCGGAGGCAGGTGGATCACGAGGTCAGGAGTTCGAGACCAGCCTAACCAACATGGTGAAACCCTGTCTCTACTAAAAATACAAAAGTTAGCTGGGCGTCTTGGTGCATGCCTGTAATCCCAGCTTCTCAGGAGGCTGAGGCGGGAGAATTGCTTGAACCAGGGAGGTGGAGGTTGCAGTGAGCCAAGATATATGTGCATATATATACATATGTATAGATACATATATGTGCATATGTATGCATATATGTATATACACACAAATGTATATATACATCTATATACACACAAATGTATATATACATCTATATACACACACAAATGAAAGTATCTGGCAGTTTCTCAAAAAGCTAGACAAAGAATTATCATGTGATTCAACAATTCCATTTCTAGGTATATAACCAAAGGGATTGAAAGCAAGGACTGGAACATATAATTGTATGCCAGTGTTCAATGCAGCATTATCTACAATAGTCAAAAGGTGGAAGAAATTCACAGGTCCACTAACAGAAGAATGGATGAGCAAAATGTGGCATATACCCACAATGCAATATTCTGCCATAAAAAAGAATGAAGTTCTGGGCCGGGCGCGGTGGCTCAAGCCTGTAATCCCAGCACTTTGGGAGGCCGAGACGGGCGGATCACAAGGTCAGGAGATCGAGACCATCCTGGCTAACACTGTGAAACCCCGTCTCTACTAAAAAAAAAAAAAAAAAATACAAAAAACTAGCCGGGCGACGTGGCGGGCGCCTGTAGTCCCAGCTACTCGGGAGGCTGAGGCAGGAGAATGGCGTAAACCCGGGAGGCGGAGCTTGCAGTGAGCTGAGATCCGGCCACTGCACTCCAGCCCGGGCGACAGAGCGAGACTCCGTCTCAAAAAAAAAAAAAAAAAAAAAAAAAAAAAAAAAAAAAAAAAAAAAAAAAAAAAAAAGAATGAAGTTCTGATACAAGCTACATAGATGATCTTAAGACATTATGCTAAATGAAATAAGCAAAGCACAAAAAGACAAATGTGGTATAATTTCATTTATATGATGCACTTAGAATAGCCAAATTCATCAGAACTGAAAGTAACAGAGGTTGTGAGAAGTTTGGTGTAGAAGCAATAAGATGTTATTGCTTAATGGTTACAGAATTTTTGTTTAGGGGTAATGGAAAACTACTTCCAAAATAATCATGACATAGTAGTGATGGTTGTACAATATTGTGAATGTAATTAATTGTAGACTTAATTGTAACAGAATTAATTGTAGACTTAATTAAAATGGCAAATTATATGTTATATATTTGTACTGCAATTTTAAAAATTAGTAATACATTTACCAAAACCTATTGAATTGTTCATTTTGTTTTCAAATTTATTTCATTTTATTTTCCTAGAGACAGAGTTTTGCTATGTTGCCTAGGCCAGAGTGCAGTGGCTATTCATGGGCACAGTCATGGCGCACTGCAGCCTTGAACTTCTGGGCTCAAGCAATCCTCCTGCCTCAGCCTCCGGAGTAGCTGGGACTACAGGTGTGTGCCACTGTGCCCAGCTGAACTGTTCACGTCAAATGGGCAAATTGTGTGGTATGTAAATTATATCTCAATAAAGCTGTTTAAAGTAGATATATATGGTATTATATACGTATGGGTTGTATACATATTATACATATACATATATGGTATTATACATATAATTGGTATTATACATATACCAACATATTAATACATATAATTGCATTATGGTATATACAGATATGGTATTATACATATAATTGAATTATATATGGTATTATAAGGTATGGTATTATACAGTATGGTATTGCACACATAATTTAATTTAATATATATAGTTTTTTGGGTTTTATTTTGAGACAGCGTCTCACTCTGTCATCCAGGCTGGAGTGCAGTGGTGCGACCACAGCTCACTGCAGCGTCAGCCTCCTGGGTTCAAGCGATCCTCCTGACCCAGCCTTTCACTTAGCTGGGACCACAGATGCATGCCACCACACCTGGCTAATTCTTTTTATTACTGGTAGAGCCAGGATCTCCGTATGTCGCGCAGGCTGTTTCCAAACTCCTGGGCTCAGGAGATTCTCCCACCTCAGCCTCCCAAAGTGCTGGGATTACAGGCGTGAGCCACTGTGCCTGGCCCACACATTATATTTTTGAGATCTATCCAAGTTGAGAGCTATAGTTGTGTAGTTCATTCCTTTTTAATGCTATGTCATAGGAATATGCTACACAATTTATACATGCATTCTCTAATTAAGGGCATTTAGAATGTTTCCACCATTTTATTATTTCAGACAGTGCTGCAAGGAACATTCTCATATATGTCTCCTCAGATGCAGGCAAAATGTCCTCAGTATATAGGTGTGTGTCATGTGTTTTCAAAGCTTTAATGTATTATATAAATGTAGGCTTCTTATGTTTAGAATCTTAACTCTTAGCCATTTATTTAACGCACATTTATTGAACCTGCAATGGGGCAAACGGGGTCATGGCCTCTGTGGATCTCACAGTCTGCAGCAAAGGAGGCACGTAATCAATTGGTTAGAATAAGAGGTGGGACTCTTGAACACTTCAGTCTCTACAAAGCAGCTCCTTCCAGTCTGTTTTTCATCTAGACCCACCTCAGCTTCTTCCGTTTCCTTTCCTCTGCTTGACCCCTTTTCCTCCCATAATTTCCAGTTGTTATCTAAATTCCTCAACCAGTCTTCTAATTTTCTCAGCCTGTCTTTCAAGAGAGGTTCTTTAATCTTACTGCGTCCATCTCACCTTGCAAAAAAAGTGTATCAGCCTTAGAATAAATTTTTCTAAAAATCAATTTAAAAGAAAGAGCAAAATGTGTATTTTCCTGTGAAATTTAGGAGCTGGACATCTCTTATTTCTTGTGTTTTTCTGCTAGGTTAACTTGGACTTTGTATCAGCAGTCCCCAGCCTTTTTGGCCCCAGGAACCAGTTTCGTGGAAGACAATTTTTCCACGAACCAGGATTGAGGAATTGGGAGATTGGAGGGTTGAGAGGGTGAGTGTGGGAGGTTTGGGATGAAACAGTTCCACATGAGTCTCATCAGGAGTGTGCAACCTAGATCCCTCACATGCACAGTTCACAATAGGATTCAAGCTCCTATGAAAATCTAATGCTGTCACTGACCTGACAGGAGGTGGAGCTGAGACAGTAATGTTCACTCACCCACCGCTCACCTCCTGCTGTTCTGCCCAGTTCCTAACAGGCCACAGACCAGTACCGGTCTGCAGCAGGGGTTTGGGACCCCTCTTTAAATGATAAAATCTCATGAAGCAAGAACAACAATTTTAGTTGATGCTATTCATTGTGTAGCTTAGCATTTAATGCACTACAGACACTATAAAAATATTTGAAAATATTTGTTGACTGACAATACTAGTCAGACCATGTAATGCACAGTCCTAAGCACTAAAGAGTGATACAAAGATTATGAAAACAAGGTCCTGCACTCACAATTAATAAAGAAAATGAGGCTGGGCATAGTGGCTCACGCCTGTAATGCCAGCACTATTGGAGGCCGAGGCAGGCAAATCACTTCAGCTCTGGAGCTTAAGTCCAGCCCGGTCAACATGTCAAAATTCCGTCTCTACCAAAAAAAAAAAAAAAAAATACAAAAATTAGCTGGGTGTGGGGGTGTGCACCTATGGTACCAGCTACTGAGGAGGTTGAGGTGGGAGGATCAGTTGAGTTCAGAAAGTCAAGGCTGCAGTGAGCCATGATTGTGCCACCACTGCACTTTAGCCTGGGCGACAGAATGAGACTCTTCCTCAAAAAAAAAAAAAAGAAAAGAAAAAAGTAGTAGGCCAGGCAGGGTGGCTTATGCCTGTAATCCCAGCCCTTTGGGAGGCCAAGGCAGGCAGATCACTTCAGGTCAGGAGTTTGAGACCAGCCTGGTCAACATGGTGAAACCCCGTCTCTACTAAAAATAAAAAATTAGCCAGGCACGGTGGTGTGCGCCTATATTCCCAGCTACTTGGGAGGCTGAGGTAGGAGGACCAGTTGAACTTGGGAGGTGGAGGTTGCAGTGAGCTAAGATCATGCCACTGCACTCCAGCCCGGGCAACACAGCGAGACTCTGTCTCAAAAAAAAAAAAATGTAGTGCACCAATGCATCTCCAGATTCTAGAGTAGTGCACGACACAGAGCGGACACAATAACTAGTTGTTGAATGATGAATAAGTGAATAAATAAACAAATGAACAAACAAATTTATGAGGAAGCATGAGGATGGGGTAAAGTTGAGATGGGACACAGAAAAATGCTAAACATGGATTGATTATGAATCTTTCTACCTTTTACGTTCAACGTGGAACTCTGATGTTTTCTGATGTGTTAACAACCTCACCTCAGTGATTTTAGTTTTATCAAGTCTGACAAGCACCATAGGTTTTGGGTTTTTTTTTCTAACTTCAACATCTTTCAAAGAAATACACAACTTGTTTCTATTGTCGGCATATAAATAAGCATGTGTGAAAAATACCAAATGTTCAAATAACTTGATAGTTCCACATAAAATGAAAGTCTCAAGCCAAGTAAATCTCAAAATGCATATTTGATTGAATAAGAAGTGACACAATACCCATTTTTATAGGATCACATGAAAATTCTTTTAGTTTCTTGAAGAAAAAATATATTGCTAAAACCAAAATGTTTCCCATATGCATAAGAAAACAATTACTGATTTATGGAAGGTGAAATCTGAAGTAAATACATGTCAGTAAGGACTTTGGAGGTGATGACTATAACATGGGAGCACAGGACTAAATATGCACCTTGTCTTTCAGTTAATTTAAATAGACTTAAAATTCGTGGAAGGCAAATTATGGAAAGCCAACATATTCACACTCATGAGGATGAAAACTGATTAGACATTCATTTTTTTTCCTCTAGCCCTTCAGCATGTTCTCTGGCTTTTGTTCTCTCTCTCTTCCCATTTATCTCTTTCTTGCTGTTCTGTGATAAGAAACAACAGATTATTAGTGTAGTGAAGCCAATACATCTTTAACCCTTTTCTCTCAGCCCTAGAACTTCTTTAAAATTCATATACTAAGACATGCAGTGCTAATTACATTTCACACACCTCAAAGATTGTGTCATACAGACAGAAATTTTCAAGATGGTAAATAAGGCATATGTGCATGAAGGAGTTCTTTGTTTGATAACACAAGTTTATTTTGATAAAACACACATTACTAATGGGAAACTAAATGCTAAATAATATGTATATACTGTTACGGTACAGTAGAAAAAGATTGTAGACGTTATTCATTTGTCATAGGAGCACCTGAGAATGCCTAGTGTATGAACTGCATTTGAGCTGGTTGGTTATTCAGGCTTCTGTATCAAAAATCTGGAAAAAAAAGTTTAAAGGTGGTGAATTTATTTAATGAAAAGTATTTTTAAGGCCAGAAGTGGTGGCTCATGCCTATAATCCCAGCACTTTGGGAGGCTGAGGTGGGCAGATCACCTGAGGTCAGGAATTCGAGAGCAGCCTAACATGGTGAAACCCTGTCGCTACTAAAAACACGAAAATTAGCCAGGCGTGGTGGCGCATGCCTGTAATCCCAGCTACTCGGAAGGCTGAAGCAGGAGAATCGCTTGAATCTGGGAAGGGACCTTGTGGTGAGCCGAGGTTGCACCACTGCATTCCGGCATGGGGAACAAGAGCAGAAACTCTGTCAAAAAAAAAAAAAAGAAAGAAAGAACGAAAGAAAGAAAAGAAAAGTGTTTTTTTGTTGTTGTTGTTTTTGTTTTGTTTTGTTTTTTGGTTTTTTTTTTGTTTGTTTGTTTGTTTATTTTTGAGACAGAGCCTCTTTCTGTCGCCTGGGCTGCAGTGCAGTGACAGGATCTCAGCTCACTGCAAGCTCCGCCTCCCGGGTTCATGCTGTTCTCCTACCTCAGCCTCCCAAGTAGCTGGGACTACAGGCGTCCGCTGCCACGCCCGGCTAATTTTTGTATTTTTGGTAGAGACAGGGTTTCACCGTGTCAGCCAGGATGGTTTCGATCTCCTGACCTCCTGATGCACCCGCCTGGGCCTCCCAAAGTGCTGGGATTACAGGCGTGAGCCACCACACCCAGCCAAGAAAAGTATTTTTCAAATGAGAAAAAAAAGAGAGAGAGAGACCATATTTGTGGGTTTATTCACTCTTTAAGTTAGCAACTTTGATCACTCCAAATTCTTTTTTTTTTTTTTTTTTTTTAGACAGAGTGTTAGAGTGTTGCTCTGTTGACCAGGCCAGAGTACAGTGGCTTGATCTTGGCTCACTGCAACTCCACCTTCTGGGTTCAAGTGATTCTCCTGTCTCAGCCTCCTGAGTAGCTGGGATTACAGGCATATGCCACAACGCCTGGCTAATTGTTTTGTATTTTTGGTAGAAATGGGGTTTCGCCCTGTTGGCTGCGTGGTCCTTGAGCTACTGACCTCAAGTGATCTGCCCACCTCAGCCTCCCAAAGTGCTGGGATTACATATGTGAGCCACTGTGCCCAGCCTGCTCACTACAAATTCCATAGGATTCAAAGAACATCCCTATCCAGGCCAGGACTCTTGGAATGTTTCTAGTGGGAAGGCAGATGGAGCTCTCAGGATGCTATTCACAGAGAGCCAGTCAAAGGTTGTGTTTTTTGGAGATGGAGTCTTGCTCTGGCTCCAAAAGAGTATAATGGCACAACCTCTACTCACTGCAACCTCCACTCCAGGGTTCAAGCGATTCTCTTGCTTCAGCTTCCCGAGTAGCTGATTACAGGCACGCGCCACCACACCTGACTAGTTTTTGTATTTCTAGTAGAGACGGGGTTTCATCATGTTGGCCAGGCTGGTCTTGAACTCCTGGCCTCAAGTGATCTGCCTGCCTCGGCCTTCCAAAGTGCTGGGATTACAGGCGTGAGCCACCTCACCCAGTCGGGCACAGCTTTCTGATAGCATCACGGGCACTGTAAGGCCAAAGTGACCTCCTAACACTCATTCTGTAAATAGATAAAATTTGGGGGGTGGTGCATGTCACTGTTGTATTTCTGGGAAAGCTCTTTCCGTTTTTCAAAAAAGAGCCAATAATATATGCATAGTTATCACTATACAGAAAGTTTCTTTGATAGTCGAACCTGTAAAATTGCCTCACATTTTTTCTTTGTGAGATAAAGGCTACCTCCCGCCTTCATGAAAGTTATATTCGGATCTATTCAATTTAGCCCTCCTCTACAAATGAAGAGATTTCCCTGCACCCACATGGTCTTTAAGTCTCCCTCAATTCTAATATATCATTTCTAATTTGTATAAGTGCCTGTTTTTTGCCTCAGACACAAGGTCCTAGACAATTCGCATAATATAAATTGGCTTTCATATGCGCATATTTATTAGGTTTCAAATATTCAGATATATTACACATATATAAGACTCTTACTAAAATCCTGTGTTCCCACTTAGCATTTGATTTTTTAAATTCCCATTAGTATTAATATTAACTAACTCATTTTTTCAAATATACACTTGAGGATACTAATTTTTGTGGGTTTTAAGTAGTGTAATTTCTTCCAACCAGTTCTAAATTACTGAACTCTTTCAATGGCAGGCTGTTATATGAATGCTAAGATGCAATTTCAAATACCCAGTACGTTAATAAGCAGCATCAGTTGGCTTATCTCTGCCATGTTAAGCAATGCAAGGAATATGGCATTTATTTGTACAGCAGGCGTTATTTCTCAAGTGACACATCGTTTCTTATTCTTCAGCCTAAACTGCAGAATATTTCCTATTTTACCAAGTAACTGAAACTTGAACATCGGTAGTGCATGGTACATAGACCTAAAAAAGATTTAATTCAAACTACCCTCTACTGTCTCTGTGGATATCTTCAGTAACAACTGTCTTGGAACAGTGGTGCTTATTTTAAAAGATAATGTTAGGCTGGGTGAGGTGGCTCATGCTTGTAATCCCAGCACTTTGGGAGTCTCTGTGCATACCTTCAGTAACAGTTTCCTTGAAACAGCACTGCTTATTTTAAAAGACAGTATTAGGCCGGGTGAGCTGGCTCACACCTGTAATCCCAGCACTTTGGGAGGCTGAGGGGGGCAGATTGCTTGAGTCCAGAAGTTCAAAACCAGCCTGGGCAACATGGCAAAACCTTCATCTTTACAAAAAATACAAAAATCAGGCCAGGCGCAGTGGCTCACGCCTGTAATCCCAGCACTTTGGGAGGCCAAGGCGGGCAGATCACAAGGTCAGGAGATTGAGACCATCCTGGCAAACACGGTGAAACCCCGTCTTTACTAAAAATACAAAAAATTAGCCAGGCATGGTGGCGGGCGCCTGTAGTCCCAGCTACTCAGGAGGCTGAGGCAGGAGAATGGCGTGAACCAGGGAGGTGGAGCTTGCAGTGAGCCGAGATCACGCCACTGCACTCCAGCCTGGGTGACAGAGTGAGACTCTGTCTAAAAAAAAACAAAAAACAAACAAACAAAAAATTAGCTGGATGTGGTGATGTATGCCTATATTGCCAACTACTTTAGAGGTTGAGGTGGGAGAATCACTTGAGCCCAGGAGGTTGAGGCTGCAGTGAGCCATGATCACACTGCTGCACATGATAAATTGGTATAATGTCTTAATTTTGTTGTTAAAAAAAAAAGATTATGGCTATGGAAAACATGGAGTTTCTCACAAATATGTGGTTAAGGAAAGTCCAAATTTATCTGTTACATTGCAGACTTGTGGAAATTCCTCCTAATGAGGCCACTAATACAAAATATAATATTTATCATTTTCAGGGTGTGCAAAAGAGTTCAAGGAAAATGCCAAACTAACCTGGTCAAGGCTGGTGGAAAGATTTTTATCTTCCAACCTAGGAAGCACCTCAATGGAGAAACTATTTTATTCATTTTTATAGCCCAGGATATAACACAGTGCCAATATGCAGTAGACAGGCAATAAATATTTCTTGAATGTGTTTGTCTGCCTAGCGATTCATCTTCCCTCTTCTGATTCAAGATAATTTCAGTTGCAAAAGAAGGGCATTGAGATCCACAGGCTGAGGCAAAAAGAGCTTAGGGCTCATGTCACCAATGAGTCCAGGTGCTTCAGTCTTGGTGTTTTAAGATCCACGGTTCGAATATGTGACTGGAACTTTGTTGTTCTCTGCTAATTTCTCATTTATGATTCCTCTGTATTGTTTCCATTTCCTGAAGCTGACAGTAGCTCCAAGAGCTATATACTTCAGGTTCAAATCCCAGATGATCCCTGGACCAATCATTGTGGCCAGGGACATCAACACGTTGATTAATTTAGCCATGGGCATATGTTCCACCCCTGGATCACAGGCAAACTCAATGCCTTCAGAGGTACCCAAGCCCACAGTAGACAAGAAGTTGAACCCATTCATAGAAAGAGGGGGACAGTTATCAGGAGAAAACTGAATGGATGCTGGACAAAACTAAGCCAGAGTTGTCCCCTAAAGATACTTACAGTATTTGTTAAGCATTCAGTCAGTCAACTACATGCTACATACTGCATTTCCTGTATTTTAAGATGTACATATTTTTTCTTCACATCTTTATATCTCCGAAATCAGGCAGCGTCATATAATCACTGTTGGCCCAATGGCAGTCATAACATGGCTTGACTGTGCTTACCCAAATGTCAAAAACTCCAAAATCAAGACCTGTCCAAAGGGGTGTCAGCAGCTTGAGAAAAAATCCAGAGACAAATATGGGATCACTTTCTTAGCTCTCAGAACTCAAATTGTAATGGGAAGAGGGGTAGGGACAAGTAGTGAATCTGGTATGTTTAGCAACATTTCTGAAGCAAGGGTCAAAAAGCTCTCGCTTTATACTTGCACAGTCAGCTGAACAGCTCAGCACCAATGGCTTTTAGTTCTTTTATGAAGTCTTTTAAGAAATGCTGGCCGGGCACGGTGGCTCAAGCCTGTAATCCCAGCACTTTGGCAGGCCGAGACGGGTGGATCACGAGGTCAGGAGATGGAGACCATCCTGGCTAACCCGGTGAAACCCCGTCTCTACTTGAAAAAATACAAAAAACTAGCCGGGCGAGATGGCGGGCGCCTGTAGTCCCAGCTACTGGGGAGGCTGAGGCAGGAGAATGGCCTAAACCCGGGAGGTGGAGCTTGCAGTGAGCTGAGATCCTGTCACCGCACTGCAGCCCGGGCGACACAGGGAGACTCCGTCTCAAAAAAAAAAAAAAAGAAAGAAATGCTGTGTCATCAACACTCTTGACACCTCAAAGAACGTAAGAAAGCATTGTGCCCTCAGTTAAGCAGTCACATTTTTTCCTCCTACAGATAAATAAAATAATGGTACATCCTGCATCTGATAGCATTTTAGACTCGATGAAATAAAGTGCCAGTTTTTGTCAGGATGGTAAGGATACAGAAATACCAAATAACATAAAAGTAAATGACATAAACGTTGCCTTTAAGGAATTTATACTCTAATTGAAAAGTGAAGGCATCTGTATTAGTCTGTTTTCACACTGATGATAAAGACATACCTGAGACTGGGTAATTTATAAAGAAAAAGAGGTTTAATGAACTCACAGTTCCAAGTGACTGGGGAGGCCTCACAGTCATGGTGGAAGGTGGAAGGTGAAAGGCACATCTTACATGGCAGCAAGCAAGAGAGAAAGAGAGCCAAGCAAAAGGGGAAACCCCTTATAAAATCAACAGATCTCATGAGACTTATTTCCTACCATTAAAACAGTATCAGGGAAACTGCCCCCATGACTAGATTATCTCCCACTGGATTCCTTCCACAACATGTGGGAATTATGGGAGCTACCATTTAGGATGAGCTTTGGGGTGGGAGACACAACCAAACCATATCAGCATCTATTTGCTATGTCTTATATACAGCATTTACTACAAGAGAGTAGGTAAAAGAAGACAAGTGAGTGATTCAAGGTTTCTGAAGAGGTAGTGTTAACTGGCAGAGAGCAGACCCCTAGAAATGAATAGGGACTCTCTCCTGAAAGAAGTAGGTCTTGAACTTGGCATTTAAGTAAGGATATGGCTCAGGTCAACAAAGATAAATGAGAGAGGGTATTCTAGAAAAAAGAGAATAGAAGGTAAGAAAAAGTGGAAGTATAAATATGTATCTTAGAATAAAGCCAGTCAAGAGCAGAGCATTCTTAAGGGAAGCTCTGTCGGAGGCCAGATTGTAAAAGAGCCCAAAATGCCAAACCGAGAAGCCGAAACTCAATTCTGGGGGCAATGGGAATTTTTGAACAGAGATTTGCTTGCTCTAAGTTGTGCCACTACAAGTTTAACCCAGAATCAATGTGCAGAAAGAATTGGACAGAGAGGAAAGGGCAAGGGTGGTGGAGGGGACAGGGGACAGAATGAAGGAGAAAATTCTGTCATTGAAAAATAAAAACACAGCCAATAATCTGAGAAATAAACGGAAATAAAAATAATAGAAGGAATAGCAAAGACTTGGAATCAACCCAAATGTCCATCAGTGACAGACTGGATTAAGAAAATGTGGCACATATACACCATGGAATACTATGCAGCCATAAAAAATGATGAGTTTGTGTCCTTTGTAGGGACATGGATGCAGCTGGAAACCATCATTCTCAGCAAACTATCGCAAGAACAGAAAATCAAACACCGCATGTTCTCACTCATAGGTGGGAATTGAACAATGAGATCACTTGGACATGGGAAGGGGAACATCACACACCGGGGCCTATTATGGGGAGGAGGAAGTGGGGAGGGATGGCATTGGGAGTTATACCTGATGTAAATGATGAGTTGATGGGTGCTGACGAGTTGATGGGTGCAGCACACCAACATGGCACATGTATACATATGTAACAATCCTGCACGTTGTGCACATGTACCCTAGAACTTAAAGTATAATTAAAAAAAAAAAAAAAAAAAGAAGGACTCAATTCCACCATGGTAATGGAAACAAAAACTGCGCAGGAGTTTGGAGACAGTCCCAATACTTACCCACCATGGTCACGTTGCAATTTAGTGTGATGATGAGAAACCCTAGCAAGTCCACGCCTTCCATGCTTCCAGAATGTTACAGGCTCCAGGCTGCAGGAGACACTGGAGGGCTGTGTTCTCCAAGGAGGTGGAAAAATCCTTGCCTGGATAAATGTCCTTTAACTACAAAAGACTTAAAGGTGTGAGCTGGAGATAAGAAAGCAAAGGTTTAAGCCAGGAGTAGGAAATGGGTTTTTCTGTCTCCAAGTTGAGACAGCCCTAAGCCTCTGAGGCAAAACATTCCTGACAACCGCAGTGACCAGCAGAGCAAGCAGCAGTCATCTCTTATTGTGGGCTATTCTTACCGGCCTGGGATATTCCAGGCCTGTGGCAGCGCTCATATGTCCCCATCAGGACAGCCAGATGCTTCAGGATATAATAGCAGCAACTACTTTTAACCCAAGAAAGAAAAACTTCTGCTAACTAGTCAAGTAAATTTCTCTATTAAAAAGGCATTTGCTCCTTGAAAACATTTCCACAACCACTTCACTTGTGCAAGAAGCCCTTAAAGTGTTCATGTTTTGTCTTAAAGAAGTGTTCATGTTTTGTCTTCTCAATCAAGCATGAATCGCCATGCCACCATCACACGAACCCACAAGGATCTCACCCTTATTCTGAATTCCTGTGTCATGGGTGCAGGCAGAAATCTGTATCTCAGTCGGGTGTCCCAACTTTAGACAGTGACTTGGTTATTCTCTTGCTGCTTCCTGTGCAGTGGGTGACAGCTCTTTCCTTAGGGACAAAAGCCTGGGTAGCCCCCAATTCACTGGGGAAGTCACTGGATCCTTCCAGATAGCCTTATCTTGCAATAAGGAGAATCAGAATCATGCCATTCCACTCGGCATTTGTGAGAGGTTTCTGTGAAATGATGACATAGAATAAGAGCAACTGGTGCGAAGTGGGTGTATATGACAACCCATATCCGTGGCATTTCAATCCCTCACTGGCCCCTACGACCTTCACAGATTACATCTTCCCTTTGTATCGCCCAGCCCCATCTAGCCTGGAGCTGTTCCCATTTAATCTACTTAATAAATGTCTGTTAAATTTGTCACGAAAAAAAAAAAAATAGAAGGAAACAGAAAAACAAAACATTAATTTCAACAACAAAAAAATACTAGTGTTATGGGTATGGGTTGAATTGTGCCCCCCTGAAAACAGTGTGAAGTCCTAACCCAGAGTACCTCACTTGGAATGTGAGCCTATTTGGAAATAGGGCCTTTGTATTAATCCATTTTCTGTTACTAATAACAGAATACCTCAAACTGGGTACCTTACAAAGAAAGAAATATTTCTTATAGTTATGGAGGCTGAGAAGTTCAAAGTCAAGGGGCTGCATTTGGTAAGAACCTTCTTGCTCGTGGGGACTCTGCAGAGTCCTGAGGCGGTACAGGGCATCACATGATGAGGGGGCTGACTGTGCTACCTCAGGTCTCTCTTCCTTTTCTTATACAGACATCAGTTCTACTCTCATGATAACCCATTAATCCATTAATCTATGAATGGATTAATCCACTAACCTGTGAATTGATTAATCCATTCATGAGAGCATGGCCCTTATGACCCAATCACCTCTTATAGTCCCCACCTTTTAATACTGTCACATGGGGATTAAGTTTCAACATGAGTTTTGGAGGGGACAAATAATCTAAATATAACAATCTTTAAGAGGCAATCAAGTTGAAACTGAGGTCATTAAGATGAATCTTAATACAATATGACTGGTGCCTTTATAAAGAGGAAATATTTGGCCACAGAAACAGACGTGCACATAGGAAGAACACTATGTGAGCATGAAGATAGAGATCAGGTGATGCATCTACAGCCAAGGGACACTGAAGATTGCTAGCAAACCATCAGAAGCTAACAGGCAGCTGTGGAACAGATTCTTCCTCACAGGCCTCAGACAGAACCAACCCTGGCAACACCTTGATCTCAGGCTTCTACCCTCCAGAACTGTGAGACAGTAAGTGTTGGTTAATGTAAACCACCAGGACTTTGTTCCAGCAGCCCTAGCAAACTATTACAAACAACCTCAGCAACAGTTTTCCGGGTAGTGTCAAGAGGTTTCAGAAACAGAGAGGTGTTTTTGCAACAAAACAAAACCCAACCAATCCAATTGCAACTTTAATATAATGTCTTCTTAATCTAGAAGAGCTTTCTTTACAGAAGCCTTTGAAGATCTAAAATGAAATATTCAGCATGAAGGACAAAAAGGCCAAGTGTAACAAGCAACTTTTCACCTAAGTCATTTCACTCTAAGCTGATCTTCAAAATGCAAACTCCAGTCTCCTTAGTGTTTTTGAAAGGCATGGTGGACCAAGGTAATGTGGCTAAACTTACACAGAGCTGGTCTAGATTCCTCCAAGGGCACTTATACCCATTATTTTGTGACCTGCTGCAGTTGCTATAAACTAATGGACTAGTTCCATCTGAAGAGACAAAAGAGGAAAATGCTAGACTCTTTCAAATCTCTTGATGGCAGGGGATTTCCACTGTTCTTCAACAGTTTTCTCAGGTCTATCCCACACTGCCGTATTTGGACGGGGATTCCCTAAAGCTCCTCTGTAACTGGAGAAGTTTCCTGGGGCCACTCTGGAAGGGGACTCTGGCCTACACAGGCTGAGACCTGATGAGTTGCTTCTGCCCACCTCCCCACTTAGCCTACTTTAATGCAAGCTTTGCACAGCATGGAAATTAAGGGCAAAGAGGGCTAAGCTACCTAGATTCCAATCCTGGACCTGAAAGCCCTTGGAAAAGGGACCTAACTGATTTTTGCCTCTGCTTCCTTATTAAATGAGAATAATTCTAAAGCCTATTTCATAGAATTTTTGTAAAGCCTAAAAGTCTTATTACATATATAGAGAATATAAACATATAAATAGTATATTGTAGGTACTCAATACATGTAATTATGATATCCTTTATGAAATTTTCATATTCTTGAGTGTAGAGAAAATATTTAAAAACTATGCCTTTATTAACAAGTTATATATTTATGAAGAAAATATAACTATAATATCTATACTTGGGAAATAAATCACCTTGTTGAGCTTCAGTTTTTAATTTATAAAACACAAGATTACCCACATACACTATTCAGTATAACAAGTCTACACAGACATAAGTTAAATACCTCCAATCACTCAAAAATAAGTGCTTCTTTACTTTTTTTTTTTTTTTTTTTTTTTGAGACAGAGCCTCGGTCTGTCACCCAGGCTGGAGTGCAGTGCCATGATCTTGGCTCACTGCAACCTCCACCTCCCAGGTTCAAGCGATTCTTTTGCCTGAGACTCCTGAGTAGCTGGGATTATAGGCACCCACTACCACGCCCAGCTAATGTTTGTATTTTTAGTAGGGACAGGGGTTTCACCATGTTGCCCAAGCTGGTCTCTAACTCCTGACCTCAGGTGATCCATCCGCCTCAGCCTCCCAAAGTGCTGGGATTACAGGCGTGAGCCACTGTGCCCGGCCTATCGCTTCTTTACTTTTAAAAACTTCAAAACCCAGCTCTCATTATAAAAAAACGATAATTGATATGTGAAGGTGTTTTATTTATTTTAAATGAGTAAATTTTGAAAAAGAGAATGTAGTAGAGAAAACTCTCTCTAACCACATTTTCCCTCTACTCTTACACAATAGTCAACACAGAAGACTCTGTGATCAAATGTGTGGGGTTTTTTTCCCCACACACCAGTAACAGACACAAGTTGGGTGTGCTCCAATCCAGTTCTGACACCATTTACCCTAAGATAGTCTCAGATCCCACAGGCTGAGGGCTCAGTCTCAAGATTGCTTCCCTTTACACATACATCAGTCCCAAGTCCCATGACCCCTTCTTTGGGTTCAATTAATTTGCTGGAGCCACTCACAGAACTCAGGAAAACACTAATTTACACTTGCCAGTTTATCATAAAGGATACTGCAAAGAATATAGATGAAGAGGCGTGTAGAGTGACTTATGGGGAAGGGGTGTGGAGCTTCCATGCCCTCCCTGGAGGCCACCCTGCAGGCACCTCAATGTGTTCAGCTACTTAGAAGCTCTCTGAATGCATCCTCTTGGGTTTTTTATGGAAGCTTCATAACATCAGCTTTCCTTCCCCCAGGGTTTAGGGTGGGACCCTCTCCTGGGAGGGTCTTAAGACCCACCCACTATCAGAGAAGCGGGGAAACAGGAGAGTGAAAGGAAGGCAGGAGAAAGGTAGAGGCCTATCCCTGAAGCCAAATACACCCAACATTATAACAAAGACTGTAGCAAGGGCTTATGGGAGGTATGAGCCAGAGCAGTGGACAAAAACAAATACTATAAGAATATTCTGTGTGGATATAAAACACCACACAGAATATTCTTATAGTACAGCACATTGAATCAAAGAACTTAGCTATATAAAACAATTAATGCCATTTCCTGAATTCTTCTAAAATAATTTTATTTTATTCAACCCATGTTTATGTGTTGTCAGATCCCTCATTAAGGCATCAGTCTATTCTTAGGGAAATCACTAGAAGATGACTAATTCATCATAACTGGTATCTATTGAAAGATCAAAACCCAACTTAGATGAATCCAGGAAAAAAGGCATCACTGAAAGATGTATTTTTTTGAGTGACCCACAGGCAGTGGGAAAAATATACAAAATGCAAAAAACAAAACTAGTGGCATCGGTTTACAGAAACTATGAGAGTAGAGGAACAAGTTGTTAAACTATACCACAAGGAAGTAAACAGACAAACGCAGAATGTGGGATGTTTGAATATTATGGATCTGGTTTCTTCCACAAGTTAACGGCATGGAAAATAAAAAGACTAAAAAGGAGTTATGAGCAATAACAACAAAATGCATTGGGTAGAATTTGTGTGGCCCCTGATTAAAACAAAACAAAACAATACTGCCCCCCCCCCCAAAAAAAACAGTTGTAAGAACACATTTTTGAGACAACAGAGAAAATTTGAATATAGTACGGGTTTTATACAACACCAAGTTATGACCATCAATTTTGCTAGTGTTATAATCACATTATAACACTATTACATGCTTTATGTGCTAGTATGGATATGCTTATATGCTTCTATTATATAACACTATTATAACAGCATAACAAAGTAAACAGGAATGTAGTAAGCTGATGTCTGGGTTTTGCTTTAAATACTTTAACAAATAAAAGAAAAGAAAAATATATTATGCACACATGGCAAAATATTGGTATTTATTGAATTGAGCAATGGTCACATGAGAGTTCATTTTACTACTTTCTCTTCTTTGTATGCTTAAACTTTTCACATTACAATAAAATTACTCTGACAAATGACAGATATATAGTTTTAAAATGTTACTATTTTCTTCTAGTAGGCAAAAATGTTATAACTGCATGTAATTTTAGCCTGTAAAAATTAAATTATTAGAGGTACAAGTTGAATTTTACATCTCGTACTTGTCAAGAGGTTATACAAAAGTATTTTTTTTTTTTTGTAGAATGAATAATACCATTGATATTAACTTAAGTATCTAAATACTACTATTTAAATTTAATTTCTTTTTATGGATTTTCCTTAAAATGGTCACATCTGTATAATTCCCGACAGAATAAAATAGGTATCGTAAGAATACACATGCCAAGCTTAGTCTAAGTGCACTTTCTATAGCTTTGGGACATACAATACAGGGAGGGAAGGACAGAGAAGAAACAGAGGCACAAAGTTAGTTTTCACATGTAGGCATCTGGGAGAATGGCAGTGTTGCTAGAATTATGAAAATTGAAATAGGAAACTAGTTATAGTGATAAGATGCTGAGATCAGTTTGGAATGTTGAGTGAGAAAGTCTGGTGGGCACTGCAGGGCAAGATGTTCAGCAGGCAGTTAAAAAAAAAAAAACAGGTATCTTATGACTGGGGATCTTTCAGGGCTAGCGATTTGGAATCTGTATGCCTGGAAGTGATTTATTATGTGCTTCCTAAGAACATAAGTGGAAAGGAGAATGAGCAAAGATAAAGGGAAAGGTCTCAAGATAAAATATTGGAGGACCACCACATTTAAGAAAGGAAAAGAAGAAAGAATGACGATACAGAAATATTTTGAGTGTTAGGAGAGCCAGGAGATACAGAATCACTGAAGCAAATGGAGGAACTACTTTTTGCTAGGGCTGGCATTATTTCCTCAATGCAGAGATAACAGCTTTGAATGGACAGATAATTTCATGTAGGATTTCCTTTAATTTCTTGATAATTGCTTTGCCTCTGCTTAGGGTTATTAGCTATTTCCTTGGGGCTAGTTAGAGCCCTGTCCTCCTTCCTCAAGCAAATGTATAGACAGAAAAGATTGAGAGAGTATATAAAATTCGTCTTACTCAGTTCAGGCTGCTGTAACAAAAATGCCATAGACTGGGTAGCTTATAGACAACGGAAATTTATTTCCCATAGTTTTGGAGGCTGGAATTCCAAAACCAGGGTGCCAGCATGACTGGGTTCTGGTGAGGGCCCTCTTCCGGGTCCCAGACTACAGGCTTCTCATTGTATCCTCACACGGAGGAAAGAGAGCAAGAGATCTCTGAAGTCCCTTCTAGAAGGGCACTAAGCCCATTCTTGATGGTGGCGTTCTATATGATCTAATTACCTCCCAAAGTCCCCCACTTCCTAATAGCATCACTTTGGGGATTAAGATTCAACCTATACATTTTGGGGGAATGCAAACATTCAGCCTGCAACAATTCTACCTAATTTGGGATTATTGATGCGTGACATGAGATGCCCAGGTGTCTGGCTTGTTTTGAAGTGTTCAAACTGGTGGACCGTCAAAGGAACTAAGACCATTAAATAAAAGTAGTAACAGTAATTTAAATCACGTAGCTAATTTTAAAATCCCCCATTTCCTTTTTTATAAAAGAGCCTTTGGGAAGAGAATGTGAAGGGAGAGACACAGATCAACCTGGTAAATGGTTCAGAACCATTTTTATGGTAAATGATTTGGAAAAGTCGAGGATGCTGAAGACTGAGCCCAGTGGCTTGTCAGTTAGAAGACGTCACTGTCGATTGCAAAGAATGGCTAAAGCAGAGTGGTGGGGAAGCCAGATTGCAAGGTTTGGATACTAAGGGGTTCCACAGTGAGTAGGGACAAGAACCAATGGTAATGGGCAGAGACATGCATTGACAAAGTTTGGTGGTGTATTAGTCAGGGTTCTCTAGAGAGACAGAACTAATAGGATAGATGTATATATAAGAGGAGTTTACTAAGGAGTATTGACTCTCACAATCACAAGGTGAGATCCCACAATAGGCTGTCGGTAAGCTGAGGAGCAAGGAAGCCATTCTGAGTCCCAAAACTGAAGAACTTGAAGTCTAATGTTCAAGTGCAGAAGGCATCCATCATGGGAGAAAGATGTAGGCCAGAAGATTAAACCAGTCTGGTCTTTCCACGTTCTTCTGCCTGCTTTTATTCTGGCCGCACTGGCAGCTGATTAGATGGTGCCCACCCAGATTGAGGGTGGGTCTGCCTTTCTCAGTCCACAGAATCAAATGTTAACCTCCTTTGGCAACGCCCTCACAGACACATCCAGGAACAATACTTCGCATCCTTCAATCCAATCAAGTTGACACTCAATATTAAACTTCACAGGTAGTAAGGGAGCACTGAACTACAAGTCAATAGTTTCAGGAAGTGGCAAAGCTGCTGGAAAATTTTATATTAATATTAATGATTATTTTTAAAGAATAATGAAGACATAAGCTTGAAAGCAGAGGCCCAAGAGTCAACACAGTGGAGGACTCTGAAAATGCAAGTAAAATGTGACAACCAATAGTCTAATCCTGGAGAAGTTCGGGGTTTTGAGTTGAAGTCACAGGGATTAGCTTTTGCAAGGAGAACCATTTTCTCAGAGAAGAAAGAAGAAAAATAAATAATGGAAAAATGCGAAAATATTTGTGGAAGCTCCAGTGGGAAGTACTTCTGCTTGAAGAAGAAGGCAACTCACTCTGTTGAGAATGAAGAGGAGGAAAAGTTGAAATCTTGGATGGAAAAGGTTTAGAATTGCAGAGGTAGAAAATGTAATAAAGAGATGATATGGCTTGCTGTGTACCCACCCAAATTTCGTCTTGAATTGAAGCTCCCATACACCCCATGTGTCATGGGAGGGACCCAGTGGGAGGTAATTGAATCATAGGGAGAGGTTTTTCTCATGCTGTTCTCATGGTAGTGAATAAGTCTCATGAGATCAGATGGTTTTATAAAGGGCAGTTTCCTTGCACACTTTCTCTTGCCTGCCACCATGTAAGACATGACTTTGCTCCTCCTTTGCCTCCCGCCATGATTGTGAGGCCTCTCCAGCCATCATGTGGAACTGTGAGTCCATTAAACATCTTTTTCTTTTTCTTTTTTTTTTTTTTTTTTTTTTTGAGACAGAGTCTCGCTCAGTCGCCCAGGCTGGAGTGCAATGGCACGATCATGGCTCACTGCAACCTCCACCTCCCGAATTCAAGCAATTCTCCTACCTCAGCCTCCTGAGTAGCTGGGATTACAGGCACCCACCACCATGCCCAGTTAATTTTTGTACTTTTAGTACATGTTGGCCAGGCTGGTCTCGAACTTCTGACCTCAGATGATTCACCCGCCTTGGCCTCCCAAAGTGCTGGGATTACAGGCATGAGTCACTGCACCCGGCATAAACCTCTTTTCCTTTAGAAATTACCCAGTCTTGGATATTTCTTCATGGCAATATGAAAAAGGACTAATACAAGAGATGATGAAAAAGATGCTAAAAAACTGTATGTGCTCTTCTGAAATTATATTCATAGTAGATCCAATCAGCATACTCTTTTGATGTCCCAGTGGCATGTAACAATTTGAGAAAGTAACAAAACAAGTGAATGAGGCAAGATTTCTGACTGGGAATGGAGGGAAGTCAAGGAAATGAAGAGTCATGCTTATTGTGGTAAAGAAATAAGTGCACACACGTACACACAAAACCACAGCAACAACAACTGACCTATAGTGAGTGGAGAGGTAAGGCAAGTCAGAACAGAGGTAATGAACAAAGAAAGTAGGAAGAGGATCTAGGGATTAAAGGTCACAAAGACATTTTTTAAAATAGGAAGCAAGACAGGGTGGACAGAAAAAGAGGCTGTGACAATGAAAGGGAATTCTACATCCTTGGAGTAATTTGTTCATTAAGGCGGTCCCTTACATTGGTAACCAATGTGAGTTCCTGGAAATGTGTTTAAAGCCAAAAAAAAAAAAAAAAAAAAAAAAAAAAAAAACACACACGTAGATGTTAGAACATTTCTCATGATGGTCTCTGTAGGCCCTGGCTCCCTTAGGCTTGAGCGGCCAGGGGTGCCACTGAGAGTTCTAGCCTGTCAGCCCTCACTCTGGAACCCCAGGCAGGGAGATAGCTGCTGAGGTCAGGCCACCCATGTCCCAGGCACCTGGGTCGATTAAACCTAACTACCAACATCATGCCATTGTTTAGTTGGAACAGAGTAGGGGGTGAGGATCTTCATCTTCTGTACCTACAGAGGATTTGATTGTATTATTTCACCAAAGAGTTGAGGCTGTGTCTGCCGGAACTAACCCCATTCCCTAACCCAGGAGAGCAGGTTTTAGGCACTGGGACATGACCCCCGAGTCTCCTTCATGAGTGCCGTCTGTGTGGAGGCAGAGGTCCAAGAACACGGTTCTTTGGCACGGGCTGATGGGCATTGGGACCACAAACCCCCGGCGTCTGTGCTCCTTTTGATGAGTGGCTAACAGCAACACCCATCACTCAATGGTTGGTGTCATCTCTCAGATGATGACTCAAAATGGAATTCGGTGTATGAAAGATAGATGCAGGTTATAGGGCAGGGGGTGTGATGTGTATTAACAAACAATGTGCAGCTGTACTGATGGTATATAACCAAAGATCTTGTACTTGAAACTTAAAGACTGCTGGATGTGCTACTGACATCTGCAAATGAGAGATGTTCTGACTAGGTATGCAGGTAAGGAAGGCTGTACTCTCAGTCTGGGATTGGGGAATAACTTTGCTTTAATCTTCAGGCTCAAGGGCCTCACATCTTCTGTAGGTCTTTTAAGAAAGCACTCAGAGACCGAACATGGTGGCTCACACCTGTAATCCAAGCACTTTATGGGGCCGAGGTGCACAGATCACCTGAGGTCAGGAGTTCGAGACCATCCTGGCCAACATGGTGAAATCCCGTCTCTACTGAAAATACAAAAATTAGCTCAGCATGGTGACACGTGCCTATAATCCCAGCTACTCAGGAGGCTTAGGCAGGAGAATCTCTTGAACCTGAGAGGCAGAGGTTGCAGTGAGCCAGGATTGTGCCACTGCACTCCAGCCTGAGTGACAGAACGAGACTCCATTTCAAAAAACAAAAGTGTCGAATGTGGTGTCAGGTGCCTGTAATCCCAGCTACTCAGGAGGCCGAGGCAGGAGAATCACTTGAACCCTTGCAGTGAGTCGAGATGGCACCATTGCACTCCAGCCTGTGTAACAAAAGTGAAACTCTGACTCAAAAAAAGAAAAAGAAAAAGAAAGTACCCAGAGTTCCTCCTCCCTCCTCACTCTCACTTTCTATTCTCCAGCCTGCCATTTCTAGATAAGTTGGTCTAACTTGTTCTCCTGTGAAGTGCCCAACAGCATGGGCAAAAGAACATGGGCTCTGGGGTCAGCTTGCCTGGATAAGGACTAGAACGGTAGTTCTTATTCCTTTCATTAGAGCCATCATTTCCTTCCTTCCTCTAAATTTCGGAAAAATCATCTATTCCTTGAAAGTTGTATGTATCCTCCCTCTCTCACTTCCTTTATTGAATTTGTTTTTGAAAGTCTTTGAAAGTTCACTTCCTGTATGAAAGTTCACTACCTGCCTGAGGGAGAGGTAGTGAACTTGCCTTCTTTATCTAAATGTGCAACCTCCCATCCGCCTACCCCATCCAAGCCACAGCTGAACTCACATGTTGTGGGGTGGGATTGTGCATGGGTGCAAGGTTTATTTTCGGTCTTAACAAAATATTGCTGCTTTTATAATAATACAATAACAATCAAACTATTTCACAATTTAGTTAGAAATTTTAATGCACTTTTGCAGTTTTATTCATGTTTCTGACAGATATAAAACCTTTTCACTCTGAGGAGGCAAGAGAAAGGATATGTCTCATTCTCCTTCTCCTTATTCCTATGATCCTTTTGTTCTTCTCTGTTCTTTCCTTCTTCCACTCTCCTTTTGCTCACCCTAAAAATTTGATTTGTCCCTTTTATTACCCAAGAGGGAGAAAAAAGGTAGAGGGGGAAAATCTCTTCACGATACTGGCATTTTATAAGAAGCACATATTGAAAGGCTGTGACTTAAGAGGCACAACCAAGGACCCAACAGAATTTCACTAATTCTTTTATGCATTCATTAATTCATACAACAAATATCCTATTATGTGCCTGGCACTGTAGTAGGCACTCTCCCTTCCTCACCCTAAATAACTAAGTTGTGGATCTAAGCTTTCTGTATAGTTCTCCTGCAATAGAAACTTAAGAAAATAACCACTTGCATTTGATATACTCTTTTTCTTCCACTTTGCAAAACATAAATTACTTTGTGTATTTTATTTATTTATTTATTTATTTATTTATTTATTTATTTATCTGAGGCAGAGTCTCACTCTTGTTGCCCAGGCTAGAGTGCAATGGCCCAATCTGGGCTCATTGCAACCTTTGCCTCCCAGGTTCAAGCGCTTCTCCTGCTTCAGCCTGTAGCTGGAATTACAGGAGCCTGCCAGCATGCCTGGCTAATTTTTTGTATTTTTAGTAGAGAAGGGGTTTCACCATATTGGCCAGGCTGGTCTCGAACTTGCTGGCCTCAGCCTCCAAAAGTGCTGGGATTACAGGCGTGAGACACCGTGCCCGGCCTGACTTCATGTATTTAAAATAGTTTCTTCTCTTCTACCCCAGAGTGTAGAAAAAAGAGCTAAGGTTTAGAATTCAGGCAAATCAAGTGGGTTCAAATCCTGATTATCTGTGTGAACTTAGACAACTTAATCTACTTTTGAGTTTTCATCAGTTAATTGAGGGTATTACAACTACAGTATAGAGATGTTGAAATTCAATGAGAAAAAGAATGAAGTGCCTTGAACAAGGGAAGTTCCTTCCCTTATGTTGTTGTCTTCGTTTATAAGCCCTTTGAGGATAGTTTATAAACTCATTCATCTGAAATGCAGTATGTTAATAACCAATATAAAAACTACAAAGTGCTAACAGAGCAAGCAAATGTGTAAACTGAACACATTTCAGTAAATTTATTGATTTTCCAGGAGGGTATTTCATATGCAGGGTAAGTCTTCATTTGCTGTTGCATGAGCTGGGGAAATTCTGCACTGAAAATTCATTAACAGTTCTCTCATGGGGGAATTTCTTCTTCTCTCGCCCGAACAACAAGTTATAGTAACATAGTTACATATTCGTATTTGTTAGATGGAACTGTGGAAAAAGCGGGTCCTTGCAACGTGGCAGAATTAAGTTTTCGGTAAAACCATGAGCAAGTTACATGACTTCTCTGAGCCTCGGTGTTCTGAGCTATAAAACTGGCATATTGCTTACGCACGCGTTGGCATATGAATTGAGTTTAACACGTATTCTAACACCTGGCACATAACTGACAATCAGCATTATTTCCTCCTCTCCCAGGTCCACCTGGCCAGTTACAGGGAAATGATCCCTATAAACAACACCTGCTAAGTGCGCCCCGCATTATGCTAGGCCCAGTTCGCCGCTCACCTCATTTAATTCTCGCACTTAATTAATTTCATGAGGAACATTGCAGAGGCAGTTTGAGACGTGAAGCTAATGAAGCTTAAGCTTCGGGCCCCCTCACGAGCACAGATGCTTTCTAATCCCAGAATTTCATTTTATACTTCCCTTGAGGATTCGCCACCCCCACTCACAGTTGTTTCAGTTTCAAGCCCCACAACACGTGGATTCGCCCCTGGATAGGAATTATTATTGTTATTATTGTTATTATTATTAATTTCCCTCCTTTTGCAGAGGGGTAGAGTAGGCTGCCACAGATCACACCCTCCTAAGTGGAGGAGCAAGATCTGAACCGAGGCAGCCCGACCCGGAGCCCCAACTCTTAACCGCGGGCGGCGATGACAACAGTCTCACGGAAGAGAGGCAAAGTCCCCAACGCGGGGGCGGATAATCATAGCGCAGAAGTCCCCAGGGCGGCTACCGCGGGCAGGCTGGGGTCGGAGGGGGATCGCCCCACCGAGGCTCCCGCCCCTTCCTCCCCTTCCCCTTTTCCGCGCCGCCGAGTAGGAGCTGGGCCGCACTCCCAGCTGCCGCCCGGACCCGCTCGCCGCTCTCGGAGCTGCCCCAGTGGGCCACGGGCTCCGGACTCCAGAACTTTCCAAACGGGGGAAACTTGGCTGCGGGTCGGTAGGAAGGGCAGGTGAGGCACTGGCTAGCGAGAGAACAGGCTGGCAGCGGGGCGGGAAGCCAGGGACGCAGTGTGCAGGTGGGAGCGAGGGGCGAGGGTTCCAACCCGGGTCGCAGGTGCCCACGTGCCGCGCGGAGCCCGCGGGCCCGGCTAGGCAGCCTGGCCGAGGCTCCTGCCTGCGTTCTGCCGGGGATGGCGGTCGGTGCTTGGGACACCGGCGGCCACCTTTGTGCTGCTTGGGGCGCGCTTCCCTTTTCCCCGTCGTCTGCAGCTCTTCGCTTCTGCGCTGGGCGGAGGGCGGGCCGGGTGACGTGGGAGTTGAACAGCCGCCATCTAGCGCCCGCCCCGCCGTCCCCTGTCCCCGCGCCTAGGCTTGTCGCCGCCTCCGGGGTCCTGTGCTTGCGGAGGCTGGGGGCGGGGCTGTCTGCGCCGACGGCGGGGTGGTCATTGCTGAACCACCCCAGCGGTAGAATCTCAAGTGCCAGCTTAGCCCGTCCGCTAGAGACTGAGTTAATAGGAAGAAAGTGACCGAGTGGCCCCTGGGAGGTCCCCGCAGACTTCGGGAGAAAAGAGACCTGGGCCGTGACTTCCCCCCGAATTGCCGGCGGCGCGCGGGATAATTTCGGGGGCAGGACTCCCCTGATGGGGACGGGCAGGACACGCCCCGCCATGGTGGGCGTGGGGACTTTGGCAGGTGGACAACCGTGTTGGGTTTGTAGGGCCCGGGCTGTGTCGAGGACAGCGATACCCCTGGGGCTTCCCGAGTGTTCAGAGGTCTGGGAGCGCGGGAGCTGTTCATTTTATTGAAAAAGCCAAGTGAAGTGACAACTATGGCAGTTATTCAAGGGTAGTGACATTGAGCATCTTTGTGGCCACTGAAAGAAGACATAACTCCGATGTGTTAAGGGAATAATGATATGACAGGGTTTATGTTGTTTTGTGCGTCGCTGCCTAACCCGAGGCGCCTCCTAGAAGCACCTAGAGAGCTTTTCAGAACACACCTATTAGGCCTACCCCAGAGGTCCTGAATCACATGAGAGGGTAAAGCCCTGGCGTGTGCCTTTTGGTAAAAGCTGCCCCGGGGATGTGGCTGGGGACGCCTAGTTAGGGATCAGGAAGGAGAAGAACTGGGTTCCACTCATGTGACCTTAAACACATTTTCAGCCCAGTTTTATCATCTGTAAAGTGGCCCCAGAGAATTTGTAATAGAGGTGAAATAGGGTTATGGAAGTGTGTGAAAAAGGGAGAAATTGGAATAATACAAAGTTCCGGTGCAGGTTGCAACAAATTCATTCTTTGGTTCTGCAAGTGATCTTTCCGCTGAGAGGAGTATGGCAGGATACCCTTGCCACGGGGAAGGAAAGGAGGGCTGGTTTTCAGGCGATCAGCTCTGTGACAATGTTGGTGTAAACTGTAACTCAGAAAATTGTCAGCAGGTTGAAAAGTGAGCCAGCTCCAGCCTGTGGAGGATGGTTTGAAAAATGCACCATTTCTGCTTCCTGTTCCTCAAGAACCAAAGGCTTTAGATTATTTTCCTGTAAGCAAATTAAGAACCAGTAATCGCCAATGTGTCCTGCCCTGTGGTAACCCCGGTCTGTCTGAAGGCTGCATGTTTTCCTGCTAAATGTGAATTTCTGTTCCATCATTCAACAGACATGTATTGGAGATCTTCATGTACCAGGCATTCTTGGAATATAAAGATGAATAAATGCTGCTTTTTGCCCTAGCCCTCTCTGTTAAGCTGGGGAGACAAACGTGAAAACAGGGTGCAATATAACCCGGCTATGATGATAACTAAGGTAGAAAATGAACAAAGTACTGCGTGGCCCAGAGAGAGGAGCAGCTCCCTAGGTTTGGGGGGAAAAGCATCCAACGGAGGCAAAAATAGGGATGGGTAAACAGTGGCCTTCTGTACTAGCCACATATAGAATTTAGGATTCACTGTGTAGTCAAATCTGTGTGTGTGTGTGTGTGTGTGTGTGTGTGTGTGTGTGTGTGTGTGTGTTTAGTCTGATAACATTCCAGTGTAATTATGTGCTGATCATCTAAAATGGAAATTACTTTGTTTCATGATGTCTTTTTTTTTTTTTTTTTTTTTTTTTTTTGAGACAGGGTCTCACTCTGTCACCCAGGCTGGAGTGCAGTGGCGCAATCTCAGCTCACTGCAACCTCTGCCTCCCCGGTTCAAGTGATTCTCCTGCCTCAGCCTCCCAAGTAGCTGGGACTACAAGTGTGTGCCACCACACCTGGCTAGGTTTTTGTATTTTTAGTAGAGATGGGGTTTCACCTTGTTAGCTAGGATTGTCTCAATCTCATGACCTTGTAATCTGCCCACCTTGGCCTCCCATAGTTCTGGGATTACAGGCGTGAGCCACCGCACCCGGCCCATGATGTCTCTTTTTTAAGTTTTCTAAGCATTCTGTCATTTCATCTTCATTAAAGTCTCAGCTATGTCTAAAGTTAACACAATAAAGGGGTGGTTAAAAAACAAAACAAACCAACAAACAAAAACAAAGAAAAAGTTCAAGATGTGTCCTACATTCATAGTAAATATAACTGATACATTGTTTTAATTCCACAGACTTTCAAGTTGTAGGGGTTTTTGTTCTCATTATGTTAATTACAGAAGGTTGGAATGAAAACAGAGGAGAGGTGCACAAAAGGAAAATCGTAAGAAGAATAAAAAAAGGAATAACTAGAAGAGGGAGATTGGGAGGAGGAAGGAACTTGATAAAATTGATGGTGGAGGGTGGGGAGTAGAAAAGGAATAAGTGAATCAAATCTGGCTGCCAACTTCTTCCTCAGGGACTCATTTTTTCATATATATTTTAATAGAACTATATAGATTTGTAGTTTTAAAGTTATTTCAAAATAAAGAAGGAGGCAGTATAGTGTGGAGGTTAAACATGGGCTAAACAAGTTTGAATAATTTACTGGCTGGTGACCTTGAACAGGGTCCTCAATCAGCTGTGTCTGCTCTTTGTACAATGGGGATATAATAATATGATCTACAGGAGACTTGTGAGGATTAACAGCTATGATGTTTCAGAGGCACCTGGCTATGAAAAGGCCACATTCAGGAGTGGCTGCTTTCTTGTTCTTATCTCACTTTACTTGATCCTGGTGGAACTTGGTAGCTGCACAGATAGATCAGAGGGTTCTCATAAAATTTGAGAAAGCTTCGTAAAGGAGTAAAGAGGACTTGCTCTGGCTAGAGGAGGAGAAATGACCTTTCAGACCCTTGGCCACCTGGGGACAGTGAAGTGGCATTAGGGATAGAGAAATAAACAGTAAAGGTACTAATAACCTTGAGGTTATATCCCAAAATGGACTTCAAGGCTGATCTCTCAAAATGGCCCCAGGAACCCCAAAAGACTAAAGCAGGTTTACTTACAGGGCAGCCTCAGGGATGGAAAATATTATTAATGGCAAGACAAAGCTTAATGCAGCCAATGACAAGATTCCCTTAAATTCACAATAGGTGATAGATTTCATGAGTGGCTACGATGGGTGGTAGCTATTTGCTGAATAATTTTGCTGAATATATTTCCTCAATATATTAAAAATATCTGGGAAAGTTACAGTTAGGGTTAGGGCTGTGAGTAGTATTTATCAAAATATATGTGATTCTTCCCTATTATTGAGAAGGGAGGTTACAGAGCAGGAAGTCACAGTGTCCCCAGGAAAGGGAATTGAGAGGAGGTATCTGGAGAAGACTTTGAGGCTTTGTTAACAGACACAAAGGCCCTTGAATCCTGCCCAGTTGGTGGAGGAACCTTAGCAAGACCTGTAGGTCTGAGTCACATTGTAGGCCCAGAGGCCTAGTAGGAAAGAATGGCTTAAAGGGCCAGGCCTAGGGCCCTGCTGCCCTATACCACCCTGGGAAGCTGTTCCTCACATTCTACTGCTGCAGTCCAGTCTTGGTTCAAAGAGCCCCAGGCAGAGTTCTCACTATGACTTTGGGGAGTACAAGGTTTCATAAGCCTTAGCAGCTTCCATGTGCTGTTAAGCCTGTGGGTGCATGGAATGCAAGAATGAAGGAGGCTTGGCAGCTTCCCCCTATATTTCCAATGACATATCAGAAAGCCTGAGTGCACAGGCAGAAGTCTGCTGTAGGGGTGGAGTCCCTGAAGAGAAACTCTACTTGGTCAGTGTGGAGGGGAAATGTGAGGCTGGAGCCACCACACAGAGTACCCCCAGGGCACTGCCTAGTGGAGTTGTGGGAAGGGGGCCACCACCCTCCAGACCCCAGAATGATAGATCCACCAGCAGCTTGCACTCTTGCCTAGAAAAGCTGCAACACTCAACTCCAGCCTGTGAGAGCAGCTGCTGGGGCTGTACCTTGCAAAGCCACAGGGGCAGAGCTTCCCAATGCCTTGGGGTTCCACTCCTTGCACCCATGTGTCCTGGATACAGGACATGGAGTCAAAGAAGATTATTTCAGAGCTTTAAGATTTAATGTCTGCCCTGCTGGGTTTCAGACTCGCATGAAAATTATCCCTTTCTTTTGGCCAATATCTCCCTTTAGAAATGGGAATATTTACCCAATATCTGTACCACCATTGTATTTTGGAAGTAAATTATTTGTTTGCTTTTATAGGCCCAAAAATGGAAGGTCATGAGTCTCAGATGAGACTTAGGACTTTGGACTTGATGTTGAAATGAGTTAAGACTTTAATGAACTGTTGAGAAGAAATGATAGCACTTTGTAATGTGAGAAGGACATGAGATTTGGGGGGGGCAGGGGCAGAATTATGTGGTTTGAAAATTCGTCCCCTCTAAATCTCATGTTGAAATGTAATCCTCGAGGGGCGGAGCAAGATGGCCGAATAGGAACAGCTCCAGTCTCCAACTCCCAGCGCGAGCAACACAGAAGACCGGTGATTTCTGCATTTTCAACTGAGGTACTGGGGTCATCTCACTAGGGAGTGCCGGACAATCGGTGCTGGTCAGCTGCTACAGCCTGACCAGCGAGAGCTGAAGCAGGGCGAGGCATCGCCTCACCTGGAAGCGCAAGGGGGAAGGGGATCCGTTTTCCTAGCCAGGGGAACTGAGACACACAACACCTGGAAAATCGGGTAACTCCCACCCCAATACTGCGGTGTAAGCATACAGGCACACCAGGAGAATATATCCCACACCTGGCCGGGAGGGTCCCACGCCCACGAAGCCTCCCTCACTGCTAACACAGCAGTCTGCGGCGATCTATCCGCAAGGCAGCAGCGAGGCTGGGGGAGGAGTGCCCACCATTGCTGAGGCTTAAGTAGGTAAACAAAGCCGCTGGGAAGCTCGAACTGGGTGGAGCTCACAGCAGCTCAAGGAAGCCTGCCTGTCTCTGTAGTCTCCACCTCTGGGGACAGCGCACAGCTGAAGACCAACAGGGGAAGTAGCGGGAGCCGGTGCAGACGCGAACGACTCTGTCTGACAGCTTTGGGGAGAGCCGTGGATCTCCCAACGCGGAGGTTGAGATCTGAGAATGGACAGACTGCCTGCTCAGGTGTGTCCCTGACCCCTGAGTAGCCTAGCTGGGAGAAATCCCCCACTAGGGGCAGTCTGACACCCCACACCTCACAGGGTGGAGTACACCCCTGAGAGGAAACTTCCAAAGGAAGAATCAGACAGGTACACTCGCTGTTCAGCGATATTCTATCTTCGGCAACCTCTGCTGCTGATACCCAGGCAAACAGGGTCTGGAGTGGACCTCAAGCAATCTCCAACAGACCAACAGACAGTCCTTCTGACTGTCAGAAGGAAAACTATCAAACAGGAAGGACACCTATACCAAAACCCCATCAGTACGTCACCACCATCAAAGACCAGAGACAGATAAAACCACAAAGATGGGGAAGAAGCAGGGCAGAAAAGCTGGAAATTCAAAAAATAAGAGCGCATCTCCCCCTGCAAAGGAGCGCAGCCCATCGCCAGCAATGGATCAAAGCTGGTCAGAGAATGACTTGGACGAGAGGAGAGAAGAAGGCTTCAGTCCATCAAACTTCTCAGAGCTAAAGGAGGAATTACATACGCAGCGCAAAGAAACTAAAAATCTTGAAAAAAGAGTGGAAGAATTGACAGCTAGACTAATTAATGCAGAGAAGATCATAAACGAAATGACAGAGATGAAAACCATGACACGAGAAATACGTGACAAATGCACAAGCTTCAGTAACCGACTCGATCAACTGGAAGAAAGAGTATCAGCGATTGAGGATCAAATGAATGAAATGAAGTGAGAAGAGAAACCAAAAGAAAAAAGAAGAAAAAGAAATGAGCAAAGCCTGCAAGAAGTATGGGATTACGTAAAAAGACCAAATCTACGTCTGATTGGGGTGCCTGAAAGTGAGGGGGAAAATGGAACCAAATTGGAAAACACTCTTCAGGATATCATCCAGGAGAACTTCCCCAACCTAGTAGGGCAGACCAACATTCAAATTCAGGAAATACAGAGAACGCCACAAAGATACTCCTTGACAAGAGCAACTCCAAGACACATAATTGCCAGATTCACCAAAGTTGAAATGAAGGAAAAAATCTTAAGGGCAGCCAGAGAGAAAGGTCGGGTTACCCACAAAGGGAAGCCCATCAGACTAACAGCAGATCTCTTGGCAGAAACTCTACAAGCCAGAAGAGAGTGGGGGCCAATATTCAACGTTCTTAAAGAAAAGAATTTTCAACCCAGAATTTCATATCCAGCCAAACTAAGTTTCATAAGTGAAGGAGAAATAAAATCCTTTACAGATAAGCAAATGCTTAGAGATTTTGTCACCACCAGGCCTGCCTTACAAGACACCCTGAAGGAAGCCCTAAATATGGAAAGGAACAACCGGTACCAGCCATTGCAAAAACATGCCAAAATGTAAAGACCATCGAGGCTAGGAAGAAACTGCATCAACTAACGAGCAAAATAACCAGTTAATATCATAATGGCAGGATCAAGTTCACACATAACAATATTAACCTTAAATGTTAATGGACTAAATGCTCCAATTAAAAGACACAGACTGGCAAACTGGATAAAGAGTCAAGACCCATCAGTCTGCTGTATTCAGGAGACCCATCTCACATGCAGAGACATACATAGGCTCAAAATAAAGGGATGGAGGAAGATCTACCAAGCAAATGGAGAACAAAAAAAAGCAGGGGTTGCAATCCTTGTCTCTGATAAAACAGACTTTAAACCCACAAAGATCAAAAGAGACAAAGAAGGCCATTCCATAATGGTAAAGGGATCAATTCAACAGGAAGAGCTAACTCTCCTAAATATATATGCACCCAATACAGGAGCACCCAGATTCATAAAGCAAGTCCTTAGAGACTTACAAAGAGACTTAGACTCCCATACAATAATAATGGGAGACTTCAACACTCCACTGTCAACATTAGACAGATCAACGAGACAGAAAGTTAACAAGGATATCCAGGAATTGAACTCATCTCTGCACCAAGCGGACCTAATAGACATCTATAGAACTCTCCACCCCAAATCAACAGAATATACATTCTTCTCAGCACCACATTGCACTTATTCCAAAATTGACCACATAATTGGAAGTAAAGCACTCCTCAGCAAATGTAAAAGAACAGAAATTATAACAAACTGTCTCTCAGACCACAGTGCAATCAAACTAGAACTCAGGACTAAGAAACTCAATCAAAACCGCTCAACTACATGGAAACTGAACAACCTGCTCCTGAATGACTACTGGGTACATAACGAAATGAAAGCAGAAATAAAGATGTTCTTTGAAACCAATGAGAACAAAGATACAACATACCAGAATCTCTGGGACACATTTAAAGCAGTGTGTAGAGGGAAATTTATAGCACTAAATGCCCACAACAGAAAGCAGGAAAGATCTAAAATGGACACTCTAACATCACAATTAAAAGAACTAGAGAGGCAAGAGCAAACACATTCAAAAGCTAGCAGAAGGCAAGAAATAACTAAGATCAGAGCAGAACTGAAGGAGATAGAGACACAAAAAACCCTCCAAAAAATCAGTGAATCCAGGAGTTGGTTTTTTGAAAAGATCAACAAAATTGACAGACCGCTAGCAAGGCTAATAAAGAAGAAAAGAGAGAGGAATCAAATAGATGCAATAAAAAATGATAAAGGGGATATCACCACTGACCCCACAGAAATACAAACTACCATCAGAGAATACTATAAACGCCTCTACGCAAATCAACTAGAAAATCTAGAAGAAATGGATAATTTCCTGGACACTTACACTCTCCCAAGGCTAAACCAGGAAGAAGTTGAATCCCTGAATAGACCAATAGCAGGCTCTGAAATTGAGGCAACAATTAATAGCCTACCCACCAAAAAAAGTCCAGGACCAGATGGATTCACAGCTGAATTCTACCAGAGGTACAAGGAGGAGCTGGTACCATTCCTTCTGAAACTATTCCAATCAATAGAAAAAGAGGGAATCCTCCCTAACTCATTTTATGAGGCCAACATCATCCTGATACCAAAGCCTGGCAGAGACACAACAAAAAAAGAGAATTTTAGACCAATATCCCTGATGAACATTGATGCAAAAATTCTCAATAAAATACTGGCAAACCGGATTCAGCAGCACATCCAAAAGCTTATCCACCATGATCAAGTGGGCTTCATCCCTGGGATGCAAGGCTGGTTCAACATTCGCAAATCAATAAACGTAATCCAGCATATAAACAGAACCAAAGACAAGAACCACATGATTGTCTCAATAGATGCAGAAAAGGCTTTTGACAAAATTCAACAGCCCTTCCTGCTAAAAACGCTCAATAAATTCGGTATTGATGGAACGTACCTCAAAATAATAAGAGCTATTTATGACAAACCCACAGCTAATATCATACTGAATTGGCAAAAACTGGAAAAATTCCCTTTGAAAACTGGCACAAGACAGGGATGCCCTCTCTCACCACTCCTATTCAACATAGTGTTGGAAGTTCTGGCTAGGGCAATCAGGCAAGAGAAAGAAATCAAGGGTATCCAGTTAGGAAAAGAAGAAGTCAAATTGTCCCTGTTTGCAGATGACATGATTGTATATTTAGAAAACCCCATCGTCTCAGCCCAAAATCTCCTTAAGCTGATAAGCAACTTCAGCAAAGTCTCAGGATACAAAATCAATGTGCAAAAATCACAAGCATTCTTATACACCAGTAACAGACAAGCAGAGAGCCAAGTCAGGAATGAACTTCCATTCACAATTGCTTCAAAGAGAATAAAATACCTAGGAATCCAGCTTACAAGGGATGTAAAGGACCTCTTCAAGGAGAACTACAAAGCACTGCTCAGTGAAATCAAAGAGGACACAAACAAATGGAAGAACATACCATGCTCATGGATAGGAAGAATCAATATCGTGAAAATGGCCATACTCCCCAAGGTTATTTATAGATTCAATGCCATCCCCATCAAGCTACCAATGAGTTTCTTCACAGAATTGGAAAAAAGTGCTTTAAAGTTCATATGGAACCAAAAAAGAGCCCGCATTGCCAAGACAATCCTAAGTCAAAAGGACAAAGCTGGAGGCGTCACGCTACCTGACTTCAAACTATACTACAAGGCTACAGTAACCAAAACAGCATGGTACTGGTACCAAAACAGAGGTATAGACCAATGGAACAGAACAGAGTCCTCAGAAATAATACCGCACATCTACAGCCATCTGATCTTTGACAAACCTGAGAGAAACAAGAAATGGGGAAAGGATTCCCTATTTAATAAATGGTGCTGGGAAAATTGGCTAGCCATAAGTAGAAAGCTGAAACTGGATCCTTTCCTTACCCCTTATACGAAGATTAATTCAAGATGGATTAGAGACTTAAATGTTAGACCTAATACCATAAAAACCCTAGAAGAAAACCTAGGTAGTACCATTCAGGACATAGGCATGGGCAAGGACTTCATGTCTAAAACACCAAAAGCAACGGCAGCAAAAGCAAAAATTGACAAATGGGATCTAATTAAACTAAAGAGCTTTTGCACAGCAAAAGAAACTACCATCAGAGTGAACAGGCAACCTACAGAATGGGAGAAAATTTTTGCAACCTACTCATCTGACAAAGGGCTAATATCCAGAATCTACAAAGAACTCAAACAAATATATGAGAAAAAAACAAACAACCCCATCAAAAAGTGGGGAAAGGATATGAACAGACATTTCTCAAAAGAAGATATTCATACAGCCAACAGACACATGAAAAAATGCTCATCATCACTTGCCATCAGAGAAATGCAAATCAAAACCACAATGAGATACCATCTCACACCAGTTAGAATGGCAATCATTAAGAAGTCAGGAAACAACAGGTGTTGGAGAGGATGTGGAGAAATAGGAACACTTTTACACTGTTGGTGGGATTGTAAACTAGTTCAACCATTATGGAAAACAGTATGGCAATTCCTCAAGGATCTAGAACTAGATGTACCATATGACCCAGCCATCCCACTACTAGGTATATACCCAAAGGATTATAAATTATTCTACTACAAAGACACATGTACACGTATGTTTATTGCGGCACTATTCACAATAGCAAAGACTTGGAATCAACCCAAATGTCCATCTGTGACAGACTGGATTAAGAAAATGTGGCACATATACACCATGGAATACTATGCAGCCATAAAAAAGGATGAGTTTGTGTCCTTTGTAGGGACATGGATGCAGCTGGAAACCATCATTCTTAGCAAACTATCACAAGAACAGAAAACCAAACACCGCATGTTCTCACTCATAGGTGGGAACTGAACAATGAGATCACTTGGACTCGGGAAGGGGAACATCATGCACTGGGGCCTATCATGGGGAGGGGGGAGGGGGGAGGAGGGAGGGATTGCATTGGGGAGTTATACATGATATAAATGATGAATTGATGGGTGCTGACGAGTTGATGGGTGCAGCACACCAACATGGCATAAGTATACATATGTAACAAACCTGCACGTTATGCACATGTACCCTAGAACTTAAAGTATAATAAAAAAAAAAAAAAAGAAATGTAATCCTCAGTGTTGGATGTGGGGCCTGCTGAGAGATGTTGAGATCATAGGGATGGATCACTCAGGAATGGCTTAGTGCCATCTTCCTGGTGATGAATGAGCTCGTGCAAGATCTGGTTGTTTAAAAAGTGTGTGGTGCTGTGGCACTGACCTCACCTTGCTCTTAATCATGTGACATGCTGGTTCCCTGTCACCTTCTGCCATGAGTAAGAGCTCCTTGAGCCCTCACCAGAAGCTGAGCGTATGTCAGCACCATGCTTCTTGTACAGCCTACAGACACATAAACCAATTAAACTTCTTTTCTTTGTAAATTAACCAGTCTCAGTTATTCCTGTATAGTGATGCAAAGATGGCCTAGCACAAGTGATATTTTGGAAATGACACCAATTTTAGCTTTGGTATAGGTGTATAAATTTGGAGTCAATCTTATTAGAGACGGTCAAGTATTCATTGGCTCAGCCTAATCTTGGTTTGAGATCTGGCCGAATTTAAAACTGCAATAGTAATAATAGGTTCCTTCAGACATTAATTTGCATGAGTCCATGAACCTGAGGGCTTTGGGCTGAAGGAAGAGAGACGAAGCATATAGAAGTTTTAAAAAATGGAGATGAGTGGTGGTGTGGAATCCTCCTTTTCTCTTGGGGCACAGCTACTTAGACTGGGCTTTTGGGGAGAGGAGCAAGAGACGTGAGCCAATGAAGCTAATGGGTGTGGCATTTTCAGAGAAAGATTGAAGGGAATGTAGCATCTTTTATCAGCTTGTGGGTTTGGAATCTTTTGAGTACATTGGGAAATGGCGCCGACGCAGGGAAGGGTGCAATTCTCTGGAGCACTAGTATGCGGTATGCAGTGTGCCGCAGTGGCGTGGGTGCTGGCACATGCTTCCTCCTGCCACTGATGGGCCAGCCCTTGGCCAGATATACATGTAGGGTGCCTCTGGTCAGAAGAAAGGTGATTTTTAATATATTACTCAATACAGAGCAACATATTTATAAACAACTTGTTTAGGAGAAGTAAAAGCATTACATTTTATCAAGCAAGGATAAATAGAATACTGCTGGTTATTACCGATTTGCAGCTTGCAAAGTGCCATGTGCCTTGTCTTTATGTAGGTCTTCTCGTTGTTTAGTAAAAGTGAACATGTCTTTGCCGGAACTTTGGGCAGTTTTTTATAAAACTATACATACTCTTACCATATAATCCAGTGATTGCACTACTTGGTATTTACCCAAAGGGGCTGAAAACTCAAGTCCACACAAAAACCAGTATGAGGATGTTAATAGCAGCTTTATTCATAATTTCCAAAACTTGAAAGCAACCAATACGTAGGTGAATGGATTAATAAACTGTGGTTCATCCAGACAACAGGACATTATTTAGCACTAAAAAGAAATGAGAGTCAGGCATAGTGGCTCAGCAGTTTGGGAGGCTGAGGCAGGAGGATTACTTGAGCCTGAGAGTTTGACAGCAGTCTGGGCAACATCTGGGCAACATAAAGAAACACAAAGAAAAATTTTAAAAAGTAGCTACAGTGAGTAGTGGTTGTGCCACTGCACTCTGGCCTGGGCAGCAGTGATACCCTGTCTGAATTAAAAGAAAAAAAAAGAGCTATCCAGCCATGAAAAGACATGGGGGAACCTTAAATGCATATTACTAAGTGAAAGAAGCCAACCTGAAAAGGGTACCTACTGTATGACATTCTAGAAAAGGCAGAACTATGGAGGCAATAAAAAGATCAGTGGCTGTCAAGGTTTAGGGGTGAAAAAGGGTTAAACAGATGGAGCACAGAGGAGTTTTTTTTTTAGAGCAGTGACACTACTCTGTATGGCACTATATTGGTAGATATATGCTGTTATAAATATCCAAACACATAGAATGTATAACATCAAGGTGAGCCCGAATGTAAACTATGGATTCTGGGTGATAATGGTGTGTCAGTGTGGATTCAACAGTTGGAACAAATGTGCCACCCTGGTGGGGATGCTGGTAATAGGGGAGGCTGTGCATGTGTTGGGGATGGGACATGTAAGAAGCCTCTTTCCTTCTCAATTTTGCTGTGAACATAAAACTGCTTTAAAAAATAGGCTTTTAAAAAAGTAAATGTGTTAAAATATTTAAAGTCGCAGTTCTCAAACTGATCCTTTGGAGCTCTAGATTTCTTCAGAGGTAGGGGTGGGCTGGAGGAAGGGATAGGGGAAAGAAAAGTGAGTAATCTTTTACCATGTTTAACTTGTGTGTGGTACTTCTGTCTTATATGTTGAGCTTCTGATATATCATTATGAAAAGGGTGTATCTGCTTTCAAAAGTAAGAGCACCACTATTTTATGAGCTTTTGAAGGCTAAATTTTAACCTATATCACAGGACTATCATATATTTGGAACATGAATCTCTGTGTGTGTGTGAATGTAGTACCTAAATAAAGACAGTGGCTGTGTAATCTTTCATGGGGATGAGGTTCTTTCTTCCAGGCCTTGTTATCACTAATAATGTAAATGTAGCTTTCACTTTCCTAAAGGCACCTATCATTATGATTTATATCTCTGACAACTGTGGTTCCGGATCTGGAGATGAGCACATACACATTTCCCTTTATTAAGCCCCAAAACTTTGCTAAGGATGAAAGTGAACATCAGGGTTAGGGACAGACCGGCACAAGGGCCATCAATGGAAGAGACTGTTGAGATGAGACTGGAGGGAGGAGAAAGAATCACAGGCTTGAAGGTAGTTGGGGGTCCTACGATAGAGGTACCCAGGGCATCAAGGAGCTAGATTTGGGGACAAAAACAATTTAGTACAGATAAGAACCCCCATTTAAACCATAAGTCTCATCTGTATAATAAAATTCCTCATGTTAAAGAATGCCAGTGTGGTTTTATATAACAAGCACAGCAAGTCATGGTGGGTTGTGGTTCTGGTGCTGCTTCTGTTCTTGGCTTTGTGACCTTTGGGTCTGCTTCCTTATATGTAAAATGAAAGTGTTGAACTAAGCACTCAGTGAGCTTTCTTCTCTGTTGAACACACTGTGTTTCTGGGTAAGTGTGTTTTCATAAATATCTGTGGATATGAATATCTGTGGATGTGCCTCTCCGGGCTCATTAGACATTTCTCTTTCAAAATATATGGCACTACTATATGTAAAGGGTGTTTTTCAATAGAAAGTTCTATTTTTTGAGCCTCAATAACACTTGGATGGAATCCTTTATTATGACAATTCAGGTTGAAAAGGTGCTGGGTTAATGTATTTTCCCCATGTTTTAATTTGTACATGTCCAAACACTGACCTGTGTTAAGTACAGAATAAAATGGCATTAAATTTCTATTATTTACATGTTGCATTTCTTTTACAAATTTAAAGTTTAGGAAAGAAATACTTTTGCTAGAAATACTTTTGTAAGGAAATTAGCTCTAGTACATCTTAGACATGGACACACACACATACACACACACACTCTCTCTCTCTCTCTTTTAGGTTTTTTCTTTTTTTCTTTTTCTTTTAAGTTCCAGAATACGTGTGTAGAACATGCAGGTTTGTTACATAGGTATACGTGTGCCATGGTTTGCTGCACCTATCAACCCGTCATCTAGGTTCTAAGCCCTGCATGCATTAGGTATTTGCCTTAATGCTCTCCCTCCCCTTGCCCCCCACCCCGGACAGGCCCCAGTATGTGTTGTTGCCCTCTGTCCGTCCATGTGTTCTTATTGTTCAGCTCCCACTTATGAGTGAGAACATGCAGTGTTTGGTTTTCTGTTCCCGTGTTAGTTTGCTGAGGATGATGGCTTCCAGCTTCATTCCATGCCCCTGCAAGGGACATGATATCATTCCTTTTCATGGCTGCATAGTATTGCATGGTATATATGTACTGCATTTTCTTTATCCAGTCCATCATTAATGGACATTTGGGTTGGTTCCATGTCTTTGCTATTGTAAATTGTGCTGCAGTAAACACACGACACACACATTGTTTTCTTGCATAAGTAAAAAGTAAGTTTGGAAGGATGTATACTAAACTTAGTCTTGGTTATCTCTGAAGAATGGACTATTGTAAGGGCTGGTAAACTTTCAGTTTTTACTTTATATACTTTTGTATTGTTTGTTAAAATGAGCATATATTTTATAATTTCATGCATGTGGTTTGTTATAGAATGAGACTTTGTAATTATAAAGTACTTTTTTGAATTTATAGGTACAATTGTCATTTGACATAAGTTAAGACCTAGAGTTAAATAGTGTCATTTTGTTAGACCATATAGAGAAATGAATATCCCTTTCCTGATGGATTTTGAAGTTGATAGTGTTCTTCTTGGTGTGTACTTGGACAGGATTCATGTGATAATTAATATAACCAAAGACTTCCCTGCAGCTTCTTAAAGAGGCTGAGCCCAGAGATGACTAATAAGTTTCATTGTATTTTATTGTAGCTGCCTAGAAGGATATGCTGATAAGGATCTTGAGGTTATAACTATGTTCACTGGGCAAGAATATCAGTAACTGGCCTGACATAGTTAGTAGAGGATGAGGAAGATAGCTGATCATTTTCCATGTATTTGCCATCCCTGAAGCCTAGACTTTTAGGTGGTAAGTTTCTTTATGAAGGTAGTATATTCCTTTTTATCCAAATTCCATAGGGGCTTATTGGATGTACTGTCTATTGTATTTAATCAAATAGTATTTTGCACAGTTATTGAGTGGTTTCATGACAAATCATGTTAAGATGACAAGCACTGGGACCTTTTGTATCCCTCATAGATGGTAGCAAGATGTTATACCTGAATGAACTACTCAAGAATTAATGAGTAATTAGGCCAGGCATGGTGACTCATGCTTGTAATCCCAGCACTTTGGGAGGCCATGGTGGCTGATCACCTGAGGTCGGGAGTTTGAGACCAGCCTGGCTAATAAGGTGTAACCCGTCTCCACTAAAAATACAAAAATTAGCTTGTCATGGTGGTGCATGCCTGTAATCCCAGCTACTCAGGAGACTGAGGCAGGAGAATTGCTTGAACCTGGGAAACAGAGGTTGCAGTAATCCAAAATTGCGCTACTGCACTCCAGCCTGGGCTACAGAGAGAGACCATCTCAAAAAAAAGATTGATACATTTATTTTGGCAATGTGTAGTTGTAGCTAATTAGGATGACCCAATACAGACGAGCATCAATTAAAATAAATAATTTCATCCTTGTTTATCAAAACATTTACAAGTATTGATGCTAACCTGAAAAAACATAGTATTGTGATTATAATATTTTTCTGTGACTCCTTCAATCTTCTCAGTTCATGACACCAAGAAAGAATTAAATAGCTTAAATGTTTAAACAAGGAGTAGTACAATTTTTACATTTTTGATCTAAGAGGGCACCAATGTTGCATATATCCTAGATGTGGAGAATTTAAACACATTGTTGATATAATTTATTATCTTAAGGACTAGTTGTTAGAAAAGGAAAAATACAGAAAATCAGTCCCTCCACAACCCCTTCCCCACATTTTTTTTTTCTTTTTTTAGTTTAGGAGTTGTAGAAAGAGAAAAGTGCTTAATCAGCATAGTGTGAAGCTGCCAGCATATTGAGTTTCCAATTATTTCAGACTGAATTTTTAAAAATCAAGCATTTGTTTGACATCCTGTTTGCAACCATATGAACAAGATATGTATTCATCCATTTATTTGTTTAACAACATCTAGTAAATATCAAGCACTGTTTAAGCTCTGGGAGTAGAGTGCTGGACAGGAAATAGAGTCCCTGCCTCATGTCCATTATGGATGAGAAAAAATTAGATCTCTGCAAAATGTCTTGTCCGAAGTGGTAGAACTGGGACTTGAACTAAGTGTACACATTTTAAATTCAGTGCTCTATTCTTTGTATCACACTGCCTCACATAATTTTAAAGGACCCTGATTGAATATCAGCAAAAATGTTCTATCTGCCTTGGTTGATTGACTGATGGATTGATTGACTGATTGCCCTTCTTTGGTGGTAATCTTTTCCTTGCCATTGCTCTTTTCCTTGCCATATTGAATGAAGGACATATATGCTATCTGTCAGGATCTTAGGACAAATATTCATTTTTCTGAATAGCAACCTATGATCATGTCATTAAAAATAATATCTGAATAAAGTAATTGGAGCAGTATTTTTCAAACTCTTAAGTTTTAATTTGGTAAAATGAAACCAGTAAACATAAAAATAAATCTTACAGTACATCATGAGTAGTAAGGTAAATATTGTTAGATTAAACTGTAATTCATAAATATATGTGATATGGTTTGGCTGTGTCCCCACCCAAATTTCATCTTGAATTGTAACTCCCATAATTCCCACATGTCGTGGGAGTAACTCAGTGGGAGGTGATTAAATTATGGGGGAGGGTCTTTGCTGCACTATTCTCGTGATAGTGAATGAGTCTCATGAGATCTGATGGTTTTAAAAATGAGAGTTCCCCAGCACAAGCTCTCTGTTGCCTGCTGCCATTCATGTAAGACGTGACTTGCTCCTCCTCACTTTCCACCATGATTGTGAGGCCTCCCCAGCAATGTGGAACTGTAAGTACATTAAACCTCTCTTTCTTCCCAGTCTTAACTATCTATCATAGTTATGACATGTCTTTATCAGCAGCAGGAAAGCAGACTAATACAATATGTTTGAACTTGGTTGCAACATGAAGTGTTTTTCTTAGTGCTGGTTGCGGTAAAAACATTTGAAACATATTGGTTTAAAACACATCCAATAAGATACATTTGTGAAAAAAAACAGGGGTAAATGATTGTCCTTGGTCATTATTCGATTGTGTGTGTGCCTCATGCATGGTGGGTATTGTTTACGAAAAGGATTCAAAGCAGTAAAGTAGAATTAGTGTGAAGAAAGTACTAGTAGAAGCTATTTGGCATCTGAGTATATGCCTGAATGGATCTTTTTTCATTAAGCACAAACATGTTGCAGTTATTGGTTTTCCTTGTGTCCTGTACTTTTGCTGATTGTGGTTTCCTGTATTGAGTTGATTCATCATTTTCTGAAATTTATTGTAATTTCATTGTGTGATATATAGAAAACTTAGAGAAAGTACGTAACTGAGGTGATTTCCTAGACATTATCCGATAGTGTGTAGGTGTCTGGATTTTAAGTTGTTACATATTACAAACTGTGAAAATTGATTTAGAGTTGTTACATATCATATACCAAATTATTTTAAAGCTGATTTAAGATTTTATTTTTACATTTAATTGATAAATGTTTGTCAGTAGATTTTGCCTGAAGATATCATTTGTAATAAAAGAGTAACAGATACAGTTCCCTAAGGTTTTTGGGTTTGTTTTGTTTTTGAGACAGGGTCTTGCTTTGTCATCTAGGTTGGAGTGCAGTGGCACAATTGTAGTTTACTACAGCCTGAAACTCCCAGACTCGAGTGATCCTACCACCTCAGCCTCCTGAGTAGCTGGGACAACAGGCATGTGCCACCACACCTGATTTACTTAAAAAAAAATTTTTTTTTGTAGAAACAGGTTCTCACTATGTTTCCCAGGCTAGTCTCAAACTCCTGGCCTCAAGTTATCCTCCTGCATTGGTCTCCCAAAGTGCTGGGATTATAGATGTGAGCCACTGCACCTGACCCAGAGATGTGTATAAATATCATGTGCTTATTCTTTGCAAGGCAGGAATAAGATATTTATTCCATAGAATAAGCCTATAATGTAATCACAGAGACATAAACATATAAGAAGGGACAGCCTTAAAAGAGTGTAGAAGAATTTTTCTCTCCTCAGACAGAAGAAAAGAGAATAACATACAGAGGAAGGATCAGCCAGCAATATTTGCTCTTCTGAAGCTTCTGCTGGTGACACCCAGGCAAACAGGGTCTGGAGTGGACCTCCAGCAAACTTCAACAGACCTGCAAATGAGAGACCTGACTGTTAGAAGGAAAACTAACAAACAGAAAGTAATAGTATCAACATCAACTAAAAGGACATCCACACCAAAACCCCATCTGTAGATCACCATCATCAAAGACTAAAGGTAGATAAAACCACAAAGATGGAGAGAAACCAGAGCAGAAAAGCTGAAAATTCTAAAAACCAGAGTGCCTCTTCTCCTCCAAAGGATTACAGATCCTAGCTAGCAATGGAACAAAGCTGGATGGAGAATGACTTTGACGAGTGGACAGAAGTAGGCTTCAGAAGGTCGGTAATAATAGACTTCTCTGAGCTAAAGGGGAATGTTTGAACCCATCACAAGGAAGCCAGAAATCTTGAAAAAAGATTGGATGATAGCTAACTAGAATAAACAGTATAGAGAAGACCTTAAATGACCTGATGGAACTGAAAACCATGGTACAGGAACTACGTGATGCATGCACAAGCTTCAGTAGCCAATTCGATCAAGTGAAAGAAAGGGTATCAGTGATCGAAGATCAAATTAATGAAATGAAGTAAGAAGAGAAGTTTAGAGATAAAAGAGTGAAAAGAAACAAACAAAGCCTCCAAGAAATATGGGGCTATGTGAAAAGACCAAATCTACATTTGATTGGTGTACCTGAAAGTGATGGGGAGAATGGAACCAAGCGGGAAAACACTCTTCAGGATATTATCCAGAACTTCCCCAACCTAGCAAGGCAGGCCAACATTCAAATTCAGGAAACACAGAGAACACCACAAAGATACTCCTCGAGAAGAGCAACTCCAAGACACATAATTGTCAGATTCACCAAGGTTGAAATGAAGGAAAAAGTATTAAGAGCAGCCAGAGGGAAAGGTCGTATTACCCATAAAGGGAAGCCCATCAGACTAACAGTGGATCTCTTGGCAGAAACTCTACAAGCCAGAAGAGAGTGGGGGCCAATATTCAACATTCTTAAAGAAAAGAATTTTCAACCCAGAATTTCATATCCAGCCAGGCTAAGCTTCATAAGTGAAGGAGAAATAAAATCCTTTACAGACAAGCAAATGCTGAGAGCTTTTGTCACTACCAGGCCTGCCCTACAAGAGCTCCTGAAGGAAGCACTAGACATGGAAAGGAACAATCGGTACCAGCCACTGCAGAAACATGCCAAAATGTAAAGACCATTGATGCTAGGCAGAAACTGCATCAATTAATGGGCAAAACAACCAGCTAACATCGTAATGACAGGATCAAATTCACATATAACAATATTAACCTTAAATGTAAATGGACTAAATGCCTCCATTAAAAGACACAGACTGGCAAATTGGATAAAGAGTCAAGACCCATCAGTGTGCTGTATTCAGGAGACCCATCTCACATGCAGAGACACCCATAGGCTCAAAATAAAGGAATGGAGGAAGATCTACCAAGCAAATGGAAAGAAAAAAAAAAGCAGAGGTTGCAATCCTAGTCTCTGATAAAACAGACTTTAAACCAACAAAGATCAAAAGAGACAAGAAGGCCATTACATAATGGTAAAGGGATCAATTCAACAGGAAGAGCTAACTATCCTAAATATATATGCACCCAATATAGGAGCACCCAGATTCATAAAGCAAGTCCTTAGAGACCTACAAAGAGACTTAGTCCATCAATGATAGACTGGATTAAGAAACTGTGGCACGGCCGGGCGCGGTGGCTCAAGACTGTAATCCCAGCACTTTGGGAGGCCGAGACAGGCGGATCACGAGGTCAGGAGATCGAGACCATCCTGGCTAACACGGTGAAACCCCGTCTCTACTAAAAAATACAAAAACTAGCCGGGCGAGGTGGCGGGTGCCTGTAGTCCCAGCTACTCAGGAGGCTGAGGCAGGAGAATGGCGTAAACCTGGGAGGTGGAGCTTGCAGTGAGCTGAGATCCGGCCACTGCACTCCAGTCCGGGTGACAGAGCGAGACCCCGCCTCAAAAAAAAAAAAAAAAAAAAGAAACTGTGGCACATATACACCATGGAGCACTATGCAGCCATAAAAAATGATGAGTTCCTATCCTTTGTAGGGACATGGATGAAGCTGGAAACCATCATTCTCAGCAAACTCTCATGGACAAAAAACCAAACACTGCATGTTCTCACTCATAGGTGGGAATTGAACAATGAGAACACTTGGACACAGGGTGGGGAATATCACACACGGGGGCCTGGCCTGGGGTGGGGGTGTGGGGGAGGATAGCCTTAGGAGAAATACCTAATGTAAATGATGAGTTAATGGGTGCAGCAAACAAACATGGCACATGTATACGTATATAACAAACCTGCACGTTGTGTACATGTACCCTAGAACTTAAAGTATATACCAAAAAAAATAAAGTTGGAATAGTATCTGCCACAAACTCTCAATAAATATTAGCTTTTACTCTTCCTATTACTACGGCTTCTACTACTGTTAACTTGCTACTCTTCATTGGTCTTCAACTCACAGCTCATATGTCTGCAAAGCATTTCGTGTTCTGGAAAAGAATAAAGTCAAATTGTCTCTTGACCACAGATCCCTTTCTGACTAATACATTCTCTCTTTTTCCCACCTAAGGGTTTTAAAGATTATTCAAGGTTAGCTATCTTTACTTCTTCATCTCCTATTAGTTTTTGTTTGTTTGTTTGTTTTTGAGACAGAGTCTCACTCTGTTACCTGAGCTGGAGTGCAGTGGCGTGATCTCAGCTCGCTGCAACCTCCACTTCCCAGGTTCAAACAATTCTCATGTCTCAGCCTCCCAAGTAGCTGGGATTACAGGCATGTGCCACCACACAATTTTTTTTTTTTTTTTTTTTTTTTTTTTTTTTTGTATTTTTAGTAGAGACAGAGTTTTGACATGTTGACCAGATTGGTCGCAAACCCCTGGCCTCAAGTGATCTGCCTGCCTTGGCCTCCCAAAGTGCTGGGATTGCAGGTGTGAGCCACTGTGCCTAGCTACTTCCTAGTAGCTTTTAATATTTTTTAGACATTGTTTTATTTATTTTTATATTTATTTATTTTTTGAGACTGAGTCTCCCTCTGTCACCCAGGGTAGAGTGCAGTGGTGTGATCCTACAACCTCTGCCTCCTGGGTTCAAATGATTTGCCTGCCTCAGCATCCTGAGTAGCTGGGATTACAAGCATGTGCCACCATGCCCAACTAATTTTTGTTTTTTTTTAATAGAGCCAGGGTTTCACTATGTTGCCTAAGCTGGTCTTGAACTCCTGGGTTTAAGCGATCCACCTGCCTCAGCTTCCCAAAGTGCTGGGATTACAGGTGTGAGCCACCACGCCTGGCCTAGACCTTGTTTTAAATAAGATATTGACTAGTTAAACATTACTAAAATATTTTCTATTTTGAGTACTTTGATTATGTATTTACTACTTACCATGAACTTTGGAGTTCCCTGTAGGTCACTCCCTAAGTCCTTCCTTCTTTTTTCTCATTAAATGTTATCACTGTGCAGTAATTTTATATTAATCATTTTCTAACCCTGTTCATCATTTTCCCTAACACTTGTATATATTTAGTTTAGCTTGTTGAATGTTGTATGTGGAATTATATGATATAAATTATCTGGAGGCTTGCCTTTTGAACCTAACTATAATTTCATCCATTTTTATTAGCATAAAGAATGCCATTATGTGCCACAATTTATTAATTTTCTTGTTGATGAAACTTTTGGCCTTTTGCTACTACAAACAGATTTGCTATGAACTTTCTTGCACATATATCCTGGTGTATATATGTGTAAATGTTTCCAGGATTTATAACCAGGAATGGAATTTCTGTAGCATTTACTATATACCCCTTTGTATTCACTATTACAAATAATTGTATAATTTGTTGTTGTGCTATTTAATACCCCTATCAGAAGTTTAAATCTCTTCTTGTCAACCTTTTCATTTTGGGAGTGTAAAATGGCATGTGATATTTTATTTGATTTTATTTTTAAGACACAGTCTCACTCTGTCACCCAGGCTAGAGTGAAGTGGCACGATCTCGGCTCACTGCAACCTCCACCTCCCAGGTTCAAGCAATTCTCATGTCTCAGCCTCCTGAGTAGCTGGATTTACAAGTATGTGCCAACATGCCCAGTTAATTTTTTTATTTTTTTGTAGAGAAGGGGTTTTGCCATGTTGGCCAGGCTGGTTTCAAACTTTGGGCCTTTAGTGATCCACCCGCTTCTGCCTCCCAAAGTGTTGGGATTACAGGTGTGAGCCACTGCATCTGGCCAGCATGTGATATTTTAAAATTTCATTATCTGATGACTAATGAAATCAACCATCTTTTCATTTGTTTCACAGCCATTTCTGTTTATTCTTCAGTAAAACACCTGTTTATATGCCTTGCACGTTTTTCTTTTGGATTGTCTCTTCCTTATTTATTTGTAATAACTTTTTGTAATTCTGGAATAGCAAACTTATCTCCAAAATTTGTGGGTTGTGTTTTTACTTTATGTCTTTCCCCTGTCCCAGAGCTACTTTTGATATTTTTTTTTAATATCACTGGCTCTCAGCAATTTTATGGTATATCTTGGTGTGGTTTTCTTTTCTTTTTGTAAAAAACAACTTACTGAGATATAGTTCACATATCATACAATTCACCCATTTAAAATGGCTTTTATTATATTCATAGAGTTGTGCATTTTCCACCATAATCAAGTTTATGACTTTTTCATTATCCAAAGAAGAAACCTTTATCCTTTAGTCATCATCCCCACACCTTTCATCACTTTTAGCCCTAGGCAGTCACTAATCTATTTTCTGTCTCTCTAGATTTGGCTACTCTGGGCATTTCATATAAATGGGATCATACAATATGTGGTTCTTTGTGATTGATTTCTTCACACAGTATAATGCTTTCAAAGGCCACCCATGTTGTAGCATGTATCAGTACTTCATTTCTTTTTATTGCCAAATGAATTTCTTTGTATGGATATATCACTTTATTTATCCATTCATTGAAAAAACCTATTCTTTCCCCATTGAATTGTCTTGGCATTCTTGTCAGAAATCTACTGGGTACAGACATATGGGTTTATTTATGGATGCTTGATTCTATTCATTGATCTATAACTAGCCTTAATGCCAGTACCTCATTGTCTTGATTACTGTAGCTTTGTAGTAACTTCTGAAATTAGGAAGGGTGACCCCTTAACTTTGTTCTGCTCTTTCAAGATTTTTTGGTAATTCTGGTTCCCTTGAATTTCCATATGAATTTTATGAACAGCTTGTCAGTTTCTACAAAGACATTAACCAAAATCTTGATAGGGCAACCTAGTGTAGTGAAGAAGCCTCACAAGTTCAAACAAACAAACAGTAAGAAGGTAAGTTTCAGTCGTATTACCATCTTCACACATATGGCTTTATCTTTTGTGCTTTGGGGTTTATTAAAATTCATAGATCTGTGTGGGCTTATCACTTTCATCAGATGTGTAGCATTTTCAGCCATTATTTTGTCAAATGCTATTACTATCCTCCATCTGAGACTCCAACTACTATCTGTTAAACAACTTGATACTGTTCCCACAGATCTCAGAGACTTTGCTTATTTTTTTCTTTTTCTTTTTTCTTTTCTTTTTTTTTTTTTTTTGAGATGGAGTCTTGCTCTGTCACCCAAGCTGGAGTGCACTGGCCAGATCTCAGCTCACTGCAAGCTCCGCCTCCTGGGTTTATGCCATTCTCCTGCCTCAGCCTCCCGAGTAGCTGGGACTACAGGCGCCCGCCACCTCGCCCGGCTAGTTTTTTGTATTTTTTAGTAGAGACGGGGTTTCACTGTGTTAGCCAGGATGGTCTCGATCTCCTGACCTTGTGATCCGCCCGCCTCGGCCTCCCAAAGTGCTGGGATTACAGTCTTGAGCCACCGCGCCCGGCCGCTTATTTTTTTCAATTATTTTTCTCTTTGCATAGGTGGGAGTTAGTTCATTTTAGTATTACCATTTATTGGTGACAAACATTAAGTTCTACTCACATTCTAAGGGGGGAAATTGTAGCCTGAACAATGAATCAAAGCAGTACTAAGTCTCAAGAGTACTGTGCTTTTCATTGCAGAACCTTACAGTGTACATTTCTATGTATAATAGCACAACATCAAAAGCAGTAGTTTGGGTTTGGGTTTTCTTATGAAAGTGACTTTATTTTATACAGTAAATAGCTAAGAAAATATATAAATAAAAATATACTATAGTTAATAATGTTGATATGCATTGTATTCCTTGAAAGAAATGAAACTGTCACCATTGTGATCATTTTCCTTTAAAATATCTTCTAAAATTGCATTGTTTTTGCTTTTTTTAAAAATGGAGTCTTGGGAGGCCGAGACAGGCAGATCACAAGGTCAGGAGATCGAAACCATCCTGGCTAACACGGTGAAACCCCGTCTCTACTAAAAAAAAATACAAAAACTAGCCGGGCATGGTGGCGGGCACCTGTAGTCACAGCTACTCGGGAGGCTGAGGCAGGAGAATGGCATAAACCCAGGAGGCGGAGCTTGCAGTGAGCTGAGATCTGGCCGCTGCACTCCAGCCTGGGCGACAGAGCGAGACTATCTCAAGAAAAAAAAAAAAAAAAAAAAAAATTGGAGTCTTGCTCTGTCACCCAGGCTGGAGTGCAATGGCACAGTCATATCAGAGCTCACTGCAGTCTCAAACTCCTGGGTTTAAGCACTCCTACCATCTCAGTCTCCTAAGTATCTGGGACTACAGGTGCACACTGCCACACCCAGCTAATTTTTTTTTTTTTTTTTTTTTTTTTTTTTTTTTTTTTTGTAGAGATGATGCTTTGCTGTGTTGCCCAGGCTAGTCTGGAATTCCTGGGCTCAAGTTATTGTACCACCTTGGCCTCCCAAAATGTTGGGATTACAGACATGAGCCACTGTGCCTGGCCTAAAACTGCATTCTGATATGACTTACTTGTCACATGGCTTCTCATCTTTTTAAAACTTCTCTTTTAGATAATGATTAGCTCTGTTTTAGAGAGCTGTCTGTCATGGTGTCTTTCTGTTTAAATGGTTCAGTGGTCCTCTGATCACAACATAAAGTTCAGTCTCAAAAATCAGTGTTGTATCAGGTGGAATCTTGCCTTTACATGTGTCCTTAATTAAAGTACTAAAATATCACATGCTTTTAAAGACATGCAGTCATGGTCTGTGACAAGAGGCAAGCAGATAGTGCAGAGGAAAGAGTTAAGGTACTACCTTTAGTTTTCCTTTCCATGTGCAAATGAAGGTGGTATATTCACTTTCTGCCTGTCTCCAGGGCATATAATTCATCACAGCAATGTCTGCTCCTTTTATGATTTGCCCAACACCAAGAACAAACCATTAAGGATGGCCTTCATTTTATGACAGAGTATTTCAAACCTGTTTAGTTAAATAGTCTCATGATGGGCATTTAACAGGTCTCCCTTTTTGCTTGTCTTAGAGCAGTTTTCTGGAAGTTGCACAACTTCTGTATTTTCACTTTTTCCATTCTTTCCTCTTTCTTTTGTCCTTGAGTAGTGAAGAAGCCTCATAAGTTAAAACAAACAAACAAAAACCAAAAAGCTTTTCTGAATCAGAAATGCATGTTCCTAGAGTTGGCCCCTAGATGTCCACCACGCTCTTTCCAGTGCGCCACTTGCACCCAGTAGCAGCCCCAGGACTGGAGTCCTGTCACATGGCAGGAATTGTCCTATGTCACCAAGTGCTAAGGGTGAGGAGTTGTGTAGCAGGTCCCCTTCTCTGGGCAGGCTCAGCTGTGGAATTTTTGCCCATTTGGTTCGGAGCATGTGCCCCTTTGGTACTGGGCATGTGGGCTGGCTGTCCTCAGTCACTAAGACTGAAGCATTGCACACTTGTACCACTTCTCCGCACAAAGTCTGTGTATTTCACAGCTGGTTTCCTTGGGATTTTGTTATAAGGCTTGTGTTTACTAAAATGAAACTGGCAAAGATGAAATAGCCTAAATGGACTGTTCTTAGAGGAAGTGGTTGTCATTTCTGGGCATAAAAGTCTTCTCCTCAGGTCCCTAAGCATTAGTGAGCATTGGAAAGAGGCATTCTGGAGGCAGAGCATAAAAGTCAGCTTGCAGCTGCCCTCTGGATCCATCTGGGGTGTCCTTGAAGCACTTTCTTGGGGTTGGAGTCCTGCATTGAGGGTTTCCAGGCTAAGCCACACATAATCAGATGGCAATCTGGGCACAATAAAACCCAGAAATGCCCCTGCTCCTCCACCTCCTTAAAGAAGTTTCTCACCAGCCCACTCCAGTGATCCCTGAACTGCATTTCTTTGCCCCATCAGTTGGCTACCCTTGATTTGAGGGCCTCTAGTAGTGCCAGAAATGCTCTTGACATTGTCATTTTTCTCATCATGTGAGATCAGTAATGATCTACATTACACATATAAAAAAACAAAGTATCATATCTAGAGGCAAAAATAAGAAAATAAGGTAATTTGAGTATTGGGCATTTTGTTCTAGTCTTACCACTCATAGCAACAAGGATTTGACACAAAGCCTCTTGCCCCCGTGATGATTAATACTGAATGTCAACTTGACTGGATTGAAGGATGCAAAGTATTGTTCCTGGGCGTGTCTGTGAGAGTGTTGCCAAATTCGATTAACATTTGAGTCAGTGGACTGGGAGAGGAGATCCACCCTCAGTCTGGTTGGGCACCATCTAATCAGCTGCCAGCACAGCTAGAATAAAGCAGGCAGGAGAAGATGGAAGAGCAGGTTTGCTGAGTTTTCCTGCCTTCATCCTTCTCCCGTGCTAGATGCTTCCTGCCCTCGAACATCAGACTCCAAGTACTTGAGTTTTTGGACTCTTGGACTTACACCAGTGGTTTTCCAGGGGCTCTCAGGCCTTTGGCCATAGACTGAAGGCTGCACTGTGAGCTTCCGTATTTTTGAGTTTTTGGTGCTTGGATTGATCTACCACTGGCTTCCTTGCTACTCAGCTTGCAGGCAACCTATTGTGTGACTACGTTGTGACTGTGTGAGTCAATTCTCCTTAATAAACTCCCTCTCATATATACATCTATCCTATTAGTTGTGTGCCTCTAGATAACCCTAATATACCCCCCAACCCCTGAAACATTTTAGTATGAAAAACTTTGAAATGTACAGGAAAGTTGAATTTTATAGTGAATGTCCTTATACCTACCACTAGATTCTATCATTAACATTTAACTGTTCTCAATGTATTACATACCCATCCATCAATTTACCTTATTTCCAAGTTAATACTCAAAGATTTTTGTCCAAACCTGAAAGACTTCAGTTGAAGTCCTAGATCAGGCTCTGGGAGGAGTATTAGTCTACTCAGTGATGTTGAACAAAGCTGATGCATTGGGCCTGGTTCATCTACTTTGCTTAAAGCTTGCAAAACTCCACAAATCTGAAAATTACTGTCAGCTATGAAAGATGACAATCACCTCCAAGGAGGATTTTTTTCAATCTTAAAAGCTAGGGGGAAATCCTGATTTTTAGAATAAAATAAACTCCAAAGTTAAGTTCCATGTTTGATATTGTAGATGAAATTTTGGCTGTTCAAGGTTCATTATTGCATAATGACAGTTCCTCGGGGCCCCCCACTTTTCTTTGCTGGAGGACTGAATCAGCTCCATACTTCCTTTCTAGCAGATAATTTCTTGAACCCCCTGAATGAGAGGAAGATACAAAGGAAACAAATAAGTCTTTTATTTTCTCGAAGAGAAACAAACACTAAAAGGACTTGAGGCTTACTTAGTTAGCAGGAAAACTGGAGAGTCCTTCATTGCTGCCCTTGAGATGAGTGTGCAGTGAGCCCCATATTCTAGTCAGCCTGGGGGCTGTGTGCCCAGCAGCCTGAGTCAGCAATCCTGGGCCTAGAGGTTTTAGCCCAGAGGGGTGTAGTGGGAATGGGGGGTCGTCAGCCTGGGCCTTGGCAGCTGAAGAAAGATGGAAGAGCCCTGGAGTGAGGTACCCCAGGAGGGAGGCTGGGGTTCATTAAGCTGGGGCACCCCCTCCTCCAACAACATGATTTTATATGTAAACACAGGTCATTCTTTTCAGCCCTGCATGGAGATGTAATTAACAGTATAAAACACTCCATGGAAATTGAAATCTGCAGTTTTGTATGTACTACATGGAGACCATGTCCTGTAGTGTAGTAAAAGCATCCATGTGTTTTTGGTTTTGGATAGTGTATCTTTCGTCTCTAGCAATTCTATCTGGGTTCTTCTACATTCTTGAGTGTTTGGAGCATATTTATAATAGCGGTTTTTATGTTCAAGTTTCATTACCTCAGACTTAGAAATGACCATTTCTTTTGACAGATTTTTTTTTTTCTAGTTATGGATCTTATCTTCCTGCTTTTTTGCATGCCGATAATTTTTTGATGTGAAGGTAGATCTTATGATTTTACATTGTTTTATGCTGGATTTTGTTTTATTCCTTTGAATAGTGTTGGACTTTGTTCTGGCATGCAGTTAAGTTACCTGATCAGTTCTAAACTTGTTTATCTCTTTAGCTAAATATCTCAGTCCACCGTTTACACTTCTAGCTTTCCACATAACTACAGGACACATTTCACTAAGCATTCTACTAGTATATAACAAAGATCATCCTTTCTGCAGTTTCTAGTAACGTGTTCCTCGTTTCCTTCTGAACTCTCACTGGTACCACCTTTCCTGTCTGTGTTTCAGTCTGCTGAAGACAATCTAGGTTTTTCCATCATGTTTCTCAATATTCTTCCAGCTTCTACCCACTCCCCAATTCCAAGGCTTTCCACATTTTTAGATATTTGTTACAACAGCACACCACTTCCAGGTAGCAAAGTTTGTATTATTTTTCTATTGCTGCCCTGACAAATTGCCACAAACTTAGTGGCTTAAACCCGGTATTTTTTATGTACTAGGTCTGTAGATAAAAAGTCCAAGATGACCCTCCAATAGCTCTGACATCATCTCTCACCATTCTTTGTATATTCCAGGCTTTAGCAATTACAGGCAGTAGTCCTCATGTCACTCACATATCTGTGCACTTCTTGTGGTATGCCCTTTACCTAGCATGCTCTTCCCATTTTGTTTATTGGTTGATATCCTGCCTTCTAAAATTCATCTAATGAATAATTTCTTCTGGAAATGTGGGCTCTACTACTGAGTTCTGCTAAGTGGCCCAAATCTGTGTGTCCATAGTAGCATGTGGTCCTTCATGTTCACTTATCATGCCATATAGAATTATCTATCACATGTCTATTGCCCCTGATATGGTATCCCTCTTAATCTCTTACCTCTCAGGGTTTACTTAGTAATTGCCTGGAACATAGTAGCAACCAAAGAATGCTTAGAACTGAACTAGGTAGGCTGGGTATGGTGGTTCATGCCTGTAATCCCAGCACGTTGGATCACTTGAGGTCAGGAGTTTGAGACCAGCCTGGCCAACATGGTGAAACCCTGTCTCTACTAAAAATCAAAAATTAGCCAGGCAGGGTGGCACATGCCTGTAATCCCAGCTACTTGGAAGGCTGAGGCAGAAGAATTGCTAGAACTCAGGAGGCAGAGGTTGCAGTGAGCTGAGATTGTGCCATTGCACTCCAGCCTAAGTGACAAACCAAGACTCCTTCTCAAAACACAAAACAAAACAAAAAACCCCAAAAAACACAACCAAAACTGAACTAGGAGGTAGAAGAAATTATGACACTGTTTTACCACATAGAACTTAAAACTTCTGCCTAGAAGCTAAAAATTAGAAGGCAGATAAAAACTGGCTTAAAAATTGCAATAAGTAGCTGGGCATGGTGGTTCACACCTGAAATCCCAGTACTCTGTGGGGCTGAGATGGGAGGATCACTTGAACCCAGGACTTTGAGACCAGCCTGGGCAAAATAGTGAAACCTCATCTCCACCAAAAAAAAAAAAAAAAAAAAAAAAAAAAAAATAGCCGGGTGTGGTGGCACATGCCTGGAGTCTCAGCTAGTCTCAGCTACTCAGGAGGCTGGGGCAGGAGGATCGCTTGAGCCCAGGAAGTTGAGGCTGCAGTGAGCTATGATTGTGTCACTGCACTCCAGTCTGGGCAACAGAGAGATAGATACTCTGTCTCAAAAAAAAAAAAAAAAAAAAAAAAAAAAAAAAAAAAAAAAAAAAAAAAAATTCAGTAAGGTGTAGGGAGAAGCTTGATATACCATATAATATATTTTATAAAAACCATTGTGCCCAATAGGTAAAGGTGAAAAGGTCATCATGACTGGGTAGCTCACAAGAGAGCAAATATAAAGAACTAACAAAATTTGAGAACATGCTTAAACTCACTAGTAATCAGTATATGCAAGTCAAAATAATGCCACCTCTTTTTAATCATGTTATCAAATATAAGGATCTTATGTTCTCTGTAATGCCTGGGAAAGATGTTCACATACTACTACCAGAAATATAATTTGAGGAACTCTTTCAGAAAGCAGTTTCACAGTTAAAAGTCTTACAACGTTTAGACCTTCTGACTAGATCACCAGTTTTCAACCTTTTTGGCACCACCAGGGACCAGTTTTGTGGAAGGCATTTTTTCCATGGAGTGGTTGGGGGGTGGGCACAGGTGGTTTTGGGAAGAAACTGTCCAACCTCAGATCATCAGGCATTAGAGTCTCATAAAGCAGGGGTCCCCAACTCCCAGGACCATTACCCATCTGTGGCCTGTTAGGAACTGGGCTGCACAGCAAGAGGTGAGCTTGTATCTTCCCTATACTCCTGCAGCTGATGCACCCTTGAAAGCACCACCTCCTGGCTGGAGGCCAACCAACACAAAACCAGCACACTAAACAAAAACACAACCAAGGACCTTCACAGAGTCCAATTCACTCCCCCGCTACCTCCACTGGAGCAGGTACTAGTATCCATGGCTGCAAGACGTGAAGATGGATCACATTGCAGGACTCTTTGCAGATACTCCCCAATACCAGCCTGGAGCCCAGTAGCTCCTCTGGGTGGCTAGACCCAGAAGAGCAAAAGCAGTCACTGCAGTTCATCTCTCAGGAACCCCATCTCTAGGAGAAGGAAGAGAGCCACACATCAAGGGAGCACCTGGTGGGACAAAATAATCGGAACAGCAGCCATTGAGTCCCAGATCTTCCCTCTGACACAGTCTACCCAAATGAGAAGGAACCAGAAAAACAATTCTGGAAATATGACAAAACAAGGTTCTTTAACATCCCCAAAAGATCATACCAGCTCACCAGCAATGGATCCCAACCAAGATAAAATCTCTGAATTGCCAGAAAAAGAATTCAGGTGGTTGATTATTAAGCTAGTAAAGAAGGCACCAGAGAAAGGTGAAGTCCAACTTAAAGAAATCAAAATCATGACACAGGATATGAAAGGAAAATTCTTCAGTGAAATAGCATAAATAAAAAACAATCACAACTTCTGGAAATCAAGGACACACTTAGTGAATGCAAAATGCATTGGAAAATCTCAGCAGTAGAATCAAGCAAACAAAAGAAAGAACTTCAGAGCTCAAAGACAAGGCTTTTAAATTAATCCAATCCATCAAAGATAAAAAAGAATTTGAAAAAATGAATAAAGCCTCCAAGAAGTTTGGGACTATGTCAAACATCCAAAACCTAAGAATAATTGGTGTTCCTGAGAAAGAAGAGAAATGTAAAAGTTTGGAAAACATATTTGAGGCAACAATCGAGGAAAACTTCCCCAGCCTTGCTAGAGATCTAGACATCTAAATACGAGAAGCTCAAAGGACACCTGAGAAATTCATGCAAAAAGATCATCGCCTAGGCATATAGTCATGAGGTTATCTAAAAGTCACTACAAAAATGTAAAATGAGGTATTCACACCCTCAAGCATTTATACTTTGTATTACAAACAATCCAATTATACTCTTTTAGTTACTTTAAAATATACAATTAAATTATTATTGACTATAGTCACCCCATTCTTCTGTCAAATACTAGGTCTTATTCTTTGTAACTTTTTTTTGTGCTTATAAACAATCCTCACCTCCCTCTGCCCACCAACATCCCCACTACCCTTCTCAGCTTCTGGTAACCATCCTTCTACTCTCTATCTCCATGAATTCAGTTGTTTTGATTTTCAGATCCCACAAATAAATGAAAACATGTGATATTTGTCTTTCTGTGACTGGCTTAATTCACTTAGCATAATGACTTCCACTTCCATCCATGTTGTTGCAAATGATAGGATTTCATTCTTTTTATGGCTGAATAATACTCCATTGTATATATGTACCACATTTTCTTTTTTTTTTTTTGTTTTTGTTTTTGTTTTGTTTGGTTTTTTTTTTTTTTTTTTTTTTTTTTATTATACTTTAAGTTCTAGGGTACATGTGCATAACGTGCAGGTTTGTTACATATGTATACTTATGCCATGTTGGTGTGCTGCACCCATCAACTCGTCAGCACCCATCAATTCATCATTTATATCTTGTATAACTCCCCAATGCAAGCCCTCCCTCCTCCCCCCTCCCCCCTCCCCATGATAGGCCCCTGTGCGTGATGTTCCCCTTCCCGAGTCCAAGTGATCTCATTGTTCAGTTCCCACCTATGAGTGAGAACATGCGGTGTTTGGTTTTCTGTTCTTGTGATAGTTTGCTAAGAATGATGGTTTCCAGCTGCATCCATGTCCCTACAAAGGACGCAAACTCATCCTTTTTTATGGCTGCATAGTATTCCATGGTGTATATGTGCCACATTTTCTTAATCCAGTCTGTCACGGATGGACATTTGGGTTGATTCCAAGTCTTTGCTATTGTGAATAGTGCCGCAATAAACATACGTGTACATGTGTCTTTGTAGTAGAATAATTTATAATCCTTTGGGTATATACCCAGTAGTGGGATGGCTGGGTCATATGGTACATCTAGTTCTAGATCCTTGAGGAATTGCCATACTGTTTTCCATAATGGTTGAACTAGTTTACAATCCCACCAACAGTGTAAAAGTGTTCCTATTTCTCCACATCCTCTCCAACACCTGTTGTTTCCTGACTTCTTAATGATTGCCATTCTAACTGGTGTGAGATGGTATCTCATTGTGGTTTTGATTTGCATTTCTCTGATGGCGAGTGATGATGAGCATTTTTTCATGTGTCTGTTGGCTGTATGAATATCTTCTTTTGAGAAATGTCTGTTCATATCCTTTCCCCACTTTTTGATGGGGTTGTTTGTTTTTTTCTCGTATATTTGTTTGAGTTCTTTGTAGATTCTGGATATTAGCCCTTTGTCAGATGAGTAGGTTGCAAAAATTTTCTCCCATTCTGTAGGTTGCCTGTTCACTCTGATGGTAGTTTCTTTTGCTGTGCTAAAGCTCTAGTTATTAGATCTGTAATTTTTGCTTTGATGGTCTTTGTGTTTTAGACTGAAGTCCTTATGCCTTGTCAATGGTACTACCTGATTTCTTCTAGGTTTTTAGGTATTAGTCAAATTAGTCCTACTCTACGATTAATCAGATGATTAGGAAAGACTCTTAAGAGCTGTGAGGCAAAAGCATCAGGTAACCTGTAAAGAAAAACCTCTCAGATTAACAACAGATTTCTCAGCAAAAACCCTACAAGTTAGAAGGGATTGGAGTCCTATTTATAGCCTTCTTAAACAAGACAGTATTATCAGCCAAGAATTTTGTATCCAGTGAAGCAAGCTTCCTAAATGAAGGAAAGATAGTCTTTTCCAGATAAACAAATGCTGGGAGAATTCACTGCTACCAAGCCAGCACTACAAGAGCTGCTAAAGGGAGCTCTAAATCTTGAAACAAATCCTCAAAATACACCAAAATAGAACCTCCTTAAAACATGAATCTCACAGGATCTATATAACAAAAACACAATGAAAACAAACAAACAAGCTATTCAGGCAACAAATAGCACAATTAATAGGATAGTACCGACATCTCAATACTAACATTGAATGTAAATGGCCTAAATGCTCCACTTAAAAGATACAAAATGGCAGAAAGGATAATAATTCACCAACCAAGTTTCTGCTGTCTTCAGGAAACTCTTAACACATACTCACGTAAACTTAAGGTAAAGAGCTGGAAAAATATATTCCATGCAAATGGATGCTAAAAGCAAGTAGGAGTGACTATTCTTGTATCAAACAAAACAAACCTTAAAGCAACAGCAGTTAAAAAAGACAAAGTGGGGCATTATATAATGATAAAAAGGCTAGTCCAACAGGAAAATATCACAATTCTAAACATGTATGCATCTAACACTGGAGCTCCCAAATTTATAAAACAATTACTACTAGACCTAATAAATGAGATAGATGGCAACACAGTAATGGTGGGGGAGTTGAATACTCCACTGACAGCACTAGACTGGTCATCAAGACAGAAAGTCAATAAATAGACTTAACAGATATTTTCAGAGAATTCTACCCAGCAACTGCAGAACATACATTCTATTCATCAGCTCATAGAACATTCTCCAAGATAGACCATATGGTAGGCCACAAAACAAGTCTCAGTAAATTTAATAAAATCAAAATTAGTACTCTCCCAGACAACAGTGGAATAAAATTGGAAATCAACTCCAAAAGGAACCCTCAAAACCATTCAAATACATGGAAATTAAGTAACCTGCTCCTGAATGATAGTTAACAATGAAATCAAGATGGAAATTACAAAATTATTTGAACTGAATGATAATAGTGATATATTAAAGCCTCTGGGTTACAGCAAAAGTGTTTCTAAGAGGAAAGTTCAGAGCATTATATGCCTATATCAAAAAGTCCGAAAGAACACAAGCAGACAATCTAAGGTCACACCTCATGGAAATGGAGAAATGAGAACAATCCACACCCAAACCTAGCAAAAGAAAAGAAATAATGAAGATCTTGACACTATTCCAAAAGATAGGGAAAGCGAGAATCCTCCCCAAGTCATTCTATGAAGCCACTATCACCCTAATACCAATTTCTTGAATGAGGAAAAATTTCCTGAATGAGGAAATATTGAAAGTATTCCCCTGGAGAACTGGAACAAGACAAAAATGCCCACTTTCACCACTTCTATTCAACAAAGTACTGGAAGTCCTAGCCAGAGCAATCAGACAAGAGAAAGAAATAAAGGGCATTAAAATTGGTGAAGAGGAAGTCAAACTGTCACTGCTGATGATATGATTATATACCCAGAATACCCTCAAGACTCATCCATGAAGTTCCTAGAACTGGTATATGAATTCAGCAAAGTTCCAGGATACAAAATTAATGTACACAAATCAGTAGCTCTGCTATACACTAACATTGAACAGCTGAGAAACAAGAACTCAACCCCTTTCACATTAACTGCAAAAAAGTACAACAAAATACTTAGGAATATACCTAACCAAGGATGTGAAAGAGCTCTTTAAGGAAAACTACAAAACATAGCTGAAAGAAATCATAGATGACACAAAGAAGTGGAAACACATCCCATGCTCATGCATGGGTAGAATTAATATTGTGAAATTGACCATACTACCAAAAGCAGTCTACAAATTCAATGTAATTCCTGTTAAAATACCATCATTCTTCACAGAACTAGAAAAAACAATCCTAAAATTCATATGGAACCAGAAAAGAGCCTGCATAGCCAAGGCAAGACTAAGCAAAAAGAACAAATCTGGAGACATCACATTACTCAACATCACACTATACTGTAAGGCCATAGTCACCGAAACAGCATGATACTGGTATAAAAATAGGTACATAGACCAATGGGAAAAACTAGAGAACCCAGAAATAAAGTCAAATACTTACTGTCAACTGATCATCGACAAAGCAAACAAAAACATAAAGTGGGGAAAGACACCCTATTCAACAAATGGTGCTGGGATAATTTGCAAGCCACGTGTATGAGAATGAAATTGGATCCTCATCTCTTTTCTTATACAAAAATCAACTCAAGATGGATCAAAGACTTAAATCTAAGACCTGAAACTGTAAAAATTCTAGAAGATAACATCAGAAAAATCCTTCTAGACCTTGGCTTAGGCAAAGACTTCATGACCAAGAATCCAAGAGCAAAAGCAACAAAAACAAATATAAATAGATGGGACTTAATTAAACTGAAAAACTTCTGCACAGCAAAAGAAACAATCAGCAGAGTTAACAGGCAACCCACAGAGTGGGACAAAATTTTCACAATGTATATATCTGACAAAGAATAATATCCAGAATCTACAAAGAACTCAAACAAGTCAGCAAGAATAAAACAAACGATTCCATCAAAAAGTGGGCTAAGGACATCAATAGAGAATTCTCAAAAGGAGATATACAAATGGCCAACAAACATATGGAAAAATGCTTGACATCACTATCAGAGAAATGCAAATCAAAACCACAATGCAATACCACCTCACTTCTGCAAGAATGGCCATAATAAAAAAAAATAAAAATACAGATGTTGATGTGGATGCAGTGGAAAGAGAACACTTATAAATTGTTGGCAGGAATGTAAACTAGTACAACCACTATGGAAAACACCGTGGAGATTCCTTAAAGCACTAAAAGAAGGTCTACCATTTGATCCAGTAATTCCACTACTGGGTATCTACCCAGAGGAAAAGAAGTCATTATATGATAAAGATACTTGCACACTCATGTTTATAGCAGCACAGTTGCAAAAACATGGAACCAGCCCAAATGCCCATCAGTCAACAAGTGGATAAAGCAAATGTGGTGTATATATACCATGGACTACTACTCAGCCATAAAAAGGAATGAAATAATGGCATTCACAGCAACCTGGATGGAGTTGGAGACAATTATTCTAAGTGAAGTAACTCAGGAATGGAAAAACAAACATCATATGTTCTCACTTATATGTGGAAGCTAAGCTATGAGGGCACAAAGGCATAAGAATGATACATTGGACTCTGGGGACTTGGGGGAATGGGTTGGGGGCTGGTGAGGGATAAAAGACTACACACTGGGTAAAGTGTACACTACTCAGGTGATGGGTGCACCAAAATCTCAGAAATCACCACTAAAGACTTTATTCCTGTGACCAAACACCACCTGTTTCCCAAAAAGCTATTGAAATAAAAAAATTTAAAAAGCTGTACCTTATTCCATTGTATGAACTTATATCCATTGTATTAAAATTTATGTCTTCTATCATTGGACTTTGCTATTAGAAATACAGCTTTATTGCCTAACCTTGTTCTTCCATCATATTGAGCATGTTAGTTTATCAACGGAATATATTCCTAAAAGTGGAAATGTGAGATCAAACAGTGCACGTGTTTATACCTTTGATAGATATTACCCAGTTGCCTTCCATAAGGCTGTACCAGTTTCTACTGCCATCAGCAATATGTGAGAGACGAGAGTGCCTTTCTCCAAATGCTAGACAGCATAGTATGTGTTAAGATTTTTGAATCATTGCCAATCTGATTAGGGGAAAATCTCAGCATAATTTTAATTTGCATTTCTCTTAGGATGAGGAGCATCTTTTAATAGACTGAAGAGCTATCTCTCTATTCTTCATGAAATGAGCTGTGTCTTTTCCTATTCTTTGTTCATTATTCTATTGAGTTAATCTTTTCCTTACTTATCTGCAGAAGCTTTCTCTATATTAAGGAAAGCAGCCCTTTATTGTGAATCACAGTTACCCCACTCCCACCCCATCAGGTTGTTGTTGTCTTTTGACTTTGTTTATGGTATGTTTTATACAGAGAATTTGATTTTGTTACATGGTTGAATTTATTAAATTTTCCGTGACTGTTGGGGTTTGTGTCAAACTTGGGAATGCCTTCCTTACCACAGGAGATAATTTTAAATATATTGAAAGATTTATATGTAAAAACGTTCATTCTATTCTTTCTAAATTAAAAAAGGCAATTAGAAGTTCAACAACTGAAGAATAGTGCTTTACTTGTGATATAGCTACACAATAGATTATTATGCAACTTGTATAAATAATATTTACAGGAAGTTCCTCAAAACATACAGTAATAGAATGTTTACAAATGAAGGTCATGGAATTATGTTTGTACAAGTTGAGACCAGAATCAAGACTAATTATTCCAGATCATCTCAATTATATAAAAAAAGAGGAGAAAAAAATGGAAGGCAGATTAATTACTGTAATTTGATAGTGATATTATTTTATTTAAAATGTTTCTACGGTCTCTGAAAACTTCTAAAACAAGCATGTATTTTTATAATAAAAAACACAGTGTCATGGATGGTATTGTAGTCTCAGCATGCAGGTAACACGCATTTGCTTTGGATCCACTCACTTTGGAAAGTAGAGCAAAGAAAACTGATCATTGTTTTGTCCTGAATATAGTTAGTTATCCAGATTTTCTTCTTTTATAGACGGGTATCAGGATTGCAGGGAATGTGCTCTTTATGTATTTCACTGGGAAAAGATGCAGCTCACTTTACAACCATACCCTAAAATTAGCACTTAACAGTAAATCTTTATTTCTCCCTTTAAAATTCTTAGTGATTTGACTTTCTTTTAAAGTTAGGCCCTTTTCCCTGCTCCCCTCCCATCACATCTTCATCACACTTGATAGAGTCTTTTTTCCTCATCAGCTTTACTGAGTTACAGTTTACACACAGTAAAATGCAACCAGTCTCAATACACAGCTTGAATTTTGACAAATGTGTTTACCCTTGGAGCTGTGACTGCAATTAAGATAGAACATTTTCACGGGACTACAGAGAACTGACTTTTAAAATACATAATTTAAAAGATATAATGTGTTTTATACTAATATACTTTGGAACATTTACAAGAGTAATAGTTAATTTTAGATAGAGTATTCTAAAGGAATAAATGTTTGAAAAGTTAATGGCTTATATAGTAACTGCATACAGTTAAATAATTAACTTCACCAAGAAAGCCTGCTTTGGTTATAGCATAAAATTATAATAAGTAAGAGTGGTAAGGAACCATATAAGCCATTATTTAAATTGTTTGAGGTGCTGAGACTTCAAAGGGACAATCCTGTGCATTTTTGGAGTTTTGAATACTTTTATTTCCTTGTTCTCTCTTTTTTCAAAAACAAATGCTGCCAGGCATCTGTATATTCTTATATCAAAATGAAAGACACTCTGAGAAAATTGGGAAGCATCAGCAAAATCCTTTCTTTAGGATCTTATATGTGAATCTGTGTACATATTTGCAAGACTGGAGAAATGGAGATTATTAGAATGGATATATAATAGTAAGTTTAGCAAATATGATTAACATTTCCCTGACAGAGCAAAGTGTTTCCCAGTAAAGAGACTATTTAAAATATCTAACCTTATTTCAAAACAAGAACACTTAAAGGAGCTTTCATCTGCTGGAGCAAGAGGTTATATTTATGTAAATCAAAGTACTGTACAGTCTTAGAATTTTACTGTGGTGCTTTTATAGGTTCTTTTCCATGGGTGCAGTTGGTGCTGAAGGATGGTGGGAGGTGGAGGTCAGTGTTGTTATATTGGCTGTTTTTGTTCTACTCCCTCAGTCTTGAGTGGTATGTGCATTCTTCTATTTCTCCTATTAACTACTTCTCTATTTCTTCCTACTAATTTGTCCTGTTTTCTCTTCCCTAGCTGTTTCTCATGGGTTCGTGGAAGAAACAAAAAGATCCTCACCTGCAATTTTCCTTCTTATTCTGAATACTTACAGATTTCACTTCTTAAAGACATTGTACTGCAGATCAAATAAGTTTTTTTCTTCTTTCTTTCTTTCTTTCTTTCTTCTTTCTTTCTTTCTTTCTTTCTTTCTTTCTTCCTTTTCTTTCTTTTCTTTCTTTTCTTTTCTTTCTCTCATTTGTTCATTCATTTGTTCGTTTGTTGGTTTTTTGAGTTGGAGTCTTTCTCTGTCACCCAGGCTGGAGTGCAGTGGCATGATCATGGCTCCGCACAGCCTCAAACTCCTGGGCTCAAGTGATCCTCCCTCCTCAGCCTCCTGAGTAACTGGGATCACAGATGCATGCCACCGCGGCTGACTAATTTTTTAATACTGTTTTTCTAGAGTCAAGGGTCTTACTTTGTTTCCCACACTGGTCTCGAACTCCTGGACACAAGTGATCCTCCTGCCTCGGCCTCCCAGAGTGCTGTGACTACAGGTGTGAGCCACTGCATCTGGACAAAATAATGCTAATACTAAGTTTTATTGATGAGCTTAATTTGCACTGAGAAGTCTAAGCAAATTGATCTAACCTGGAAGTCTGAAATTGAAAAGCTACTTTTTTTTGTCTTTAGAAATAAATGTTCCTATCTGCTTTGCCAGTAGTTACAGTGGTTTGCAGGGCATCCAAAGGATTAAGCACTAACTAAGCTTGAGCACTACTGTGTTCTTGTGAATGTAATCTAGAGATTGAAAATACGTATTTATTCTAACTTGAAACAACAAGCAAAGAAATTTGGACAAGTCTGGCTTGGGTATAGATGAATTATTGGAAAACATAGGTTTCTATAAGAATATACCATCAGAAATTTGTTAGGCTATTTGTATAGAAGACTTATGTGGCAGTTGAACCCCAGGTCTCTAAATTTCATAGCCAGGGATGACTATCTTAACTAGACAGCTGCTGTAAATTCTTTCTGGAGATATAGTGAAATAAATTATAAATGAATAAGCATAAATATGCCATGATACTTCTTTGGCTAAGATTTTGTGAACTAGTTAACACAGTACTTTTTTTTGTATAAACTGTAGAAAACAGTTCTATTTTGCTATTGTTAAAGCAAACTCTTTTTTCTAAGATTTACTTGTCTTTTTTCCTCTGCCAAACCGAAACTCCAGGAACATAATTTATTATGGTATATTTCAAACTCTTTTGGCTTTAAATCTATATTAAGAATTGTGTTTTATATCCAGGACACACAAACATACACAAAACAAATAATTTTCCAACCCAGTCTTTTATTATATAAGTTGGATTCTGATACGTTTTATTCTTTTAGTAGGAAGAAAATGCTAGTCATGACTTACCAGCTTGATTTCATGACCTCCTAATGGGTTGTGACCTGCTGCTTACAAAACAGTGGTTTATTGGTGTTTAATTCCCAGTACCTTATAGAGTCCCTAGGATATGTTAGGTCCTCTATAAATGCTTATCAAATATATGAATGAATGAATGAATGTATGAATGTATGAATGAATGAATGAATGAATGAATGAATGAATGAATGAATAAGTCGGGAAAGTAATAAGGAGCTGGGATAAACCGGAGAAATTCTTTAGAGGTAGATTTTGTCCATTGTTAGTTGTCAGTTAGTATTCATATATGTGGCAGTGTTCCCAGACTGACTGAATCCAGATCTCTTCAGGTAGAACTTGGGCAAGGAGGTGTTATTTATTTATTTATTCGAGATGGAGTCTCACTGTGTCACCCAGGCTGGAGTGCAATGGCATGATCCCGGCCCACTGCAACCTCCACCTCCCGGATTCAAGTGATTCTCCTGCCTCAGCCTCCTGAGTAGTTGGGATTACAGGTGCATGCCACCATATCCAATTAATGTTTTGTATTTTTAGTAGAGACAGGTTTTCACCATGTTGGCCAGGCTGGTCTCAAACTCCTGACCTCAAGTTATCCAACGGCCTCGGCCTCCCAAAGTGCTAGGATTACAGGTGTGAGCCACTGTGCCCATCCAGAAGGTGTTTTTTAAAAATATCCTTTTTACTTTAGAATAGTTTCAGATTTACAAAAAAGTTGCAAAGGCAGTACAGAGAGTTTCTAGATACCTAGCACCCAGTTTTCCCCGAGCATTAACATCTTACATTTCTATGGTACATTTGTCACAATTAATGAACCAATAGTGATACATATTATTATTAAGTAAACCTCATACTTTGGATGGATTCCACTCATTTTCCCCTAAGTCCTTTTTCTATTCCAGGATTCCTCATTACATTTAGTCACAAAGTCTCCTTAGGGACTTCTTGGCTGTGACAGTCTCTCACATTTTCCTTTTTTCTTTTGACAACCCTGACAGTTTTCAAGAGTAGTGATCAAGTATTTTGTAGAAAGTCCCTCAATTTGGGTGTGTTTAATGTTTTTTCTTATGGTTAGACTTGGGTTTGGGGGAAGACTACAAAAGAAAGGAAAAGGGTACAGCTGTAACTATGACTTGTTGCTGCTAAAATTGACCTTGGTCACCTGGCTGAGGTGATGTTTGTCTGGTTTCTCCATTGGCAAAGTCACCCCTCCCTACTCCATAATGTACGTGTTGTGTAATAATGTAAGAAGGGCTGTACATGTAGCCTATGCTTAAGGAATGTGGAGTTATGCCTCGTCTCCTTGAGAGCGGAGTATCTACATAAATCATTTGAAATTCTCCTGCATAGGATTTGTCTCTTCCCCCTCATTTATTTACTTATTCATTCAATTATTTATATCAGTATGAGATCATACTGATATACATGGATGTTTATTTTATACTTTGGGTTATAATTCAATACTACATGAATTATTTGTTTGCTCAGATGGTTTCAGTTTTGGTCATTAGGAACTCTTTCAGGTTGGCTCTTGTGTCCCTTTGACATACCACCATTATTGTTTTTATTTTTGAGCACTTCCTTACTTTCTGGTATTCAGGATGCTCAAGTGTATTAGGCTGTTCTCATGCTGCTAATAAAGACATATGTAAGACTGCTTAATTTATAAAGGAAAGAGGTTTAATTAACTCACAGTTCCACATGGCTAAGGAGGCCTCACAATCATGGTGGAAGAGCATGGAGCATCTTTCTTGGTGGCAGGCCAGAGAGCTTGTGCAGAGAACTCCCATTTATAAAACCATCAGATCTTGTGAGATTTATTCACTACCACAAGAACAGTTTGGGGGAACTGCCCCCATGATTCAACTATCTCCACCTGGCCCGGCCCTTGACACATGGGGATTATTACAATTCAAGGTGAGATTTGGGTGGGGACACAGCCAAACCATATCATCAAGGTACATCTTGTATATTCCTTGCCCACTCCTCGCATGAATGCTTTCTCCAAGGTGTGTGGTTCCTTTTATTGGAAAATAATATTAGACATAGAAATCTGACCATGTATGTTCATCATCAACAGGGTGTCACTGCATGTAGGCCTTCTCAGTAGACAGAGCTAGGAAATATAGGGGTGGATACTAACCTATGCATATATACATAGCTACAATTATATTTATATATCAACATATATCGTTCTAAAGCTAGTCGGCTACAGTGGCTCAGGCCTGTAATCTTAGCACTTTGGGAGGCTGAGGCAGGTGGATTGCTTGAGGCCAGGGGTTTGAGACCAGCCTGGTCAACATGGTGAAACCCTGTGTCTACTAAAAATACAAAAATTAGCTGGGCATGGTTGTGCGTGCCTGTAATCCCAGCTACTCCAGAGGCTGAGGCACAACAATCACTTGAGCCTGGGAGCGGAGGTTGCAGTGAGCCAAGATTGCACCACTGTACTCCAGTCTGGGAAACAAAGCAAGACTGTCTCAAAAAAAAAAAAAAAAAAAGCTAAATATGAGTTCATAATGATGTCCGACTCTAATCCAGTCCTACCTGGCTTATTCTAGCTTTCCCCTCTTGCTTATCTGTAATTCCCCTAACAGAGAAACCTAGTTCCCACCACCTACCATCTAATTACTTACTTGGCCATTCCCATTGTGCATGGACTGTGGTTTTGGAACTGTTCATCTGTACCCCCACGCGAAACAACTTTACCAACTAGAGTGCGGTGCTTATTTTTTGTACAGTTCCTTTTTGTCTGTAATTATTTCTAAAGTTACTTAAATCAGCACCTTTTTTCCTCCAGCCCCCCTTCAATGAGTTTATGCTGTACATATTAGTATTACAGTGAGCTTCTTTTGTCGCTGTCTGCGTTCCATCCTGGGATTTGCCTATGGTAAGGTTTACCCTTTGTGCTATAAAATTCTATGGGATTTGTCAAATGCATACTGTTACGTATCCACCACTACGTTATCATACACAATAGCTTCACTGTCCTAAAAAATAATCCCCAAATCCCCTCTGTTCACCCAATCAATCTACTTCCTTCCACAAACTCCTGGTGAGTTTGAATTGTTTTTCATATTTATAGTTTTCTCTTTTTAAAAATATTATGTGAATGGAATCATACAGTATGTAGTCTTTTCAAACTTCCTCCTTTTTCTTAGCAGTACACATTAAGGTTCTTCCATGATGTTGCATGAATTAATAGCTCATTCCTTTAGATTGCTGAATAATATTCCGCATTATGGATATATCATAGTTTGTCCATTCATCTATGGAGGGACATTGTGGTTGCTCCCAGTTTTGGGCAATTATGAGTAAAGCTGTTATAAATATTCATGTGCAGGTTTTTGTATGGATATGTTTTCAAATCAATTGGGTAAATGCGAAGGAGTGTGATTGCTAGGTAGTATGGGAAGTCTGTGTGTATTAGTCTGTTCTCGTGCTGCAATAAAGACAAACCTGAGACTGAGTAATTTAGAAAGGAAAGAAGTTTAATTGACTCACAGTTCCACATGGCTGGGGAGGCCTTACAATCATGGTGGAAGAGCAAGGGACATCTTATATGGTGGCAAGCAGGAGAGCTTGTGCAAGGGAACTCCCCTTTTTAAAACCATCAAATCTTGTGAAATTTATTCACTATCATGAGAAGAGCATGGGAAAGACCTGTCCCCATGATTCCATTACCAGCACCAGATCCCTCCCACAACACATGGGAATTATGGGAGCTACAATTCAAGGTGAGATTTGGATGGGAACACAGTCAAACCATATCACTATGTTTAGCTTTGTAATAAACTGCCAAACTGTCTTCCAAAGTGGCAGTACCATTTTGCATTCCCATCACCAATGATGGGTTGTTGCTCTGCATCCTTGTTAGCATTATGTATTGTCAACTTTTAAAAACAAATTTAGCCGTTCTAGTAAGTACGTAGTGGTATCTTGTTTTAATTTGTATTTCCCAAAAGACAAATGATGCTCAACATCTTTTCATATGCTTACATGCCATCTACATATCTCCTCTGGTGAGTTGTCTGTTCAGATCTTTACCCATCTTTTAATTAGGTTGATTATTTTTATTTGTTAGTTTTAAGTGCTCTTTGTATATTTAATATAAGTTATTTCTCAGGTATATGATTTGCAAATATTTCTCCCAATCTGTGGTTTGTCTTTGGAATGTGGGTTTTTAAACAATTCTTTTGGTGGCCGGGCGCGGTGGCTCAAGCCTGTAATCCTAGCACTTTGGGAGGCCGAGACGGGTGGATCACAAGGTCAGGAAATCGAGACCATCCTGGCTAACACGGTGAAACCCCGTCTCTACTAAAAAAATACAAAAAACTAGCCGGGCGAGGGTGGCGGGCGCCTGTAGTCCCAGCTACTCGGGAGGCTGAGGCAGGAGAATGGCATAAACCCGGGAGGCGGAGCTTGCAGTGAGCTGAGATCCTGCCACTGCACTCCAGCCTGGGCGACAGAGCGGGACTCCGTCTCAAAAAAAAAAAAAAAAAAAAAAAAATTCTTTTGGTGATTCTCAGCCTCTTGTTCAAAGCCCTACACCTGCCTAAGGTAGGAGAGTTGGATCACTTCTTTTGAAGCTATCTTCTCCTCTCCTTTTTTATTTCTTTCTAGTCAGCCTTTCTGGGTTGCCTCATCTATAAAACAGGAATAGTAAGTTACCTCCCAGAGAGCCAGTATCTTTCAGTTTTATGATTCCATGACTACCTGACCATTTGAAACCTTCCTGGAATGCTACCAATATATAGTTAGCTCTCCTTACCCTTCTAATTGCTTTCACAAAGGAAAAGAACTGTATGGTCCAGACAGTGAGAGTCTTTAATTTCTTTGTGGCATTTCATTACTCCCACTGCCTAAAAAAAAGCTCAACTGTTATGATGGCCTGCCAGAGTGAAACAAATCAGTCAGTGACTTTAAAATCACAATAGGAGAAAAATCAAATTGATCTCAGAAATGACCTCCATGTTTACCATGTGTTACAAACTTTGTAGGTAGATGAGGAAACTATTTGGCATATAGAATTGCTCTACATTCTTCCTCCATGTAGTTACTCCATCATTAAAAAGCAGGTCCCATTTCTATAAAAGTTGTTTTTCTCCCTGCAAAAATGTCCCCTGAAGGGCAGAACAGGAAAGCTGCCACATGATATTAGAAAGGTTCACAAAGTGTACAGTATCTTAAAGATTATCTATAGATGGAATAATTTTGAAAAAGATGTTAATGTTAGCCCAATAACACAAAAATACAATAATAATTGCTAAAATTTCCTGATGAAATAGAACTTTTAGAGAATCTTATCCTACCCTACAATATTATTAAATAAATCCAGCATGTGAAGTCCTTTTTCAGCTTCAGTGAGTATAATGTGTTATGAACTCACTCAAACCGCATAGGTTTGACCTCTTACCCGTTTAGTTCTGTTTCTGTGCTCTACATTATGCCCAGTTGTCATGTCGCAATGATTTTGTGGGAGGAGCATAGCACAGCCTATGAAATCACAAAGAGAGTTTTAACTTTATTATTTACTAGCTGGAAGATTTTTGGCACATTCCCTAACCTCTCTAAAAACTGTGTCCTCACATGTACCATGTATGTCTTAGCCAGCTTATATATACATATATATTTGTTTTATATATATTTTTATATCTATCATTTTATATTAAATATATTTATGTTATAAATTATAAAATATGTTTGTATATATTATATTATATATGTTATATATGATATATTATATAAATGTATTACATACAAATATATAGTTATATGTATTTGTTTTATATATAAAACAAATATATCTTTTTTATATATATAACAGATATATTTATTTTATATATACACAAATATATTTATATATTTGTTTTATATATCTGTTTATATATATATTTGTGTATGTGTATATATATATACATGCTGATATATATATAAAACAAATATATAGAGTGGGTGGTGGAGGGGTGCAGTGGCTCATACCTGTAATCCCAGCACCTTGGGAGGCTTAGGCAGGAGGATCACTAGAACTCAGGAGTTTGAATTCAGCCTGGGCAACATAGTAAGACCTTGTCTCTAAAATAAATAAATAAATAAAATTAACATTAAAGACAAACAAGGGGCCGGGCATGGTGGCTCACGCCTCTAATCCCAACACTTTGGAAGGCCGAGGTGGGTGGATATGAGGTAAGGAGTTCGAGACCAGCCTGGCCAACATGGTGAAACTCCATCCCTACTAAAGATACAAAAAATTAGCTGGGTGTGGTGACCCGAACCTAAAATCCCAGCTACTCGGGAGACTGAGGCAGGAGACTTGCTTGAACCTGGGAGGCGGAGGTTGCAGTGAGCCGAGATTGCGCCCCTGCACTCCAGCCTGGGTAACAGGGTGAGACTCTGCCAAAAAAAAAAAACAAAAAAACAAACAAAAAAATAAAAACAATGAGGACGTGTCCATAGAGTAGGTGGCTAAAACAACCTGAATTTATTTCCCATAGTCTGGTAGCTGGGAAGTGCAAGATTAGGATGCTATCAGATTCGGTGTGTGGTGAGGGCTGTCTTTCTAGTTTGTGGACAGCGGTCTTCTTGCTTCCTCACCGAGTGGAGACAGAGGGAGAGGAGGAAGTGAGCTCTCTGGTGTAAGGGCACTAATCCCATCATGAGGGGTCTACCTTCATGACCTAATTACCTCCCAAAGGCCCCATCTTCAAATGCAATCACATTGGGGATTATGATTTCAACATACTAATTTGCATGGGTACACAAACATTCAGTCAGATTTCTGGTCAATATTGGGCATACTTTAGTTGGGAGCTATGCATTTCTACATTTGTGGGAGTTGTTCCAGCAGTTCCTGACAGCTTGAGTAAAGGAACATCATAATCAGGTGGCTGAATCTGAGCTGAAGGGTTTTCCTTTTTTTTAAGTAACTTTTTTGTGGTTTTGAAATTTTTCAAAACAAAAAGCTGGAAGAACAGCACAATGTGCTCCTCTACCCCACAACTTAGATTCAGTAATATAGAACACCTACTTATTTTGCTGAACTGATTGAGGTTAAACTGGATTTATGATTGTTTCACTACATCAACATTTGTCTCCTAGGAACAATGACATTCTCCTACATAACCACAGGACTATTACTACACTCAGGAAATTTAACATTAGCACAATATTATTATTCAATGTCGAGTCCATGTTCAAGATTATCCAGTTGTTCAATGTCTTTATAGCATTTTTTTTTTTCCCTCAAGACAGAGTCTCACTCTGTTGCCCAGGCTGCAGTGCAGTGGCGCCATATCGGCTCATTGCAACCTCCGCCTTCCAGGTTCAAGCAATTCTCCTGCCTCAGCCTCCTGAGTAGCTGAGATTACAGGCGCCCACCACCATGCCTGACCAATTTTTATATTTTTAGTAGAGATGGCATTTCACCATGTTGGCCAGGCTGTTCTCGAACTCCTGACCTTGTGATCCACCCACTTGGCCTCCCAAAGTGCTGAGATTACAGGCATGAGCCACCGTGTCTGGCCTTTATAGCATTTTTTTAAAAATCCACGGATCATTTTAGAATCAAGTATTGTATTCAGTGTAGTGGTTGTAATCTCATTTAATCTGAAATCTCAGCCTTTGTCTTTATAACATTGATATTTTTGCAACATAGTCTAGTTTGTTGTTGTTGTTTTAAATATGGGGTCTTTCTGCATACCCCAGACTGGAGTGTAGTGGTGCGGTCATAACTCATTGCAGCCTTGATCTTCTGGGCTCAAGTGACACTCCCACCTTAGCCTCCCGAGTTGCTGGCATTACAGGCATGAGCCACTGTGCCTGGCTCTTTATTTTTTCCAATGTCTCTCAATTTTGGTCCATCTAACTACTCCATCATTCTAAGATTTAATTTATGTGTCTTTGGCAGGAATAGTACATATATGATGTGTCTTGATCAGTATATCGCATTAGGAGGTACATGTCAATTTGTGGCATTATTGGTGATAGTAACTTTTTTTAAAGTTCTTGCAGAGAGAATTTAAATCAGTGTTAGAGTGAACATCACTTTTTTAAAAATTATTTTTCTTTAAATTGATGAATAAAAATAATATATTTTGTGGTGTCTAACATGTTTTTATATTTGTATACCTTGCCAAATGGCTAGATCAAGCTAATTAACAAATCCTTGACGTCACATACTTATTTTTTGTGGTGAGAATACTTCCTTAAAATCTGCAATTTTCAAGTATACAATAAATTGTATTAATTATAGTCACCATGGCGTACAATGGAAATCTTGAACTTATTCCTCCTTACTGAAACTTTGTGTCCTTTGACCAATACCCACTACCCCGTCCTCTCACCCCCAGCAGCCCCTGGTAACCACCATTCTACTCTCTGTCTACTTCTATGAGTTTCACTTTTTTATACTCTACATGTAAGAAAGATCATGCTGTATTTATCTTTGTGTCTGACTTATTTCACTTAACATAATGTCCTCCAGGCTCATGCATGTTGTTGTAAACGATAGGATTTCTCTCTTTAATTTTTTGAGACTATAGAGACTATGTAGATATCCTATTCCTCTTCAATGTTCCCCCCAGTAGTTTTAGCATCCATTGATAATTTGTGTATTCATTATTACTATGATGGTTACAAAATGTAACTTTTCTAAATTATTCCTTCTGTGCTCATTCACTAGTGGGGCTGGAGCTTTGGAGTTTGGTTTGGTGCAAGGACAGGATGTTAAGATCTGGAGAGTGGTGAGAAAATGATTACAATCTTGAACCTTGTGGTGTAGGCTGGCTAGGGAAGGTGTGGAAACAAGAAGGGAGTCTAGTGGAGACTGGAGAGTCTCACTGCAGTCAGAGTAAACATTCTGTGAGTAAAAGAGTGAGAAACCAGGAAGAGCTGGAAGTTATGATCAGTGGTGGGAATTTTGGAGTTGGAAGATTTCTAGGGGAGAGCAGATCCTGGTTGTTGAAGTCTAGGGGGTTGCCATGGATTCAGGGAACCGTTTGAATGGAGAGGAGGTTTTCCATTAGGAGGAAGTGAAGAAATTCTAAGACTAGGCTATTGAATAAATCATTCACATGGTTGTCTAATTGGCCCAGGATGATGGGGCAACTAGTGGGGACATTTAACCAGCAGGTGCCAAAATCATCCCCTGAGCAGGCTCGATAATGAGTCTATGGAAAAACTGTATCATGTAAAGTAGGACATTTTAGTAGAGGCGCCAAACTTCACCTTGTGGGTCTTCTATGTTCACTAAATGTCAGTCACTTGAAGATAGAAATGGATATTAGTCAGTTTTGCTTGGGGAAAAATTTTAAGACGTTCTCATGGGAGCCCTGGTGGGGAAGTGATACCTAGATAGAGAAGTCATTGCAAATAGTGGCAAGAGGAGGGAAGGGGGTAGGAATCCTCTGAGCCAAGATTACCATTTCAAAAAAAAAAGGAAAAGAGATTTGAAGCTTGAGAATGGCCAGCATTAAGACGAGCGAGAGGTAGTTTGGCCAAAAGTGATGAGCCTTAAAAAAAAAACTACACGTTTATAGGTTTTTAGGGGTTATTTATATTATGATTAGAGAAAATTAAATCTAGGCACTTGGTGAATATCTGTTGAGTTGAACACACTGAGAGATTTTTTTGAGTTTTTATGGTGCATAATCTGTTTAGCAGACTGAAAATGCCATAATGAGGCTCTGTGGCTGCTTGTTATTGTAAAAGAACACAGGATTAGGAGTCCAAGAGAAGGCTCTAGGTCACTGCCACTGACACACTCGCAGGTTAGAAAACAGACTAATAATGCACAAGGGAGTGCTAATGAAAAAGCTCACAACAAAAAAGTAGCAGAAGGTCAATTCTAATTCAAATTGCTGGTAATAGAGATAAAACCAATGTCATGTGATTTCTCCTCATCCTATCCAAATAAGAAAGGAAATAATTTAATGACATTTATTGAAGGATGATTTGCATGTAATCTAATGGATGTATTTTAGGTGTATCATTCAGTGCAGTATGACAAATACATAGCCCCGATGTAATCTTCTTACTAACCAAGAGGTGGAATGTTTCTATCACCTTGTAAAATTCCCCAACACCTCCCCTCCTTCCACTGTAGAAAACTATTGATCTGCTTTAGAAAGACTATAAATTTGTGTTTCTAAAATTTCATATGAATGGGACCACATGTTGCTTACATATTATGATGGTTAATACTGAACGTCAACTTAACTGGATTGAAAGATACAATGTATTGATCCTGGGTATGTCTGTGAGAGTGTTGCCAAAAGAGATTAATATTTGAGTCAGTGGGCTGGAGAAGACAGAAGGCAGATCCACTCTTAATCTGGAGGGCATAATCTAATCAGCTGCCAATGAATATAAGGCAGGCAGAAAAATGTGAAAAGGAGAGACTGGCCTAGCCTCCCAGCCTACATCTTTCTCCCATGCTGGATGCTTCCTGCCCTCGAACATCAGACTCCAAGTTCTTCAGTTTTGGGACTCGGACTGGCTCTCCTTGCTCCTCAGCTTGCAGACAGCCTATTGTGGTACCTTGCGATCATGTAAATTAATACTTAATAAACTCATATATATATAATTTGTATATGTATGTATATGTGTGTGAGTGTACATATATATATATATATATCTTATTAGTTCTGTCCCTCTAGAGGACCCTGACATGATACAATATGATTTATTTGACTCCACACACTGTTGCTGTTGTTTTAATTCATCTGTGTTGACAGTATCAGCAGTTTGCCCATTTTATTACTGACAATTGAGTTGTTATCAGTTTGGAGAGAATATGAATATTTGCATTTAAATCTTTCCACAGACATGTTATCATTTCTCTTGGATAAAATACCTAAGACTGGGATTGCTGGGTCATATAATAAGAGTATGTTTAACTTTATAAGAAACTATCAAACTGTTTTCTAAAGTGGCTGTATCATTTTATATTTCTTCTAGCAATATGTGAATGTTCCAGTTTTCCCACATCGTCACCTACCCTTGTTATTGTTAGTCTTTTCAACTTCAGCCGTTCCAGTGGGTATGTAGTGGTATTTCACTATAGTTTTGATTTGCATTAATCATTGGGGAAATGACGTTTAATGTCATTCTTGGGCTTCTTGGCCCTTCACACATCTCATTTAGTGAAGTGTATTGTTTATTGTATTATTGAGTCCTTCAAATATTTTAGTGCAAGTCCTATGTCATATATATGCATTGTGAAGATTTTTTTCCCATGTGGCTTGGATTTTTTTCCTTAATAGTCTCTTTTAAAGATCAAGTTTAATTTTTAGTAGAATCCAATTGCCAGTTTATTCAATTTTTAGTAGAATCCAATTGCCATTGCTTCTTGTGTCCTGCCCAGTCAGTCTCTGCCTATCCCTAGGTTTTCTTCTGAAACAGTGTTGTCAAACAGAAATATCATGTGAGCTACATAGGTAATTTAAAATGTTCCAATAGCCGTGTTTTAAAAATAGTTTAAGTTAATTTGAATTATATGCAATGTATCTAAAATATTATTTCAACATGTAATCAATATAAAAATTAATGGGATATTTTATATTTTTAAAAAATACCATGTCTTGGAAAGCCAGAGTATATTTTACACTTACAGCAAATTTCAGTTTGGACTAGCTACGTAATAGCTGTACGTGGCTAATGGGTACTGTATTGAATTCTAGAAGTGATTCTAGAGTGATTCTAGAAGTTTTATAGTTCCTGCTTTTTATTTAAGTCTGAGATTTCACTTGATTTTTTATTTTTTTGTGAAGGATGTGAAATGAATGTAGAAGTTTATTTTTTTCTCTATATAGATAACCAGTTCCCACACCATTTATCTCTTTCCAATGTAATTACGTTATACCTCTGTCAAAATACCAATAGATCTAGGCTGGGGGTGGTGGCTCACATCTGTAATCTCAGCACCTTGGGAGGCCGAGGTGCTCAGATCACTTGAGCCCAGGAGTTTGAGACCAGCCTGGGCAACGTGGCAAAACCCTATCTCTACTAAAAATACAAAAATCAGCTGGGTGCAGTGGCACCTGTCTGTAGTCCCAGCTATTCTGGAGGCTGAGGCAGGAGAATCACTTGAAACTGGAAGGCAGAGGCTGCAGTGAGCTGAGATCACGTCACTGTACTCCAGCCTGGGCAAGAGAGCCAGACTGTGTCTCAAAACAAACAAACAAACATACAAACAAAACCCAATAGATCTTATGTGTGTGTCTATTTCTGGACTCAATACAGTATTGTTTTTCCTTATGTCAGTACCCTGCTGTCTTTTGTCAGTACCCTACTGTCGGTAGCCTTATGTCAGTACCCTACTGTCTTTTTTTTTTTTTTTTTTTTTTGAGACAGAGTCTTGCTCTGTCGCCTAGGCTGGAGTGCAGTGGTGCAATCTTGGCTCACTGCAACCTCCACCTTGAGGTTAAAGCAATTCTCCTGCCTTAGCCTCCTGAGTAGTTGGGATTAGAGGTGTGCACCACCATGCCTGGCAAATTTTGCATTTTTAGTAGAGATGGGGTTTTGACATGTTGGCCAGGCTGGTCTTGAACTCCTGACCTCAAGTGATCTGCCCGCCTCGACCTCCCAAAGTGCTGGGATTACAGGTGTGAGCCACCACACCCAGCCAGTACCCCATTGTCTTGATTAGTCTAGCTTTATAGTAGGCCTAAAAATCAGATAGAATTAGCCTTCCAACTTTGTTTTTCTTTTTAAGATGATTTTTTCTCTTCTAGGTTCTTTTCATTTCCATATAAAGTTTAGAATCAGCTTGTCAATTTCAACAGCAAAGCTGACATGGATTTTGCCCACGTCAACTTTGACATGAGGACTGACTGATGACCCTCAAAAATATTTGTTTGTGTCCTAATCTCTGGAATCTCAGAATGTAACCTGAGTTGAATAAAAGAATCTTTGCAGATGTGACTAAGTTAAGGATCTTGAAATGAGGAGACCACCTTCAGTTAGTTCAGTGAGTCCTAAGTACAGTGACATCTATCCCTATAAGAGAGACACACACAGGAGAAACCACATGACACGCACAGAGAAGGCGTTGTGAAGATGGAGGCAGAGATTGGCATGCTGTGGCCGCAAGCCAAGGAAGCCGAGGAAGCCAGGGAATGCCAATGGTCACTAAAAGCTGGAAGAAGTGAGGAAGGAATCTCCACTAGAGCCACTAGATGGCGCCTGCGGCCTTTGCTGATATCTTGATTTCAGCCTTCTGGCCTCTGGGACTCAGAAAATACATTTCATGTTTTATGCCACCAGTTTGTGGTAATTTGTTATGGCAGCTATAGGATAAAATACAGCTACTATCAGGCTAAGGAAGTTCCATTCCATTCCTAGTTGGTTTAGGATGGGGTGTGGTTGTCAAATGTTCTTTTTGCATCAATTGAAAATAACATTCCCCTCTCCATTATTTTGTTAATGTGGGCATAATCTGTATGACTGTCTGCCCATGTGTTATTAATTTTAGCCCCATCATAGCTGTTACCCCTGGTAACACCTGCTCCTGAAAGTGTTGGGTCTTGACACATTGTATCAACTTATAGATGTGTCAGATGAATTTTCTTGTTCTGCATTTGCTAAAGAAATTTTAAGAAGTCATTCAATAGTCTGCAGAATAAAATGGAATCTCCAAATACTTAAAGAAAAAATGGGATTACGGAATTTGCCCTGAGGGGTGTTCTCTACAACAGGGACCACGCTGGCAACCCTTGGGTCCAGTTTGACCTGGATAAATATTTCATGTGGCCTCTACAGTGTTTCTAAAATTAGGAGATTTTATATTAAAATGTTAGCTAGCATACTTCCCTTGAAAATTATACAGATGTGGCAACCCTGGCCTGAATTCAAACATGACAGCCATTGGCCTGAGCTGAGCATCTGCCCCTTACACAAATAATGTCCTTTTCACTTTACCACAGTCCCATTGTTCCTCACTGTTTTAAACTTTGTAGAGATTTGAGTTTGCAACCCCTGCTCCAGAAACGTTGCTGGGGCATGCTGTAATGCCAAAGCATGTGTCATCAAGGGAAAGCTTAGGTGAAAAAGAGTGTGTCACAGCTACCAGGTCAACACAGTCATGTTCAAAGAGACCACTGTGGAAATAACCTAAAGATAAAAAAGGATTTCATGTAATTCATTACCAGTGAGAAAGAAAGACTGCTTGACTGACTTCTGGATAAAGACGACACAAGAAAGCACTAAAAAAATCAAAATTAAAACACTAAATCAGCCAGGCATGGTGGCTCATGCCTGTAATCCCAGCATTTTGGGAGACTGAGACAGGTGGATCAACTGAGGTCAGGAGTTTGAGACCAGCCTGGCCAACATGGCGAACTTCCCCCGCCCAACCCCCATACCAGCCTCTACTAAAAATACAAAAATTAGCTGGACATGATGGTGCATGCCTGTAGTCCCAGCTACTCAGGAGGCTGAGACAGGAGAATTGCTTGAACCCGGGAGACAGAGGTTGCGGTAAGCCAAGATCACGCAACTGTACTCCAGTCTGGGTGACAGAGCGAGACTCTGTCTCAAAAACAAAACACTAAATCACCCAAAGGAAAGAAAGCAGCAAAAAACTTGCATGCTGCAACCAAAGAAGAAAAAAGTACAATCTTATAATGTAAACTTTGAAAATTGATGGCAAAAGCAAAGAGAACAGAAGATTCTATGGAGGCGTGATTTGTGTCCAGATGAACCTATGTCTGCCCAGCCCTCCACCCACCGCTGCAAGACATGTTGAGGAAAAAGATGATCAGACCAAATCCTAAGAATTCTCACAAATGTCCTCCAATGTGGAAAGGCAGTGGCACACCTGTGAAATGTTGAGGAACCTTTGCATACCACTGTTGGATCTTTCCAGAAGCAGGAAGGTTTCCCACTTTCTGGGATACTGTGCTGAACTAAGCAAATGAACTGAAGCTCTGAGGCATGGGATATTCCCTTGGCTAGCTTGAAGTCCAGCTGCCAGAGGACTTAAAGGAATCTCAGATGTGAAGGTTGAGTTCCCCCAGCAAGCTTTATACTCTGTCTGAGCTGAATTCCACACATCCCCTTTTCTCCCACCTCTCCTTGTCTGAAAAACCTCGGTTCACAGAACAAGTAGATAAAAAAAACACTCAGCCCTGAAAATGCAGTTTATTCAGATATATAATATGCATGGGATATTAGAAAAGAATATAATCTATAAATTGGAAGATCATACTGTATGCTGGGGGAAAAATTGATCTAGAATAACTGACACAGAGGCATAGCCCAGATAAGAATATTAAGAGGTATATTAATGATAAAGAATTTTTCAGGTGTCCAAGCAGAAAAATCAAGCCACCTCCAAGAGGAAAATTACATGGGCTTAAGATCTTTCCACAGAAATCTTCTGTGTCAAAAATCAGTGAAGCATTTCTCTAATGACCAGTAATGATGAGCTTTTTTCATGTTTGTTGGCCACATAAATGTCTTCTTTTGAGAAGTGTCTGTTCATACCCTTTGTCCACTTTTTGATGGAGTTGTTTGATTTTTTTTCTTGTAAATTTGTTTAAGTTCCTTGTAGATTCAGGATATTAGCCCTTTGTCAGATGGATAGATTACAAAAATTTTCTCCCATCCTGTAGGTGGCCTGTTCACTCTGATGATAGTTTCTTTTGCTGTGCAGAAGCTCTTTAGTTTAATTAGATCCCATTTGTCAATTTTGGCTTTTGTTGCCATTGCTTTTGTTGTTTTAGTCATGAAGTCTTTGCCCATGCCTATGTCCTAAATGGTTTTGCCTACGTTTTCTTCTAGGCTTTTTATGGTTTTAGGTCTGATGTTTAAGTCTTTAATCCATCTTGAGTTAATTTTTGTATAAGGTGTAATGAAGTGGTCCAGTGTCAGTTTTCTGCATATGGCTAGTCAGTTTTTCCCGACGCTATTTATTAAACAGGGAATCTTTTATCTATTGATTGTTTTTGTCAGGTTTGTCAAAGATCAGATGGTTGTAGATGTGTGGTGTTATTTCTGATGACTCTGTTCTGTTCCATTGGTCTATATATCTGTTTTGGTACCAGTACCACGCAGTTTTGGTTACTGTAGCCTTGCAGTACAGTTTAAAGTCAGGTAGTGTAATGCCTCCAGCTATGTTCTTTTTGCTTATGATTGCCTTGGCTATACAGGCTCCTTTTTGGTTCCATATGAAATTTAAAGTAGTTTTTTCTAATTCTGTGAAGAAAGTCAATGGTAGCTTGATGGGGATAGCATTGAATCTATAAATTACTTTGGGCAGTATGGCCATTTTCACGATATTGATTCTTCCTACCCATGAGCATGGAATGTTTTTCCATTTGTTTGTGTCCTCTCTGATTTCCTTGAGCAGTGATTTGTAGTTCACCTTGAAGAGGTCCTTCAGATCCCTTGTAAGTTGTATTCCTAGGCATTTTATTCTCTTTGTCTCTACTGTGAATCAGAGTTCACTGATGTGTTGGCTGTTTGTCTATTATTGGTATATAGTAATGCTTGTGATTTTTGCACATTGTTTTTGTATCCTGAGACTTTGCTGAAGTTGCTTATCAGATAACATGCCAGTTAGAATGATAATCATTAAAAACTCAGGAAACAACAGATGCTGGAGAGGATGTGGAAAAATAGGAATGCTTTTACACTGTTGGTGGGAGTGTAAATTAGTTCAACCATTGTGGAAGACAGTGTGGCAATTCCTCAAGGATCTAGAACCAGAAATAACATTTGACCCAGCAATCCCATTACTGGGTATATACCCAAAGAATTATAAATCATTCTACTCTAAAGACACATGCACATATATGTTTACTGCAGCACTATTCACAATAGCAAAGACTTGAAACCAACCCAAATGGCCATTAGCGATAGACTGGATTAAGAAAATGTGGCACATATACACCATGGAATACTATGCAGCCATAAAAAAGGATGAGTTCATGTCCTTTGTAGGGACATGGATGAAGCTGGAAACCATCCTTCTCAGCAAACTAACACAGGAACAGAAAACTAAACATTGCATGTTCTCACTCATAAGTGGGAGTTGAAAAATGAGAACACATGGACACAGGGAGGGGTGGGGACTAGCGGGAGAGGGATAGCATTAGGAGAAATACCTAATATAGATGAGGGGTTGATGGGTGCAGCAAACCACCGTGGGATGTGTATACCTGTGTAACAAACCTGCATGTTCTGCACATGTATCCCAAAACTTAAAAGTATAATAAAAAAATAAATAAAGCAATTGCCATCTTGTTCTGTTAGGTTTTGAAGGAAGGTGTGAATTGAAAATACCCAACTCAGTTTTTATTTATGTAGAGAGAAAAATACCAGATTTTCTCAAACATGGCAGCACTCTATAAACCCTCCTTAGGAATATGACTTGAAAAAGAAGGCAGTCCATCAAGAACTAAATACAAATAAAAGTTCAGGGATGGATAAGTTACAGTGAATATCAAATTCATTTAAAGATAGAATTAAGACAACATCTGGAAAAATAAAGTTGCAGAGCAATTGCAAATGTTCTCATTGCTAGTAAGCTGAAAGTAATAGAAGTAATGGAAATTGAGAGGCAGGGGGTAAAGGTAGGTGGAGGTGTATGATGCTAATTAACTTCATCTTTCAGAGCTACTAAACTGTCTAAACCCAAACATGTAGTGAGCTCCTTACACCTCTCTTAATCTTTTTACGGAATGCTTATAGGCCTTTTAAAAAGCACGTCTTTTAGGGAAGAAAGCAATAGAGATTCCCTTCAGTTTATTTTTCTTAAATTCCAGTAACACTGAAAAATTTGAAATTGTATGAAGCAGACATGGTGTGATCCCATAATTATAAAATTATTGCTGTCTACGCTTTCTGCGTCTTCGTTTCTTCAGCCGTGAGACGGTTATTTCTGCCAGCATTGCTGTGAGGACTACACGTATTTACCTGCAAAGTACTTAGGACAGTGCCTGGCTCACGGTCAGTGCTCACATTTGGGCAGCTGCACTTGGGCGCTGCTGGCACACGAGGTAAGTTAGTTTGGCCTATTGCAGCGTCCTAGCATCTGTCGCGTTTCTCATGTGTGATCGGGCTCAGGCAGCCCATTCTGGCGGCGACTTGAGCTAGCAGGCCCCGCTGCGGACTCCGGGCCGGCTCGGGTCTACCTGCGCCAGCGCTGTACCTGGGCGACCTTGGCTTTGCCCCCACCAGTGACCCGGCCCGCCGGTCGTGTGGGTGCCGCTCCGCTCCTCCGCCTCGGCCGCCGACCCCCAGCTCCCCGGCGGGGCCTCCTCCTGCCACGTGACGCCCCCGCCAGGGGCCCCAGCGCCCTCCTCCCGGCCGTGCCGTTCTGGCTCCCGAGCCCCGCCTGCGCGCGGCCTCCTCGGCTCAGCCATCCTCTTGGCTGCCGCGGGCGGCAAAGCCCACGGCATCTGCCATTTGTCATTCAGCCCGTCGGTACCGCCCCGAGCCTTGATTTAGACACGGCTGGGGCGTGCTCTGGCCTCAGTCTCCGGGCGGGTGCTGGACGGACGGACGGGGCAGCCGCGCTCACAGCCCAGCTGCGCGGGGCCTTGGCGCGCGGGGTGCTTCCCCGGGTCGCCGTCATGGCTGCAGAGGCGGCACGCCCCAGCAGCCTCGCCTAAGCTCCAGGGGTCGTCGCCCCGCAGGGTAGGTGTCTGGGTACTCGCGGCCGCGGCGGGCGGGCTGGGGGCAGCTGTGGCCGTGCATTGCCGCGCTGCGAGGACGGCGCTGGGTTCGCGGCCGCAAGGAGGGTGTGCCTTTGCCGCGCCGCCTACGTGCAGGTCCGGGCTCCACGGGGCCGGGTGCGGGATCCCGCAGATCGTCACCCGCAACCCAGGCCGCCCCACCGCGAGTGCCGCCGGTCCCCCGGACGCCGCTGCCAGAGGCGTTTGCGCGTATCTGGTATGCGGTCCATAGACCCGATTCTTACAGCCTGGCGCTCTAACCTCGCCAATGGGCCAGCAAAAAAACAACAAGGAAAAGAAGAAAAAGTCTGTTCAAAGTAATAATGGGACTAGACAGTAACTGTTTGTGCTTTCGTCTCTTATGAAAAATATGATTATTTTGATGCTTTAGTATTACAGACTGTATCAGACATACTCTTAAAAGTATTTAAAAACGTGGGGTCCTAAAAATTTCCTAGATCGGGACAGCTGATAATGCAACTTCGGTTAGTCTCCGCATCAAACTTTCAGGGCGGAGTGGGGATTTCTACCTTTTACTGAATATACTCCTGTAATTTTGAATATTTTTTCCTCATCAAATATGTTACTTTCATGTTTTAGGAAACCAATAAAAATCAAAAATAGAAACACCCAGCTTAGGTCCTCCTTCTTCCAGGAATCCTCCTCTAACCCCTCCCTCCCAGGCAGGATCGAAGGCCTCTCCCGGGTGCTTTCTGGGGCCTCACTGAGGTCCTGGTCCCCTAAGTCCTCCCCCGCAGCCCCTCCGCATATTAACCCACGGGTCGCGCTGGGCCCAGAGATTGCTTACTTAGCACATGGTAAGTGATTAATACTGTTTAATGACCGAGGGAAAAGATAAAATGTTCTCTGATGTTTCACGCTTTTCGCTCTGAAGTTAAATAGTGGTAAATTTATATGCACTTAGATAAGAACATTTAACAGTTAAGGATCTGGAAAAGTTGACGACGTCCGTTGTCCGTGTTTCCTGATCCAGCAGTTGCACGCCTGGGTATTCATCCTTAACAACAATGTTTTTCAGAATCTGAAGTCCATTTTAGTGGGTCGTAAAGTCATTTAAGTGGATGATCAGAATTTGTAAAACACAGACAGAGAATAGAACGTCAGTGTCTCTCAGGTCATGGGGTGTTCGCTTTATGAATCTCTCCTCCTCTCCTCAGTTTCATACATACACAAATGTGTGTCATGATGTAAAACGTCATTCCTTAGTATGAGTCATGGACAAAAAAGTTTGAAAGCCACTGCCCTAGATAAATTTTAATACATGTTCACAAGCAGACGTGTACAAGAAGGTTGACTGTAATAGCAGAAAATTGGAAGCCACCTTCATGCCCACCTGAAGGAGAAAGATAAATTATACACCAGTCATAAAAAGGGCACACGGTACAGTGGCCAATGAAATATTTTTGTGTTTCAACACAAATGCCTTTCAGTGTTGAACCAAAAAAAAAAAAATTGCCAGAGAATGTTGTGTGATATCATCTATGTAAAATTCAGAACCTGATGGAGCAAAGCTATTGTTTAGGGATGCATATATAGGCATTACAAGTAGTAAAGAAAAAAGGTCAAGCTAATGGTCACCTCCTGGTGGGGAGGAGAGGGTCTGGGGCTCAGAGATGCTGGAAATGCTTTATCGCCTGACCTGTGCAATGGTTACATGGGTTTTTGCTTTGTAACTCTTTGTTAAATGATACATACTAGGTTTGAATGTCACATTTCTCCCCAAATATGTTAAAATATGGGTGTCACAAACTGAAGAAGCCTGAGTCTAGGGCTCTACGTCTGTTATTGTTATTGCCTGGCTTCTTTTTAGAAAAAAAAAAAAATCTTGCTCAGGGAGGAGCACCTAGGGAACTTATCAATAATGTTTTATTTCACAAATTCCATGGTGGACATATCAGTATTTATTAAATTATTCTTTATTCTTATAACTTAATTTATAACATTTCAAAAAGCATTTAGGAGAAAATGTCATTTGGGGTGTTTGCTTTCCCAAAAGTCACATTTACATATTTTGTACACAACTGGAATATTTTATATAGTAATTTTACTAAAATCAAATTTTGTTATGAAAAATGAAATACTAAAAAGTATATAAAAATCACAGAACTTTACAGACTTTCAGTGTTTTAAAATGCTAACATGTTATATTTACCGCAATAATTTCTGTTCCTCAGTTCTTTTAGGCCACATTTTTGGTGCTCAGTAGCCACATATTACTTTTATATTTTATTATGTGATATATTTTACATTATAATATATTATAGAACAGAATATTCCCATCATTGCAGAAATTTTTCTTGGAAAACAGTCTGGATACAAATATCTGTTATAGACTTGCAGATATTAAACTATAGAAATTAATCTGTATGCTTTTGTCTTAAGATACTCTACTATTAATGAAATGTATTCTGAATATTTTTCTAAGAATTAAGTTTATGTTTTGTCCACATTTTGTTCTTTAATTTACCTGAGACATGTATATGTTTAGATGTATATATTTTATGTTATGAAATCAAGCTTAATTCATTTTCAGATTCCCATGTGAAAAGGTAATTGTTCCAATATCAGTGATTAGCAGTGCCGCTTCTGTCACATACAGTACCCAGATATGCTTGGGCTTATTTCCAGGCTGTTAATCCTGGTTTGTTTATTTGTCATCTGAAAATACTGCTGATTTTCATTTACTGTTGTTTTCTATGTAGTATATTATTCAGTTCTAAGAATTAAAAATTTTTTCATTGTGATATTTTTTCTTCCCCTAACAGATTTGTAGAAAGTAGTCTAGTGCCAATGTGGAAGGTTTTGTGAGTCATCCTTTTGTTACTGATTTCTAATTTGTCTAATTTGCCCTATAGTCAGCATACATGTCAAGGCCACTAATTCTTTGAAATTCGAGAATTGCTTTATGGTTTTCACTGCTCCTTGTATCATCAAGAATAATCTGTAGTCACAGACTTTTGAGGCAAGGTATGTAGGTGTGTGTATATACATAATGTATATACATACACACTTTATATATAGATTATATGTATAATCTCACTGTAGAATTTATATAAAAATTAAATATATTTGTATAATTTATATATATAAATAAAATCTCCTGTCTCTAAGGTTTATGTTTCATCAATTCAGGAAAATTTTGTCTTTTATCTCTTTATTTTCACCTGTTTTTATCATATTCTTTCCTTTAGGAGCTATGATTAGACTTCTGTTAGACTTCCTCACTCTGTCACCCACATCTTTTAAGGTACATTTAATGTATTTAATATATTTTTTATCCATGTTGAATTCTACATACATTTTTTAGTTCTATAATTTATGTACAACAAAAAAAGCCTGTAGCTTGATGAAATTTACATATGTGTATACCTTTGTGATTACTACCCAGATAAACATATAAAACATTTTCATTCCTTCTGCCCCTTCCTATCAATGGAGCCGCTCACTTCCCCCAGTCAACTGCTGTCCTGATTTCTATGATCATGGATTATTTTCAAGTGTTTTTTAAAACTTCATATAAATGGAGTCATAGAGTTTATTCTTTTGTTCACGTTGTATTCATCCATGTTGCATGTATAAGTATTTTTGTTTGTTTTTTATTTTCACTTTATATCAAGGGTTGGCAAACTGTGGCCTGTGGGCCAATTCCAACCCACTGCATATTTTTGTTTATAAAATTTTATTGGGCTGGCTCCTGTCTATAATCTGTGGCTCCTGTCTATGTTCCGTGGCTCCTGTCTATAATCCCAGCCACTCAAGAGGCTGAGGCAGGAGAATCTCTTGAGCTCAAGAGTTTGAGCTTACAATGAACTGTGATCATGCCACTGTACTGCAGCCTGGGTGACAGTGAGATGACCCCATCTTAAAAAAGAAAAATTACTGGAACATAGTTATGCCCATTTGGCAGAGTTGAGTAGTTACTACAGAGGCCATATGGCCCACAAAGTCTAAACTATTTACCAAGTGGCCATTTACAGGAAAAAATTTATTGACCCCTCTTCTATAGTATTACATTATGTGGATCTATAATATGAGCAATTTACTTATTCATTTTCTTGTTGGGCCATTAAGAATTAAATTGTGAAGAATGTTCTTCCAACTTCCATTGGTAGACATACATCTCTCAGCTATATACCAAGGAGTTGAATTGATGGTCTTTGGTAGGTTGGTTGCATTTCCATAAACATTAATAATGTTGAACATCTTAAAATATCTTAATCAGCCATTTAGATTTCCTTTGTGACCTGTCTATTGAAATATTTTGCCCATTTAAAAAAAATAGGTTATCTTTTTGTTAATGATTTTTAGTTCCTAATATAATCTGGATAGGGAATCTTTGTTGGGTACATGTTTGCAAGTATTTCCTACCCTGAAATTTGCCTGTTTATTCTCTTAATAGTACCTTTTGATGAGCAGAATTATTCCTTTGAAGTTTGGTTTATCAGGATTTGGGAGTGGGTAAAAAGGGGAAGGGAGTGGAAATTAGTGCTTTTTTGCATCCTACCTATAAAATTTTCTTCCTACCCTCAAATTTGCCCACTCTCAAGGTTTTGAAGACATTTGCCTTTGTTTTCCTCCAGAAACTTTACAGTTTTAGCTGTTGGGTCTGTGATTATCACCAGTTGATTTTCGTGTATGGTGTGAGGTGGGGATCAAGATTTCTTTTCTTTTTTTTTCTTTTTTTCTTTTTTTTTTTAAGACGGAGTCTCACTCTGTTACCCAGGCTGGAGTGCAGTGGTGTGATCTCAGCTCACTGCAAGCTCTGCCTCCCGGGTTCATGTCATTCTCCTGCCTCAGCCTCCTGAGTAGGTGGGACTACAGGTGCCCACATTAACCATGCCCGACTAATTTTTTGTATGTTTAGTAGAGACAGGGTTTCACCGTGTGAGCCAGGATGATCTCAATCTTCTGACCTCGTGATCCGCCCGCCTCAGGCTCCCAAAGTGCTGGGATTACAGGTGTGAGCTACCATGCCCAACCTCAAGATTTATTTTCTATATGGACATTCATCTACTCTACATGTTTACTGAAAAAAACAGCACTTTTCTTTTCCCATTGAATTGCATGGGGACTTTGTTGATAAATGAATGGTCATATATTTGGGTCTATTTCTGGACTCTATTCTGTTCCACTTTGACTAATTATCCATTCTTGCATCAGTACCATACTTTTTTAATTACTGTAGTTTATGGTAAGTCTTGATATGGTATTGTAAACCATCCAGTTTTGTTCTTTTAAACAAATGTTTTGATTATTTAAGTGCTTTATATTTCCATATAAATTTTCAAATGTGCTTGTCAATGTCCATTAAAAAAAAAAAAAGGTCTACCAGATTTTTGACTGGGATTGCATTGACTCTACAGAGCAACTTTGGGAAAGTGAACATTTTAACAGAATTGAGTCTTTCCCTTCATTGAATAAATTCTTCTACAGTTACTTTCAACATGTTCTGTATATTCAGTGTAAAGGACTTACACATTATTCAATTTATTTCTAGACATTTAATGATTTTTGATGCTGTTGCAGGTGGTGGCTTTTTTTTATTTTTTCACCCACCAGTTTTATTTTCCAAACATCTTGCCTAGTGTATGGAAACAAAATTTATTTTTATATATTGATCTTGTATTTTGTACCCTTGCTAAATTCACTTATAGTTCTGGTAGTATGCAGATTTTTTTTTTTTTTAATGTGCTGTCATGCCATCTGGAAAAAAAAATGGTTTAAATATGCCTTTACAATTCTATTATCTTTTTCTCCTTTTCTTGCCTGATTGCACTGGCTGGGACCTCTAGAACAATATTTAACAGAAGTATTAACAATGTATATCCTTGCTTTTTCATCATCTTAAAGGGAGAATGCATCTATATTTCACTATTAAGGGTGATGTTTATTGTACTTTTTTTTGGGAGATGTTCTTTACCAGATTGAGGAAATTTTCTCTGTTTCTAGTTAACTGAGAATTGCTTTCACAAATGAGTATTGAATTTTCAAATTCATTTTATTCTGAAATAATTTTAAATTTACAAGAATTGCAAAGATAGTGCAGTGTTTTTGTATACCCTTCACCAACTTCCTCTCATGTTAACATCTTACATAACCCTTGTAAAGTACCAAAGTTAAGAAATTAACATTAACACAATAGTATTAATGAAACTATACACTTTGTTTGGATTACTACTGTTTTCCCTCTAATATTCTTTTTTTAAATTTCAGGTGTTTAGTTTTTATGTCTCCCTCGTTTACTCCAATCTGTGACAGTTTCTCAGTCTTTCGTACCTTGTCACTTTTGAAGAGTACTGGTATGTGTTTTGTAAAATGCATCTCAATTTGGATTTATCCGATGTTTTCTGACAATTAGACTGAAGTTATGGATTTTGAGAGAAGAATATTGCAGAGCCGTTGTGCCCTTCTCATTGTATCACATATGGCAGCATATGGTAATCACATCGACTGATGATAACTTTGATCACATGGCCAGATGGTGTCTGGCAGGGTTTCTTATTGTAATGTTCCTTTTTCCCCCTTTCCACAGTCTATTTGTTAGGAGAAAGTCCACAGTCAAGGGAAGGGAAGGTATCAAATAATTTGTGGACATATGTTAAAACCACCACAGTGATTAATAAATATTTTGAGGTAGTACAGATATTCTATTTCTCTTTAAAATTTTGTCCAATAATTTCAGTGTTTGGTGGATCTTGCCTGCAACACTTATTATTGTGGTATTCTAATGGTGATTTTCCATTTTCTTCCTTTTTTTACATTTATTAATAGGAATTCTTCTCTAAGAAAGATTGGTCCCGGGCCGGGCGTGATGGCTCAAGCCTGTAATCCCAGCACTTTGGGAGGCCAAGACGGGCGGATCACGAGGTCAGGAGATCGAGACCATCCTGGCTAACACGGTGAAACCCCGTCTCTACTAAAAATACAAAAAACTAGCCGGGCGAGGTGGCGGGCGCCTGTAGTCCCAGCTACTCCGGAGGCTGAGGCAGGAGAATAGCATAAACCTGGGAGGCGGAGCTTGCAGTGAGCTGAGATCGGCCACTGCACTCCAGCCTGGGTGACAGAGCAAGACTCCGTCTCAAAAAAAAAAAAAAAAAAAAGAAAGGTTGGTCCCTTTTCTCCCATGGGTTTATTATTCAGTCAAATATTTATATCCATGTATATTGATGGATATTTATTTTAGTCTTTGAGCTATTATCTAATATCATTTTTATATTGCTTAAATTGTTCCAGCTTTGACATTGGGATTTTTTCAAGTTGGCTCTTTTGTCCTTTTGAAATGTCGCCATTAAAAATTTTTATTTTTTGTCATTTCCTTACTGTTTGGCACTATGAGATGCTCCAGGCTCATTTAGTATTTTCACTTCCCCAACCTTAGAATCAGCCATTTCTCCAAAATGTCTTGATTCCTTTTACTGGAGGATGGTATTAGAAACCAAGATCTGTGTGCTATGTGTCCTTGCTGCTACTGAGATGTTACTGTTTCTTGGCCCTCTGTGAACAGAGCTAGGAGTTATTTGTACGTATACTCAATTTTTAATTTTGTCAAATGTTTTTTTCTGCATCTATTGAGATTATGACTTTTCTTAGTTTGATGACATGAAGAATTACAAATATCTGACATTTTAAAGGATGTTTTTCCAGTATTCCTTAGAACTTTGCAAGTATTAAAAGGTTTGTTTTAGAATGTCTAGCTCTCCATATTGCCTGAACAAATCTTCCTAAGATAACTCTCACGATTTTGATATATCATAGGGCAGAAACCTTCTTTTGTTTTTCTGCTGAATTGTTTGGCTATTTTGGACCTTTCCCATTCCATATGAGTTTTAGTACCTGTTTATGAAGTTTCTTGAAAAGTCCTATTGGGATTTTTATAGAAATGGCTTTGAATTTATAGATCAATATGAGAAGAATGGGCATATTTGCAATATTCAGTTTTTTCATTTGTCATGTCCTTTTTGTGTCCTTCAATGATGTGATATAAACAAAGGACTTGTACATTTTTTTTACATTTATTTCTAAATCCTGATGATTTTTGTTGCTACTGTGAATAGGTTCTCTTAGTTTCCTATTTTCTAACCAGCTAGTTATTACTTCATAAATAATATTATATTTCCATTTACATAAATACATAATTTGCAAGAAATTATTTTTTTCTTTTCCTTCTGATCTTCATACCTCTTATTCTTTTGTTTTTGTCTAATTTCACTGGCTAGGACCCCCAGTGCAATGAAGAATAGTGGTACTGATCATGGACATTCTTATTTTGTTCCTGACTTATATGAGAATACTTCCGTAGCACTGAAGCTTAGTGTGATGTTGTTGCTGGATATTTCTTCTAGTTCTCTAAGAGTTTTATATCATGAATCATATTGGATTTATTAAGTGTTTTTTTCTGAATCTATTGGACTGTGAAGCCAGATTGCTTGCATTCAATTCCTACTTCTGCTGCTCTGCTGCTATGTAGTGTAATCTTGGGCAGTTACTTCTCTGTATCTCAATTTTCTCATCTTTAAATTTAGGTAAAACTGTCTACTATATAAGGTTGTTGAGAGGATTAAATGAGTTAATCCATAATATGGGGTAAGAATTGTGCTTATCCCTAGGAAGTACTCATTTTTTTTCTTCATTTCTTAGTGTTGTTATTTTAATTTAAATTATTGTAATAAGCAAATTAATTACTAAATCATCTTGCACTCTTAAGTAACCTTACACAATTTGTTTACATAATTTGGATTTAATTTACTGTTTTAATTTTTTCATGTAATATTCATGAGTCATAAAGTGACTGTTCTTTTGCTATAGCAAAGGACATAAGGAATGATGGATTCCTAGAACAACATTACACAAGAGCTTAGCAACTGAGGTGGCAACATTCCTAACTTTCTGGAGTGATTTATATCTGAGTCTTTTGATAAGCTGGAGACAGAGGTAGCTCTTGCATGAGCAAATTCAGAACTTGGCATATATTGTGGAAAATCGTCACTAAACAAAAAGGAAAAGTGATTCTAGCTTTTCTATGTGTTTCACATTGCATCATTAATACATTGTATTATTTGCATATGGAGATTTCCATATTTGGAATATTTGGAAAGATTCATTCACCAGTGATGTACTGAGCACTTTCTTTGTGCCAGGCAATGTGTTTTGTTGGCTTGGGGGCATATCTTTGCTCTTGAGGAACTTAGGGGTCAATTAGGATCAATCTTGAAGTTGAAGACAGGCCTATTTGTATCATTCAGGGAAACTCCACGATCATTTTTTTAATTAATAAAATTGAACTTTCTCTTCCATTTGCATTCTGAAACACAGGAAAAAAATTTGAACTTTCTAATATCTTTCCTTCCTGTTTCTTTCACTCCCCTCAGCACCTTGGTTTAGGCCCTTGTCACCCTATGCTATTTTTCCCTGTATTGACTTCTTCCCTTCCTATCATGTGTAATGACCACTGGGGTCAGTTCCCTGAAAAAAGTCCTTTAGTGGCATCCCAATACTTACTTCTTAGCATGGCAGTGGTCCTTTTTTGCCTGTTCCTAACTTACTTTGCTGACCTTCTTCTCTGATTTCTCAGAACTAATCCAGTGATACAGGTGGTCCTAACCACTCCTCAGCCCCTAAAGGATTCACTCCCCTGCTTTTGCAGCTGTGTTCTTATTTGTGCCATTTCCTCTGCCTTAAATGTTTTCTCCCCAACTAATTTTCAACCATTTTTTTCAAGCTCTGTTCAGAGAATACCCACTCTACAACCCTACTAGCTACATAGAAACCCTATAATTTATAATCTATAGCCCGTGTTAAATTCTTACCTTTTGTCACCAATCTTTATATCTAAATTTCCAGATGGTCAGGTTCTTAGATAGGGTTCAAGTGGCTGACATGATACTTTGCATACAAAGAGCTATTGCCAAATAGCTACCACTACTAAGTACCTACTATAATTGTGCTACAATTTTGCAAAGTAAGTATTATTATCTCTCTTAAATTGTGAAGAAACTTAGTATCAAAGAGATTAGGAAACTTGCCTAACACCATGTAGTTAGTAAGTGGCAAAACAGGTTTGTCTGATTCAGGTATCTTGCTCTTTCTTCTATGCCATACTGCCTTTGTGTTAAAAATAAAGAAATAGTTAAAATCATGAACAGAAGCATTTATGGTAAAACATACACTGAAAATGACATACACAGTGAAAACTTTGCTTTCATTGCCATTATACTATAGAATCTTCACTTTGGTGACCATGATAGTTGCTATGGACTAACTGGTGTATTCCTACTTTCTTTGGACTTTCCTTCTAAGTTTTTGTTGATACTAATGAATAAGATTTGAATATTCTAATTTTGGCTTATTTGGGGGTAAGAAAAAAAGTAAAGTTTAGTCACACTTTGCTTGGTGTTTGTTTTAAGTAGAAAATTTTGCATTTGCCTAATAACCTTTGCTGGGCAATGAATAAGGTAAAAAGAGTCTACTTATCTTTCATAAAGTACTTTTTCTCTGCTTCTGTTGAGGCATGAAATACTTGGGGAAGAAAAACATATGAAGTCTGCCATCCTTAAGTATATAGCTTGATGAGTTTATATATATATATATATATATATATACACACACACACACACATCCACACACCTGTGTAATACAACCAAGAACAAGATAGACAATATTACATCCATCGAGGAGAAAATTCTCTCATCTACCTCCTGTCCAACACCTCCCCTGTGGATCACACTCTTCTGATGTCCATCACTGTAGATTAGTTTTGTCTATTCCTTCCCCTCCTTCCCCCGCCCCGAGATGGTATCTCACTCTGCCACCCAGGCTAGAGTGTGGTTGCATGATGACAGGATGACAGTTCACAGCAGGCTCAACCTCCCAGACTCAAGCAATCCTCCCACCTGAGCCTCCCTGTTTTGTCTATTATTGAATTTTAAGTATAACCAAATAGGATGTACTCTTTTGTGTCTGCCTTTAATTCAGCATAAATTTTTGAGAGTTATCTGTGCTGATCCATCTATCAATAGGTGGTTCTTTTTGTATTTTTTCTGAGTAGGAATCCATTACCACAGTTTGTTTATCCATTCTGTTAATAGCTATGTGGGTGTGTTCTAGTTTGGGTTCTTACAAATAGACCTGCTGTGAATACTCATTCACAAGTCTTTTGGTGGACATTTGCAGTATTTCACCAAGGAACAAATCTGAAACTAGAATTGTTAGGCCATAGGGAAGCCAAACAGTTTACAAAATTGAATGCATATGTGTACACTTTTGCTAGCAATAGAGTTGTAGTTGTAGTGCACATTTTCATCAGCACCTGATACTGTTAGTCTTTTTCACTTTAAGCCCTCTGGTGGGTTTGAGGTGATATCTCCCGGCTTCATGGTCTCATGGTTTTCATGTGCATTTCCTTGATGATTTTATGACTTTTCTGTTTATCTTTTAATGCTGTCTTGTGGTGTTTTAATGAAATCCAGTTTATCAGTTTTTTAATAGTTTGGTTTTTGTCCTATTTAAGAAATCTTTGTCTATCCCTCAATCAAGAAGATATCCATTTTTCTTTTTACATTTAGATCTGTGACCCATTCCATCATCTATCTCAAATTAATTTCTGTATGATGTGAGATAAGGGTCAAGGTTAATTTTTTTCAGGATCGAAATTTAATTGCTCTGGAAGCTTTTGAGGAATTTTTCTTTCCCTCCATTGAATTGCATGGTGCCCTTGTTGAAAATCAAATGCCTGAGTATGTGCGTCCGTTTCTGAACTCTAAGGTCTGTGTCCTTGTTCTGTTTGTCTACCTCATGATCGAAGATGGCTAGCCAAGTTCTAGCTATGTCTGTATTTCAGTCAGCAAAAAAAAAAAAAAAAAAAAAAAAAAAAGGAATAAATAAGAATCTGCTCCTGCTTCAGGACAATAATCAGAATTTGCACATGACATTTGTGCCTATATCTTGTCAGTAACATGACAACCTTTATCTTCAAGGGACATTGAGAAATGTTTTTATCCTGGGGAATCATGTGCCCATATAAAATTCAGAGATTATATTACAAAGAAAGAAGGGAAGAATGAATATTAGAGAAAACTGGCAGTCTTTGCCATACTTTCTGTTTACGAGCACTTTGTAGGTGCTTAATAAACATTCATTTGATTCAATTTCATCTACTTCTCATTGAAGCCTTCTTGGTCAACTTTTGCTTGTAAGCATGCATGCAGACATTGCAGCTCTGTGATAGGACTCTCCCAGATCCACCTAATAAGAAGCGTGCCCTGTAGTAATGGGGTCAGCTACTTCCTAGTGAGAGAAATATCCAGACCTTGTTAAAGTTCTCTCAAATCACCCAGTGTTTCTTCTTTATGTGTCACTATTGTGATCATAGCAGTTCGGAGAAAATGAGACCCTAAATCAAGAAAATTTAAAGGACAATGTGGCTCAGCAGGTCTCAAAATAGAGTGAACAATGGTGGGAGGGTGACCAGGTTAAACAGTTTTTGGTTTTGGTTAACTCCTGACCATCCTTTATCCTTGATATTTTTGGAAAAAAGATTACAGGTCTAGATTTCAGTTCTTCTCTTTGCTTTAATTTTATGGCTGGCCACCATTAATATAGCCAGTAATGTAGGTATTTTATGGAAATACTTATTATTACTTGGCTTTGAAACAAGAGCCTCTGTTTTATAATTAAGATTTGAGCCCATCAAGTGTTAAATTTTCTTTTCTCTTTCATCCCTGGAAAATATATTATGAAATTTATAGAAAGGGTGATCTTTCTTCCTTTAGTCTTCAGGCAAAAAAAAAATCTTTATATTTCAGGTTTGAAACATTTTGTATAAGCATATATATCATAACAGTGTTTGAATTTTAAGTGGTATGAGTATCTTATGACAGTATAGCTTTTAAAGATATTTAACTTAGAAAACATTCATAAATTTATTCAACAAATATTTATAGGAGGTAAACATAATTTCAAACTTTGACCAAAGTGGTTCACACATAAATACAAAGTATAGAAATATGTTTAAATTATGTAGTTTAGAGTCATGTTTCCTTGGCTTAACTTACTCCTCAAATTAGTTTAACATTTATCCCCTTTCCCAAAGCAAAGCAAACAGAAAACCCCAAAACCGTAACAACAAAAAAGCAAAAGCCAAAAATTATGCATCATTTATTGAATGATATGAAAAGGTAGCTCAATACATGCATACAAATATCTGTATAATACTGAAATTTAAGTTTTTTGTTAATTAACTTTAAGGATAAATTGAAAGGGACCCTGCTTTACTGTGAGTATTTTCTGTGTTGACCACTTGTTGTGAATCATTTTATTTAATTGTTCCAACAACCTAAGAATAGATAGTTTTATCCCCTTTGTACAAATAAGAAAATTTTGGCTGAGAAAGAATGAAGCCTTTCCCAATATCAGACACTTAATAAGTAATACAGCAAGCATCTGACCTCTGATCACTTGGATTCTGAGCACAGGAGGCCTGTTCTTTTGTGATGGTTCTATCTAATTGTTTCTTAATTGTTCCCATTAGATGATGACAAGATAGGGGCATCACTCTGAGAGATGTGACATAGTCCAATTACCTCCATGAGGTCAGAAAATCTGAAATTAATGCAAATTTACTATGAGCAAACACATCAGAAACTGACATGTATTATAATGAGACTTTATAATGAGAATTTTAATTGGATTAGAGCCCCACTCTTAAGGCATCATTTAACCTTAATTACCTCCCTGATGGTTCTATCTCCAAATACAGTCACATTAGGGGTTGGGTCTTCAACATTTGATTTTTGAGGACACATTTGAATCTGTAACAGTGGATTTTCCAGAAACGCAAGCAGGAATAAAATGTTGGGACCGAATATGAGCTGCTCCAGTGGTCACACTGCTGTCTCTCATCATCTTCCATATATATTTTTTTTGTGAATAATAGTAGTAGTTATCATGTCATTAGTTTCATTTCATTCCTACTTGAGGTTTCAAGAGCTAGTGTGAAGTAGGGCTGCCTTGTTAAATCTGTCTGCACTTCTGTGGAGTGTAAAATCAGTGTCATACACTTTAATGGTAATACCTTGTCACATTCAGAGATGTTTAAAACTGCAATCTAGAAAATTGCTTTTAAATAGCAGGGGAAAGATGTTCATATTCTCAGAGGACATGATGTGGAACATGTGGACATCCCATGCACTGTGAGGTTTTAAAATTTACAATATATAGGAAAATTCCTCATTTTTCTGATACCTTTCTGAGATTATCAAAATAATACAGATCCAAATCTAGTCTTTCCCACATTGTAAGTTATAAATTTCACCAGTATACTTTAGGGAGTCCCTGGTCCATAACAATTTTGAAATTCTTCACCAGATTCCAGGAAGGCTGGAGAGTAAAATGCTTCTTGATTAGGCCCTGATTAGGCCCTTCTTGTTCATCATTTTCAGAATTACTGGCCCCGCGCACTAAGCAGTTCTTTTCTTTTCTTTTTTTTTTTTTTTCCTTAGCCACATATGAAGTGGACATTTGAGAATCTGCCCTAGTTGGAACCGAGCAACTCTTTCTATCCACTTCCTGCATATAGAGTGTTGGGGACCAAAGGATCATTTTAAGACCTCAGCTGATAGGCTTATTCTTTTGGCAGCACAGTGCTCTACAAAATTTGGAAGGTTTCTTATCTGTTTGTCTCCAATCAATTCTGTGTGCTAGTAAACACAGCCCTAGAATTTTCTTTTGTCATGTATGAGTCCTGGCTCTCAGATTTGCTACACTGATTTGCATTCTCACTCCCATAGCTGTCTTTCTGGTCCTAAAGGAAGTTATCTTAGGACTGGCTGGCTTCTATTGGAAAGCTTTACTTTTAATCTGATCTATTCTCTCAGTCATTTTATCCACATGAAAAGATTTAATGGATATATTATCTATCCTTGAACTGAGACAAATTAGTTTAAAAAAAAGTTTTCCTGGGCTTATGATCTTCAAAGCCTTACTGTTAACTGTTAGTGTAGGGGTGGAAAAGAAGTTAGGTTTTGTAGTTGCAAAATCTGAAATGTCTGCTGTCTCCTCATTCCCTTTCACTTCCTGGAAACCGGATAGTTCTTTTCCAAGCTCAGCTCTTTCTTGAAATACTTTGTCAAATGAAGCCAATAATAACCAATACACATTTCCATTGTGTGTGTGTGTGTGTGTGTGTGTGTGTGTGTGTGTGTGTGTGTGTGTGTGTGTTTATTTGTTTGTTTTTTGAGACAGAGTCTGGCTCTGTCACCCAGGCTAGAGTGCAGTGGCATGATCTTGGCTCACTGCAAACTCTGCCTCCTGGGTCCTAGCAATTCTCCTGCCCCAGCCTCCTGAGTAGCTGGGATTACAGGTGCCCGCCACCACACCCAGCTAATTTTTCTATTTTTAGTATAGATGGGGTTTCACTGTGTTGGCCAGGCTGTTCTCGAACTTCTGACCTCATGATCCTCCCGCCTCGGCCTCCCAAAGTGCTGGCATTACAAGTGTGAGCCACCACACCCAGCCATTTTCTGGTTTGTTGTTGTTGTTGTTGTTTGTTTGTTTGTTTGTTTGAGACGGAGTCTCACTCACTCTGTCACCCAGGCTGGAGTGCAGTGGCAGGATCTCGGCTCACTGCAACCTCCACCTCCCAGGTTCAAGCGATTCTTCTGCCTCAGCTTCCCAAGTAGCTGGGATTACAGGCTCACGCCACCACATCCAGCTAATTTTTGTATTTTTAGTACTTATGAGGTTTCACCATGTTGGCCAGGCTGGTCTCTAACTCCTGACCTCAAGTGATCCACCTGCCTCGGCCTCCAAAGGTGCTGTGAGCCACCTCATCCAACCATATTTCAATTGTTTTTTCTTACCTCTTCTCTTAGAGCTACAAGTAAATTTGGCAGGAGATCTGCCTCCTGAACTAACAGAAGCAAATGTTTTACCAGATATGTTGCCACTGTATAAAACACATCACTATCTTTCTGGCCCTTAAGATCAGTTTCCTCACTACTTGCTGACCACTAAACCAAGGTCATGTATTTTAGGGTTTTGCTAAAACAATATCCTACTTCTGGTACCAATTTCTATGTAGTCAGGATGGGTTAACATTATATTGTGCTAACAAGCCATCCCCAAACCTCAGTGGCTTAATTCAAAAACAGTGTATTTTTTGCTTACAATAAACATCCACTGTGGATTTGCAGAAGACTCTGCTTCACACAGGAAGACTCAAGCCTGTGAATGTACCACCTTTGTCATTGTACACTTTCTGGAACACTTGGCTTTCTCAGCCTCTGTGGTTCAGAAAGAGAATGTTCAATGGTTTTTCCCTCAGTAATTAACTTGGTATTAAAGTCTAGAACTAATCTCATGCCCCTCCTAACTACACAGGGGTAGAGTTCAAGTCAGAATATAAATAGAAACACTTTTACCATACATCTAAATATAAGTTGTAAATTATGCACACCAACTAAGTTCAAAGCTAACCAACCAAGTCCAAAATATATTTCCTGGAAAACCATGTTTAAATGTGGACTTCTTGGAGTCTGTACCTCTAGAACATGGCACTGGGGGGCAAACTGGCTACTAGGCCCCGGCCTGTCTTCCCTCCTCTTAATGTTCTGGGATCACTCTACCCGCTATGTCCACATCTCCTGCAAACAGCCACCCCTTGGCCACCCCTTGGGTCTAGGGGCTGCATGTAACAGGGACACAGTCTGCCCTTAAAAACACAAATCTAGGAAAGAACCTGTGCAGTCCCTGGTTAGCAGACTTGAAGCTCTTTGGACAAGGAATTCCATGGTTCTAGAAACCAGGAGCATAGCCTAGGAGAGGGAATGTAGGCCTGGGTGGGCACCTTCCCCTTCGGCCTTTGGACTCCTCACAATAAAGGAAATGGTGAAGCTAGAGAAAGGCCAGAATGGAGCACAGATCCTAAGGCATAGCTCCACTCGCCCAGGTTAAGGGCAGTACTGAGCGAGTGCAATGTCTGAATACCTAGAAAACCAGACAGGTTATGGGATGAGCACATATCTCTGTTCCACACCTCATGCTCACCAATTTGGCTTCCATGGTAGAACTAGGGAGGGAAGATGCCCTAATCAGCAAAATTCAGTATCATGTACCCCCAGTGCCATGTTCTAGAGGTACAGGCTCCAAGAAGTCCACATTCAAACATGGTTTTCCAGGAAATATGAGGTAAGTTGGTCAAGGAAAGATATATTTTGGACTTGGTTGGTTAGCTTTGTTGGTCTGCATCATTTATAACTTATAAATATTTAGATGTATGGTAAATTAAAATCCTCATTATAAAGTTCCATTATGATATATAATTCAGATTCTGAGGTGTTTCCTCATAGCAAATTTGCATCAATTCTAGGTTTTCCAACCTCATGGACATAATGGGACAATGTCACATCTGTCAAAGCGATGCCCCTATCTTGTCATCATCTAATGGAAACAACTAAGAAATAATGAAATGCTTATTATCTGTCTGATGTTGGGAAAGGTTTTATTCTTTCTCAGCTACAACTTTCTTATTTGTACAAAGGGGCTAAAGCCACCTATTCTCATGTGGTTGGAACAATTAAATAATTTACACCAAGTGGTCAACACAGAAAACATTCATAGGCAAAGCAAGGTCCTTTTTCTCAATTAAAAATAATGAAAAACAATGAGATATTCTAAGGAGTGTGTCTGATATATAATGCAGTGGCATGACATAAGGGAGGAAAGAGTGGTTGGGTCCCTGGAAGATGAAGTCTTTAATATCCTGAAAAGAGTGCTTTGGGGCAGCCCTGGGCTCTTGCATATCTTGAAGGCAAGGTATGTTTTTACTATCTCAACCTAGTAATCTCTCTTGAGCCTCAGTGTCCTGGTTTTTAAAATGAGGATAATAAAAATTGCTTTGATGACCTTGATAAGGATCTTTTGATACAGTGGTAGAGATAAGAGCCTGGGGAATGGGTTGCAAAGTGAGTGGGAGGTAAGGAAATGGGGATTATCTAAGTTTTCTGTTCTTTTCAGAAGTTTGTCTGAGAAAAAGTGGGAGTATAGTGGGACGTGGAGGTGAATGACGGTTTTGTTCTTTAAAAATTGAGGAATATTGGCCGGGCATGATGGCTCACACCTGTAATCCCAGCACTTTGGGAGGCCAAGACGGGCAGATCCCGAGGTTAGGAGATTGAGACCATCCTGGCCAACATGTTGAAACCCTGTCTCTAAAAAAAATACAAAAATTAGCTGGGCGTGATGGCACACGCCTGTAGTCCCACCAACTTGCGAAGCTGAGGCAAGAGAATCGCTTGAACCCAGTAGGTGGAGGTTGTAGTGAGTTGAGATCACGCCACTGTACTCCAGCCTGGCAACAGAGCGAGACTCCGTCCCAAAAAATAAAAAAATAAAAAATTGGGACCATCAGAGCATAGCGTGTGTTGACGACAAGTATCTTTAGTAGAAAGGGAGAAGATAATGAGGAAGAAATTTTGAATAGAGAGGTGGAGTTGGCCTCTGGTTCTAGGGAGAGTGCATCCTCCTGTGGATATAGGGAAGTTTGTGAGTTTAGAGATAGAAAGCAGAGATGCCCTATCCAACAGCTTTTGTTTTCTCACAGAAGCATGAAGTAGGGATGTTAACAGAGAGATGTTATATGTAAGTATTAGGAGTGGGGAAGGCAATTGAAAGATAGGAGAGAAGGTGTGAAATGAAATGACCAAAGATCAGGGAAATGTTGCATAATTGTTGGGCAGTCTCTAGAACCCAAATGAATCTGAGTTGGCAGAGTTAGAGTGCATGTATGTTTACTCATGGATACATATATGGAGACAGAAAGAGAGACTGATTACAAAGAACTGACCCTGATGATTATGGAGGCTAAGAAATCCCACAGTCAACTGTCTGCAAGCTGGAGACTTGGGAAAGCTGGTGGTGTGATTCTGGTCCGAGTCTGAACGCTTGAGAAGCAAGGAGCCAGGGGTGTAAATCCCAGTCCAAGGACAGGAGGAGACTGATGTCCCAGCTCAAGCAGGCAGGAAGAAAAGGGGGTGCATTCCTCCTCTTCCGCCTTTTTGCTCTATTTGGGCCCTCAATGCATTGGATGATGCCAGCCCATATTGGGGAGGGTGGTATGCTCCCAGCTCCACCAACACAAGTGCTGATTTCATCCAGAAATACCTGCATGGACACAGCCGGAAATAATGTTTAACCTGGCACCTGTGGCAAAGTCACATTGACACAATTCACTGTCATATCACACTCTCCAGCGATGAGAACTCATCTCTGAATCCTCCGTGCATTTCTACTGTAGTAGCCTTTCCACTCTATTGTTTCTGTGCATTTTAATGTCCCCTGGGGTACCCTCAGTCACACTAAGCTGCCTATCTGGGCTTTCCAAGTTATCCCTGAAGTATGCATTATTATTTGGTTAGCGCTGTGATTACAAATGTGCATAGGTTTTGAGTGGTCTACTCGGAATTTTTCCCCCTGTTATTTTTGGTGTGAGATTTTGCAGATCATGAGTTATTTCAAACATACCTGACCTGTCTTCATGTCTATATAAGGGCATTGCAATGAACTGAATGTGTGTGTCCCCCCAGAAGCCATGAGTTGAAACCCTAATTCTAATGAAATGGTATTTGAAGGTGGGGCCTTAGGGATGAAATTGGGCCATAAGGGTGGAGCCCTCAGGAATGGGATTAGTGCCTTTATAAGAAGAGGGCAGAGAACTAGCTGGCTTTTCTTCCCACCTTGTGAAGATAGGAGAGTCAGCAGTAGACAGTTGGAGGAGGTTCATCACCAGAACCTGCCCATGCTGGCACCATGATCTCAGACTTCTCCCCTCCAGAACTGTGAGAAATAAATGTTTTGTCAGTCATCCAGTCTACTGGCACTTTGTTATTGCAGGCTGAACTGACCAAGACAGGCATGGTCAGTTTTTAGAATTTTCAAATGCTTTCATGTAAAACGATAAAGGATATCATCTTCCTGGCAGATAAATGCAATTCAAAGGAAAGTGCCCACAGTAGCCCCTGATGCCAGGTCTTGCCTTTCAGGGAAGATCTTGCTTTCCTCCTTCAGAACCTCTGATGAAGTGGAGCAAACCTGCCATTAACTCTGCTGTGATTGTGGTCATCATTGCCAAGGGCATTTATGGGATGTTCGTGCATGGCTATTCTTTGTAAACTAAGTTATACAGATATAGTCTGTATCCTGTAAGAATTTAACAACTTAAAAACAGTGACATAAACATAAATGTTATAGCTGAGGTGATAGACAAACTTGAAAAATTTAGTTAATCTTGTAGGATGTTCTAGAATGATGAACCACTGAGGAACCATGCACATCACACCACCAGGTGACTGTGTTTAGCAGCAGAGAAAGAGTGATGTTAGTTTAGGCATAATCATTATTATTTACCAAGACTTACTGGGCAAACATCACTGGGAATGGAAAAGTGTTTCTCAGTTTTTATCTTATATGTATGGGAAAAGCTTGGCAGACAAGATAGAAAGCTTATTCTAAATAAACAACATGCTTTTAGAAAGATATGAGAAACAAGTCATGTTAAACTTAAAGGGTGCTTTGTGTACGTGTCTCCCTGGGAAAAGAATTGGAGATAAATGTAGCTCATGGAGGAATTCTGATTTTTCCTCATTCTTAGAACCTTGATATCTATTTTTTCCCATGTTTTAGACATAGAGTTTTCAGAGAAAATTAAGGTTACCATCTGCCTTGTATTTACTCAAGAAGAACAGGACACAGTGTTTTCTTGAAATAATAATGCTTATAGAAGTCTTAACTTTAGGAGACATGGAAAAGAGAGCTGTATCCAATGTCCCCTGAGTCTGTCACACTGGCCTAGCCACAGACAGCTGGCTTCTTGGTGAAGAAGGGCAAACAGGCATCGTGTACAGTGATGTCTGAAAAGGAGGAGAGGGTTTCCTTCACCCTGCTCCTTTGCTTACCCACTTTTAAGAAAATATGAGTTTTTACTTTGGGAGGTCAAGGTGGGAGTATCGCTTGGGCTCAGGAGTTCAAGACTAGCCTGGGCAATATAGTGAGACCTTGCCTCTACCAAAAAAAACATTAGCCGAGTGTGGTGGCACATGCCTATATTCCCAGCTACTTGGGAGGCTGAGGTGTGAGGATCAATTAAGCCCCCGGAGATCAAGGTTGCAGTGAGCCTTGATCACGTCACCACACTTCAGTCTGCGTGACAGAGACCCTGTCTCAAAAAATAAATAAATAAAAGCCTTAAGTAACTGGGGGAGATTATAAAGCTAGTTAAAACCAATTAATAGTGATTTCTAGAAATCTCATAAAATGTAAGCATTTTAATTTAAAGGTTTTTCTTTTTAGCTACCCTTTTAACTGAAAATGTCTTTAATATATTTCAGTATTAACGAAGTAATGAATTAACTTCCCTCCCAGAAAGTCAAGACTAATAGCATGTATCTTCATGTGGAAGATGAACTTCAGAGCTCCATTTCCCTAGTTCCTATGTATAACTCAGTTATATGCACACCAAACCATGCTAATAATGCATTCTCCTCCCCGGCTGCCTCTTGAACTTAGATCATCCAGGAGACGTCTGTAAAATTAGCACTGTAAAGAAAGCCTCACCAGGGTATTTGGTGCAGCATATCAATGGCTTATTGAGTAGGTGTCTTTTAAGTACTGTTGAATGATAGGCAAAACTGTCACAGCTATGCATAAATGTGCTGTGTAGTTTCACAGAAGAGAATATCTACTAGTCCTTAGTAATAATGCTATATTATTAAGCTAATAAACCTACAGAAAGTTTGTCACAATAGGTGTCTGTTAAATTACTATAACCTGAACATTATCTTTGGAGTTTTAGATGTCTCTATTGGCTGAAGAGCCTAATTTTGAAGCTTTTATCTGTTCAAAAATTTCAGTTCTCCCATCATCATCTCTGCTCAATTGAATATGTCTTTTTCAAGAGTAATCTTGGCTATGTATAAACTGCTGCCTGACAATCCCCAGCGTATGTTAAGACTATCTGTTCAGGGCTGCTGAACAGTTTGTTGCCATAATATAAAATCTTTTCTGCATGTCCCAACCTTTGTTTTTGGCAATTTCCTATCATTTTGTATTTGAATAAAATACCTCTTCCATTTTACACATCATTGTTTTGGACATTTTCGTTGTTGAATTTCGGTATGTTAAAGTGAAGCTTACCAATAATCGGATGATTTATTTGTCATAGCAGTGAATGGTGACACCAAAACATCTTGACTTTATCATGGTTTCCTTGACAGATGGTAGAGTCTGGGTGCCCAGAGTCTGGTCCCAGGTTCCAGGATTTGCCACTTGCTAGTTATTTGACTTTAGGCAACTTGTAAACCTCTTGGTGCCTCAGTTTTCTCCTGGGCCAAACAGGGTCAATGTGCATACATCAAAGGCTTGGTATATGGAATATATGTATGTATGTGTGTGTGTGTATATATATATACACATACATACATATACATACATATATAATATGTAGCTTGGCTCATAGTAAGCACTGAGAGTTTCTTGTTAGTAATATATTGAAAATATGGAATCTGTGAGTGCAGACACCACTTCTGGCTCCCTTACTTTTTGCATTTTGATTTTTGAAATGAGTGATCTATGCCGTGCTAACAATGAGAAATACTTCTCTCTGGAGAATTTATTCCTTAAACTAAAACTTTAATGCAGAAAACTAAAAGTATTCATTCAAGATTTGACATATAACTAGGAAGTAGTAGTAGTAGTAGTAGTAGTAGTAGTGGTGGTGGTGGTAGTAGTAGTAGTAGTAGTAGTAGTGGTGGTAGTAGTAGTAGTAGTAGTGGTGGTGGTAGTAGTAGTAGTAGTGGTGGTGGTGGTAGTAGTAGATGACATTCAACTATGGACAAGGAATGAAATACTTTTTGTAAATGGCTGTTATTATTTTAGTGTTAAAAATAGATGTGCAATGGGTCAGGGGCAGAAAGGGATTGTGGCAAAGGGGGTGGTATGTGTTTGTCAGAGGGCAACATGGTGGATCCTTGTGATGGAACTGTTCAATATTTTGACTAGTGGTAGATATGTGAGCCTACACATGTGCTCAAACTGTATAAAACACACACACACTAATACAATTAAATGGGAAATTGCAATAGACTAGTAAATGGTATTAATATAAACATGCTGGTTGTAATATTGTACTGTTGTTTTGTGAAATGTTACTATTGTAGGAAACTGAGTAAAGGCTCTTTTAAAACTGCGTATGAACGTACAATGATCTCAAAATTATAATTAACAAATGTATGTGCAAATATTATATAAAACTATTAATTTTTATTTTTGTTTTCAGATTGTTCCTGCCTGATTCATAAACATCGTGATTGACTTTTGTAAGCTGATATTTCAATTTTTTTATCCTCTTCCCCCAATACCTTCTCTTCTCTAATAACTTGATAATGGTTTTTTAGAGCTCTAGAGCAAAAATTGGAGCAAAACTTTTTTGTTATTTGGTTCTTACATTATTTTAAAGTCTGTCTCACTTTTTCTGGTCCTCTTAGATGATAGTTATTTTGATAGTGATTTCTGAAGTACATGTCTTGACCTGGGGCATTTGTTTCCTTATAGTGACTTCTTATCAGAGTTATGGTTAGTGGGAGCAAAGGGCAGAACTGAGGTTGTATATAGATGCAGACATCCTGTTGGGCATTAGTCTTCCTCTAAAACATATTTATGTATCTTTGTTTTTAAATAGTCTATGAAGTGTCATTTTTGTGGAGGAGAATTGAAATATACTAAACCAATTTTAAATACATCTTTGAGAATTTATTTTCTGAGATGGTTTTGTTTTTCATCATGTTAGCAGGCGAGAAGAATATTGTTACAAAGTAACTTAACAAGGATTTGCATTCTCTGACAGATTCTAAGTCTGTATCTTGAATCTTGTTCTAGCAGGCTCTGTTTCACCTCTTTTGAAGTTACCAAGAAGACACACACCTCTAATACAGCCTTCCCGATAGAACCTACCTTGGTATACTCATTCCTTAGGATGTTAACTGATATTATATGGAAAATGAGCCTATGGTCATTTAAATTTGTGGAAAAAGCTGAGTTAAAATCAAATTAGACTTGTTTATTTCCAACAAGTGATTATCGATGGCCTTTGGTCTGTGGTGTTTCTCAAACATATTTCACCATACAACCCCTACCTCACAAATATACCATCGAACTGGTGCTCCATGGAAAAGTTTGAGAAATTTTGCTTTAGAATTTAGAAAACTGATTTAAATGACAGAATTAATTGTACATTTTTCAGAATGATAATGAAAGAAAAGGACATTTGAGCAGAATGCAAGTTGGACCATAAAAGGACAGTTGGATTAACTTAAAACAGCTGACTTGGAGTAAGGCCTAAATCATTATTATAAATATAGTTATAAGACAACATAAAAATTTCAAATCTGGAAATAAAATACATCATTATTCATTATTCCTTGAAGATTCAGGATCTGTCCTTCCCTGTAAGACTAATGTGTCCTAATTCTTGGTGATTTTCAGGCTTTGTAGAGTCCTAACATCCTGGCTTCTCAGTTTCTTGATTTCCTCTCCTTCAATGACCTTTTCTTCCAAACTACATTAGCAACTTCCGCCCATAGTCATACTGTGGGCCTAGTCATTAATAAGAACTGCTCTCACTCCATGATCTTGAGTCCCAGCACCCCATTCTCCATCTGTCTTCCCACTCAAACACATTTTTAACTCCACCTAGACATACAACTTTTACACTGCAACACACTTCCTTCATACCTCACATCCTCCCTTATTCAATGTCAATAGCCTACCCTCTCATTAAAATCACTCATCCACTCATCTTCTCTGTCCCTCCCCTTTGCTTCATTGTACTTAGCCATCTATATCCCAGTGCTTTGGTCTGCTGATTCCATGCATGCAGCAGTGCAACTGAACATAGTTGGAGAAAGATACCCAGCCATGGTCAATTTAAAGCTCACCCTTGCACTTATATTCTTAGTCCCATCTCCTCTCACCTGCTCAAGGATATAACTACAGTAGTTGTCCCTTCTCTCTCCTGCATCATGCATTCCCACCTCCTTGCTTTACTTAAAAAAAAAATTTAACTCCCATTCCTCTCTAATTACTGCTCCATTTAATGTCCCTGCTTCCTTTTACATAATTTCTCAGTTCTTTCTGGGCATTCCACCAAAGTTCTCAAGTGTCACCAACGACCTTCATATTGCAAACCCAACCATTAATTCTCAGTCCTTATCTTCCCTGACCTGTCAGAAGCACTGACCCCATTGATCATGCTGCTCTGTGAAGTATGTTCTTCCCTTGTCTTCTGAGTCTCCACACTTTCCCAACTGCTTTCCTATTGCATGTGACTACTCTTATCTTTCTTGCAGATACTTCCTCATTGTCCTGACCTCCAAACATTGGCTGTCCCAGGGCACAGTCTCTGTACTTGTCCTCTGTCGATTCTCACTCCCTAGCTGTTCCCATTCATTTTCATGGCTTTGAATACATGTATGCTGGCAGCTACCAAATTGTCTCCAGTGTGGACTTCTTCTCTAAACTCAGATTCAAATATCCAATTGCTGGATGTCTGATAGGCATATCAAACCTAATGTGTCTGCACCTGAGCTCCTGAGTTCTTCTCTATTCCCAACCAAACTTCCTTCATCCTAAGTAGCCATTTACCTAGATGAGGAAGAATTTTCTTCCAGTTACACAGGCCAGGTGCCTTTGCAGCATCCTCATTTCGTCTGTCTCACCCTCTACACAGCCAGCTGTCAGGAGATACTGTCAGTCCCGCCTTCCATAAATCCAGAAGGTGGCCACTTCTCCCCACCTCTTCTGCTACTGCACTGGTGCACACTTTCATCATCTCTTTATAACAGTAGCCTTCTAACTGGTCTCCTTGGTTTCATACTTTCTCCCCTAGAATTCACTCTCCACACAACAGCCTGATAAATGATTTAAAACTGTAAGTCTGATCATGTTACTTTCCTGCTCCAGTGTCTCCAGTCCCTCCCGTCTCACTTACAGAGGCTTATCAGCTCCTGTGTGCTATGGGTCCCATTACCTTTGGCCTAATCTTTTACCGCTTCCCTTCACTGACTGCTTTAGCCATACCAGTTTTCTTGTTTCTGCGTCAGTTTTGCAGTTATTGTACCCAGAAATAGCCACATGACTTACATCCTTACCTCCTTCAGATCTTCACTAAATTGTCATCTTCTCACCCATGCCTTTTTCCCCGACCAGCCTGTTTTAAATTGACGCTGTTTTCCCTGCCAAATCTCTTAGGACTTCCTGTCTCTTCATTACTTTTATTTTTTTAATCACCATCTGATACATATTTCACTTGAGCTTTGTTATGGGATACAGTTAAGCTACTAAAAACAATTAATTCAAAGATAAACTTAATTCATAGGTATCTTTCACAAAGGTAGGAATTTTTGCGTGTTTTGTTCACAGTGGTGAATCCCCAGCACTTAGAACAATGCTAGGAAAAACAACCACTCAATAAATACTGGTTCAATGAAAAAGATAAATCTTAAAAATGAAGTTTTACTGTAATATATAGTCCGTGATATATATCCCACAATATACATCCCACAAAGATAGGAAAGTGGGATTGGGGTAAAGGGATGCTATACTAGTTACTGACTTTGCTTATTACACCTTTCTCTAGTTGCTGACTGACCACAGAATTGGGTAAATGGCTTGAGCTGGGACAGTTTATTGTAACTATAAAGCACTAAGGCAAATATAAAGGATTGGAACTTCGTACTGAGAGGACTTCTGCTTCTTGCCATCTTGCAATAACAGGAACTGTAGTTATTCTGTCGCCTAAAATAGCCTAACAAACAGACACACACAAAAAGCCCATAAAATATATGAAACAAAGGCATTCTGACATTGGGCAAGTGGCACAAGACAGTGAACCCTGAGAGAAGGAAAAAACAAATGATTTGCCACAGGCTGCAATGCAGGAAAGCAGAACCAAACACAGCTTATCCTAGGTTGAGATGATAGAGTTAGGAATTCTGGGAGGCTGAGGCAGCTAGAATTTGAAGGACAGAGTACCAGAGAAGAGAGAGTTGGTTACACAGAGAGTGAGCTCCAGAGATCTTCAGAGGGCTCTCCTGTAGGCTTCGGCCGAGTGCTGATTAGTGCATATGCATAAGAGAACTACCCATGGATGAGGAAAGAGCCACTGGGAAGAAAAAAGTAGCTCATGTAGGGCAGGGAAGAGTGTGCCCCTTCCCACCCTCCCACCATTCAGAGTGGAAAAACCTTGTATATAAGTGGGATTAGATGTAGTACTCAGAAGACTAATGCTTCCGCGATGAGGCAAAATTAGCCCTAGACTAGTCTAATCTGATCCTGCCTAAAAAATCTTAAAAGTAAGCCGTTCAAGACAGGTCATAAAACTGTTTTGTAAAGGGCCAGATGGAAAATGTTTTAGGATATGTGGGCCATGTGGTCTCTGTTGTAACTACTCACTTCTGCCCTTCTGCTGTTAAAACAGCCATAAACAATTTGTAAGCAAATGTATTTACATGTATCAGAATGTATTCCAATAAAATTTTATTTATAGAAATAGGCAGTGGGCCAGATTTGGCCTGTGGGCCTAGTTTGCAGACACTTGGTTTGAAGGATCAAATTGTTTCAAGTAGCTTAACTGTATCCCAGAACAAAGCTCAAGGATATTTAAGGAAATACAAAATATCCAGCACCCATTAATAAAGTATGCAATGTGTAGCATTCAATCAGAATTTACCGACATGCAGAGAACCAGGAAAATTCAATAGTGAAGAGAAAACTCAATAGAAATAGACCTGGAATTGACACACATCTAATAAGTGGAGATACTAAAATAAATTAAATAGGTTTAATAAGAATATTCAAATAGTTATTGTTACTATGTTCCATATACTCAAGATGGTAGTGGAAAGCATACGGTTGTTAAGAAAAGATGGAAGCTATAAAAAGACCTAAATTGAACTTCTAGACTTCTAGAGATAACACCTGAGATGAAAAATATACTGGATAGGATTAAAATCCTAAAATACACTGGATAGCAATTAAAATTATACAAAATGAGATATTGAATGGAAAAAAAAAAAAACTAGAAAAACAATAGCACATCAGTGAGCTGTGGGACAACTTGAAATGACCAAATATGTGTAACTGGAGTCCCCAAAGGAGGGAGAGGACAGAAAATAAAGATATAATGGCTGAAGACTTGCCAAATTTGATGAAAACAATAAATCCACAAATCTAAGTTAAATAAATATCAAGCAAACACAAAAACATGAAGAAAACTACACCAAGGGACACCATAATCAAATAGTTTAAAACCAGTAGTAAAGACAGATTTTAAAGCAGAGAAAAAAGACTATACATTCAGAGGAGCAAACATGACAGAAGGCTTCCTGTCAGAAGGAATGTAATCCAGAAAACAGTGGAAAAACATCCTTCAAGTACTGAAAGCTAAAACTGTTAATCTGGAAATCTATAGTTGTGACAATATATTTCAAAAAAGGTGAAACATGCAAGCACTTTCTTTGGTAGGAAAATAACAGGTGAAATAAAGACTTTTTCAGATGTACTAAAGCTGAAAGAATTAATCACCAGTAGACCCACAGTGTAAGAAATACTAAAGGAAATCTTTTTTTAAAAACTCTCACATTTATTATCAATTGATTTAATAAAGAAGGAAAGTAATGCCAGATAGCAGTAAAGAGCACCAGAAATGGCAACCACCTAGGTAAATACATATGATGATTATTATTATTTTTAAAAAGATGGTTTACACAAAAATAGTAGCAAATGGGGTGTATAACATATAAAAGCAAAAGGTACAATAATTGCACAAAGGTCAGGCGAGGAAAAAGATAAAGTTTTTGTACTCTACATGAACTGGTATAATATCCCTTGAAAGTACACCATGGTAAGTTAAAGATATAACTATAAACTCTACAGCAACCACTAAGATATCAAAACATAGTTATAAGCCAAAGAAGATAAAATTAGAGAAAGATAATCAATTCAAAAGAAGAAAGAAAAGGAACAAAGAATAATTGAGACCATTAGACAACAAATAACAAGATGGTGCATTTCAGCCTAATCACATCAGTAAGCACATTAAGTAAGCATAAATGGTCTAACTATCATAATTAAAAGGCAAAGAATGTCAGATTTAATACACACATTGGCCGGTCTGAAGGTAGTGAGTTATCTCAATTGATTGTTCACAGTCAGATTTAATACATATAAAACCCCCTGAGAACTAACTCTATGCTGCCTACAGAAAAATGCACTTCATATGTAAAGACACAAATAGATTATAAGCTAAAGGATGAAAAAAATATCATTTTTAGTACTAATTTTTTAAAACTGCAGTGACTATATTCATATTAGACAAAGTAGAAATTAGAACAAAAAATATTACTGGGATAAATAGGGTTATTTCATAATGATAAAGTGGTGAATTCATCAAGAATAAATTATCTTAAATGTTTATGCACCTAGTAAAATAATTTCAGTATACATGAGAAGAAATAGACAAATTCACAATTATGGTCAGATTTCAGCACCCTTCCTTCAATAGATAATAGAGCAAGTAGTTGGAAAACCAATAAGGCTATAGAAGGCTTGAACAACACTATCAACCACATTGACTTAATTGGCATTTATAGAACACTACTCAACAGCAAACTGCACATTTTTTCCAAGCATAGCCAGAACACTTATCAAGATAGACCATATTCTGGGTGGGAAAATAAGTCAATTAATTTTAAAGGATTTAAATCATACAAAGAGTGTTGACTGACCATAATGGAATTTAATTAGAAAGGAATCTGGAAAAATATCTTGTACCTGAACATCACACTTCCAAATAACCCAGGGACACATCCTGAGACATTAAAAACATCCTAACAAATTTAAAAGAATAGAAACCATACAAAATACCTTCTCAGACTACAGAACTAAACTAGAAGTTAATACCGGAAAAAGTGCTGGAAATTTTCCAAATATTTGGAAATTAAACAGTATACTTCCAAATAACCCATGGATCAAAGAAAAATCTCAAGAAAAAATGTTTAAATATTTTAAGTTAACTGAAAATGAAAATACAGTTTATGAAAGCATGTGGGATACAGCTAAAACAGTACTTCAGAATTTGCAGCATTAAATGATTTATTAGAAAAGAAAAAGAACCTAAAATCAATAACCTCAGTTTCCACCTTTGGAAACTAGAAAAAGAAGAACAAATTAAACCTGCAGTGAGCAGAAGAAGGTAAATACTGAAAATTAGAGCAGAAATCAACAAAGTTGAAAACAGGAAAACAATGGAGAAAATCAACAAAATAAAAAGCTGGTTCTTTGAAATGATCAGTAAAATGATAAATCTCTAGCCAGGCAACCAAAGAAAAAAAGAGTACACCAATTACCAATATTAGGAATGAAAGAGGTGTTATTCTGCTAATCCCATGGATAAAATACAGGATTAATAAGAGAAGAATATAAATAAGCTCTCACCCACATATTTGATAAATTAGATAAAATAGACTAGTTCCTTGAAATACACACATAAACTAAAACACCTTCTAGACAGCAGACCCAGATGGTTGTACTGGTGAACTCTACCAGCCAACAAGTGTGACACAAACGAAATCAATCAGCACCATAAAGAAATGAGCTGGCTGGGTGCAGTGGCTCACGCCTGTAACCCCAGCACATTGGGAGGCCGAGACAGGTGGATCACTGAAAGTTGGGAGTTCGAGATCAGCCTGGCCAACATGGTGAAACTGTGTCTCTACTAAAAAGACAAAAATTAGCCTGGCATGGTGGTGGGCACCTGTAATCTCAGGTATACAGACTATACCTGTAGTCCCAGCTACTTGGGAGGCTGAGGTGGAGAATTGCTTGAACCTGCGAGGTGGAGGTTGCAGTGAGCCGAGATTGCCCCACTGCACCCCAGCCTGGGTGACTGAGCCAGATTCTGTCTCTGAAAGAAAAAGAAAAAAGAAAAAGAAATGAGCTATCAAGCCACGAAAAGACATGGAAGAAAATTAAATGTATATTACTAAAGTAAAAGAAGCCAGTCTCAAAAGGCTGCATACTATATAATTTCAACTATATGACATTTTAGAAAATACAAAATTAGACAGGAAAAAGATCAGCAAAACTTCTCTGTATGATGTTATAATGATGGAGAACTGTCACAAATTTTTTCAAACCCATAGAATATACAATACCAAGAGTGACCTCTAAACCATGGATTCTGGGTGATAATGATGTGTCAATGGAGGTTTATCAGTTGTAACAAATGTACCACTCTAGTGGGGGATGTCCATAATGGAGGAGGCTAAGTGTGTTGGGAGGGAAGGGAGTATATGCGAAATTCCTGTAACAGGCTCAATTTTGCTGTGAACATAAACTTCTCTAAAAAGTAGCCTATTTTTAAAAAAAAATCAAAAAGGAAATTAGAAAATATTTTGAACTGAATGAAAATGAAACCAAATTTTCAAGTGACTAAGATGCAACTTATAGCAAAGCTCAGAGAGGAATTTGTAGCACTACATGCCTATGTTCGAAAAGAAGAATGATCTCAAATTAATAACTCATCAGGGATTGTCATAATCATCTTCAAACATCTGAATGTCTTTCATTTAAAAAATGTGTTTCTTTCATGTTGTGAGAGAAGATAGAATTAGGGGTGGTTACCTACATAAAGGAACTCGGCTCTTAGGACAGAAACAGTTGTCGTACTTCACTAACTCTGGGCTGAGTTTCTTTAGCTAGACATAGTCCTTTAGATGTTCATAAGAGTTCTTTTAAACTGTTTCTGATATAAATGGTAATAAAGAAAATATTCTAAAATATTAACGGAGTAAACTGCACATTTCAAGTGATGTGTTGTATAGTAGGTAATGCAATATACCTACTTACAGAATGCAATATACCTACTACTTATTACAGAACAAGCAGTCATTTTAAAAGTCACAGAACTGTAGAATTAGAAGGTGCCTTACGTATTAATATTATTAAGTCAAACAATAGTGGCTTCAGCTCCCGGCCTCTTTAATATCAAGGCCTTGGATGAAATTTTTAAAAGGGGGTGAGGGCATCCATGTAAGTTTTCAAATGAACAAAAAGCAGTATAAGGAGAACTAAATCACTGAATGAGATATTCAGAATTCACCAAAACAAACAAACAAAAAGAAATCTCAGGCTCAAGGGTGACCAGGAATATTTCAGAAGTACGTCTGTACTAGATAAAAGGTTGGATAAATGTCACCTTCTCTGCAAAACCTTTTCTGGTTCTCCCAGTCTTAGTGGCCTCTGTCTTCCCACAGTATTCTGTACACCCTGTACTGTGGCATCTCTATGCCACCACCCAGTAATAGGATGTCATGAAAAATGAGACAAGGAATAAAAAACAAGGTTTGCTGTTTACCACTGGCAGTCTTCTCTTGTGCTAGAAAATTAATCTGTTTTCTCTTAGTAATGTGAGGGTCAATGAAGTAAGATATGTGTTAGGTCTTTAAAAACATGAAAGCACTATCTACAGACAACAAATATCCCTGTGTGAATTTTTCTCTTCAAGTGGTAACAGTCTGTGAATATCTTCCTGTTACCAATACATTTCTACTTGAAATGGCTAAGTGGCAAGAAGTAAAGCTGAATTGTGCAGAAAAACCACACTGCTGCTTTATAGTAGCAAGGATTTGCCTCAATTAGCCTTTTAAAACGACACTTCAATTAGTGTTTCTGTTTTGTGTAGTAGTTTCTTTCTCTTTTATAATAGTTTGATCTTGTTTCATTAGTTGCCCCCCATAAAATCCTAGATTTGAAAGCTAAACTTTTAATGCAAGGAATCATGCAATCTAGACTGGATGTTAAATTTTATGTCTTTTTCTTTAAAAGAAATTTTTCCTTTTAACAAGCTTTACACTGTTTTGATTTTCAGCATTGATAATAGCTATAATTATTGAACTTTTGTTGTATGTCAACACTGTTTTAGGAGCTTTATATAAGTTATCTAATTTGATCCTCCACAAACCCTGTGAGGTTATTATTCCTCTTTTACAAATAGGGAAACTAAGGTTCCAAATATATTGTTAATTGTTCAATTTATGAACTTATTACAAAGTGACACTAAAATTTAAATACAGATCTGACTCCGGAGTCCATACTCTTAAGCAACTACCTCATTGAATGGAAGTGGTACAATGCATTGGCCTCAAAAACTAGGATGACTTATTTAATATAGCCTTGGTGAGAGAACTTCAGTGAATAATTATATCCCCAGTACATGGTAGCTGGTATAATGGAAACAGCATGAGACTCAAAGATAGAATACTTGAATTTAAAGTTTTAACTGCTGATTATTAGTTCCATGACCTTGGCAAGTCAGTTTACCTCTCTTGAGCCTATTATCTCCTCATTCAAAAATAGATTAATAAAACCATCTCTCTCAGGTGGTTGAGGCGGAGATCCAGTGGATAATGTTTCTCAGTGTTTTGTAAATGCTTTTGAAAGATACATAAATGGATTGATAAGTGGTTTTGGTCATTTGCCATAGACTTTCTTTCAGTAGTATTTTTCCTGAGTGCTTTAAAAAAAGCAATTTGATTTATAGAAATGTAGCGAGTTTCCAGAGAATCTCTACTGAGTTACAGACTGATCATTATAGAAGGAAGTTCTACTCATAAGCCGGTTTCTTTGACGAGATACATAGTTTTTCAGGAATGTTATTTCATTGGACTGCCTCAAGGAATTCTTCACAGATATTTCTGTCATCATTTTGGAAGAGTGGGAAGACAGAGGGGTTAAATGTGTCCCCTAGGCCCAAAGCAAGTCATTGCCAGAGTTAGCTTTAAGGTTCCTAATTGTCACACCATTTTTGTCAAAGCTACCTTTCCTGTGCAGTTGAGAGTTCTGTATATGCAAAGTCCATTTCTGTCCTAATTTGAATATAAGGAATGTCTTTTCTCCTTGAGGGCTGTTCAGCTCTCTATACAAAATAGCATCTTTGACAGTTCAAGGTGAGTAATTGGTGAATAGATGGCCCTGGAGGTCACTGGTTACCGCCCCTCCACCCCACTACCGAGGTCAGTACTGACGCCTGTGGGCACGTGGGAAGGTTTTGTTCTGCCTCACCCAGTGGGTTCATACCTTTCATACCAATATTGTTTATTTTCTTTTTGGTTTCACAATTTTGAAACTTAACCCATCGATTCCCATGTGTACTCAGGATTAGTGACAAATGGAATGGAGCACAATGAAATAAAAGCATTCTGTCATAGACTTCCATGAAGGTGTGAAACAAGCAATTCAGAATTCAACGGTGAATTGTGAAACCTCTTAATTATATTTGTTCCGTGTAGGTAAACCAGTCAGAATAATTCATTTTCTTTCATAGTCCCTCTTGCTGTCCCTCTCTCCTTGACTAACCATCCTCACCCCAACAAACACACAACTCATTTATACACAGGAGCTTGGATTAACCAGTTTGGGTGATTACCTGGATCCAATTAAAAAAAAAAAAAAAACTATTATATCTCTGTTCACACTTTTGTTGTACAAACAGAATTTATGCAAACTAACTCCATCTTTAAGTTGTGTTGCCTTCCCTGGAGATCACCCCTTGGGTAATCCTAGAAACTGCAGCTCTGGAGATCAACCCTTACTAAGGTAACCCTAGAAACTGCAGCTCTGAATTCATCACGTTGTAGCAGCTTACTGAGTGTAGCAGACTGGCTTTAGCACAGCAGTGAACTAATAGAGGCTGCATGTATAGCCAGCTTCCTCTGACTATTAAAACGAACTATTCAACTGAGAATAAAGTTTCCATATAGTTTGGATATGGTGACATGAAAGAAGTTGCAGATTGTTCAGTGAGATCGTCGCTTGTAGGGTTGTAGGATGGAGGAAGAAAGGGAGAGTGAGAGGGAGAAGTTTATTTATGGAATGTCAGGGGGCCATTGAAGCTCAGCAGGCCCTAGAAGCAGAGGACTTCCCCCCGTGCTTGTTTTCTCCCTCTGACCTTGGATGAACTAGCGAGCAGTATATTATGCTGGGTGATTGTGCTGGTTTGTCATGGTTAGCATTCTGGACTGTCACTGGAATGTAGGAAACGGATGAATTTGAATTGAACCATGAGGTGGTCTGCTGGGCCCTCTCCTTGTCTCAAGGAAACCTGTCGCTGTTTGTCTGGGCTGGGCCTAATGAAAGCAATGGAGGGAAAGAGAGGTGGGCCTTTGATCTCTTTGTTGCAGCTGCTCCCTGGGAACTCGCTGAAATCAATGCCCTGTTTTCCTGAAGGAATGAATGGCTCTGCCTAACTAGCTTTGTGAAGCCGTGGGGAATTCACTGCCTCTGTTTATTGACAGCTGAAAAGGAGCACATGGGGTGGAAGGGACCTTCTTGTGAAAACCAGGCACAGGGAAAATTAGACCTCAATTTAACACAGAGGAATTGGGAAATTCACCCCAAAGGAGACGGGAGTTTCTCATGCTTACATTAGAATTACTCAAGTTTGGGGCCAGTGTGTAATGAACAATGGAGGTTTTGTCACAACTATGTTATAAGTAGGAATATGGTCTGCATAATAAATAATGTTAAGTAGAAATTGATTCTCTACCCTCCCTCTTTTTTTAAACACAGAAGTAGAGAAAAACAAATATTAACCATGATACAATCAGGTGATTCTTTTATTTTTGCCTTGAGAGAAAAGAAAAGTGATACAGTAAGCATTATTGATATTATATGGAAACTCTCTAAAATTCATCTTTCATTCGTTATATTTTAAAACATCTTTGAACTTGGAAGCTATGTTCCACTCAAGCCAGTGATTCATGCCATTCTGGATTGTGTGCATTGCATGGGAATATTACAATAATATATTTATTTTAAAATATTTATATTCCTGGAATATTGTAACTGGAAGTGTGTGTCAAACAGAAACTGGCTAGTAGACCAAGATTAGCGCCTGGCATTGCAATAGTTGATAAGTCTTAAAATTACCACCTTTATAGTACACACTAAAGAAAAAGTCTTGAATTTATCACAAGGAAACATCTCTGAGATACCTTCTTTCACATCTCCCCTCGCTTGATTTCCCAGGAAGAATTTATGGCTTCTTCCTTTGGCCCCCAGCCCTTTGTGTACACCTCTATTATAGCACTTAACACATGGCCCTGTAGCTCTTTATTTAGGTGTATTCTTTTAGCTGGAAGTAAAGCAGCTGTGTTGTATTCATTTTTATATCTCAAGCCTAGCAGAGCTCTTGGCTCAGTAAATGCGAGCTGAATGAATAGGGATTGCTGGCTCTCTCTACATTCCTTAGAAAGTAATTATTTATCCCAGTTTCAACTGCAAATACTAAATTTTAGGAGGACCTGATTGGTCTGTTGTTACCTGATTGTTGCTACTGCTTTTTAAAATTCTTCCTCTGTGGAGAACTATTGCGCCCTTTCTTGCTTTAGCAAGTTTGTCAGGCAGTTCACAGCCTCTAGAAAGAAGCATCACCAGTGTGTGGCATTTTTCTTTTCAGATCCAAGCTCTCTTCTCTGTTATTCTTTCCTAAAAATAAACCTCAATGTAATGTTTAGATATTTCCATTAAGAAGATGAAAAAGCTTTTCATTTAGAATTTTGTAGACTTTCACTTGACCAAATTTAGTGATTGAGATGGATAAGGCTGCCATTTTACATGATTTAATTCTATGATGTAATGTTAAATAATGGCAAAACTCAAAACCTCCCTTGACAATTTCTTTAACCAGATTTACTACCACTGCATGTTTTGAATTCCTTATCAGATAAAGCAAACAAACAGCTTTGCTTCTTAGTGAAAAGTCTAAGGGAAATTTTGATTCTAGAGCACTGACTAGTCTGATTTCACAGAACCCTAGGACAAAAACAATCTTTTTAGCTATTCTCAACTTATAACCTATTTCTTTTTAAAGCCAGAGCTTGAAGTGGGAAATTATTGTCAACATTTTTTGGGAAAATAACATCTTAAAATCATAATGGAAATTTTTAGAAAGTGTTGTAGGAGTGAGTAAGTAAGCAGACAAGTACAGGAACGGGCTAATACTTTACTCTCCATGTTATTTTTGTTTTATGTTCACTACCAAGATTATTTTTAAAGAAACTTATTTGCAGTTCTGTTTTGATTAATGGTAGAGGTGAAATTCACATTTGTGAATTGCAGGAGGAATCTCCTAGAGGAAGGGGCACTTGTATGGGTTGTTACAAATAAGATTGAGTCAGCAGGTTGTGATTCTGAGATTTTAGATTTCTCATGAAACAGAAAAATTACCATGGCTTTGATCATTGGTAGACTGTCACCCTGATAAGTATTAACTTGAAGATTAAAAAAAAAAAAAAAGCATGAAGCATAGCACTTTAGGCTTCATCACTTGGCTGCTCAATCCTCCCAGTTTCTGGAAGTAATTTTGTGTTACTTATACCGAAGTAGGGAGAGGCAGAGAGTGGAGGGAATGTAGGAAATCAAACTGCATCTTTTCCATTTGATGTTTCAGCTTTCAGCAGTGAGGCATATCTTCGTCTACATTAATAAAAAAAGAACTACAGACAGGCCAGGAAAGTAACTGCAGTTAAAAATTGTGTTCTTGCTCTGCTTGTAGAATCAGATAACTTCAACTATGTGATTCTTCAGAAAAGAGCCTTTTTCTTTAGACTGAAGACTGCTGTAATATCCCAGAAGAATAATTTCAAGTAACTTAAGAGTCAAACCCTCAAAATAAGTTTGGGAATGGACATATGTTATGTCTGTTTGTTTACATGTGTGTTAATCTACGTAAGCTAACTTCCTAGAAGAAAAATACCAGATATTTCCCTCTTAGACAGTTTCCCGTCCACCCAGACTGACCAAATAAAGCAGCCCTAATAAACATGTATCTAGCCGTTGAAAACAAGACATCCTCCTTACCACTAGATTTATTTGCAAGAAAGCTATTCTGAAATACAGAACTATTTAAAATGAATGTGTCAGTTGTATAAGATCAGATATGACTATTATAAAGATCATCTGTAATAATTAGATACCTAATCATTTGTAATTAATCATTTGTATATTAATGAGGTTGTTAAAATACTTAGTACATTTTAAGTAGTTTAAATGTTTACTTTGCAACATTACATATTGTCTCCTTTAGTGAGACATTTTTCTGAAGGAAAAACCTCAATTCAGGAGGAAAAATCCCAACTCAGCTTATACCTAAAAGTTTATGTCTTTTGCATTAGTAAGATTCAAATTCATATCGTTCTGTTATTTTAAAAACACATACAACAGCAGCCTTTTTGTTCAAGGCATAAATGTGGGCTACTCAGAGAAGGAGGTTACTTAGGGTTGGTGCTCAAGTATTCATCCAATTGGATTACACTGCTAATCAGTAATGAATTTATATCTGTGGAGGTGAGGGTTGATGGGTTTAAGTTATTGATCTATTTCCTGTCTTCATTATTTTCACTGAAAGCTATATTTCCATCTCTTTTCAGTCTGTAAACATTTCGTTGCTGCCCTCTCATCATTTGCTGTCCAGTTTCTGTCCTTTTCCTTATCTCAAGGTGAATGATTGGGTCTGCACAGCAAATTCTTGTCTCCAGGCCTCTGCTGATAATAGTGGTCTTGACTTTTTAAAAAATTTGAAGTCAAGCCAAAGTGGGGTGTTTTTTCCCCCCATATTTTGTCTTTTAGTGGCGTTTACTTCCCTCCCCCTCTTCACCCTCATCCCTGCTGAGGTTCTTGTTTCCCTTACCCAAAGGAATAGTGTTCTTCTTAGTTGACACTCTTAAAAAGATTAGTTGACACTCTTAAAAAGGTTCTGATTATCTTTAAATTTTTTTTTTTTTGGTAGAGACTGAGTCCTGTTATGTTGCCCAGGCTGGTCTCAAACTTCTGCTCTCAAGCAATCCTCCTGCCTTGGTGTCTCAAAATGCTGGGATTACAGGCGTGAGCCACTGTGCCCAGCCATGATTATCTTGTAATTTCTGCTTGAAGCTGTGAGGTATTTTTACTTGGGGTCTCTGAAAAATAAATACAAATACATGAATACTCCCTGCTTACCAGACAGTGTCAAGCATTTATCTCAAATTAGGTTAATTCTCAAAAGGGTCTTGTGATGTGGGTGTAATCATTATTGCCATTTTACAGGAGAAGAAGCTGAGGTAGAGAGAGAAAACCAATTGCATGAGGTCTCTAAGTGGCTCCAGGTAGCACCAAGATTGAAATCTAAGCTTTCTGGCACCATACTGTGGTCTTCACCACATCCCTGTATAGCCTTCTCTAAAACTAAAGATCCCCTAAGGAGTTAAATGTGTGCCTCTGCAATGCTGGGATATGGCATTACAGCATAGCATGTTGATGGAGAGAGATTTTTGACCCCTGGTATCCTTGAACTCATATTCTGATTGGGTAAATTTCAGCATTCATAGTACCAATGTGTTTTATTCTTGATGCTTTAAAAAAAAAAAAAAAAAAAACTTTTGATACTGTTTTTTTCTTTAGGATTGCTGTCACGTCTAATGTGGCTTCTGTCTCGTGTCACATCTGAAACTCATCTGTACCTCACTTAGAAAGGTAAATACATCTGTGCCACACCCTCCAACTCCTGCCCCCCAGCACTCCCGCCATCAGTCATGGCTCTGTTCTCATTCTCTTCTCACATTGCAGCACAAACCAGAGCCCTGGCCTCCTCCACAGGAGAGGGGCTTATGTCCCAGAAGAGACTCTGTGAGAGAATTTACATTTGAGGAACTTCAGGCTTTGAGGGGAAAATAAGGTTGGGGGATTAAGATGTGGACTTAAATGAAAGCCTGTTTTTCACTCTAAAAAAATCAAGAAGACACGCTAAGAATGATCATTGCTATTTATTTGTCTTAAATTAGAAATCATGGGCATTGTACAGTTGATTTTTACTTATCATGACTTGCTCACTAGAAACTTCTTGTTCTCTTTCTGTTATATTTTAAAAAGGTGTTTTTAAATGGTTTTATCTTAAAGAAATATTAGGGAAAAAACTGAGATAGGGTCCACTATTTAGAATCAGACATCCAGAATGTAACATATGTTACAATTCAGAGTCTCTAAACCACTCTTCTAAAATCATAATGTGAGATGATTCTCAGCTTGCCAAATTTTCTAGAGTTATGAAATAGGTTATGTCACTCAATCCAGTGTTTATTTGAGGGAATTCATGGTTGGCAGGGGCCCATTATATATCAGAAGTTTTTATTTCTTATTTTCTACCACTCATGTAAAGATTAGGATTTGTTTTAACCGCCTATTTCAAGATAATGATTCCAAATCCCAGCCTTAAATTTCATATCTAACATGGTTGTTGTTTTTCCCTGTCATATACATTAATTCTAGGTTCAAGGCCATGTCACCCTAAAGCAGCCCTCACTTGTTTTGCAGCTGCAGTGCTGTTGCTTAACCATAACTCTTGGCCTCTCTCCAGACTTTTTTTTTCTTTGCAAAATGTCCTTGAAGGTCATAATGGTGTATTTTTTAAAAATTCCAGTTGTCTTTGTAAGTTTTCTTATGTCCCATCTTGCATTAGATTCCCCCCGCAAACCTCTCACTAGATAAACCATTTCCCGCTCTATTCTTTATCGTGAGGCTGACTTCTAGGAAGGCTGTCCACAGCTGCCCCAGTCAGAAGGCTAACTAGGAGAATATTAGGTCGTGTGTTTGGATTCCTGTTCTCCAAACGATTCTAATTAAAACTAGTCCACTACCCCCACCAATATGTTCAGAAGGAAAAAAATGTAGCAAAATCCCCAAATGCCCTCAATCACTTCATTATACCATTTGAGTAACTTTATGGCACCTGCAGGACCAGTTCATGCCAGGCCCATTTGTAACTGTTTTCTCTAGTTAAACATGATATTGCCATTAAAATCTCAGTAAATAGGATTACAATGCTTAAGAATCTAGGAATTTCTCAAATATGTGAGAAAATGTGAAAGCACAGGGATAGTAGAAATTTATTTTATAAACACATGCTAGGAGATGGAATTGTGTCATGATGATCCACATTAAAGAAACATGATTGAAGCGAATCCATTATGTATTCTCTGACTTTCTATTATATATATATATATATGTTACTCCAAAAAAAGTTATTCATGTTTCCTAGTTGTGAGCTTACCCATCATGTAAAATCAGCCCTAACACTTTTTATTCACAGGCCACATCTACTTCGTACATGTATTTCGGACTCGGTACCAGTCATTGTGCCTCTAAATATACATGTGTTATGCATAATCATAGAGCAGCTCTGCAAGATATATAGATATACCCATTGTATGGTGACGGAGACTGAGGCTTAGAGAAGTTATGCAACTTACCTAAGGTTACATACCTTCCAAGTAGCAGAGCCAGCATTCGAACTTAGATCCATCCAACTCCAAAGCCACTGCCCTGTACGCTAGACCACACCGTCTTTCTACCAGCTGGTTGGTTTTTTTAACTAACTGTAGGAACACAACCTAGTATTAAGTAGAGTGTGCATGCTGCATAATGGACTGAGGTAGAGTAAAACTCATTATTGTACTACTTTTAGGTAAGAAAATGTATTATCTAAGGAATATCATTAAAATTTCCTTACTTCCTTCCATGAACAAACAAAAAGTTAAAATGAAATCAGTGGTGGGATGAAGGGAGTTGGGGATCATAACATAGGAGTGTTAAATATTAAAATTAGAGAAAAAGTACATTTCTCTATCAATGTTTAAAATGCTAGAAATTATACATGCTTATACTGTAACAAAGGATACTTTATTTGGGGAATAACTTAATTGATCCATGATGTGGTGTTTACCAAGGTAATTTTTCACTTTTTGTTCCAGCAGTAGGAATTAGAGGGGGTTCATAAAACACACAATCACCATGTAAATTGAAACCACCTTAAGATCATAGTCATGGCCGGGCGCGGTGGCTCACGCCTGTCATCCCAGCACTGTGGGAGGCCGAGACGGGCGGATCACGAGGTCAGGATATCGAGACCATCCCGGTGAACACGGTGAAACCCCATCTCTACTAAAAAATACAAAAAAACTAGCCGGGCGAGGTGGCGGGCGCCTGTAATCCCAGCCACTTGGGAGGCTGAGGCAGGAGAATGGCGTGAACCCGGGAGGCGGAGCTTGCAGTGAGCTGAGATCCGGCCACTGCACTCCAGCCTGGGTGACAGAGCGAGACTCTGTCTCAAAAAAATAAAAAATAAAAATAAAAAATAAAAAGATCATAGTCATCTTATGTTGTTTCCCTAAAATGGTTCTCATTTGCCCCACATATTCAAATCAGACTGCACGAAGATGTTGTTCTAAGTCAGGGAAGATTTAGAATGCTTTGTGAACAGCTGTATACTGAACTTCGGAGTTCAGTTATTGCACTTATTTGTGTGTGTGTGTGTGTGTGTGTGTGTGTGTGTGTGTGTGTGTGTGTGCACAGTCGGGTTTTTTGTTTGTTTTGCTATGTGAATTACTGTTTGGCCATTTTAATGTATATAACTCATAAATCCAGGAGGATAATCTGTATGTCTGCTCTCTCAGTTTTTCTATAACACAAGCCTGAACATATTGCTCTCTTGATTGAAAGCTTTCAGTGGTTCTGATTAGACAAGACTTTTCGTTGCAGTCGACAGAAACCTAATGGGACCATTGAAGAATTCCAAACAGGCAAGTGACAGGAACATATCTGCATGTTAGAAGAATCACCCTGGCAGCAGCATTGTGATTAGAATGAAGGGGAACCATCCAAAAACAGAGAGACTGGGGAAGCAATATAATTATAATATAATTGGGAATGCCTCTAGCGTGCAGAAATCTCTCTCTCCACTGACGTAACTGACACACTAAGCTTGTGGCTTGTTTAAAGGAAGCCACATGAAAATTGAGTTTGGGACAATAAAGTGAACTGGTTCTCCATTCTCTAGGATCCATCTCCATGCAAACCCCCTATCCCTGCCAAGTTCCTGGGCACCACAGATTGGAAAGTAGCCTCCTGTAGGTAGTTGTCCATGTTAAGTGGTGGGGTTAGGGCTGGGCCATGCAGGTGTTCACTGACTATCTCTTTCTGTCTTCCCTTCTTGGTCTCACCTGTCTGGTGTGACAAGGGAAGCATGTGCCAACCAAGGCTAGACCCTTGAGAGACCAGAGCAGCCCCACTTTCAGTAAAGCAAGCAACCTCTGCTTACTTGCCCAACACACCCTAGCTTCCATGTTCCTTGCCTTATGAGTTATCTTCTTGGGTACAATTTAACACAGCATTCTCACCTCCTTATAACTAAAATAGATAGAGGGGGCTTTGTGCCTCAATCCCTAGCAGACCATCTTGGCAATCTCTGCCTCTGCGACAGGGCACTTGCTCCCCGGGCAACTCCTTTCCCAGGTCATCTTTCCCCTGGACATGCCCATCAGATTTAATAGTGTGCCTACTTGGTAGGAAAATGGGGTCCCTGGTTGCTGATTCTTGGGAATGTGAGGTTCTCCCAGCCAGAGCTCTCGGCACTAAAAGTTCTAGTCTCTGTGTAATGGCCAGCATGTCTTTGGCGTATCTAAAATCCTCTTCAGTTTCCACCAGGGCCTTTATAAGCTTCTTCTGAAGGTCTCAAACATTCAGCCATGGAGCTCAAGTGGAATTTGTTTGGATGACATGACTGATTTCAAAGCCCGGACCCCTTAGACATGCCCATTTAGTGCTGCAAGTACCGATCATTACTGCAACATCTTACAGTCAACAAATTTGACATATTAAAGATTTATATCCTTTCCTCTGGGTTAGGAATCTTCTCTCCCATAAAGCACCTCATTTTCCAGCACACAATCATTTCCATCTTATGGAAATCATCCCTCCCGCTCCGTGCCAGCATGCTACGCTGGGAGGCATGTCCAGGCTTGGGAAACAGGGGTGTCCTGGATCTCATGACTTCAGCAGCACCAGCTGCTCTCTTTCCTCTTCCAAGTAGACTTCCGTTCCCCGCCCCCCCCCCCCCCCCCCGCCCACTTGGGTGTTTTTGTTTATTTTAGCAATTCAGAGCTGATGATAAAGACTTTAAAGATAACTTTGTGTGTCTCTCCCTTTCTAGGTATTTGCATAGGAATCAGAGGAGTTAATCTTGTGAGTATACTCTAACATCTGCCCTTGTTTCCTTCCTTCCTTCTCTATCTGCCTCAGGGTTTTAAAGCATAAGCCTGCTGCCCTCCCCGCCACCCCACCCCTCTGCCCTAGGTCACCAGAGCCTAAGCAGAGTCCGTGCTCCTCTCTCTAACCAAGCAGTGGCTTTTTTTGAAAACTAGATCAGCTCCAGTTCCAGCAGTTGTAGCTAGTCTATAGCACAGATATGCACTGTTCTAAGATTCTGCACTTTATTAAGGTGCCCCACAAGTCTGCATTTCACCTCAGATCATCAAGTATGCAAGAAGCATTACTGTTTTCATTCCCCATAATGAAAACGGACTCCAGTTCCCATTCTGCCAACCTAGAGGAAAATTTCATGTCAGTAAGTTTTAGGTGCTTCCCCTTTCCCCATGGAGTGTGTCCTAGGACCTGGAGATTTTCATGGTCTCTGGAAGATGAGGAACCCACCTCTGACCTTCAGTTTATCAAAGTAGTGATTTATTGAATCCTTGTAGCTGTCTGCCTCAGGGTCGCCAGTGAGGGCTGGAAACCTCCTGCCTCAGGTCTGGCCTCCCGAGGCACACTCTTCATGTAGCTGTCCTCTCAAGGATTCTACTCATTGCCTTAGGGAACAGAGGGGTGCAAGGGCCTCTCTTGCTGGGGGCTGACATATCTCCTTATCAGGCCCTGGGATGGGGGGGTTGGCCATGGGGGGATGGTAGGAAGAGTGTCATTTTGGCAGCTTCTCCTCTGCTTCTCCTTCTCCCCTCCCAGAAGTCCAGCAGAATTTCTTCTCTAGGTTTAGATATTGTTAACAAAGACAGACTTCTTCAGGATGCTTCTGTCTTCAGCTGGATGAAAATACAAGGGATTACAAAGGCTGCCACCTGTTTTAAATGAGCTAGAAAGGAAAATCATTGGGAATTCAAACAAAGTAAAATTCCAAAGTTATCGTGCTATGCCAATTTGGAGGCCCTAATAAAGGCAAAACATCACTCGAACAGTAGGTAGCTATGGGAATTAAGAGAAGGAAACAGATTTGAGAGACAATAAGGTTGTAAAGCTTAATCTCTGAGAACAATCTAGACTGCAGAGCTTCTAAGTTTGGAGAGGCTGGGAAGTGACATGGGAAGAGGTTGACTTTTGACATGCACCCTGGATTCATAGCCCAGCTTAACTGCTTGCTGGCTGTAGGATGATGGGCAAATCGGCACAACTTCTAAGCCGTAGTTTCCCCATTAGTCAAATAATGCTACCTACTCATGTGGTTGTTAAGGGTATTAAGTAAAGTTCCTAAAACGGTAGCCATCACCTGGTGAGGATCCGGGAGCCCCGATGGCTATTGCATAACGGTGCCATTAGAACAGGCAGTGCTGGAGGAGGAGCAAGTCTGTGTGTTAACGTTTGAAGCCCACCATTTGACCTTGAAGGGGCACTGCAAGGTATCCGAGAGTTGCAGGAGGGAGGTAGATGTATTAGTCTGGAATTTGAAAGAAAGTTCAGGATTGAAGATAGAGATTTGGGAGGCTTCTGACTTCAAGGAGTAATTGTAACCTTGGGTTATGCATGGGGTCCCCCAGGGAGATCATGTATAATGGGAGAAGGTAGAAGACCAGCTGCCAGGCCCACAAATCTGTTCCAACTTCGAGTGACCCCTTAATACCATGCCCCTCAGTGTCACCTTTAAAATGACATCATTGCTTGGAGGTGAATCTGAATATCCCACTCAGGGTCTTCATTTCAAAGATGTAGTCTCATTGTTCACCATGATCCATCTTGCTGAAATAAAATTTAGTTGTCTGTAATCTACCAAATCGGGTGGGCTCCTTTCCATCTGGAAAATAAAACATATTTGAGAGACTTTTCAAAAACAAACCTTGTACATGGTCAGTCTAGAGGGTTCTTTCACTGAGAACCAGGGCAGACTTCCCAGTGTTTGAGGGTTGCCCAATTCCTTCCCACTCAAATCATTAGAAATAAAAAAGTCAGTTTGGAGAATTTGCTTAAGTAAAACCAGGAGTCGCTAGAAATGAACGAGCTGAAACTGGAAGGAAATCCCTTTGTTCAATGTGGGTTTCAGTGAATGCCCAGCAGGCGGCTAAACCAGTTCATTAAGAGAGAAAAAGACATGTTCTTAAATGCTGTTCTCAGAAGCAAATGCCTAGAAAAACATATTGTGACAGCAAAAACACATCCTGGAACTCATACACCCTAGATTCGTGAAACTTTGGTTTTTGTCATCAATGAATAAACACACTTACCAAAAAATATTTCCCCCTTCATTTAAAACAATTAACTAATCTGTTTACCATCTGCCAGTCTTCACTCCTAGAAAAATGTGATTCTTGTTGTTACTCTGGAACTCGGAAACATTTATCTGTAGGATTGTTTAATTTTATAGGGTCATTTTTAACCACATACTTAAAAAAGAATAATTGACGTTATGAAAACCCTTTTTTCCCTCTGCTTTAGAAATTAAATTCTGACCTGAAAAGCAGTCTGCAAGTAGCATCCTGTCAAACTGAGATGTGTTATTTTTCCTGTCTCTTCCCTGCTTTATTAAATCGTCATATACTGCACATGATTTTCCCCCCAGGTCGGGCCTGCCTTGGGCTCTCTGTTGCATTGTTAACTATTTAAGCATTAGACTGGCGCAGAGATGGCAGGTGGGAAAAGCTGAGGGACTTGATCTCCTCCCTGCCAGAGTTCTCCTCTTTCACGAGTGCTGCTTACATTGAACAGCTTAAGAATAAGCTCCTGTGTGAGCCCTCGGAGGCCAAGGAGTATTGTTGAATTCAGAAAGGAATCGCTTTCTTTTTGTGATAATTTGAATATTTTCACAATGAAGCTAAGCTACTTCACTGCCTGGTTTGCGTACTTCACGTTATGTGCACCCTTTCCTGGGAAGCAGAAGAACCCCTGCCTCTTTGAATACATAAATTGGTATTGTCCGTTTGTGAGATGGGTAGGCGCAAAGGAAGAATCATCTGGAAGAATTTTACTCTTTTGCTTTAATGTCTTTTTAAAGCTCTTTCAAAAAAATTTTTATACAAGCCTTTGGAGACCACCCAATTAAACCACCACAATAAATGTTGAGCATTTTGAGAAAAGAGATGGACCATGAAGATGATTTGTAAAGTGTTTATACAAGCAAAACAAGGAATACGTTGGAAACAATTTCCCTAAATGACTCAGACAAATAACCTGCTCACCTCCAGTTTTTTCCTGTATTGTGATGCATTATTTTTAAAACAGTTGTCCAAAAATGGCCTTGATTTTTCCATTTTTAACTTAAAAGGATGTTATCATACAAAATAAATGGACATAGCCTTTTTGATCAAATTCACAGAAGAAAATAGGCAAGTGAATAAATCACTTAGGTGAGATATTAATTGGCTTCATTCCATAACAGATTTGCCTTTGTACTAGTTAAGAAAATCCTGAAAAGCTTTCCTGTAAGAGGAGCAATTGATTGGAATAGTCTTGGTAGGAAGAAGCCAAGTTTGATAATCACTTGGTGAACAGAAATGCTGGTTTCCAAATGCTCATCAGGGTTCAGTGGCACAAAGCTGGCTGTAGACTTGGCTTCTGTAGATTTGGTAAAAAACATAAATTCTTGGGGTCCCAGTGATGCTGTTTTAGTCTGCACTGATTTGCCCTGTGGCCACCGAGGAATCTGTATTTTTAAAAGTGTTCCTTGCTGATTCTAATGCATAGCCAGGTTTAGTAACCATTTAATTCAATATTCAATGTGGAGACTTCAACCTTCTTGCACTGCAAATTTGATAAATATTTATTTATATGAAGCCCCTTTGTTGAGTGCCAACTGGTTATTTGCTGACTTTCTTTCAATTCAGAATTTGTTTTAGGTTCTGTTATTGCATAGATTTGCATACCTGTTTTATGGTATTTTAATACTGTTGGTTTAAAAAAATACCGTTTCCTCTGAGTGCTGTTTTGAATATTTTATGTAAGCAATTTCATGTGTTCTTTTTGTTCCACTAGCAGAAAGCAGGGGAAAAGTTGAGAGTTTTTCTTAATCCAGTTGCAAGTAGGACAAAGGATATAAGTACTTAAAGATCATCTATTAAAATGCATGAAAAAACACTAGAAAATCTCCTCTGCATATTGCCAGTTGTGTGTGTGCTCTAGAAGTGAAGCTCAGCGGGTAGCATAATGGAGGAATGTTTTCCTAGCTTCATTCCCTGACGATGTACAAGGTCTCTTCTCACAGGTTTGAATCTTCAGACAAACTTCTGGGAGGACTCGGTCCCTGCCTCACAGCAGATGTTTCCTGTCACTCAGTAGGTGCGCATGTTTTAAGATTATTTCTAGTTGGGCATGTTTATTAACGATTGCTTGGAAACACATCATAGGCAAGAACATGCTGGAGGTTCAGGGTACTTCAAAAAGGTTCTAGTAGAAAATAAACACATTTCCTCCACAAACTGCAAAATACCCGAGAACAGGGTTCTTTTAGCCCTTTCATTTTTTAAAGCTCAGTGCACATGCGTTTCAGGGAATTTGATGATGCAGTTAGCAACTTTTCATGACCTCTGCTGTCCCACATCCACAGCCTAGTAATACACACAGATCTATGCAATTTTCTGATGACAACCCTGTCAGTTCAAAAGAAGAAAGTTGCCCCTGCCAACACTCCTAACTTGTGTACACAGGATTTGTAAGAGGTTGTCCTCTCTTTGTGGCAGATGTAGACTGAAAGATAAGCCTGGGAAAGATGCTGGTCACATCCCAGCCACACGAGGCAATCCAGTCATACTTCCTGAGGCTTTATTTGAAAACACTGTTGTAAAAGCTGTTGCTGAACTTCACTGCTCACGTAGACAGTGTGGCTAGAAGGGATGGCAAAGCGTAAGTTGAAAGAGCACTTGGCTTAGTTCAGAACACCTGGGAGCAAATAATGATATTAATGGAAGCTAATGCCTTTGGGGCACTCACTCTATGCTAGGCGCTTTGCTTAGAATAGTGTATTGCAGTATCTTATTAGTCCATGCTTAAGGACAGTAAACTTAAATCCTCTGAGCCTCAGTTTCCTCATTTGTCAAATGGGGACAATGATGCTTTTCTACCTATCTCTTAGGGCTGTGAGATGGAAATTATTAGAATAGCATGAGAAAGCTTTATGAGCCCAACTGAAATAGTTTATTAAATAGTATTCCGACTCCTACTGAAATACAATATTGTCGCTAAATATTTTGATTTATTGACCAAGAAATTGAAATTAATCCCAACAGGGCCAACATATCTACTAGGACCTGAGAGAGGCACTAGCAGTTCTAGTTAGGGCTGGGAGTTGGGGTGAAGTCGGGGAGAGTCTTGCCTGTATCTTCTGTTTACAGTGCACCTGACATTAGAAGACTAGGAGTGCTAGCCAGGAAGATCCTGGAATGTGTCTGCCCAGTATTCAGTGGCGAGTCCATGAGCTGCGAACAGGTTGGGGGTGGCTAACACAGCAGGCCTTGTCTGTCTCAGGAGCTGAAGGGGGCCAGCCAAAGCAGGGTGGACAGTATGACTGCAAGGCAAGCAGGAGAGGAAGAGCCACTTGAGACATTGCTCTCGGCTGCTGGGGAGGAGCCGCGAGCAGGCAGCGGTGGGAAATTGAGGCTTATTGTGAGCAAGGTGCTGGCCTCCAGGGTGACGGGGAGCGCAGAGCAGCACATGAAAGCCGCCTGCGGATGAGCCGGGAGATGGACCACACATGTGGATTGCAAGGACAGCTACTCAGAGAGTTCACATTCCTCCCCCAGTGAACTGGGTATGATTGTAATGGTTTGTTAAACAAACAAAGGACCTAAAGCTGTGAATGGGAGAGAAAAAAGACTTAAGGTGAAAAGGAGAAGAGGCCCTGCTTGCTAGTGTTCCACTCTTTTTAAGCTTTCTCCCCCATTTCCTTAACATTCCTTTCCCCTTTCAGAAAAGCCAGTGTTGTCGCTTGGAACACTTGCCTTGTCCCTTCAGTGCCATTTTCTTTTAAAATGGAAACCCGATGAAATGTTAATCAGTTTAAAAAGAAAAAATCAAGAACCAGGATAATCTTAAAGGACCAGTGATAAATATTTTTATTTCTCAAATTAAGTATTCCTGGATGAACAATTTGCTTTGCATCCTTTGAATTTATTGGACATGACATGGAAAAGCAAAGAGAAAATTCTCAAGCTTCTGGCAATAATTGTGTCTAATAAAATACGGCCTGTGTCCCGAGAGGCAGACGGGCATGCTTCTGGAGGAAGTGGAGTGAGCTTTGGAACAAGTGCAGCGGCTTCACTTTTCTCACATAACCATGCATGTACACAGTTTACTATAAGTTCTGGATAGTTCTACATCAAGCTTGAAAAAAATACTGCATGTTACTTTAAAACTGCCCATCACATTTGTGTCTAGGGCAATCCGATTTGGTCTTGGGTTCATCTCATGTAAAAAGAACCAGTTAGCATTTCAGAATAGTACCTTTCAATCTGCTGTTCTCTCCAGGTAACTGAATTACCATGTGGGAAGGATAAGTGATTATATGTAACATTTTCCTCTCTGCAATTCTTCTGTAGATGGGACATCCTCACTTTCACTGGGTCCCAGTTCCCTAAAGGATAAACCCAATGTCCCCTGCCAGGTGCGCTGTCCCTGTTATTGGTCTTCTGAATCGGGCCCTTCTCCTGTTGATCCCAGCCAGTCTGCACCACGTGTTCCACAATGCCCATACTGCTTCATGACTCCGAGCTCTTCTTCTCTATTCTCCCCTCTGCGTCTGCAATATACCTCCTCCCTTTTGTCAACCTGGTATACTCCTAGACTCAGCCTAAATAGTCATTATCAAACTTTAGAAAGTGCAGATGTTCAAAAAATAAAAATAAAAAATGAGGTCATCTATAATTCCACTGTCAAGATGCCCTGCTGCCATGTAGTTATCTGCACTTCAAGGCCTTTTTCTGTTTATTTAGTGATATGTTATTTTAGGATCAAACAGTCCACCCAAGTCTTGAGCATCATTTCTAGATCTCAGATCCTTCAAGGTCATTCAGGTCATTTTAACTCACAAACCGGGCATCCCATGGTCAATGCAACTAATATGCTTTTCACATTTCTCTTCTCAGTGTGAGCCTATATTCTCACACACTTCCTGAGAAAGAAACAGGCTTTTCTTTCCCTTGAATGGTAACCTTATTGGAAAAATAATAGGTCCTGCTGCTAATTAGAGCTGCAGTTCCTCCATGTCCTATACTTAAAGTCCCAGGAAAAGAGATCACCACCATCAGCTATAGAAGCAGACCCTAAAAGGGCCTAAAGGCGAGACTCAAGGGTTTCTAGGGAGGGAGGAGGGGGATATATTTTCAGCTGTCATAAAGGAATGATCCCCGTTCCTGACTATAACGATTAGAAAATCTTCCTCTAATACGAAAGGCTCTTGTCTGGATTTTGGAACTTGCTCTCCACCCCTCACCCCCCACCAGGCTACTGAGAGTCTTCTGTAATAAATAGTCCTCTTCAAACAAGGCAGTCCCATCTCAGCTTGAGAACCAGGCCTGGGCTTAACCCTTGCCTTTCTCAATGCACACATCTGTTTTACTTACTTGTAGACATTTGTTTTTGTTTTTGTTTTTTTTTCTTTGTGAATGTTTCTATTTAAAAATACAATGCATATGGTAGGGAGAGGTGAGGAGGCGTGTTAAAGATCCGAGAGTCTGCAACAGTATTTCTTTTCCTCTTTTTTTCCCCTGGTGGGTACTATACTGGATGACCCATCTGGAAGAAGGCCTTTGGCCCTTTCGTGGGGATCCTGGCTGCACCAGCCCCTTGCTTCCGTGCTGTACGGATGAGGAAGGCCAGTGGTGGAAGTGGCCCCAGATCTGTGAGAGATGAAGCACTTCTGTGGTGTCAGATTCCAGCTCCCTGCTCATCGGAGTCATCCCTTCCCTCTTGAATGTTTTATTGGCATCCTCTACCTACCTCTACCACCTCACTCCATCTCCATGTAGATGCAGTCAGGGGCTAGCCTTAAAAATCATCCCCTCTCCTTTCATGTTTTTTGGTGTAATGATACATATTTTAACCATTTAGTCAATGAATGTTAGTCTCTGGATTATATTAGCTGAGTTATAAGAGGTTGCTTCATGGTGTTGACTCTCAGATGCTCTCTGGGTTCTCAAGTGTTCCCCTTGAAAGTCTGACTCAAATGCCTGTCCCAGCCCCTGGGGTCTTGCACTGCCACTGCCTTTTTGTTGGTGTTGTTCTCTTTAAAAAATAATATCCTGCTCTTCTTTTAATGACCTCTGTTCTCTCTAGGATATTAATGATTCTTTTTTTGAAGTTTCCTTCCCTCCATAGTCTTTTTTTCCCCGTTAGTTTTTGTGTCAGTTTTCCCTATTAAGTGCCTTCCTCTGATTTCTGGTGATCCTTGGCCTACTAATTTGTGAGTCGAATCAGTAAAGACCTGATGGGAGCTTTGTATACTTAGGTGGGGCTTGTCAGCTGGAGCCTTGTATAGGGTAAGGTGGCGAGCCCTGGAGGAACCCCCCTTTGTCCTTATGGTTTGCTCTTTTCTCTTGGGCTGGTCATCTTCCCAGGGAAGACTCCTCCATCCTCCTGCCCTGAGAGAGGGGACATTCACCCTGTGTCAGAATACTCCCCCACTTTCTTTTTTTTTTTTTTTTTTTTTTTTTTTTTTTTTTTTTTTTTTTTTTTTTTTTTTTATTATACTTTAAGTTCTAGGGTACATGTGCATAACGTGCAGGTTTGTTACATATGTATACTTATGCCATGTTGGTGTGCTGCACCCATCAACTCGTCAGCACCCATCAATTCATCATTTATATCATGTATAACTCCCCAATGCAATCCCTCCCTCCTCCCCCCTCCCCCCTCCCCATGATAGACCCCAGTGTGTGATGTTCCCCTTCCCGAGTCCAAGTGATCTCATTGTTCAGTTCCCACCTATGAGTGAGAACATGCGGTGTTTGGTTTTCTCTTCTTGTGATAGTTTGCTAAGAATGATGGTTTCCAGCTGCATCCATGTCCCTACAAAGGACGCAAACTCATCCTTTTTTATGGCTGCATAGTATTCCATGGTGTATATGTGCCACATTTTCTTAATCCAGTCTGTCACAGATGGACATTTGGGTTGATTCCAAGTCTTTGCTATTGTGAATAGTGCCGCAATAAACATACGTGTACATGTGTCTTTGTAGTAGACTAATTTATAATCCTTTGGGTATATACCCAGTAGTGGGATGGCTGGGTCATATGGTACATCTAGTTCTAGATCCTTGAGGAATTGCCATACTGTTTTCCATAATGGTTGAACTAGTTTACAATCCCACCAACAGTGTAAAAGTGTTCCTATTTCTCCACATCCTCTCCAACACCTGTTGTTTCCTGACTTCTTAATGATTGCCATTCTAACTGGTGTGAGATGGTATCTCATTGTGGTTTTGATTTGCATTTCTCTGATGGCCAGTGATGATGAGCATTTTTTCATGTGTCTGTTGGCTGTATGAATATCTTCTTTTGAGAAATGTCTGTTCATATCCTTTGCCCACTTTTTGATGGGGTTGTTTGTTTTTTTCTCGTATATTTGTTTGAGTTCTTTGTAGATTCTGGATATTAGCCCTTTGTCAGATGAGTAGGTTGCAAAAATTTTCTCCCATTCTGTAGGTTGCCTGTTCACTCTGATGGTAGTTTCTTTTGCTGTGCAAAAGCTCTTTAGTTTAATTAGATCCCATTTGTCAATTATGGCTTTTGCTGCCGTTGCTTTTGGTGTTTTAGACATGAAGTCCTTGCCCATGCCTATGTCCTGAATGGTACTACCTAGATTTTCTTCTAGGGTTTTTATGGTATTAGGTCTAACATTTAAGTCTCTAATCCATCTTGAATTAATCTTCGTATAAGGGGTAAGGAAAGGATCCAGTTTCAGCTTTCTACTTATGGCTAGCCAATTTTCCCAGCACCATTTATTAAATAGGGAATCCTTTCCCCATTTCTTGTTTCTCTCAGGTTTGTCAAAGATCAGATGGCTGTAGATGTGCGGTATTATTTCTGAGGGCTCTGTTCTGTTCCATTGGTCTATATCTCTGTTTTGGTACCAGTACCATGCTGTTTTGGTTACTGTAGCCTTGTAGTATAGTTTGAAGTCAGGTAGCGTGACGCCTCCAGCTTTGTCCTTTTGACTTAGGATTGTCTTGGCAATGCGGGCTCTTTTTTGGTTCCATATGAACTTTAAAGCAGTTTTTTCCAATTCCGTGAAGAAAGTCATTGGTAGCTTGATGGGGATGGCATTGAATCTATAAATAACCTTGGGGAGTATGGCCATTTTCACGATATTGATTCTTCCTATCCATGAGCATGGTATGTTCTTCCATTTGTTTGTGTCCTCTTTGATTTCACTGAGCAGTGGTTTGTAGTTCTCCTTGAAGAGGTCCTTTACATCCCTTGTAAGCTGGATTCCTAGGTATTTTATTCTCTTTGAAGCAATTGTGAATGGAAGTTCATTCCTGATTTGGCTCTCTGCTTGTCTGTTGCTGGTGTATAAGAATGCTTGTGATTTTTGCACATTAATTTTGTATCCTGAGACTTTGCTGAAGTTGCTTATCAGCTTAAGGAGATTTTGGGCTGAGACGATGGGGTTTTCTAAATATACAATCATGTCATCTGCAAACAGGGACAATTTGACTTCTTCTTTTCCTAACTGGATACCCTTGATTTCTTTCTCTTGCCTGATTGCCCTAGCCAGAACTTCCAACACTATGTTGAATAGGAGTGGTGAGAGAGGGCATCCCTGTCTTGTGCCAGTTTTCAAAGGGAATTTTTCCACTTTTTGCCCATTCAGTATGATATTGGCTGTGGGTTTGTCATAAATAGCTCTTATTATTTTGAGGTACGTTCCATCAATACCGAATTTATTGAGCGTTTTTAGCATGAAGGGCTGTTGAATTTTGTCAAAAGCCTTTTCTGCATCTATTGAGACAATCATGTGGTTCTTGTCTTTGGTTCTGTTTATATGCTGGATTACGTTTATTGATTTGCGAATGTTGAACCAGCCTTGCATCCCAGGGATGAAGCCCACTTGATCATGGTGGATAAGCTTTTTGATGTGCTGCTGAATCCGGTTTGCCAGTATTTTATTGAGGATTTTTGCATCAATGTTCATCAGGGATATTGGTCTAAAATTCTCTTTTTTTGTTGTGTCTCTGCCAGGCTTTGGTATCAGGATGATGTTGGCCTCATAAAATGAGTTAGGGAGGATTCCCTCTTTTTCTATTGATTGGAATAGTTTCAGAAGGAATGGTACCAGCTCCTCCTTGTACCTCTGGTAGAATTCAGCTGTGAATCCATCTGGTCCTGGACTTTTTTTGGTGGGTAGGCTATTAATTGTTGCCTCAATTTCAGAGCCTGCTATTGGTCTATTCAGGGATTCAACTTCTTCCTGGTTTAGCCTTGGGAGAGTGTAAGTGTCCAGGAAATTATCCATTTCTTCTAGATTTTCTAGTTGATTTGCGTAGAGGTGTTTATAGTATTCTCTGATGGTAGTTTGTATTTCTGTGGGGTCAGTGGTGATATCCCCTTTATCATTTTTTATTGCATCTATTTGATTCCTCTCTCTTTTTTTCTTTATTAGCCTTGCTAGCGGTCTGTCAATTTTGTTGATCTTTTCAAAAAACCAACTCCTGGATTCATTGATTTTTTGGAGGGTTTTTTGTGTCTCTATCTCCTTCAGTTCTGCTCTGATCTTAGTTATTTCTTGCCTTCTGCTAGCTTTTGAATGTGATTGCTCTTGCCTCTCTAGTTCTTTTAATTGTGATGTTAGAGTGTCAATTTTAGATCTTTCCTGCTTTCTCTTGTGGGCATTTAGTGCTATAAATTTCCCTCTACACACTGCTTTAAATGTGTCCCAGAGATTCTGGTATGTTGTATCTTTGTTCTCATTGGTTTCAAAGAACATCTTTATTTCCGCTTTCATTTCGTTATGTACCCAGTAGTCATTCAGGAGCAGGTTGTTCAGTTTCCAGGTAGTTGAGCGGTTTTGATTGAGTTTCTTAGTCCTGAGTTCTAGTTTGATTGCACTGTGGTCTGAGAGACAGTTTGTTATAATTTCTGTTCTTTTACATTTGCTGAGGAGTACTTTACTTCCAATTATGTGGTCAATTTTGGAATAAGTGCGATGTGGTGCTGAGAAGAATGTATATTCTGTTGATTTGGGGTGGAGAGTTCTATAGATGTCTATTAGGTCCGCTTGGTGCAGAGATGAGTTCAATTCCTGGATATCCTTGTTAACTTTCTGTCTCGTTGATCTGTCTAATGTTGACAGCGGAGTGTTGAAGTCCCCCATTATTATTGTATGGGAGTCTAAGTCTCTTTGTAAGTCTCTAAGGACTTGCTTTATGAATCTGGGTGCTCCTGTATTGGGTGCATATATATTTAGGAGAGTTAGCTCTTCCTGTTGAATTGATCCCTTTACCATTATGTAATGGCCTTCTTTGTCTCTTTTGATCTTTGATGGTTTAAAGTCTGTTTTATCAGAGACTAGGATTGCAACCCCTGCTTTTTTTTGTTCTCCATTTGCTTGGTAGATCTTCCTCCATCCCTTTATTTTGAGCCTATGTATGTCTCTGCATGTGAGATGGGTCTCCTGAATACAGCAGACTGATGGGTCTTGACTCTTTATCCAGTTTGCCAGTCTGTGTCTTTTAATTGGAGCATTTAGTCCATTAACATTTAAGGTTAATATTGTTATGTGTGAACTTGATCCTGCCATTATGATATTAACTGGTTATTTTGCTCGTTAGTTGATGCAGTTTCTTCCTAGCCTCGATGGTCTTTACATTTTGCCAAGTTTTTGCGATGGCTGGTACCGGTTGTTCCTTTCCATGTTTAGGGCTTCCTTCAGGGTCTCTTGTAAGGCAGGCCTGGTGGTGACAAAATCTCTAAGCATTTGCTTATCTGTAAAGGATTTTATTTCTCCTTCACTTATGAAACTTAGTTTGGCTGGATATGAAATTCTGGGTTTAAAATTCTTTTCTTTAAGAACGTTGAATATTGGCCCCCACTCTCTTCTGGCTTGTAGAGTTTCTGCCGAGAGATCTGCTGTTAGTCTGATGGGCTTCCCTTTGTGGGTGACCCGACCTTTCTCTCTGGCTGCCCTTAAGATTTTTTCCTTCATTTCAACTTTGGTGAATCTGGCAATTATGTGTCTTGGAGTTGCTCTTCTGGAGGAGTATCTTTGTGGCGTTCTCTGTATTTCCTGAATTTGAATGTTGGCCTGCCCTACTAGGTTGGGGAAGTTCTCCTGGATGATATCCTGAAGAGTGTTTTCCAACTTGGTTCCATTTTCCCCCTCACTTTCAGGCACCCCAATCAGACGTAGATTTGGTCTTTTTACGTAATCCCATACTTCTTGCAGGCTTTGCTCATTTCTTTTTCTTCTTTTTTCTTTTGGTTTCTCTTCTCGCTTCATTTCATTCATTTGATCTTCAATCGCTGATACTCTTTCTTCCAGTTGATCGAGTCGGTTACTGAAGCTTGTGCATTTGTCACGTATTTCTCGTGTCATGGTTTTCATCTCTGTCATTTCGTTTATGATCTTCTCTGCATTAATGAGTCTAGCTGTCAATTCTTCCACTCTTTTTTCAAGATTTTTAGTTTCTTTGCGCTGGGTACGTAATTCCTCCTTTAGCTCTGATAAGTTTGATGGACTGAAGCCTTCTTCTCTCCTCTCGTCCAAGTCATTCTCTGACCAGCTTTGATCCGTTGCTGGTGATGGGCTGCGCTCCTTTGCAGGGGGAGATGCGCTCTTATTTTTTGAATTTCCAGCTTTTCTGCCCTGCTTCTTCCCCATCTTTGTGGTTTTATCTGTCTCTGGTCTTTGATGGTGGTGACGAACTGATGGGGTTTTGGTATAGGTGTCCTTCCTGTTTGATAGTTTTCCTTCTGACAGTCAGAAGGACTCTCTGTTGGTCTGTTGGAGATTGCTTGAGGTCCACTCCAGACCCTGTTTGCCTGGGTATCAGCAGCAGAGGTTGCCGAAGATAGAATATTGCTGAACAGCGAGTGTACCTGTCTGATTCTTCCTTTGGAAGTGTCCTCTCAGGGGTGTACTCCACCCTGTGAGGTGTGGGGTGTCAGACTGCCCCTAGTGGGGGATTTCTCCCAGCTAGGCTACTCAGGGGTCAGGGACACACCTGAGCAGGCAGTCTGTCCGTTCTCAGATCTCAACCTCCGCGTTGGGAGATCCGCGGCTCTCCCCAAAGCTGTCAGAGTCGTTCGCGTCTGCACCGGCTCCCGCTACTTCCCCTGTTGGTCTTCAGCTGTGCGCTGTCCCCAGAGGTGGAGACTACAGAGACAGGCAGGCTTCCTTGAGCTGCTGTGAGCTCCACCCAGTTCGAGCTTCCCAGCGGCTTTGTTTACCTACTTAAGCCTCAGCAATGGCGGGCGCCCCTCCCCCAGCCTCGCTGCTGCCTTGCGGATAGATCGCGGCAGACTGCTGTGTTAGCAGTGAGGGAGGCTTCGTGGGCGTGGGACCCTCCCGGCCAGGTGTGGGATATATTCTCCTGGAATGCCTGTATGCTTACAGCGCAGTATTGGGGTGGGAGTTACCCGATTTTCCAGGTGTTGTGTGTCTCAGTTCCCCTGGCTAGGAAAACGGATCCCCTTCCCCCTTGCGCTTCCAGGTGAGGCGATGCCTCGCCCTGCTTCAGCTCTCGCTGGTCAGGCTGCAGCAGCTGACCAGCACCGATTGTCCGGCACTCCCTAGTGAGATGACCCCAGTACCTCAGTTGAAAATGCAGAAATCACCGGTCTTCTGTGTCGCTCGCGCTGGGAGTTGGAGACTGGAGTTGTTCCTATTCGGCCATCTTGCTCCGCCCCCCTACTCCCCCACTTTCATACACTCTCCATAGTGAGCACTTGTGCTAGGGGAAGGAAGGGCAAGTGCCCCACTGCAGGCACCAGGAGAGGCCAGGAGGGCTCAGTGCTTCAGTAACAGACTTTCACCTGCTGCTTTCATACCTGTTTCCATCCTCACTTCCAGAAGTACTTACTGTACCAAATTGCAGAGACGTATGGTAGATGCTGCAGGGTATAGCAGGTTGTTTTGTTGCCTCTTATTGCTGGCTTAAAGTTTAGCTTTCTTAGGATGGCCAAGTCGATCACTGCTTGTTTACCTGCTTTTTAGCTTCCAAAATTTATTGTTTTCCCCCTTTTATATTAGGCTATGTTTTAGAAAAATCCCACCATTACTGTTTTAGTAGAATTTTTGGAGAGACCAGAGCTACATGCTTTTATTCAATTGGCCATCTTTAACTAGATATTACACTATTTGTAAACAGAACACACCCTGTCCCTTTGCAGATGTTCTGGCTAGGATGTGGATTTGATGTTCCAAAGCTGTAGCATCATCATCTGGACAGCTTTCTCAATTTTCTCCCTGAATACTAAAGAAATAATTCACTTTGTCTTTCTTGTTTATCTTAAGCCTCATTTCTTAGAAAGTAAGAGCTTAGTCACTGGGTTAACAAAATTCAGTCTCTCAAGGTGACAGCTGAAAAGAACCTATAGGCAACAAACCTGATGGCTCAGCAGGTGGCTCTCTCAGAGCAGAATAGAAGGGCAGGTAGTGTTTCCTACAATAAGGATAAACTAGAATGAAAGCTCTTCAAACACATTAAGGTGGAGATCTCTACTGGGCCTCACTGTGTGGAGGAGGAACTCATGTCTCTGCCTGGGAGTGACAGAGAAAAGTAGAAATTTGCCAGGTAGACAAGGGTTCCCAGGACATTCCAGGAGGTAGAAAGCCAGAAGCGTGAGAGAAAGTAGCACTAGAAGGAAACAGCAAGTGGATTAAGCTTTGGCTTTGCCTTTAGGCCATGATGGGAGTAAGGTCCGCAGACATGGCAGCCATGACTACCTGGAGGTTCTGGACATCATCTTTCTGCTGATGACATTTCTAAATAGCTTTTTAAAAATTTGATAGAGACTGCTACCAAAGTCCTTCAAAGAACTGATATTGAGAAAAACAACTGTGTTGGAAGACCAAAAGTGGAAATTCAATTTCCTCTCAGAAATGGATCTTGCATTGATTGGGTCAGTGGGGACAATAGAAATAGAAGCCAGAAGTCACAGTTTATTTTAAGAATGTTGTAAAGCAGTTGTGCCCCCATTAGATGATTGTGTTACGTAGCATTGGGGAAGTCCTGGAACTACACGTGTGTTCTGACTTCCCCCTCCACCCTCGTATACCCCTGTCCCCTGGGAACACAGTCTTTCCTGGCTGTTACCATATATATATATGTTCTTCTTCCAGTCTGATCCTCTCTCATCCCCAAAATAATCAACATGAGCAGAACGAAGCAGATGGCACAAGCCTTCTTTGGCATACTGGCAGATCTGTATCACTCACTCCGTATTTTTAGAATCAAGGGGACTGAAAATTATGTCCTGAGATGTTTTGGGGTAAGACTTACTATCTTTCCAGGGTGACAGGTGTTGAAACAGCATCGTATTTAAGACTCAAATGCAATCTCTATGTGAAGTCAGAACAGACTGACTCTCATCAGGACCATTGCTCTGTCAGTTCTGTTAGGATCGATGGTGGTCTGCCAGATAATAGAGAGCTGTCCTAAGTTGTTTTAAGGATGTGGCCAGAAAGTGCATCGGGTTTCAACCAAAGATTGGGCTCATCAGTAAACAGCCAGAGCCGATCAAGTGCATGGTGATAAGAGATGTTGTATATATCCACACAGGTTTTTTTTTTTTTTAAATAACTAAGCTTTGACCCTCAGCCACAAAGAGTTTATAGTCTGTTGGGGAAGACAGTCTTATTTTTACAGAAGTTTATTATTATATCATGAAAACAAATATTTGTATGCTAAGGCCCATATTGAAGAAATATAGTTATGGTGATTAAAAATTGCTATGAACTTGAATTCATTAAGGACTCTCTGAAGAAATTAAAGAATGTTCACTATCATATAACTAATTTAGTTCTGAGGACCAACTTTGCACTTAGTGTTAGGCTAGGTATATTAAACACACGAATCTGGAACTCAAGATAAAGCCTTGGGGAAAGATATTCATGAAATAAGCATAAAAACGAGAGGCTTTGTGTTTTGGTCTTTGAGGGAAATGTTTTGGTCTTTGAGGGAAACTTGAAGTTGGAGGAAATGTGTCTCATCTTTAAATAAACCATGGCCATGTCTAACGCTCAGACTGTCCCCTTCATCTTTGAGGGCTCAGGGGAAATGTAGGCATGGGTGATGTCTATGACTGCTGGCGTTTTGAATCTAGAGAAGAAGTGGCTGGAAAGAGATCTGGAAAACCTCATTCAGTGCCAAAGGGCAACTTTTTCAATTGAATAAGCTTTATTTTTTTCTTTGTACTCCCAGTGCGTTTGGTAAGCAATTAGTCAAGGTTTACATCTGCTGAGAAAGAATGCCGCCGTTTTACTTGCCGCCTCTTGTGTCCTTTCTGCACATGTGTTGTCCAAACTGCCACTTCTTTCTGTATAATTGATACAGTATAGCATCCATAGGGAGAGAATGTGTCTCTTTCCCGTTACATCCGTAGCTAAATGGTTAGAACATGAGCTGTACATTGACACGTGGTTCTGCAGTACTTTTAATCCCAGTGTTTCATAAATACTGCATATTTGTAGGGTGTTCATTTAGATTACAGTGTGCTTTCACATCCATTTTGTTTCAGTCAATTGTCCCAGCAACCTGTTTACGTACATCAGGTAACTATCGCAAATGAGGAAACTGAAACTCAGGACACAGATAACATGGATAAGCTGGAATTTGAACTGGGGAATCTTTCCACTGGATTCACAGAACAAGTGGCTGGATTTACAGCTTCAGGGTAAACACCTGAGGCTGAATCAGTAGCACAGTTGTGTGCAAGGAAAGCATAGCCTTGCCTTCATCTCCTTTCATGGGGATACCAAGGGTCTGCCTGTGCCATCCAGTACAGGAGCCACTGGCTCTATGTAGCAATTTAAATTAAACTTAAAGTAAAAAATTCAGTTCCTCAGAGGCACATTTTGTGTGTTCTATAGCCATCACATCTGTAACATTTCCAATATTGCAGAAAGTTCTGTTGGACATACTGGTCATCTCATAAAGCAAGAGTTGGGGAGAATCAGCTTACTGAGATAAGTTGGAAAAAGTATATATGCAGGGCCTTAAGTAGGTGAGAGAAATACAAAACCTTCCCCAACAAACCAGCTCCTTCTCTGAAGGGGCGAGTGGGATGAAGGCTATTTTGAGTTCAGTTATAAAGGGAAGGAGAAAAAGATGCATTTTCAAACTTCATACTCTGTGTGTGTTAGTTTTTTTTTTTAATTAAAAAGAACACAGAGCAATTCCAAGTGAATGAGTGTGTTTTATAGCTGGGCCGGTATTATGGTCAAACTTAGGCTGGATGAGAAGTAGAACAGCTCATGATACCTAGCAGAGCAAACTCAGCAGGCGGAATAGAATTCCTAGAAGGAGTTATTTTGTTTGTAACCAGGGCTGTTGAGGATTCCTCAAGGTAGGGCCTTAGGCATGAACTAGAATACTAGAAGGGAACCAGGGGTTGGGGGAAAGGGGTTTGGACAGAGCCAGGACAGGTAATTAGTTAAAGTCACACATAATTGCAGAGGTTGTGCGTGCTGCTAGAATCAAAGCCATCAGAAAGAAGTCGTGGTGCCAAGGTGCTGGCCGAGGATGCCTGTGTGTCCCCTGGTTTGGATTAGTGCTGACCAAAGGTGCCTAAGTCAGCTTTCAAGTTTCCAAGTGGGTGGGGCAGGATGGTGAGGGGCATTTGCTTGGCACTGTGAACTCTGTCCAGACACTGAAAACATCTACAACAGAAGATGAGGAACTCTACAAGTTTCCTGGGATTTTTACCTGGTTAGAAAAGGAATATGTGTTTGGTTATGTCTGTGTACTACATAATACTATATTTAAACATGCTTAAACTGTTATTGCAATAAAGTTTCATCTAGTTAGACTCATACTTTCTGATCTGAAAGTAACCAAAAAGGTAAGTAAAAATTAACTTTTAACAATAAAGAGCATCTCTAGAGACATGGCAATAAATGACTGCAAGGAGCAGGGAGGGTTTTAAAGACTCACTGCAATTGGTCAGCTTACCATGAGTGCTCTGCTTACTGGCAAAGTTCAGCAAATGCTGGCCTGTGGACAAAAGCTACTTAAGTGTACTTCACCTAAGCATACAGTACTCTTATTTTTTTTAAGTATTGGCACTTGAAAGGTGAGCATTTACCCACCTGAGAATCTCTCTCTAGAATAGCACAGGGTGGTAGTGATCCAGGGCCTTACCCTGGCAGGTAGTGGCAGGTTGAGGCCAATTTGAAACCTGCTGTCAGAGTCCAGGGATGAAATGTAGGGGGCTAGTCCAGGTCCTGAGAGTGCAGCTAGGAGGAGACATCTCCAAGTGTAAGTTTTTGGAACAGTTTCTCAGCTCGGCTGGAAAGCCACCCTAGTAAGTGAAGTATTGTTCATGATGCAGCCTCAGACACTTTAGGTTCCTCCAATGATGGCCAATTGGTAGAAAAAGAACATGGTTTTTGGTGACTGTGGCTGAGTCAGAAGGGTGATAATGATTTGGGTTTGAGACAAGTTGGGTTTGAGTAGGCCCACCTCCTGGAAGTGGCCTACCAGCAGGTAGCTGGATGGGCCCTCCAGGGTAGGGCCAGGGAATGAAGAAAGGTCCACAAACAAAAGAGGAAGAGATTAGTAGAACTTACTAGAGGATGGTGCCTACAAATCTGAATGTGGCCTGAGCTGGTTCCTGAGCTATCAGCTTTGTGCCACCACATCAGTGCAACTAGACAGACTAGACTAGCTTTATGCACATTCTGTTTATATCAGCCCTTCTGCAGAGTAATCTTACAAACAAATTAATTTAGGTATATACAAATTATTTCTTATCCTCTGGAAGTTTAAACAGGTGTGATAAGCAACTAATATTATGCCAACAATGAGTGACGAGGAAGAGCCCATGGTTTGAATAAGCATGGGTGATGTTTGTTTATGGACCAGTAAAAACACTTGAACACACTGAGGGAGGTTTTTGTTGTTGTTGTTGTTTTCTTCTTTGGTCAACTGAGCTTCACACTGACCTGAAATAGACAATACTGGATCTGTGGAAAGAACTGTCCTTATCAGAGGAAAAGTGTGCTCCACTGGCCATCAGTGTTTGACTCCTCACACTCTGAGAAGCCAGATGTGTAGATTTATATGCAGACGGCCCTCTCGCAGGGAGAATTATGTTCCATGAGCACCATTTAAAGGAACGTGGTGATTGTGGGTAGTTGATTCTGAAGCGGTCAGGGAGGAAAAGCGTTGTTTTCAAATGGCTAATGCAAGAAAACTGTTCCTCTTCTCTCCACAGCCAATCCGGGGACCCAGGACATGCCCCAGCTATAGTGATGCAGATTACCTTTCTGCTCCTGAATCGCACCTGTGCCTCAGACTTTCTCCCCCCAGCTTGAGACTGCATGTAAACTGGGATGTGTGAAAGCAGGAAGCAAAGCTAGTGACAGCTGAGAGGCCCATGTCTGGGTAGAACCAGGCCCACGATGCTGCCTTTCCCGTGGTCTGGAGTTCAGCTGCAGGGACTCTGCTGATGTGCCCAGCACCATCCTTCTGTTTGTGCTTAAATGGCACAGCATTTGGTCAGCACATCTGAAAAGGAAGGTGTGAGAAGCAAAGCCCATGGCCACGTTCCCCTGCCAATTATGTGGCAAGACGTTCCTCACCCTGGAGAAGTTCACGATTCACAATTATTCCCACTCCAGGGAGCGGCCGTACAAGTGCGTGCAGCCTGACTGTGGCAAAGCCTTTGTTTCCAGATATAAATTGATGAGGTGAGAGGCTTTAGCAAAGGTATGCACTTTTAGAAGTATGTTTAAATGGCTTTTCTAGCCCTCAGACCACACGATGCAAGGTGAAAGGAACACAGGATACGGATGCATTTTAGCCTTTGAGGGATTCTTTAAATCTGCATCCAGTGATTCCTGTGGTTTTATGTGATGGTCTTGTTATGCAGCGTCAGTTCATTCCTTCAACAGAGATTTCTTATGCACCTACAGTATACCAGGCCTCTCCCCATGGCTGGAGAAATAGGACAACGCAATTAAAATGCAACCTCACTGCTTTGACAGAGCTATACAGGTGGAAGAAGTTGTTCTTCACTGCCTGATGAAATCTGGGAAGGCTTCTCAGATGGGGACAATCTTTAAGCTGTGACACAATGAAAGAGGAGGAGGCAGAGAGGATGTTCTGGGAAAGCCATAAGTCTTGGCCTTAAAGCACCCCTGTTCAGAGGGTACTACCCGAGGAGGAGCAGATGAGGCTAATAGTGCAGGCAGGAAGGAAACCACATATAGCAGGCCTTACCTCTGTCTGAGAGGGTTTGTCTCATTCAGGTGTGTAAGTAGTGAAGTGATATGATTTGTTTAGTATCCTAGAAAGAGGACTCTGATAATAATTTGAAGAAGTGGCAGGTAGGCTGATTTGAAACCTGCTCTCAGAGTCCAGGGATGAAATGTGGGGAGCTGGTCCGGGTCCTGAGAGTGAAGCTAGGATGAGACATCTCCAAGTTTAAGTGTTTAGAACACAGTTTCTCAGCTTGGGTGGAAAGCCACCCTAGGAAGTGGAGTTCAGGTGGTATGCAGATGAAGAGCATGTGCATTTAATCAAAGTTTTAAAGGCATCCATGACACACCAAAGGATAAAAAGCACTGTTTTAGCAGACGAGTCTTTAAAAAAAATTACATTTAATCTAAGTTATTTATTGAATGCCTGTTAGGTACCTACTTCCATGAGGGATATGAACACATTTGATGTAGTTTCTGCCCCCAGAGGATCTTTTTAATATCACAGGAAAGACTCCGTGTACATGCAGTGGCTGTGCTGCACAGTACTGGAACTGGTAATGAGCATGGTGTGTGTTGTGTCTGTGCACTCAGAGCCACACACATACCACGCCCACTCACATGCGCTGCTTTTGATACTTGGTTAAGGAAAATGCACCATTTGCCCTTAATTTCATGAAATAAACTTTGAAGTTTCAACTTTGACTGTTCACGTACAAACGCCTGGAGAGAGCCAGGCTTTAGCAAGTGAGACTTTCCATCTGACTGGTACTACCATAGACCACATTATGAAATCTTGGAGTGACCCTGGAGGAAGGCACTTGAAAGAATTGAAAAGATGGAAATTATGCTCCTGGCCCTTAAGAATACCATTGTTATACATAATGTAATGTAATAAGTTGGTTTTAAAAATTAGCCTGCAAATGCTTACATATTTTAAAATTCAAATGTCTTCTGTACATGGGCCCCCCTCTAGCTGTCACAAGCAGAAGTACTGAGTGCCGATCATGTGCATGATTTTGTTGCAGAGGCTCCCTGTTTTGCATGAAGCTTCTTGCGTGTGCGTAGGGTAAGGGTCCTTATCCAAACATGAGAGCAGCGCTGGCTATAGCTGAGTCACAGTGAGGACACTAAAACTGTGGATAAAGACTGAGACACATATAAGAGATTAACGTTTAGAAAAGAAGAATTAGTGGGGTAGAACTATTAGGATTACAGTTGACCCTTGAACAACGTGAGTTTGAGCTGTGCAGGTCCACTTATACACAAATATTTTTCAACCAAATGCAGATTGAAAGTACAGTATTTGCAGGGTGTGAAACCTGTGTATACTGAAGGCTGACTTTTCATACACACGTGGTCACAGGGTGGACAGCAGGACTTGAGTATACGTGTATTTGGGTATGACAGGTAGAATCAGTACCCCGCATGTTCCAAGAAATAATTTACTCTGGTAAACTGCACTGAAAAAGAAGTCTTAAGTCATGTTTAGAAGGTAGTTGTTCTGAGCAAGGAAAATGGCTTGTTCAGTTAAGGGCATAAAGAGAGGCAAAAAGGGAAACTGTCAGTGTACTTTATGTAAGAACCACCTTCCCTACCTCAGCCCCCAGCATGTCTTGCCTCTCTTGCCTGAAGCAGTGATATAATAAAGGACTGGAAGAGTGTGAGATGTCAGGATGCTTTCGGTTTTGCTTTTAAAAAAAGGATGATACCTGTAATCCCAGCACTTTGGGAGACCAAGGTGGGTGGATCATGAAGTCAACAGATAGAGACCATCCTGGTCAACATGGTGAAACCCTGTCTCTACTAAAAATATAAAAAATTAGCTGGGCGTGGTGGTGCACGCCTCTAGTCCCGACTACTCGGGAGGCTGAGGCAGGAGGACCACTTAAACCTGGGAGGCGGAGGTTGCAGTGAGCTGACATCGAGCCACTGCACTTTCCGGCCTGATGACAGGGCGAGACTCCATCTCAAAAAACAAACAAACAAACAAAAAAATGATGGGGCAACAGAGGTTGAAGGAAAAAATAACTGACTTGATTAACCAAAAAACATAATGTGGGTCCCAGTGCAGCAAATAATGAAACCAGTTAGAGACAGCAACAGGCAAGAACAGATGATTTGGCAAGGTTGGAAGTCCTAATGTGAGCAATCAACCTCTAAATAATTCTAAGATCATGGATATGATCCAGATGATACCCAAAGATGGTGGCATTGGGTACTGACTCTAGGACATACTAAAGCTGTTTTCATGGGTTATAAGGTAAGATGAAAAACAGGGAGAGAAACAAGTCATTGAAGTAATTTCAGCTATAGGATGAGAATGTTCTAGATCAGGATTGTTGCATAAATAAGGGATAAATTAAAAGGGAAAGAAGTAGATGCCAGGCAAGGGAAAGAGTCAAGCAATTTTCAGAAGTGTGGGAGCTAGTGAAGTTTGGAAGGCAGTGGTCTTGCTCAAGTACTACTGGGGTGTCAGCTTGCACCCCACTTACAGGTAGTACAGGTGTAGGACAGGAAAGAGTGGGTAGGAAATAACCAGGTGCAGTCATTAACCTGGTATTGATCTACCCATGGGTGACAAATGAAATCAAATCAGATGAAAATCCTCTATAATGAAAGAAAAGAAAGAGGTACAAACTGACCCAAGAGCTGTGGGTCACCAGTACTGGGCCAAAAAAAAAAAAAAAAGTTTAAATACCAAGTGTGTAAGCCAGCCCCACTTCATATTTATTCCTGCGATATATGTATACATATAGATATCTTGTAGAACAACATGGCTATTTGCCCTCTAACACGCTCTAAAAACCCTTTCTCCAACCTGTGCATTTATTTAGATAGACCTAGAACGTGGAGACACCAGCACAATCTGATTTCTCAGATGCCCATCGTGTTGGTTCCTGTCCCTGCCTTACAATACCCACCATGTTATCATTTATGTGCAAACCAGCCATGGTGTCCTGGAGGGAAGGGAAGGGATGCACACAGCAGGCTTTTTTATTTTTTATTTTTAATGAAAGGAGGGAAGTATGAGGTTGTACTTTATTTTTAAGAAAATGACAGTTTGATTCAGATTAGCTTTATATTTTTTGAACTGGCTTCCAGTCGGCCTCTAGGTGGGGGCCTCCACTCAACAGCTGCTGTTGTAGACCCCTCACCAATCCTGGCTCCACAAGAGGAGCAGGAATAAACAGTATAGGGCAGATGTTGGCTGAAAGGTGTAATTAAGTATACTTTTGACTTAAACATACTGTCTTAAAGAGATCCTATCTCTTTTACGGAATGAGTACTAGAAATTCTTTTGTATCTAACGTGAAAGCTCACAGGGTACAACTGCACTTAAATTGTCAGTTAGGACAAGCTTTAGCCTCTCATGACAAAACCCGTAAAGGAGGTAACTGCCCTGAGGGATATGAAGCTACAAGTTGTAATGAAGGATTGTTTTATAGGAGATGCTAACATATATAGTGCTCTGCGTTTTAGTTATTAAAATGAACCCTTTTAAAGCTTAAGGATGACAAACTCAGGGTTTCCTTATCCACTGAGCTTTTAAAAGCCAATGTTGAGTTTAGATGTTAGCAATTCAGTGGAACTGTGAAAGAGATGGAATTGTGATGGTTTTCCATAACAATTTCTTCTTCACAAATATAAAATAGCTATTTTGAAATTCCAAATTGACTAGACGGACTATGGCTTGTCCCTGAGCCATTGTTGAAGACAGACTTACAACTCTTATTAGGAGTAGCAGCTTCATATTTAAAGAAGAAAGTCTTTTTCAATTTTGCCAATTAAATTACCAGTGACCTTTAAGAAGTCAGTCGAAGGTGTCTTAGAGGGAAAATTTGAAGTAATGGAGACAGGCAGCAGCATCAGAGATAAGAGCTGATAGGCAAGCTTTGAATGAAGGAAATCAAGACAGTGGTGAGATCTCACGGTGGGCAGAGGCTGAGGCTGAAAGCACAGGCAGCGGGCTGATGTTCACAGTCCTATTAGACACTTTTCTGAGGTTAAGGATGGACTTTTTAAGAGGCTCCTAAGAGTTACCTGTCCATGGCCTGAACTTTCTGTCTCAAACAACAGAAACATAGGAACTAGGAGCGATAACCTAAAACTGGGGCTTTATGTGGTTCTGGGTAGCAGGCAAATTGAGTCACTTGAATTTCCAGAGTACAAAAGACCCCTTTAACCCCTTCCTGAAAAAGATTTTTCATGGTCACATATTTTTAAATACTTGCATACTTTGTTTAGAAATCTGTATACATCTTTAAGAGAACATTTAAAAAAACATGTTCTCTTAAAGAATATTCTGGCCAGGCAGGGTGATTCTTGTCTGTAATCCCAACACTTTGGGAGGCCAAGGTGGGAGGATCACTTGAGTCCAGGAGTTTGAGACCAGCATGGGCATAGTGAGACCTTGTCTCTACAAAAAAAATAAGAAATGAAAAATTTTAAAAATTGGCCAGGCCTGGTGGTGTGTGTCTGTAGTTCCAGCTATTTGAGAGGCTAAGGTGGGAAGACTGCTTGAGCCCAGGAGGTTGAGGCTGCAGTGAGCCATGATGGGACCAATGCACTCTAGCCTAGGCAAAAGAGTGAGATCCTGTCTCATAAAATGTTTTTTATAGGTGTGAAAAATGTATTATGGCTTTAGTATTGCTTGCTCTTTTAATACAAAAATTTATATATTTGGAAAATATAAGAAAGAATTTTGAAAATTATACCAAGACCCAGAGAAAACTATTAACATTTTGATATATTATTTCTACACCTTTCTTCAGCTCTTTAAAACAACTCTGTATTGTGAAATTTCTCCTTCTGCTCCTAGGCATATGGCTACCCATTCTCCCCAGAAATCTCACCAGTGTGCTCACTGTGAGAAGACGTTCAACCGGAAAGACCACCTGAAAAACCACCTCCAGACCCACGACCCCAACAAAATGGCCTTTGGGTGTGAGGAGTGTGGGAAGAAGTACAACACCATGCTGGGCTATAAGAGGCACCTGGCCCTCCATGCGGCCAGCAGTGGGGACCTCACCTGTGGGGTCTGTGCCCTGGAGCTAGGGAGCACCGAGGTGCTTCTGGACCACCTCAAAGCCCATGCGGAAGAGAAGCCCCCTAGCGGAACCAAGGAAAAGAAGCACCAGTGCGACCACTGTGAAAGATGCTTCTACACCCGGAAGGATGTGCGACGCCACCTGGTGGTCCACACAGGATGCAAGGACTTCCTGTGCCAGTTCTGTGCCCAGAGATTTGGGCGCAAGGATCACCTTACCCGGCATACCAAGAAGACCCACTCACAGGAGCTGATGAAAGAGAGCTTGCAGACCGGAGACCTTCTGAGCACCTTCCACACCATCTCGCCTTCATTCCAACTGAAGGCTGCTGCCTTGCCTCCTTTCCCTTTAGGAGCTTCTGCCCAGAACGGGCTTGCAAGTAGCTTGCCAGCTGAGGTCCATAGCCTCACCCTCAGTCCCCCAGAACAAGCCGCCCAGCCTATGCAGCCGCTGCCAGAGTCCCTGGCCTCCCTCCACCCCTCGGTATCCCCTAGCTCTCCTCCGCCACCCCTTCCCAGTCACAAGTACAACACCACTTCTACCTCATACTCCCCACTTGCAAGCCTGCCTCTCAAAGCAGATACTAAAGGTTTTTGCAATATCAGTTTGTTTGAGGACTTGCCTCTGCAAGAGCCTCAGTCACCTCAAAAGCTCATCCCAGGTTTTGATCTGGCTAAGGGAAATGCTGGTAAAGTAAACCTGCCCAAGGAGCTGCCTGCAGATGCTGTGAACCTAACAATACCTGCCTCTCTGGACCTGTCCCCCCTGTTGGGCTTCTGGCAGCTGCCTCCTCCTGCTACCCAAAATACCTTTGGGAATAGCACTCTTGCCCTGGGGCCTGGGGAATCTCTGCCCCACAGGTTAAGCTGTCTGGGGCAGCAGCAGCAAGAACCCCCACTTGCCATGGGCACTGTGAGCCTGGGCCAGCTCCCCCTGCCCCCCATCCCTCATGTGTTCTCAGCTGGCACTGGCTCTGCCATCCTGCCTCATTTCCATCATGCATTCAGATAAATGATTTTTAAAGTGTATTTTTCGTATTCTGGAAGATGTTTTAAGAAGCATTTTAAATGTCAGTTACAATATGAGAAAGATTTGGAAAACGGAACTGAGACTATGGCTTATTCAGTGATGACTGGCTTGAGATAAGAGAATTCTCAAACTGCATGTATTGTGCCAATCTGTCCTGAGTGTTCATGCTTTGTACCAAATTTAATGAATGCGTGTTCTGTAATCAAACTGCAAATATTGTCATAACCATCCAAAATGACGGCTGCTATATATAAGTGTTTGTCATATGGAATTTAATCGTAAGCCATGATCATAATGTTAACTAAATAACTTTATGTGGCACTGCCTAGTAAGGGAACTATGGAAAGGTTTGGATCTCTCCAAATTGGGAGAATTTTAAAAATAAGAAAATAACCTTTATATGATATATTATGACTAGGCTGTGTATTTCTTTTCAGGGATTTTTCTACCTTCAGGGTTGGATGTAGTTTAGTTACTATTACCATAGCCAACCTGTAGTTTTACATATACAATTTCTTGTGGAGCAATAGAGTTCTCCATTTTACAGAAGCATTTTAAACGTAGTTTGAATATTTTCCACAAGATGCTGCAATGTGAGTTATCACTTCATTTATCTTAAAGACTAAACTGGTTGTCAGCTACATCTGACAGAAAAAAAAAAATCACTGTGTAACCAGGTTAAGTGGTAAAATAATCCAGGCGTCAGTCAAAGGCATTTTGCTGACTATAATATTGATTATATTTTTAACAGGAATTTAAGAAAATATTACTGGAATTAAAAATATATATATTAAACAAGAATTTTCTTTGCTCTGTCTAGCTTAAACTACTACTCAAGCTGCTTAAGTTCTTAAGTATTGTTTTTAATCACCAATAAATAAGTGCATTTGTAATTCATCAGTTTGTCATTATTAGCTTTTATTCAAAGAGGATTATGTTTTACAATGTAACTATAATCTCTTGAATTTGGTATCTTATTAATGAGTTTTAAAGATGTAAAACCTAACCTTTTTTAAAGCTCCATTGACTTATGTTTTTAGAGGCTTTCTTTCCATAAACATATATCTTACATATAATAAACTTTTCAAATCTTGCAATTTGGCTTGATTAATTTTTCATACCGCTCCACCTGTGTCAACATGAACTACATACATTCAGATCAAGACAGAAAACACTTCTGGCTCCACCTGGCTCCCTCATGCCCCCTCCTGCCCCCTCCTGCCCCCTCCTGCCCCCTCCTGGTCATTACTTCCCCCACAGAAACTACTGTTTGGAGCTCTACTGAGCATCTATTAGAAACTTCACTTTTATTGAGTAAAATAATTATGACTTAAGATAGAAGCTTATATGCTTCTGTTAAATTCACAGTGCTAAGATCTTATTTCTAAAAATACTGTACAATATTTTAAATCAGTCTATAATGTGACATAATTTATTTCTAATGTATAGATCAGAATACTATCTACCAGAGTTTAGTCTAACCTGGGCTACCATGATCCACTTTTACAATGGTGTTTACCATTAATTTCTAGCCAAATTAGAAATTTACTTATTTCTTATTGGGATTTCCTCAAAGTATTATGCCCCTTAAATCTGACAGGCCAATTTCTGTTTATTTTACCACTAAATGGGGTGGGGGTAGGTAGAGAAAGGGAAGACGAATTCATCTGTCTATCCAAGAAGCCTATTGGTCAAATGTGAGAAAAACCTGACCCACTCACAGTCCTTAACAATGATGCTGATGACCACTTAAGGGGCAAACCGCTACCCAGGGTTGGAACTGAGAAGGAAGCTTAATCTGTGAGACCCAGCTGCCAGACAGACCTGGGTCTTTAAACTACAATGAAACCCGCGGGGAGGAAATGAGACAAAGTGATGTAAGTTATTCCATTAGTAGGAGTCCACTGCTTGGGGATGTTTAAGTCAGTTCCCATATCCCCTCTTTGTTCTCAGAGGCAAAGCAATCTCCCAGAGCAAAAGGGGAAAAAGGAGTAGCTCATCTCAGCTAAAACCTCCTGACTTCCATTTATAGAAGCTTCCACAGATACTTTTACATGGCTTACTACTGTCTCCTGTCAGTTCCACAATACATACTTGATTTTCCTGAACACAGAACATAACATTTGGAGTTTGGTCCCCAAGATACAGAGCATAAGAATTTCAGATATTCTGCATTACAAGCTGGGGTAGGCTGGGATTCTCCTACTTACATTTGGACAGAAAGAAACAGTTTAATTGTCCTAATTAAAATTTTATGAGGTTAAGAAAAAGTTCTTGGATTTAAAAGTATAAGTACAACTGACTCTACAAAAAGAGGTCTATTGACCCTTAAGATTGCAAAGAGGCTGGGCACAGTGGCTCATGCCAGTAATCCGAGCACTTTGGGAGGCCAAGGCAGGCAGATGGCTTGAGCTCAAGAATTCAAGGCTAGCTTGGCCAATAGCGAAACCCCATCTCTACAAAAAATATAAAAAATTAGCCGGTTGTGGTGGCGCAAGTCTGTGGTCCCAGCTGTCCGGGAGGCTGAGGTGGAAGGTACTGCTTGAGCCAAGATCACACAACTGCAGCCTGGGTGACAGACTGAGATCCTGTCTCAAAAAAAAAAAAAAAAAAAAAAAAAAAACCCACTGTAAAGAGAAGAGAGAGTCACCTCCCAACAGAGCTCTGTATAAATCAATGCTAACGAAATGAATAGATAGCTTCTGATTTGGCCATGATAAATAAATGCCTTGAGGCCACTGAGAACATTCTTCCCACAGGATGGAAGATTTTGGTCATCTTTTCTCCTCCACTTCAGTGTTTCTCACCAAATATGGTCTGTGTGACTGGTATATGTAAGACACTTCTACACAGTATATACATAAACATTTAAAATAAGTATAATAGCTATAATTTAATACTTAGTAGATGCCAATATCAAAACTGAGATTTCACAGCTAGTACATAAAATGAAGCTAGTTAAAGAAAGATTTTCCTAGTAAGTAAATAATGTTAGTACTCCAATTACTAGTCTACTAAAAAGGTTCTAATATCAAAGCAACATTGTCTTTAAAAACCCATCAAATGTCCAATTAAAAAACATCAAGTGAATTTGAATCATGCATTATACAGGTTGATGTGTTTCATGCTTTTGTTTTGAAAAATTCAAAGGGAGTAAATAAAAATTTGAAGCTAGTTTTACTTGTTCTAAGTGATGCTTCAAGAATAATCGAGGGTATATAAACCGACGTCACATCTACCGTTCCCTCCCCTTAGGTGGCATTCTGGGGTACACAGCCATCCAGGCTGATGGGTTTCAGGGAGCCAGTCTGAAAGCAGAAAGAAGAGGCATTTACTTTAGAACGTCATTGTTTCCACATTGAGAATGCTAAATAACACAGGCCTCTTTAGACTTTTAATTGTTTTACAAACAATTCACACTCTCAGGGAACTATTCTTTTTGAGAGTAAGTACTTAGAAAAAGGGACAAGGCAATAACCTTTCCGGTCAAAAGAGAAGGATCATTCCCCTTTCCTATTAAGTCATAAATCGAAAACTGAATATCCTCTTTGAACTGTATGTTTAACAGAAGAGTCAGTTTCAAGAGCATACATTTTGTTAACCCAGTTTGGAGTTTGTCCAAACGTCTCTTCAGTTTGCCTACTATGCATCCGCTCTCTTAAAGGTCATTAACTGACCAGGAACACCTGGAGTAGAGGTGATTTATTTTTTTTCTTACCTGGCTTCTAGGAGTTAATCTTTTTTAGAAGATTTACTAAATCCTTGCCTGAGTTTTGCTCCAGAAGCAGGGTCCATAGCTAATCCTTTGCAAACACAAACAGATTTGTTATTATGTCAAAGCAGAACATTACTAAGAAAAAAAGACATGATTGTGAAATCCCCACATGGGTTCAAAAGTTTCTATTCTTCCTTTTTTTTTCTTCTTCTTTTTTGGTGAGAGGTGTGGGGAGGGTAGTAAGGGTGGGGTAGCTATAGACAAATACCCACTCTCTGGCCTGAACCAAATAAGGAAAACAGGGGCTCCCTCAGGTGTCTTCTTTCCTCTGCCCCAGCCTCTGTTTACTCATGGACTTTGGACTGTACCTCAGGTAACCCACCTTTTATACACTAGGACTTTCGACATCCCCTCCACTATTGCCCCAGCTTTCAAAATGGACCCTGATATTTTGGATCTTCAAATTCTTTGCTAGCTCTCGTATGAGAAGACTTTGCTAAGCCTTATGGAAGCATAAGCTTCCTTCCCTGCTTGAGGTTGTCTACGTGACAATGGATTCATTCCGCAAACAGTATTCTTTTCCCTTGAGCCCAGCAGCGCTGTTAGGTATGGAGATACACAAGTTTATGGATATGGGCACACCACAGCATGGCTTAGTTTTGACCACATCGTAGGGGACAGGATTCTCAGAGGTTCTTTTTTGTTAAAAAATAAAAAAGGAACAAGTCCCCTCTGTCCTAAGAAGCCTCCTTTCTACTCAGTGTTTTATGAAGGAGCAATAACAAGGAAATTGTGGATCAAACTCTCAAAGGATAGGAATAGAAAGAGCTTTCAGTGTTAGTTTTACTGAAACATAAACTGGTTTTACTTCTGCCAAAGAATCCACAACTGACACTTTAATGCTCAACAGGTTTGCTACACAAGTAAATTAGGTAAAGAATGGAATGCTAGTGCAGGTAAAATGCTTAAGTTGATAAAATTCCACTGGCTCTAGAAGTAAAGTAGAGCCCACACCAGCAAAGCTGTATTAATGCAGTCCACTACTAAATATGCAAAGCAATGCAGGTCTAGATCCCAGAACTACATGCTCATCATGACATTAGTCTCTGTACAAAGATCTCGGAGAAGCAGCTTCTTGGCAGTACCTTCCAGTATATTTATCACTCATATAACAAAAGCCTCCAGAAAACAGCCACCAGTACATATTTGCTGACTAGGCTATACACTCATTTCCCATCTGAACATTAGAATCTTTTAGGAATGCAAGAAGGGCCATATCTTTCTCTAAAATAATTTCCAAATATGTATCAATAGCCTTCATATTTGTATTTTTGGACCCATTTCTCCCAAAGCATACAAAGCTTTGGGAAAAAGGTCTGCCCCTTTCTATTAAGTAGCTTGTCCATGTTGCTTAACCTCTCTGTGCTTTCCTCATCTGTAAAATAGAGATATGAATAGTACATTGGCCTCCTCATGCTATTGTGGGAATTAAATGAGTTCATACGCCAGTTGCTTAACTGGCATGATAACTTCACTTAATACCAGGTGCTCTTTTGTATTAGAAGTTTTCCTGTGCATGCTATGTCTTCTCATAAGACTCTGGGATCAATAAGGCTGTTGACTTGTACATGCATGCATCTCTTCTGGTAAGAATTTTAAAACTTATATGTGGGAGGTAGGAGGTACTAAATGCTTATTTTACTCAAGAGAGTTGAAGGATGCAAGTCAGAGTTTTAGGAGGCTAACTGCTATCTAGACGAAAGACAACAACTAGATTTATAATACATGATACTGTAAAGAGATATTATTTTAAAAAGAAGACCTAGCTCACATCCGTAATGCCAACACTTTGGGAAGCCAAGGCAGGAGGATTGCTTGAGCCCAGGAGTTCAAGACCAGTCTGGGAAACATAGTGATACCTCACCTGCACAAATAAAAAAAAATTATCTGGATATGGTGGTGCATGCCTGTCATTCCATATACTCAGGAGGCTGAGGTGAGAGGGTCACTTGTACCCAGGAAGTCAAGTCTGTAGTGAGCTATGATTGAGCCACTGCACTACAACCTGGGCAACAGAGAGACCCTGTCTCGAAAAAAAAAAAAAAAAAAAAAAAAAAAGTGACAGTAAGTGGCCTAAACTACTGATTCTCAATCTGAATATATTAATAGCAATAGCAAAAAAAACCAACAAGAGCAATTTTTTTTTTTTTTTTTTTTTTTTTTTTGAGACGGAGTCTCGCTCTGTCACCCAGGCTGGAGTGCAGTGGCCAGATCTCAGCTCACTACAAGCTCTGCCTCCCGGGTTCACGCCATTTTCCTGCCTCAGCCTCCCCAGTAGCTGGGACTACAGGCGCCGCCACCTCGCCCGGCTAGTTTTTTGTATTTTTAGTAGAGACGGGGTTTCACCGTGTTAGCCAGGATGGTCTCGATCTCCTGACCTTGTGATCCGCCCGTCTCGGCCTCCCAAAGTGCTGGGATTACAGGCTTGAGCCACTGCGCCCGGCCAACAACAGCAATTTTTAAAGACCTTTATTTTTATGGGAATGGCATTGCATAACGAAAAAAAGGAAAAAAAAAAAAAAAAAAAAAACTCTCATGAGCTGCCCTGCCCCTGCCACAGAAACCCATGCAAAACCTCACTGGACCTGAGGACAGGACCACCCACCCTGCTGGTACCAACAGACATTGACTGGGGGCCTGGGGATTGAGCAGCCCTGACCACCACAGCCTTGTGCCCACCATTTGGAGGCTGATGACAGGCTTGACCCATCTGGTGTCATGCCCAGCGGTGCTTCTGTGCATTGTTGGGGCCTGGGGATCAACTCACTCTGACTGTGATCAGCTTCTTACCCCCTCCTACCAGGTTCCTGAAGGTGAGTCTGCTCAGCCTGCTGGCACCTGCATACATCATCCATGGACTTGGAGATTGACCCACCCTGCCCACCACCACCAGCATCAGCAGTGTCCACATAATCCTCCTAAGGGACTAAGGATGGAGCCACCCAGCTTGCTACTGCCACCACTAGTACTCTATGGATGCTGCCTAGGAGCCAGAAGGTTGGTCTACCACCATTGATGTTATTGCCAACCCAATGCATGCCACCCAGGAACTTCTGTAGACTCCTCCTCTGGGGACAGGGAATAGCTAAACAAAAAGCAGCAGAAACCTTGGCAGAGGTAAATACCCCTGTCTGACAGCTTTGAAGAGAGCAGTGGATCTCCCAGCACGGAGGCTGAGATCTGAGAATGGACAGGCTGCCCGCTCAAGTGGGTCCCTGACCACTGAGTAGCCTAACTGGGAGACATGCCCCACTAGGTGCAGACCGACACCTCGCACCTCACACCTCACACGGCGGGGTACACGCCTGAGATGAAGCTTCCAGAGCGAGAATCAGACAGCAGCACTTGCTGTTCAGCAATATTCTATCTTCTGCAGCCTCTGCTGCTGATACCCAGGCAAACAGTGTCTGGAGTGGACCTCAAGCAATCTCCAACAGACTTACAGCTGAGGGTCCTGACTGTTAGAAGGAAAACTAACAAACAGAAAGGACACCCACAACAAAACCCCATCAGTATGTCACCAGCATCAAAGACAAAAGGCAGATAAAACCACAAAGATGGGGAAGAAGCAGGGCAGAAAAGCTGGAAATTCAAAAAATCAGAGTGCATCTCCCCCTCCAAAGGAACGCAGCTCATCGCCAGCAATGGATCAAAGCTGGATGGAGAATGACTTTGACGAGTTGAGAGAAGAAGGCTTCAGTCCATCAAACTTCTCAGGGCTAAAGGAGGAACTACGTACCCAGCGCAAAGAAACTAAAAATCTTGAAAAAAGAATGGATGAATGAATAACTAGAATAATCAATGCAGAGAAGGTCATAAACGACCTGACAAGATAAAAACCATGACACAAGAAATACATGACAAATGCACAAGCTTCAGTAACCAACTCGATCAACTGGAAGAAAGAGTATCAATGATTAAAGATCAAATGAATGAAATGAAGTGAGAAGAGAAGTCTAGAGAAAAAAAGGAAAAAGAAATGAACAAAGCCTCCAAGAAATATGGGATTATGTGAAAAGACCAAATCTACATCTGATCGGTGTGCCTGAAAGTGAGGGGGAAAATGGAACCAAGTTGGAAACACTCTTCAGGATATCATCCAGGAGAACTTCCCCAACCTAGTGAGGCAGGCCAACATTCAAAATTTAGGAAATACAAAGAACGCCACAAAGATACTCCTCGAGAAGAGCAACTCCAAGACACATAATTGTCAGATTCATCAAAGTTGAAATGAAGGAAAAAATGTTAAGGGCAGTCAGAGAGAAAGGTCGGGTTACTCACAAAGGGAAGCCCATCAGACTAACAGCAGATCTCTTGGCAGAAACTCTACAAGCCAGAAGAGAGTGGGGGCCAATATTCAACATTCTTAAAGAAAAGAATTTTCAACCCAGAATTTCATATCCAACCAAACTAAGTTTCATCAGTGAAAGAGAAATAAAATCCTTTACAGACAAGCAAATGCTTTGAGACTTTGTCACCACCAGGCCTGCCCTACAAGAGATCCTGAAGGAAGCACTAAACATGGAAAGGAACAACCGGTACCAGCCATTGCAAAAACATGCCAAAATGTAAAGACCGTCGAGGCTAGGAAGAAACTGCATCAACTAACGAGCAAAATAACCAGCTAATATCACAATGACAGGATCAAGTTCACACATAACAATATTAACCTTAAATGTAAATGGACTAAATGCTCCAATTAAAAGACACAGACTGGCAAACTGGATAAAGAGTCAAGACCCATCAGTTTGCTGTATTCAGGAGACCCATCTCACATGCAGAGACACACATAGGCTCAAAATAAAGGGATGGAGGAAGATCTACCAAGCAAATGGAGAACAAAAAAAAAGCAGGGGTTGCAATTCTAGTCTCTGATAAAACAGACTTTAAACCAGCAAAGATCAAAAGAGACAAAGAAGGCCATTACATAATGGTAAAGGGATCAATTCAACAGGAAGAGCTAACTATCCTAAATATATATGCGCCCAATACAGGAGCACCCAGATTCATAAAGCAAGTCCTTAGAGACTTACAAAGACACTTAGACTCCCATACAATAATAATGGGAGGCTTTAACACCCCACTGTCAACATTAGACAGATCAATGAGACAGAAAGTTAACAAGGGTATCCAGGAATTGAACTCAGCTCTGCACCAAGCAGACTAATAGACATCTACACAACTCTCCACCCCTAATCAACAGAATATACATTCTTCTCAGCACCACATTGCACTTATTCCAAAATTGACCACATAGTTGGAAGTAAAGCACTCCTCAGCAAATGGAAAAGAACAGAAATTATAACAAACTGTCTCTCAGACCACAGTGCAATCAAACTAGAACTCAGGACTAAGAAAATCAATCAAAACCGCTCAACTACATGGAAACTGAATAACCTGCTCCTGAATGACTACTGGGTACATAACGAAATGAAGGCAGAACTAAAGATGTTCTTTGAAACCAATGAGAACAAAGATACAACATATCAGAATCTCTGGGACACATTTAAAGCAGTGTGTAGAGGGATATTTATAGCACTAAATGCCCACAAGAGAAAGCAGGAAAGATCTAAAATTGACACCCTGACATCACAATTAAAAGAACTAGAGAAGCAAGAGCAAACACATTCAAAAGCTAGCAGAAGGCAAGAAATAACTAAGATCAGAGCAGAACTGAAGGAGATAGAGACATAAAAAACCCTCCAAAAAATCAATGAATCCAAGAGCTAGTTTTTTGAAAAGATCAACAAAATTGATAGACTGCTAGCAAGACTAATAAAGAAGAAAAGAAAGAAGAATCAAATAGATGCAATAAAAAATGATAAAGGGGATATCACCACTGACCCCACAGAAATACAAACTACCATTAGAGAATACTATAAACACCTCTATGCAAATAAACTAGAAAACCTAGAATAAATGGATAATTTCCTGGACACTTACACTCTCCCAAGACTCAACCAGGAAGAAGTTGAATCCCTGAAAAGACCAATAGTAGGCTCTGAAATTGAGGTAATAATTAATAGCCTACCAACCAAAAAAAGTCCAGGACCAGATGGATTCACAGCCGAATTCTACCAGAGGTACAAGGAGGAGCTGGTACCATTCCTTCTGAAACTATTCCAATCAATAGAAAAAGAGGGAATCCTCCCGAACTCATTTTATGAGGCCAACATCATCCTGATACCAAAGCCTGGCAGAGACACAACAAAAAAAAGAGAATTTTAGACCAATATCCCTGATGAACATCAATGCAAATATCCTCAATAAAATACTGGCAAACTGAATCCAGCAGCACATCAAAAAGCTTATCCACCATGATCAAGTGGGCTTCATCGCTGGGATGCAAGGCTGGTTCAACATACGCAAATCAATAAACGTAATCCAGCATATAAATGGAACCAAAGACAAAAACCACATGATTATCTCAATAGATGCAGAAAAGGCCTTTGACAAAATTCAACTGCCCTTCATGCTAAAAACTCTCAATAATTCGGTATTGATGGAACATATCTCAAAATAATAAGAGCTATTTATGACAAACCCACAGCCAATATCATACTGAATGGGCAAAAACTGTAAGCATTCCCTTTGAAAACTGGCACAAGACAGGCATGCCCTCTCTCACCACTCCTATTCAACATAGTGTTGGAAGTTCGGGCTAGGACAATCAGGCAAGAGAAAGAAATCAAGGGTATTCAGTTAGGAAAAGAAGAAGTCAAATTGTTCCTGTTTGCAGATGACATGATTGTATATTTAGAAAACCTCATCATCTCAGCCCAAAATCTCCTTAAGCTGATAAGCAACTTCAGCAAAGTCTCAGGATACAAAATTAATGTGCAAAAATCACAAGCATTCTTATATACCAGTAACAGACAGAGAGCCAAATTATGAATGAACTTCCATTCACAATTGCTTCAAAGAGATAAAATACCTAGGAATCCAACTTAAAAGGGGTGTAAAGGACCTCTTCAAGGAGAACTACAAACCACTGCACAGTGAAATAAAAGAGGACACAAACAAATGGAAGAACATACCACACTCATGGATAGGAAGAATCAGTATCGTGAAAATGGCCATACTGCCCAAGGTTATTTATAGATTCAATGCCATTCCCATCAAGCTACCAATGACTTTCTTTACAGAATTGGAAAAAACTGCTTTAAAGTTCATATGGAACCAAAAAAGAGCCCGCATTGCCAAGACAATCCTAAGTCAAAAGAACAAAACTGGAGGCATCACACTACCTGACTTCAAACTATACTACAAGGTTACAGTAACCAAAACAGCATGGTACTGGTACCAAAACAGAGATATAGACCAATGGAACAGAGCAGAGCCCTCAGAAATAATACCACACATCTACAGCCATCTGATCTTTGACAAACCTGAGAAAAACAAGAAATGGGGAAAGGATTCCCTATTTAATAAATGGTGCTGGGAAACTTGGCTAGCCATAAGTAGAAAGCTGAAACTGGATCCTTTCCTTACTCCTTATATGAAAATTAATTCAAGATGGATTAGAGACTTAAATGTTAGACCTAAAACCATAAAAACCCTAGAAGAAAACCTAGGTAATACCATTCAGGACATACTCATGGGCAAGGACTTCATGTCTAAAACACCAAAAGCAACAGCAACAAAAGCCAAAATTGACAAATGGGATCTAATGAAACTAAAGAGCTTCTGCATAGCAAAAGGAACTACCATCAGAGTGAACAGGCAACCTACAGAATGGGAGAAAATTTTTGCAATCTACTCATCTGACAAAGGGCTAATATCCAGAACCTACAAAAAAACTCAAACAAATTTACGAGAAAAAAACAACCCCATCAAAAAGTGGGCAAAGGATATGAACAGACATTTCTCAAAAGAAGACATGCATACAGCCAACAGACACATGAAAAAAATGCTCGTCATCACTGGCCATCAGAGAAATCCAAATCAAAACCACAATGAGATACCATCTCACACCAGTTAGAATGGCAATCATTAAAAAGTCAGGAAACAACAGGTGCTGGAGAGGATGTGGAGAAATAGGAACACTTTTACACTGTTGGTGGGATTGTAAACTGGTTCAACCACTGTGAAAGACAGTGTGGTGATTCCTCAAGGATCTAGAACTAGAAATACCATATGACCCAGCCATCCCATTACTGGGTATATACCCAAAGGATTATAAATCATGCTGCTATAAAGATATATGCACACATATATTTATTGCGGCACTATTCACAATAGCAAAGACTTGGAATCAACCCAAATATCCATCAGTGACAGACTGGATTAAGAAAATGTGGCACATATACACCGTGGAATACTATGCAGCCATAAAAAAGGATGAGTTTGTGTCCTTTGTAGAGACATTGATGCAGCTGGAAACCATCATTCTCAGCAAACTATCGTAAGAACAGAAAACCAAACACCACATGTTCTCACTCATAGGTGGGAATTGAACAATGAGATTACTTGGACTCTGGAAGGGGAACATCACACACCAGAGCCTATTATGGGGAGGCAGGGAGGAGAGAGGGATGGCATTGGGAGTTATACCTGATGTAAATGACGAGTTGATGGGTGCTGACGAGTTGATGGGTGCAGCACACCAACATGGCACAAGTATACATATGTAACAAACCTGCACGTTGTGCACATGTACCCTAGAACTTAAAGTATAATACAAAAGAAAAAAAAATTCTTGACAAAATACATGCAAACAAAATCATACAGCACATCAAAAAGATAATACAATATGATCAAGTGGGTTTTGCAACAGATGCAAGGATGGTACAACATATGCATATCAATAAATGTGATTCATCACATCAAATGAATGAAAAACAAAAACCATATTATCATCTCAATAGATGTAGAAAAAACATTGGATAAAATTCACCATCCTATCATGATGATAACCCTCAAGAAACAAGGCATAGAAGGAACATACCTCAAAATAATAAAAGCCATGTGTAACAAACCCACAGCCAATAACACACTTGGAAAAAGTTGAAAGAATGTCCCCTAAGAACTAGAACAAGACAAAGATGTCCATGTCCACCACTGCTATTTGGCACAGTACAGGAGGTCCTAGCCAGAGCAATCAGGCAAGAGAAAAAATTAAAAGCCATCAAAATGGGAAAAGAGGAAGTTAGATTATTTCTATTTGCTGATGATCTTATATCTAGAAAATTCTGACCTAGATATAAGATATTTATCTAGATAAAAGATATTTTTCTAGATATAAGATAAAAGATTTAAGATATAAGATAAAAGATAAAAGATTTCTAGATATAAGATATTTCTGATCTTATATCTAGAAAACCCTTAAGACACCTCTCCAAAAGATTCCTAGATTTGATAAATGAATTCAGTAAAGTTCCAGGATACAAAATTGACAAAAATCAGTAGCATTTCTACAACAGCAATAATAATCACGCTAAGAACCAAACCAAAAGTCAATCCCATTTCCAATAGTCAAAAAAAAAAAAAAAAAAAAAAAAAAGAAAACTACTCTGGGAATACATTTAACCAAGGAGTAATAGATGCCTATAAGGAAAACTACAAGATACTGATGAGAGTTAAGAGGACACAAGTAAATGGAAAAACATTCCAATCTCATAGATTAGAAGAATCATGGATGCAGCTGGAAACCATCATTCTTAGCAAACTATCACAAGAACAGAAAACCAAACACCGCATGTTCTCACTCATAGGTGGGAACTGAACAATGAGATCACTTGGACTTGGGAAGGGGAACATCACACACCAGGGCCTATCATGGGGAGGGGGGAGGGGGAAGGGATTGCATTGGGAGTAATACCTGATATAAATGATGAATTGATGGGTGCTGACGAGAAAAAATAAAAATAAAAATAAATAAATTAATTAATTAATTAAAAAAAAAAAAAAGTACTCATGCGTGAACCCACGAGGCAGAGCTTGCAGTGAGCAGAGACTGCGCCACTGCACTCCAGCCTGGGTGAGACAGGGAGACTCCATCTCAAAAAACAAACAAACAAACAAACAAAAAAAGTACTCATTTTAAACGTAAATTTAATGCATTTTGACAAATGAATTCAACACTGTGTGATCATTATCATCCTTATGTTACAGAACACTTACATCACCCTCAGAAGTTGTCTTGGTCTCTTTCTCTAACTCCCTATCCCAGGCAACCATTATTTTGCTTTCCATCACTATAGACTAGTATTGCCTGTTCTAGAATTTTAATTAAATAAAAGCATAAAGTGTTGTTTTGTGTGTAGCTTCTTTAACTCAGCATAATTTTTTGATATTTATTTATACAATTGTGTATATTAGTTAATTTTTATTGGTGATTATTTTACTTTTATGTAAGCTATATAAATAATACCAAATTTTGTTCATTCACATGTCTGTGGACATTTGTATCATTTTATCTAATAAACTTAGAGTTTGTGTTAAAAAAAAAAAAAGAAGAAGAAGAATCAATGCTGTTAAAATGACCATATTGCCCAAAGCAATCTACAGACTCAATATAATTCCTATCAAAATAACAATGACATTTTTCACAGAATTAGAAAAAAATTCCTAAACTTCATACGGAACTGAAAAGAACCCAGTTAGTGAAAGCAGGCATCACATTACCTAACTCCAAATTATACTACAAGTCTATAGTAATCAAACAGCATGGTACTGGTATAAACATAGACATATAGATCAACAGACAGAATAGAGGACCCAGTAAGGGAGACCACCCCTCATATTGTCTTATGTCCAATTTCTGCCTCCAAAGAAAGAAGAAGTAAAAACTAAAAGGCAGAAATGAAATCCACAAGCAGACAGCCCGGCACCATACCCTGGGCCTGGAAGTTAAAGATCCACCCCGACCTAATCGGTTATTTGCATTAAAAAGGCACTGTGAAGATCTCTGTCCTGTTCAGTTCCTTTCTAATTATCGGTGTATGCAGCCCCCAGTCACATACCCCCTGCTTGCTCAATCAATCACGACCCTTTCACACGGACCCCCTTAGAGTTGCAAGCCCTAAAAAGGGACAGGAATTGCTCACTCGGGGAGCTCAGCTCTTGACACAGGAGTCTTGCCGATGCTCCCGGCTGAAGAAACCACTTCCTTCTTTAACTCGGTGTCTGAGGGGTTTTGTCTGTGGCTCTCCCTGCTACACCAGAAATAAAACCACATACCTATAGCCAACTGATATTTAACAAAGTTGACAAATATACATCACAGAAAGGACACCCTACTCAATAAAGGGTGCTGGGAAAACTGCATAGCCACATGCAAAAGAATGAAACTGGATTTATCTGTCACCATATACAAAAATTAAGATGAGTTAAAGACTCAAATGTATGATGTGAAACTAAAAATTCTAGAAGAAAACCTAGGAAAAACTCTTCTGGATATTGGCCTATGCAAAGAATTCAAGACTAAGATTTCAAAGCAAATGCACCAATAACAAATATAGACAAATGGGACTTAAACTAATGCTTCTATAGAGCAAAAGAAATAGACAGACAATGAACAGACAACCTACAGAATGGGAGAAAATATTTGCAAACTATGCATCTGACAAGGGACTAATATCTAGAATCTACAAGGAATTCAAACAAGTCAACAACAACAACAAAAGGATTAGGAAGTGAGCAAAGAACCATGGACAGACATTTTCCAAAAGTAAACATAAAAATGCCCAAAAAGCAGATGAAAAAATATTCAACATCACTAATCATCAGAGAAATAGAAATTTAAACCATAATGAGATGCCATCTTATACCAGTCAGAATGGCTACTATTAAAAAGTCAAAAAATAACAGATGTTGGCAAAGATGCAGAGAAAAGGGAACATTTATATACTGCTGGTAGAAATGTAAATTAGACAACCTCTGTGGAAAACAGTATAGAGATTTCTCAAATAATTAAAAATAGAACTACCCTTTGATCCAGCAATCCAACTACTGGGCATATACCCAAAGAAAAGAATCATTTTATCAAAAAGAAACATGCACTCATGTTTATCACAGCACTAGTCACAATAGACACAGAATCAACCTAAGTAACCATCAATGAATGATTGGATAAAGAAAATGTGGTGTATATATATATGGAATACTATGTATCCATGAAAAATAAAATAATGTCTTTTGCAGCTATATATATGGATTTGGAGGCCATTATCCTAAGTAAAATAACAAAAACAGAAAGTAAAATACTGTATGTTCTCACTTGTAAGTGAAAGATAAATAGTATGCATACATGGACATACAGATTGGAATAACAGGCATTAGAGACTTGGAAAGGTGGGAGGGCGGGAGGTGGGTGAGGGATGAAAAATTACCTAATGGGTACAATAAACACTATTCAGGTGATGGTTACACTAGAAGCCCAGACCTCAGCACTAGGCAATATACCCATTTAACAAAGCTGTATTTGTACCCCCTAAATCTATTTTAAATAAATAAACAAGGTCACTGTATAATGATAAAGGAATCTGTTCAGCAAGAAGATATAACAATTCTAAATATATATGAACTTAACACCAGAACATCCAGTTCCTCTAGCTTATATAGCAAATATATAGCAATATATAGCAAATATTATTAGATCTAAAGGGTGAGATAGACTCCAATACAATAATAGTTGAAGACTTCAACATCCTACTCTCCATATTAGGCAGATCATCAAGACAGAAAACCAACAAAGAAACATTAGATTTAAACTGCACTTCAGATCAATGCACCTAAAAGACATGCATGGAATATTTTATCCAATAGTGACAGAATACACATTCTTCTCATCAACACATGAAACATTCTCTAGTATAGACCATATGCTAGGCCACAAAACAAGTTTAAATTTAAAAAAAATCAAAATCATATCAAGTACCTTTCAGATCACAATGGGATAAAACTAGAAATCAATAACAACAGGAACTTTGGAAACTGTACAAATACTTGGAAATTAAATAACATGCTTAACAGTCATTGGGTCAATGAAGAAGAAAGAAGGAAATAAATGTCTTGAGACAAATGAAAATGGAAACACAACATATCAAAACCCATGGGATGTAGTAAAAGGAGTGCTAAGAGGGAATTTCATAGCAATACATGCCTATATCAAGAAGTAGAAACATTTCAAATAATCAAGCTAATGATACCCCTCAATAAGTAGAAAAGCAAGAGACTAAAAAAAAATACAAAGGTCAATGGAATGAAAAGTTAGTTTTTTGAAAAGATAAAATAGATAAATCACTAGCTAGACTAACCAAGAAAATAAGAGAGAGGATGTGAATTAGCAAAATCACAAACAAAAGGGGACATTACAACTGATACCACAGAAATACAAGAAAGCATCAGAGACTTATAAAGAACTATATGCTAACAAATTAGAAAAGCTAGAGGAAATGGATAAATTCCTGGACACATACAATCTACCAAGAATGAATCAGGGCCAGGTACCGTGGCTCATGCCTGTAATCCCAGCACTTTGGGAGGCCAAGGTGGGTGGATCACCTGAGGTCGGAAGTTCGAGACCAGTCTGACCAACATGGAGAAACCCTGTCTCTACTAAAAATGCAAAAAAAAATTAGCCTGGTGTGATGGCACATGCCTGTAATCCCAGCTACTTGGGAGGCTGAGGCAGGAGAATTGCTTATACCTGGGAGGTGGAGATTGCTGTGAGCCGAGATTGAGTCACTGCACTCCAGCCTGGGCAACAAGAGCGAAACTCCCTCTCAAAACAAAAACAAAAACAAAAACAAAAAAACAATGAATCAGGAAGAAAGAAAAACCTGAACAGACCAATAACAAGCAATGTGCCGGGTGGGGTGGCTCATGACTGTAATCTCAGCACTTCGAGAGGCCATAGGCGGGTGGATAACGAGGTCAGGAGATTGAGACCATCCTGGCTAACATGGTGAAACCCCGTCTCTACTAAAAATACACAAAATTAGCCGGGCATGGTGGCGGGTGCCTGTACTCCCAGCTACTCAGTAGACTGAGGCAGGAGAATGGCGTGAACCTGGGAGGTGGAGCTTGCAGTGAGGGGAGATTGTGCCACTGCACTCCAGCCTGGGCGACAGAGCGATCTTCCATCTCAAAAAAAATAAATAAAAATAAAATAACAAGTAATGAGATTGAATCAGTAATAAAAAGTCTCCCAACAAAGAAAAGCTCAGCACCGGATTGCTTTACTTCCAAATGCTATCAAACTTCAGAAAATTCAAAGGAAGAAATTCTTCCTAACTCATTCTGTGAGGCCAGTATTACCCTGATACCAAAACCAGACAAGAACATAATAGAAATAGAAAACTACAAGCCAATACCCCTGATGAACACAGACACAAAAAAACTTCAACAAAATACTAGCAAAGTGAATCCAACAGCACCATAAAAGGATAATATATCAGATGAAAGGATGGTTCAACACATGCAAGTCAATAAATGTGATACCTCACAACAACAGAATGAAGGACAAAAACAATATGATCATTTCAATAGATAGAGAAAAGGCATTTTATAAAATCCAACTTCCTTTCATGATTACAACTCTTAACAAATTAGGCACAGAAGAAACATACCTCAGCATAATAAAGGTCATATCTGACAAATGCATAGCTAACATAATACTGAATGGGGAAAAGCTGAAATAACTGTAACAAGATATTGGATATCCACTTCCACCACTTCATTTTTATTATTTATTTAGAGATTGAGTCATCATTTTTATTCAACATAGTACCAGAAGTCCTTGCCAGAGCAATCAGGCAGGAGAAATAAATAAATGTCATCTAAATTGGAATAGAGGAAGTAAAACTGTCCCTCTTTGTAAATAACATGGATATATGTATGTGTGTGTGTGTATGTATTATATATACATGGATATATATATATATAAAATACATATATACCTATATGTATATATATATAAAAAATACATATATACCTCTATGTGTATGCATGTATATAACCTAAAGACTCCACCAAAAACACTCTTAGAACCAATAAATGAATTTAGTAAAATTGCAGGATACAAAATCAACATATAAAAATCAGCAGCATTTCTATGTGCCAATAATAAACTGGCTAAAAAAGAAAACAATCTCATTTACAATAGCTAAGAAAAATAAAATACTTAGGAATAAATTGAACCAAGAAAGTGAAAGACCTTTACGAGGAAAACTTCAAAACACTGATGAAAGAATGTTAAGAAGACACAAACAAATGGAAAGATATCCCACGCTCATGACTCAGAAGAATTAATATTGTTAAAATGACCATACTACGCAAAGCAATCTACAGACTCAACGTAATCCTGATCAAAACAGCAATGACATTCTTCATATAAATACAAAAAAATCCTGAAGTTTGTATAGAACTATTAAAGAGCCCACATAGCCATAGTGTTCCTGAGTAAAAAAAAAAAAAGCTGGAGGCATCACATACCTGATTTCAAAATATATTAAAAAGCTGTAGCAACTAAAACAGTAAGGTATTGGTATAAAAACAGACACACAAACCAATGAAACAGAATAGACACTCCAGGAATAAATGCATGCATTTACAGCTAACTGATTTCCAACAAAGCCATCAAGAATATAAATTGGGGAAAGGCATACTCTTCAATAATGGTACAGGGAAAACTGGATATCCAAGCACAGAAAAATGAAACTAGATTCCTATGTCTCACAATATACAAAAGTCAACCCAAAATTGATTAAAGACTTAAACATAAGACCTAAAACTATGAAATTGCTATAAGAAAATAGGGAAAATGCTCTCAAACATTGGTCTACGCAAAAAATGTATGGCTAAGACTTCGAAAGCACAGGCAACAAAAATAAAATAGACAAATGGGACTATATAAACTAAAAAGCTTCTATGCAGCAAAGGAAGCAGTCAATAGAGTGAGAAGGACAACATGCTGAATGAGAGAAAATATTTGCAAACCATTCATCTGCCAAGGAACTAATATTCAGAATAAGAAAGGAACTCAAACAACTTTTTGTGTTTTTTATCTAACACAACACAAAAACACCTGAGGAATTCAAACAACTTAACAGCAAAAAAACTGATAATCCCATGAAAAAGTGGGCAACGGATCTGAGTAGGCATTTCTCAAAAGAAGACATACCTCTCTCACCTCTGGTTAAAGGTGGGGGGAAAAAAGGACTTAAAAATGGACAACAGGTATGTGGAAAAAATGTTCAACATAATGAATTATCAGGGAAATGTCGATCCAAGCTGCAATAAGACAACATCTTACCCTTGTTAGAATTGCTCTTATCAAAAAGACAAAAAATAACAGATGCTTGTAAGTATGCAGAGAAAATGAAACTATATTATACACTGTTGTTGGAAAGTAAATTAGTGCAGCCATTACAGAAGACAGTATGAAGTTTCCTCAACAAACTAAAAATACAACTAACATAAAATCCAGTAATCTCACTACTGGGTATTTATTCAAAGGAAAGGAAATCAGTATATCAAAGGGATACCCACATCCTCTTGTTTATGGCAAGACTATTCACAATAGCAACATATGAAATCAATCTAAACGTTCATTAATGGATCAATGAATAAAAAATGTGAATAAAATTGGAAAAAAAAGAAAATGTGGTATATATACTCAGTGGAATACTATTCAGCCATAAAAAAGAATGACATCCTGTCATTTGCAGCAATGTGTATGCAACTAGAGGTCATTATTGTTAAATGAATTAAGCCAGACACTGAAAGACAAATATTTGTTCTCATTCATATGTGGGAGCTAAAAAAGTTTTTTTCAGTGAGGTAGGGAATAGAATGATAGTTACCAGGGGCCAGGAAGGGTATGTGTGTGGCAGGGTGGTGGTGGAGAGGTTGTTTAGTAGGTACAAAAAACAGTTAGATAGAAATAGTAAGTTCTAGTGTTTGATAGCACAGTAGGGTGACTGCAGTTAACAATAATATATTGTATATTTCAAAATAACTAGAAAAGAAGATTTGAAATATTCCCATCTCAAATAAATAATAAAAGTTTGAGGTGATAGATATCTTAAATACCCTGATTTGATCATTACACATTTTATTCATGTATCAAAAATACCACATGCATTCCATAAATATGTACAAATAGTATATATCAACAAAAAGACCACTATATTACAAGTAGACTAATACCAGAACAGAACAAAGGAAATCTCGCCAAGTGAGATTCTAACTAATGCATGAGCTTGTTTGCATCAATGAAAGGCATTTGGTACTTTTCTCCAAGTCCTTAAACACTTTAGAGATTCACCTTCACCCAGTATGCTTCTAATTCCTCCCTGGAATGACTTCAAATTGCATGCGACTAATTTAAAGACACATTAACCCTAGCAACTTTATTTTTGTTATTTTGTTTTAAGAGAAAAGAACTTATTTTGTCACCCACACTGGTGTGCAGTGGCACGATCATAGCTCACTGCACCCTTGAACACCTGTACTGGACTCAAGCAATCCTCCCACCTCAGTCTCCTGGGTAGCAAGAGCTACAAGTGGGTGCCACCACATCTAGCTAATTTTTAAATTTTTCTTGTAGAGACAAGGTCTTGCTATGTTTCCCACGCTGGTCTTGAACATCTGGCATCAAGCGATCCTCTGACTTTGGCCTCCCAAAGCACTGGGACTATAAATGTGAGCCACCACACCCAGCCAGCAATTATATTTTTTAACATAAGCAAGTAGAGAGTAAGAAATTAAATTTAAAAAGCATCTTGAACTTGAAATAAAATAAAGCTATCTCCTGAAGCTAATTAACATGATAATTCTATTCTATGATAATAATTTGAGTGTGAAATTATGGAATCAAGATTTCCACTTCTCCTCATACATTTTATTTAACAAGTATTTATTGAGTGCCTCATGTGTGCCACCAACAACTCTAAAAAGTAGGGATATTCCAGTACAATAGAGAAAGATACAGTAGACAATTCCTCCTTCTTGAAACTTACATTCCATTTCTTTTTGGTGCAGGAGAGACAAATGAGTTAAATATATATTGAATATTAGATAGTGATAAATGTTATGTGGAAATAATAACAAAGGAATTAGGGAAGGCTCGGTTAGTTTTAAATACAGAGGTTGGAGAAGTCTCACTGAGATGACACTTTAGCAAAGAACTGAAGGAAGTGAATGAATGAACAGTGCAGATTACTGGGAGAATGTTTTTGTTTTCAGCAGAGGGGGCAGCCAGTGCAATGGTCATGAGACAGGAGTGTGCATGGTTGCTATGGTCAAGGAACAACCTGGGGTCACCTGAAGCTGGAGCAGGATTAAGAAGAAAGAGCACAGTATTACATTTGGGATTCAGTTTTTTAAGAAAAAGAAGAAATAGAAGAAGGTGAGCTCAGATAGTATTATGGAACCTAGTGTCAACCTCTTTTTTTTTTTTTTTTATTTTTTTGAGACAGAGTCTCATTCTGTCATCAGGCTGGAGTGCAGTGGCGATCTTGGCTCACTGCAACCTCCAACTCCTGGGTTCAAGCAATTCTCCTGCCTCAGCCTCCCAAGTAGCTGGGATTACAGGTGCGTGCCACCACACCCAGCTAATTTTTGTATTTTTAGTAGAGACAGGTTTCACCATGTTGGCCAGGATGGTCTCCATCTCCTGACCTCATGATCTGCCCGCCTCGGCCTCCCAAAGTACTGGGATTACAGACGTGAGCCACTGTGCCCAGTCGTGCCAACTATTTTAAGAACTTTGCCTTTTACTTAGTGACATCACAGTACTTACAAATTATCATTAACTAGTCAAGAGCAAAGATAATACCATTTTGCTTAGATTTACTGATCTACTAGTCTATTTTCTTATGTATTAGAATGGTATCTTTATAACATTCTGCTTAACATCACATACTAGGACACAGGACTTCTGATTCCTAACTTGGGACCTTTTCACTTATGTCTTGTTGCTATTCTAAAGAAATTAGTTCAAGGAAGGAAATTCTTTTCTGATTTTCAACACCGTAACTGACATGCTGTCTTTTCCCATTCATGATCTCTTTCCAAGTTTACTAAACAAGAGCTCAATGGTTCTAGACCCTCGTGTTGATTTGTTATCTAATTCTTATAACTTAAGAAATATTCCTTCTTGAGAAATAAGATTTGACCTCAAACTTCAAGGAGTGTTTTTTGCTCCTTTAAGCATTCTCATATGTATTATCTCTGAAAAATAAAAAAAGAAACCATAATATAAAGACATTGTTTTTTATTTTTCTGAAGGACACTAGCATCGTACTTTAGAAAAGAGTTTATTAGTAAAAGTTTTACCAAATGAATACAATTTAAATTTTTTTCTTACTTAAAACTAATATCTACCTGATTGTTAAGTTTTTCCCAAATGAGGAAAAAACTAATGACTTGTCAGAATTCTGGAAAAATAGCAGAGTAGGAAGCACCAGGAATTTGTCTCCCCTCCTAGATAACAATTGCACTGGCAGAATGTGTCCCCTGTAACTATTTTGGACTCTGGGAGTCTATTGAAGACTCGAAACTTCCAGGGCAAGGCTTGAACAGTAAGATACAGTTAATTTCATCAATTTCAGATCTTAGCATAGCAACAGCTACACATCCTCCACCCCTCAGCTGTGTGGCAGGCAGCTCTGCACATATTCCTGGATCAATCTGGACATGGCCTGTGGGAGCCACGGTAGGCAAATAGGAACCCAAATAAAATTTCTAACTATCAGAGATTTATTCTCCGATCACTGATTGTTGTTTCTGATCAAAGAGGGACAAAGGGGCAGGTGGTCATTGTTGTCGTACCTTCCATCATTGTTGTAAGCCCCTTCTCCTCTGGCTGAAGCAACTTCCAGGGGAGTTAAAGGGATAGTGCCCTTCTCTCCTTTTATTTTTGTCTTTTCCCCCTTTTGGAAACTAGACATTAAAAACTAGGCTTTAAAAAAAAATTACATATATTAGGAAATTAGAAAGTGAACATGCCACACCCAGAGAAAGGCACAGACTCAAAAAGACTGAGAAAACCTTACTTAAGTTGACACCTCAGACTGATCCTTGGCACAGAGACAGTCACACACACACACACACACACACACAGAGAGAGAGAGAGAGAGAGAGAGAGAGAGAGAGAGAGAATTGCAAACCCTGCAAAAGGGAGAAAATCTAATTTCCACAGTTACACATTATTAGGTCCAAATGTCCAATTTACAACAAAGAAAATCACAAGCCAGACAAAGAAAGAGGAATGTATAGCCCCTTCAAAGAAAAAAAAACCAACACAAACTGTTCCCAGAAAAGACCTGATGACAGATATACTAAACAGATCTATTAAACAAATACTTTCAAACAACTGAAGATGTTCAGAGAAAGATGTGAAGAGACTCAAGAAAACGATATGTGAACAAAATGGAAATATCCACGGAGATAAATTCTGAAAAGAAAACAAATAAAATTCTAGAACTGAAAAATAGACTAAATGAAATGAAAACTTTACTGGTAGGATTCAAGGACACATTTCAGCAAACAGAGGAAAGACTCAGCAAACTTAAAGACAGGACAATGGAAATTATTGAGTCTGAGGAAGAGAAAGAGAAAAAATTAAGGAAAGGTGAACAGAGCCTTAGGGATCTGTGGGACACTGTCAAACTGACCGACATATGCATTGTGGGAATACCAGAAGGAGCAGAGAGAGAAAAGGGCGGAGAGAAATAATGGCTGAAAACTTGCCAGATTTAACAAAAGACATGACTATAAACATTTAAGAATCATTCAAAAACTAAAAGACGGACTCAGAGACCAACACTGAGACACATTATAATCAAACTTCCAAAAGAAAAAGAAAAAAAATAATCAGAGTAGCAAGAAAAAAAAAAAAAATGACTTGTCACAAACAAGGAATGTTCAATCAGATCAGTAGACTTCTCAACAGAAACCTTAGAGAATGAAACACAGTGGGCCAATATATTCAAAGTGCTAAAAGAAAAAAACTGTTAACCAAAAATCCCATATACAAAAAAACTGTCCTTCAAAAAGTAAGGGAGGAGATGGGCACAGACGTGCATGACTCTAGTCTCATCTACTTAGGGCGCTGAGGTAGGAGGATTGCTTGAGCCCAGGAGCTTGAGTTTAACCTGGGCAACATAGTAAGGTCCTGTCTCTTCCAAAAAAAAAGGTGAGGAAGAAATTAAAACATTTCCAGATAAACAAAAGCTGAGGGAGTTTATTATCATGAGACCTGCCCTGCAAGAAATACTCAAGGGAATCCTGCAAGGTGAAGTGGGAGGATACGAGACAGAAACTTGAAGCTGTATAAAGAAATCAAAATCTCAATAAAGGTAAATGCATGGACAATTATAAAAGCTAGCACTATTGTAATAATGGTTTGTAACTCCACTTTTTTGTTTTCTGCATGATTTGAGACTAATACATTTTTAAAAACAATTATTAGTCTAAAAATTAGTATTGTAACTGATTTGTAATTCCACATTTTGTTTTATACATAATTTAACAGGCCAAATAAAGGAATTATAGTTTAGTATACAAAGCACAAGTTAAGGATCCCTTATCTGAAATGCTTGGGACCAAAGTGTTGCAAATTTTTTAAAATCTTGGAATATTTGCATTATACTTACTGGTTGAACATCACTAATCCAAAAATCAATTGCATGTCATGTCAGTGCTCAAAAAGTTTCAGATGTTAGAGCATTTTACATTTCAGATTTTCAGATTAGGAACATTCAACCTGTATAAAGATGTAATTTTGTGAAATCAACAACAAAAATGGGTGGAAAAGAAGTTGCTGAAGGAGCAGTTTTTGTATGTTATGAAGATAAGCTGGTATAAACTCAAATTAGAATGTGATAAGATTAGGAAGTTAAATGTAGTCCCCATGGTAACCACTAAGAAAATAGTTACAGAATACATACAAAAGGAAATGAGGAAGGAATATAAATGTTTTGCTTCAAAAATCAACTAAAAACAAAATAAGACAGTTGTATTAGTCTGTTTTCATGCTGCTGATAAAGACACACCCAAGACTGGGCAATTTACAAAAGAAAGAGGTTTATTGGACTTAGAGTTCCACATGGCTGGGAAGGCCTCACAATCATGTTGGAAGGTGAAAGGCATGTCTCACATGGCAGCAGACAAGAGAACACAGAGCTTGTGCAGGGGAGCGCCTCTTTTTAAAGGCATCAGATATCATGAGACTTATTCACTATCACAAGAATAGCACAGGAAAGACTTGCCCCCATGAGGTAACTCCAGTGGGAGTTACCTCCCACTGGGTCCCTCCCAAAATACATGGGAATTCAAGATGATATTTGGGTAGAGACACAGCCAAACCATATCATTTTGTACCTGCCCCCCCCGCCCCAAATCTCATGTCCTCACATTTCAAAACCAATCATGCCTTCCCAACAGTCCCCCAAAGTCTTAACTCATTCCAGCATTAATTCAAAAGTCCACAGTCCAAAGTCTCATCCAAGACAAAGCAATTACCTTCTGTCTATGAGCCTGTAAATCAAAAGCAAATTATTTACTTCCTAGACACAATGGGGATACAGGCACTGTGTAAATACAGCCATTCCAAATGGGAGACATTAGCCCAATAAAGGGGCTACCGGCCCCATGCAAGTCTGAAACCTGAGGGACAGTCAAATCTTAAAGCTCCAAAATAATCTCCTTTGACTCCATGTCCCACATCCAGGTCACTCTGATGCAAGAGGTGAACTCCCACAGCCTTGGGCAGCTCCACCCCTGGGGCTTTGCAGGATACAGCCCCACTCCTGGCTGCTTTTGTGGGCTGGTGTTGAGTGTCTGGGGCTTTTCCAGGTGCATGGTGCAAACTATCAGTGGAGATACCATTGTGGGGTCTGGAGGATGGCAGCCAGCCCTCTTCTCACAGCTCCACTAGACGATGCCCCAGTCGGGACTCTGTGTGGGGGCTTTGACCCCACATTTCCCTTCCACACTCCCCTAGCAGAGGTTCTCCATGAGGGCCCCACCCCTGCAGCAAACTTCAGCCTGGGCATCCAGGTGTTTCCATACATCTTCTGAAATCTAGACAGAAGTTCCCAAACCTCAGTTCTTGACTTCTGTGCACACACAGACTCAACACCACGTGGAAGCTGCCAAGACTTGGGGCTTCCACCCTCTGAAGCAACAGCCTGAGCTGTACCTTGGTCCCGTTTAGTCAGGGCTGGAGCAGCTGAGACACAGGGCACCGAGTTCCTAGACTGCACACAGCAGAGGGATGCTGGGCCCAGCCCACAAAACCATTTTTCCCCCTAAACCTCTGGGCCTATGATGGGAGATGCTGCCACAAAGGGCTCTGACATGCCATGGAGACATTCTCCTCATTGTCTTGGGGACTAACATTCAGCTCCTCATTACTTATGCAAATTTCCGCAGCCAGCTTGAATTTCTCCCCAGAAAATGGGATTTTCTTTTCTATTGCACTGTGGACTTTTGAATTAATGCTGAAAGGAGTTGAGACTTTGGGGGACTGTGGGGAAGGCATGATTGGTTTTGAAATGTGAGGATGTGAGATTTGGGGGGGCCGGTACAAAATGATATGTTTGGCTGTGTCTCTACCCAAATATCATCTTGAATTCCCATGTGTTTTGGGAGGGACCCAGTGGGAAGTAACTGAATCATGGGGGCAAGTCTTTCCTGTGCTATGAAAGTTGCAGGCTGCAACTTTTCCACACTTTTATGCTCAGTTTCCCTTTTAAAACTGAATGCCTTTAACAGCACCCAAGTCACATATTGAATGCTTTGCTGCTTAGAAATTTCTTCTGCCAGATACCTTAAGTCATTTCCCTGAAGTCCAAAGTTCCACAAATCTCTAGGGCAGGGGCAAAATGCCATCAGTCTCTTTGCTAAAACATAACAAGAGGAACCTTTGCTCCAGTTCCCAACAAGTTCCTTATCTCCATCTGAGACCCCTTCAGCCTGGATTTCATTGTCATTCATCACTATCAGTATTTTGATCAAAGTCATTCAACAAGTCTCTAGGAAGTTCCAAACTTTCTCACATTTTCCTGTCTTTTTCTGAGGCCTCCAAACTGTTCCAACCTCTGCCTGTTACCCTGTTCCAAAGTCACTTCCACATTTTCAGGTATCTTTTCAGCAGCGCCCCAATCTACTGGTACCAATTTACTGTATTAGTCTGTTATCATGCTGCCGATAAAGACAAACCTAAGGCTGGGCAATTTACAAAAGAAAGAGGTTTATTGGACTTACAGTTCCACATGGCTGGGATGGCCTCACAATCATGGTGGAAAGTGAAAGGCATATCTCACACGGCAGCAAAGAGAACAGAGAGCTTAGCAAGGGAACTCCTCTTTTTAAAACCATCAGATCTCATGAGACTTACTCACTGTCATGAGAATAGGACAGGGAAGGCATGCCCCCGTGATTCAATTACTTCCTACCAGTTCCCTCCCACAACACATGGGAATTCAAGATGAGATTCGGGTGAGGACACAGCCAAATCATATGAACAGTGATGCAGGAAATGAGGAACAAAAAAGCTATAAGGCATATACAAAACATATATCAGAATGACAAATGTCTCTCCTTATCAGTAATTCCTTGAAATGTAAATCGATTTAACTGTCCAAGCAATAGGCAGAGATTGGCAGAATGAATAAAACTACATGCTGTCTATAAAATACTCATTTTAGATCCAAAGACACAAATAGATTGAAATTGAGAGGATGGAAAAAGATATAGCATGCAAATAATAACCAGAGAGAGCAGAGGCCACTAATATTAGTGGCTACACTAATATTAGACAAAAATAAACTTTAAATCAAAAAAGATTACAAGAGACAAAGAGGAACCTACTGACAGACCATAAAAATATATGAAGCAAAAATCAACAGAACTAAAGGGAGAAATAGACAGTTCTACAATAATAGTTGGAGACTTCAATACCCCACTCCAATACCAACTAGATAAAGATACGTAAGAAAATAGAGGACTTAACACAATAAACCAACTAGATCTAACAGACATATGCAGAACACTCTACTCAAAAACAGCAATATATATTTCTCAAGGGCACATGCAACATTTTTCAGAATGAACCACATGTTAGGCCACAAATTAAGTCTCAGTAAATTTAAAAAGACATATATCATATGAAGTGTCTTCTCCAACCACAGTGAGATAAAGCAGAAATAAAACTATAAAATTCATAAATTTGTGGAAATTAAACAACATACTCTTAAGCAACCAATGTATCAAAGAAGAAATCACAAGAGAAATTAGAAAATATCTGGAGATGAATGAAGCTCAAGAAAAAACACACTGAAACTTATGGGACTTAGCAGTGCTAAGGGGGAATTTACACCTATAAATGCTTACATTAAAATAACAAAAAAGATTTCAAATCAACAATCCAACTTTGTAAATTATGGAAAGAGAGAAGAACAAATGAAATCAAAAGCTAGTGGAAGAAAGTAAATAATAAAGTTTAGACAGAGAGAAATGAAATCAAGAATAGAAAAATAAGAGAGAAAAATCAATAAAACCAAAAGTTGGTTCTTTGAAAAGAATCAATAAATTGAAAAACCATGGGGGCAGGGGCCAAGATGACCGATTAGAAGCAGCTGTGGTCCACAGCACTCACAGAGAGGAACAAAACAGGCAAGAGAAGACAGCACTTTCAACTGAAACATCCAGGTTCTCACATTGGTACTAATTAGGGAATCAACTCAATACACGGAGAATGAAGAAAAGTAGGGTGGTGCGATGGCCCACCAGGACTGACATGGAGCCAAGGAAACCCCCACCCCCAGCCAAGGGAAGCAATTAGTGACTATGTGACCCAAGAAACCATGCTTCTCCCATGGATCTTTGCAACCTGTGGATCAGGAGATCCCCTTGTGAGCCCACACACCAGAGCTTTGGATCTGTCACTTAGAACTGGGTAGAGACTTGGCAGAGCAACTGCTCAGGCACACACAGAAACCCAGGAACTTTAAACACACCAGTCTTTCTGCAACTCAGGCAAGGTGGGTGATCCACATATACCCCTAGGAAGGGGGCAGAATCCAGGGAGCCAAACAGCATCATTCTGTAGACCCCACTTCCACCGCACCTCACAAGATAAGACCCACTGTCTTGGAATTCCAGCAAGCCATCAGCAACAGGGTGGAGCCTGCCTGAGACAGGACGGAGCCTCAAGAGGAGAGTGGAGGGCAATACCTCTGCTGTTCGGTGAATTCAGCCATTTCAGCCTGTGGGCTTTGGAAAGTCAAAATGATCCAGACGAGGAACGGTTTCCCTAGAAGTGCAACACAGCAACTTTGCCAGATCATGGCCAGACTGTTTCTTCCTCACTGGGTAGAACCTTCCAGCTGGACCCTCCAGCCATGCCTGCCTGCACATATTAGAGACAGAGTTCTGATCTCTCCCTGGGATGAAGTGCCCAGAGGAGGGGAGGGCTGTCACCTGGGTTGGTTGGATGACTTAGCCCTTCTGGCCTTTGGGCTTTGGAGAGGCCAAGTTGACAGGGGCAGAGGCAGCTCATCACCACAGCACAGCTGTTTTGTTGAGGTATGGCCAGACTGCTTCTTTAAGCAAGACCCTGATCCACTCCTCCTTATGGGGCAGGTACTCCCAGTCAGGTCCCACCCACAGTGGCCTCTGGTCACCCTGGCCTGTGTTCTCCCTGGGACAAAGTGTCTGAAGGGTGGGGCAGGCTGCCAACTTGGCCATTTGGCTTCTCAGCTTGTCCAGCCTGTAGGCCTTGGAGAGCCCAAACAGATCAGGGACTGAAGGGATCTCCAATACAGCATAGCTGCTCTATCAAAAGCAGACTGCTTCTTTAAGAGGGTTCCTGATCCTGACTAGGTAAGACCTCCCAACAGGAGTCTTCAGCCACCTCCTACAGGCAAATTTGGGCCAGCAATAGGTCAGGACCCCTGGGACAGAGCTTCCAGAGGAAAAAGTTGGCTGCCATCTTTGCTATTTCATAGGCTTCACAGGTGATACCTCAAGGTACAGAAGAAAAAAAAAAAAAAAGAAAAGAAAACTAAGGTTTAGAGTGGATCCCCAGCAAACCATAGCAGCCCTATGAAAGAGTTGCCAGAATGTTAAAAGAAAAACAAATAGAAAACAACAACGAAACTCATCCAAAGGTCAGCAGTGTAAAAAATCAAAGGTAGATAAACCCACTAAGATGAGAGAGAATCAATGCAAAAACACTGAAAACTCAAAAAGCCAGAGTGCCTCTTTTCCTTAAAATGACTGCAACACCCCTCCAGCAAGGGCTCAGAACTGGGCTGGGCTGAGATGGTTGAAATGACAGAAGTAGGTTTCAGAAGGTGGGTAATAAACTTCACTGAGATAAAAAAGCGTGTTGTAAACCAATGCAAAGAAGCTAAGAATCACGATAAAATAACACAGGAGCTGAGAGCCAAAATAGCTGGTTTAAAGAGAAACATAACTAATCTGTTAGAGCTGAAAAGCACACTACAGGACTTCACAATGCAATCACAAATATTAATAGCAGAATAGATGAAGTGGAAGAAAAAATCTCAGAGCAAGAAAGAATCTCAGAGCTTGAAGACTATCTTTCTGAAATAAGACAGGCTGACAAGAATAGAGAAAAAAGAATGAAAAAAAATGAACAAAACATCTGAGAAATATGGGATTATGTAAAGAGACCAAATCTACAACTGATTGGCGTTTCCAACCCAGAATTTCCAACCCAGAATTTCATATCCAGCCAAACTAAGTTTCATAAGCAAAGGAGAAACAAGATCCTTTTCAGACAAGCAAATGATGAGGGAATTTGTTACCACCAGACCTGCTTTGCAAGAGCTCCTGAAGGAAGCACTAAATATGGAAAGGAAAAACCGTTACAAGCCATTACAAAAACACACTGAAATACACAGACCAGTGACACTATGAAGCAAACACAGAAAGAAGTCTACAAAATAACCAACTAGCATCATGATGACAGGATCTAATTCACACATAACAATACTAACCTTCAATTTAAATGGACTAAATGGCCCAATTAAAAGACATAGAGCAGCAAGCTGGATAAAGAACCAGGACCCATCAGTATGCTGCCTTCAAGGACCCATCTTACTTGCAAAGACATACATAGGCTCAAAACAAAGGGATGAAGGAAAATTTACCAAGCAAATGGAAAATTGATAAAAGCAGGGGTTGCAATCCTAGTTTCTGACAAAATAGGCTTTAAACCAACAAAGGGCTGGGCGCAGTGGCTCATGCCTGTAATCCTAGCACTTCGGGAGGCCGAGGCAGGCGAATAACCTGAGATTAGGAGTTTAAGACCACCCTGGCCAACATGGTTAAACCTTGTCTCCACATAAACTACAAAAAACAGCTGGGCATGGTGGTGGGTGCCTGTAATCTTAGCTACTTGGGAACGTGAGGCAGGAGAATCACTTGAACCAGGAGGTGGAGACTGCAATGAGCCAAGATTGTGTCACTGCACTCCAGCCTGGGAGACAGAGTGAGACTCCATCTCAAAAATAAACAAACTAACAAAGATCAAAAAAGACAAAAGAAGGGCATTACATAATGGTAAAGGGTTCAATTCAACAAGAAGAGCTTACTATCCTAAATATATGAGCACCCAATACAGGAGCATGTAGATTCATAAAGCAAGTTCTTAGAGGCTTTCAAAGAGACTTAGACTTGCAAACAGTGATACTGGGAGACTTTAACACTGCACTGACACTATTAGACAGATCATCGAGACAGAAAATTAACAAAGATATTCAGGACTTGAACTCAGCTCTGGATCAACTGGACCTGATAGATATCTAAAGAACTCTTTACCCCAAAACAACAGAATATACATTCTTCTCGTTGCCACTAAACTCTAAAATTGATCACATAATCAGAAGTAAAACACTCCTCAGCAACAGCAAAAGAGCTGAAATCATAACAACCAGTCTCTCAGACCACAGCACAATCAAATTAGAACTTAAAGTTAAGAAATTCACTCAAAACCATACTACATCACATGGAAACTGAACAACTCAAGATTAAGAAATTCATTCAAAACCACACCACTACATGGAAACTGAACACTACATGGAACCTGCTCCTGAATGACTTGTGAGCAAATAATGAAATTAAGGCAGAAATCAAGTTCTTTTAAACTAATGAGAACAAAGATACAATGTAGCAGAATCTCTGGGTTGCAGCTAAAGCAGTGTTAAGAGGGAAATTTATAGCACTAAATGCCCACACCAAAAAGCTAGAAAGATCTCAAATTGACAACTTAACTACTAAAAGAGCTAGAAAACCAAGAGCAAACAAACCCAAAGCTAGTAGAAGACAAGAAATAATCAAGATCAGAGCTAAACTGAAGAAAGTAAAAACACAAAAACACCCTTCAAAAAAATCAATGAATCCAATAACTGTTTTGTTTAAGATTAATAAGATAGATAGACTGCTAACTAGACTAATAAAGAGGTAGAGAAGATTTAAATAAACACAATTGGAAATGATAAGGGGGATATCACCACTGATCCCACAGAGATACAAACAACCATCTGAGAATACTATAAACAACCTTATGCACATAAACTAGAAATTCTAGAAGAAAATTCCTGGACACATACATCCCCCCAAGACTGAACAGGGAAGAAACAGAATGCCTGAATAGAACAATAACAAGTTCTGAAATTGAGGCAGAAATAAATAGCCTACCAGTCAGAAAAAAAAAAAGAGAAAAAAAAAAAAAAGAAGCCCAGGACAAGATAGATTTACAGATGAATTCCACTAGAGGTACAAAGAAGAGCTGGTACTATTTCTACTGAAACTATTTCAAAAAATTGAAAAGGAGGGAATCTTCCCTAACTCATTTCTTTTTTGAGATGGAGTCTCACTCTGTCACCCAGGCTGGAGTGCAGTGGGTCAATCTCAGCTCACTGCAACCTCTGCCTCCCAGGTTCATGTGACTCTCATGCCTCAGCCTCCTGAGTAGCTGGGATTACAGGAGCTCACCACCAAAACCTGTCAGAGATACACCACCAACAACAAAAACTTCAGGTCAATATCCTTGATGAACACCAACGCAAAAATCCTCAACAAAATACTGGCAAACCAAATCCAGCAGCATATCAAAAAACTTATCCACTACAATCCCTGGGATGCAAGGTTGGTTCAATGTACACGAATCAATAAATGTGATACATTACACAAACAGATCTAAAGATATGATTATCTCAATAGATGCAGAAAGGACCTTCAATAAAACTCAACATCCCTTTATATAAAAAACTCTCAATAAACTATGTTATTAAAGGAACACACTTCAAAATAAGTGCCATATATGACAAACCCACAGCATATATCACACTGATTTGGCAAAAGCTGGAAGCATTCTCCTTGAAAACTGGCACAAGACAAAGAGGCCCTCTCTCACCACTCCTGTTCAATATAGTATTGGAAGTTCTGTCCTGGGCAATCAGACAAAAGAAAGAAAGAGGATTCCAATAGGAAGAGAGGAAGTCAAACTATTTTTGTTTGCAGATGACATGATCCTGTATCTAGAAAACCCCATTTTCTCAGGTCAAAAGCTTCTTAGGTTGGTAAGCAACTTCAGCAAAGTCTCAAAATACAAAATCAATGTGCAAAAATTGCTAGCATTCCTATATACAAACAACAGGCAAGCTGAGAGCCAAATCATGAGTGACCCTCCATTCACAATTGGCACAGAAAGAATAAAATGCCCAGGAATACAGCTAACAAGGGAAGTGAAGAATCTCTTCAAAGAGAACTATAAACCACTGCTCAAAGAAATCAGAGATGACACAAACAAATGGAAAAATATACCATGCTCATGAATAGGAAGAATCAATATCATGAAAATTGACATACTGCCTAAAGCAATTTATAGATGCAATGCAATTTCCATTAAACTACCACCAACATTCTTCACAGAATTAGAAAAAAACTATTTTAAAATTCATATGAAATCAAAACAGAGCCCAGATAGTCAAGACAATCCTAAGCAAAAGGAAGAAAACTGAAGCCATCACGCTACCCAACTTCAAACTACACTACAAGGCTACAGTAACCAAAACAGTATTACACTAGTACAAAAAGACTCAGAGACCAATGGAACAGAATAGAGAAGCCAGAAATAAGTTTGCACACCTAAAACCATCTGATCTTCAACAAACCTGACAAAAAGAAGCAATGGGGAAAGAATTCTTTATTTAATAAATGGTGCTGGTATAACAGGCCAGCCATATGCAGCAAATTGAAACTAGACCCCTTCCCTACACCATCTGCAAAAATCAACTCAAGATGGATTAACAACTTAAATGTAAAGCCCAAAAACTATAAAAACCATAGAAGAAAATCTAGGCAATACCATTCAGAACATAGGCATGGGCAAAGATTTCATGATGAAGACACCAAAAGCAATTGTGACAAATGCAAAAATTGACAAATGGGATCTAGTTAAACTAAGGAGCTTCTGCACAGCGAAAGAAACTACCATCAGAGTGAACAGACAATTTACAGAATGGGAGAAAATGTTTGCAATCTATCCATCTGACAAAAGTCTAATACGTAGCATCTACAAGGAACTTACACAAATTTAAAAGATAAAAACAACTTCATTAAAATGTAGTCCAAGGACATGAACAGGCACTTCTCAAAAGAAGACATACATGCAGCCAACAAACATATGAAAAAAGCTCAACTTCACTGAACGTTAGAGAAATGCAAATCAAAACCACAATGAGATACCATCTTACACCAATCAGAATAGCTATTATTAAAAAGTTAAAAAATAACAGATGCTGGCAAGGTTGTGGAGAAAAAGGAATAGTTTTACACTGTTGGTGGAACTGTAAATTAGTTTAACCATTATGGAAGACAGTGTGTTGATTCCTCAAAGATCTAGAGGCAGAAATACCATTTGACCCAGCAATCCCATTACTGAATATATACCCAAAGGAATATAAATCATTCCATTATAAAGATACATGCACATGTATTTTCACTGTAGCACTATTCACAATAGCAAAGACATGGAATCAACCTAAATGTCTATCAATGGTAGACTGGATAAAGAAAATGTGGTACATATATACACCATGGAATATTATGCAGCCATAAAAAGGAATGAGATGGTGTCCTTTGCTGGGACATGAATGGAGCTGGAGGCCATTATCTTCCACAAATTAATGCAGGAACAGAAAACCAAATCCCACATGTTCTCACTTATAAGTGGGAGCTGGATGATGAGAAAATATGGACACACGCTGGGGCACAACACACACTGGGGCCTGTTGGAGAATGGGGGAAGGAGGGAGAGCATGAAGAAGAATAGCTTATGGATGCTCGGCTTAATACCTAGGTGACGGGATGATCTGTGCAGCAAATCACCATAGCACATGTTTACCTATGAAACAAACCTGCACATCCTGCACATGTACCCCTGAACTTAAAAAGAAAACCATTAGCTTGATAGACTAATTAAAAAAAAAGAGAGAGGGGCCAGGCACAGTGGCTAACGCCTGTAATCCCAGCACTTTGCAAGGCCAAGGCAGGCAGATCACTTGAGGCCAGAATTTCAACACCAGCCTAGCTAACACGGCAAAACTCTGTCTCTATTACAAATACAAAAATTGGCCAGGTGTGGTGGTGTGTGTCTGTGGTCCCAGCTACTGGAGAGGCTGAGACAGGAGAATCACCTGAACCCAGGAGATGGAGGTTGCAGTGAGCAAAGATTTCGCCACTGCAATTCAGCCTTGGCAACAAAGTGAGGCTCTCTCTCTCAAAAAAAAAAAAAAAAAAAAAAGTTAAAATTAAAAAAGAGAAAACACACAAATTACTAAAATCAGAAATGAAAGTGGAGATATAACTACCAATGCTATAGAAATAAAAAAGGATTTCATGAAAGTATTATGAAAAAATATATACCAAAAAATCGGATAATCTAGATGAAATGGATCAATTCCTAAAAAACAAAACACCTACCTACAGTAAATCATGAACGAATAGAATATTTCAATAGACTTATAGCTAGTAAGGAGATAGAATTAATAATGAAAAATCTTATGACATTAAAATGCTCCAGACCTGAGAGCTTCACTGGTAAATTCTACCAAACATTTAAAGAAGAACTAATACCAAACCTTCTCAAACTTTTCCCAAACGTATTAAGAAGTAGGAACATTCCTAATTCATTCCATAAGGCCAAGGGTATCCTGACTTCAAAGACACTATAAGAAAACTACATCCCTTACGAACATTAATGCAAAAATCCTCAATAAAATACTAACAAATCAAGTTCAGTAGCATGTTAAAAGGATTATACACCATGACCATGTGAGATTTGTTCCTGGGATAAAGGGATGGTTCAACACATGGAAACTGATCAATGTACACTACATTTACAGAATAAAGGACAAAAATTACACCACCAACTCAATTGATGCATAAAAAAGCATTTGAGAAAATTCAACACCCTTTCATGATAAAAAAAAAAAAAACAACAAATAGGACATAAACAGAAATATATTAGATGTTCATGGATTTGAAGACTTACTATTGTTAAGATGTCCATATTAAACAAAGCAATCTACAGATTCAGCGCAATCACTGTTAAAATCTCAATGATGTTTCTTGCAGAAATAAAAAAGCCCAACCTAAAATTCACATGGAATCTCAAGGGATCCCAAATAGCCAAAGCAATCTTGGCTGTATCTTGGAGGACTCATAGTTCCTTATGTCACAACTTACTAAAAGCTATAGTAATCAAGGAAATGTAATACTGGCATAAAGACAGACATATAAACCAATGAAACAGAACAGAGTCCAGAAATAAACCCTTGTATACATAGTCAAATGATTTTTGACAAGGGTGCAAGACCATTGGTTGAATGGGGAAATTGGACATCCACATTCGAAAGAATGAAGCTGGACCATTACCTAACACCATATATTAAAAATTAACTCAAAATATATCAAAGACCTAAAATGTAAGATCTAAAGCTAGCGTTAGCTTAGACAAAAACATAGGAGTAAACCTCTCTGACCCTGGATTAGGCAAAGATTAATCCAATTTCTTGGATTTCTTGGTCACCAGAGGCAACCAAAGAAAAATAGACAAATTGGACTTCACAAAAATTTTAAAAATTTATGAATCAAGAGAATATCAACATAGTGAGAACTCATCTCTATGAAAAATTTAAAAATTATCTGGGCATGGTGGCACATGCCTGTAGTCCTGGGAACTTGGGAGGCTGAGGTGGGAGGATCACTTGAGCCTGGGAGGTTGAAGTTGCAGTGAGCTATGATTGTGCCACTGTACTCCAGCCTGGGCAACAGTGACCCTGTCTCAAAATCAAACAAACAAAACACACACACACACACACACACACAAGAATATCAACAGAGTAAAAAGGCAACCCATGGAATAGGAAATAAAATAATATTTATAAACCATATGGCTGATAAGGGATTAATATCCAGAATACATAAAGAATTCCTAAAAGTCAACAACAAAAACAACTAATTAAACTGGTGATTGTTAGCAAAAACCAAAACAACAAAAACAATTCAAAAATGGGCAAAGGACTTGAACATTTTTTCAACCAATATATACAAATGATCAATAAGCACTTGAAAAGAGGCTTAACCTCACAAATCATTAGAGATATGCAAATTAAAACTAAAATGAGATACCACCTCATCCCCATTAGGATGGCTCCTATGGTTCTGCCTTGCTGCTACTTTGAAGAAATTACAGTCAGCCTCTGTTCCCATGGGTTCCACATCTGCAGATTTAACAACTACAGATGGAGAACATTTAAAAATAAATAAATAAATAAATAAAACACAACCATACCAATAATAAAAAATAATACAACAATTTTAATATAGCATAACAACTACTTACATAGTATTTATATTGCCTTAGGTATTATAAGTAATCTGGACATGATTTAGTGTATACAGGAGGATGTGCCTAGGTTATATACAAATTCTATACCATTTTATATCAGGGACTTGAACATCTCAGGTTTTGGTATCCACTAGGGCCCTGGGACCAATTCCCTGTGGATACTGAGGGATGACTGTACAGAAATTCTTGACTTATGATAGTTCGACATAAGATTTTTCAACTTTACATGAGTAAATTGGGGTGTTAAATGCATTTTTCTTACAATATTTCTATTTACAATGGGCTTATCAGGACATAGCCCCATCATACATTAAGGAGGATCTGTATTTATTTCTAGAGAAGAAACTTTCCCTTTATTTTCAACACAAACATAAGACACATGGTCTTCTCTTGTTTTCAATCTCTTCAGTTTTACTAGACCAGAGAACAATGGTTCTAGCCTCCCATTGCAGTAATCGAATTTGACTTCTACATTGTGAAAATTGTGTAATCCTGAAAAATTAAGAAATACTCCCTTTTGGCAAATAAGCTTTAACCTCTAACCCAAATATCTTTGCATCCAGAAGCAACAGTGAATGTCTTAGAGCCTTTGCAGACTACCGGTGAATCCCAAACCCAACAGTGATCTACTCTGACCCCCATCATTTGAGAGCTGAAATGCACTCTCTGACTCACCAGAATTGGTTGGGACTTCATTTGTGGCCACCTGGGCACTGTTCTGCAGCAAAGCTCCCACGGCACTAGTAACAGTTGGTTCTTTTTTTGGACCCATCTGAGCCCTACCCTACAGAGAGAGAAAGAAAGAGAGACAAAGAGAACACCTTCTGTAACCTCAGGTACCACATAGGAGGTACAGTTGTTCCCACTTCACCAGCAGCAGACTGGCATCATCTGCAGGGACTCCCTGAATCCAGGAGAAGGGGACAGACACACACCCTGCACTTCAGTTAGCCTGGTTCTTGTCCTCCCAGCTGGTGCTCAAAGCCATATCTGGGTTTTGAAGCTTCCCTTCCATAATGAAGCCCTTGGGGTTGTTAGTGGTATATTTATCCTATAAAATTAGTTGTATGGAGACATAAGAAATCACTTAATGTCAATAAAGGTTAAAGAACATTTTACTTTTTCATTACAGTTGAAGACAGTTGTTTTTTGTTTTCTGTTTTTTTTTTTTTTTTTTTTTTAACATGAACAGAGAAGAAAAACAGATTGGCAGGCAGCAAATGTTTTAAGCATGAAATTACAACATCCCTATACCATCCCCCTCCCTGCAGAGCAGCAGCAGCAGAATAGTTATATTGAAACAAAATAAGGACCAAAATGTTTCTCACATGCTCCTTTCACCTTGTCACTGATCCCACCTCCAGTTCCATGGAAACTGCAGTATAAAGATAACCTGTTACCCCAAGTGAGAATTCTCACTTGGGTAAGAATGGCTGAGAGACTATAACATGCAGCTCATCCCCATTCACACAAATAAAGCTATTTTTAGAGGCCCATATTGGTCTCTTTTGGTTAAGGGTATGACACATTTTAAAAGCTGATTATGTTTAAAATAGAAACATATTTCGTCTGTGTTGTTAACAGCCCTTCAAAACTGAAACAACCCCTCCTTTCCTGTTCCATTTTTGAGTAAGCCTCACTATTAGACAAGGCCCCAAAGTGGTGAAGCTGGCACAAGGGAAACAAATACGGCTGTTCAGATATACTCTACAGTGAGTGAAGGAATTCACAAAGCAAGCAATTTTTCTTCTGTGTTCCCAATCACCACTCAGCTCTGGAAAACAAGGAGAGGAATGGGGCCAAGTCACTAGTTACACTGACAGCCAGCTGGCCTTCTTCAGGAATAAAAACACTTCCGTTTGCTGCTTTCCTGTGCTCTCTTTGGCCCCACTAAAGCCGACTAACTGTGGAGACCGGTAAGAGGAACCATTTGCAGAAATGTAACTCACCCTTTACTGCTTTACAGAATGTAGGTAGACTTATACATAGAAACTTTTCCATAATTAGGCTGTAATCAAGCCCAAAGTAGTCATATTCCTCCAAAGGTGTGGTGCCAATTGTATCAACTAGAAAAAGGCTACTGGAGAAGGGGAGGGTGGGGTAATGTAGAGAGAGGAAAGGAGGAGCCCCTATGTGCAAGACACTGAACTGGGTCCTTCACTTATCTATAAGTCCCCCAACAACTCAGCAAGGCACACATGATTAACCCCATTTGACAGGTTAAAGTGAATCTCAAAGAATTTAAGTAACTCGGCCAAGTTTACGTAAATTATAGAATTAAAATTCAAACCCTGGCCGGGCACGGGGGCTCATGCCTGTAATCCCAGCACTTTGGGAGACCAAGGCAGGCGAATCACCTGAGGTCAGGAGTTCGAGACCAGCCTGACCAACATGGGGAAACCTCGTCTCTACTAAAAATACAAAAATTAGCCAGGCATGGTGGTTGGCGCCTGTAATCCCAGCTACTTGGAAGGCTGGGGCACAAGAATTGCTTGAACCCGGGAGGCAGAAGTTCCAGTGAGCTGAGATTGCACCCCTGCATTCCAACCTGGGCAACAGAGTGAGACTCCATCTCAAAAAAAAAAAAAAAGAAAGAAAAAAAAAAAAGGAATTCAAACCCTGACTACTGAATATAGAATCCTGGCTTTTTCTACATTGCACTTCTCCCCATGCTATCTCAGATGTCAAGACTGAATCTAGGCCAGGTGTGGTGGCTCATGCCTGTCATCCCAGCACTTTGGGAGGCTGAGGCAGGTAGATCACTTGAGGTCAGGAGTTCATGACCAGCCTGGCCAACATGGTGAAACTCCATCTCTTCTAAAAATACAAAGATTAGCTGGGAGTGGTGGTGGGTGACTGCAATCCCAGCTACTTGGGAGGCTGAGGCAGGAGAATCACTTGAACCGGGGAGGCAGAGGTTGCAGTGAGCCGAGATTGCGCCACTGCACTCCAGCCTGGGTGACAGAGTGAGACTCCATCGCAAAACCAAAAACAAAAAACAAAACTGAATCTATAAAACTGTATTTATCATAACCACTGCCCCTCAACACAAATATGTCCTCCTTCCTGTGTTCTATTATCTACAGAGATTGTCTTCCTATCTGTCCAGGCTCTGGAGCTGAAAACCTTATTGTCAACCCTGATCCCCTCTTTTATCCTATGTCTAATCATTTTCTCAGTCTCACCAATTATTTCTTAGATTCTCCCTCCCACACACCCTATTAATCTTCCTATTCCAGGCCCTCATTTTTTCCCTGTTGTGGTGGGTCCTACTTGGTCTCTCATTAATCCATGTGGAACAGTAGTTGCAAAAGTGACCTTCCTTAAAAGCCAGTTCCATGTCACTCCAGCCTCCACTGTTCACCCAACCCACACTGCCTGCAGGATGACACATGAGGCCAACTGGACAGAAAGGCCAAGAAACCCCATCTTCAGAGAGAACAGAAGGCAAGTGAATAGCAGGAGGAAGAGACAAGATGGCAAAGTGCAAAGGAAGACTGCCTGACTTCCTGAGGACTTTCCAGTTCCTGCTTCCAGGACCTCAGGTCTGGCTGTCCTTGATTTTAGGGTATCTCTTCAATCAATTCCTCTTTTCTTCCTTGAGTTAAAGGACTTGAGTTAAAGCCTTTCTAGATCTGGCTGCCTATATTGCCTGTCCCTGTCCGTCCGTCCGTCCTTCCTTCCTTCCTTCCTTCCTTCCTTCCTTCCTTCCTTCCTTCCTTCCTTCCTTCCTTCCTTCCTTCCTCCCTCCCTCCCTCCCTCCCTTCCTTTTCTTTCTTTCTTTCTTCTTTCTTTCTATTTTTTTGAGACAGAGTTTCGCTCTTGTTGCCCAGGCTGGAGTGTAATGGCGTGATCTCGGCTCACCACAACCTCCGTCTCCCAGGTTCAAGTGATTCTCCTGCCTCAGCCTCACAAGTAGCTGGGACTACAGGCATGTGCCACCATGCACGGCTAATTTTATATTTTTAGTAGAGACAGGGTTTCTCCATGTTGGTCAGGCTGGTCTCGAACTCCCTACCTCAGGTGATCTGCCCACATCGGCCACCCAAAGTGCTGGGATTACAGGAGTGAGCCACCACATCCGGCATCCTGTACCTCTTTCATAGGTACTGTATGCTTTAGCCCCCCAGATGGGTGCCTCAGGCCACAAGCTGGATGTTTTGTGCATAAAGCGCTTCCCAACCCCAACTCTAGGCTGGTGAACCCATTTTGATATTTAAGGGCAAAACGTTTGCTTGCCTTTGAAGACTTCCAGGAATTGCAGTGACTTCTTCTTCCATAGCTCTCCTATATATGCTAACTGTACCAGCTCCAAGTCCTCCTCCATCTTTCAGTGACAAATTCTTGATCAACCAGTAGCTAGCACAGTTTCTGGTACATGTGTGATAGTCAATAACTCTCTAATGCTTATGGGAATAGAGCTCAGGATCCGCTTTTGTTGGAAAGGGTCCCACCCCATTAGATATCAGATTTAACCAGAAGCTTTCTAAACCAGCTGCAGGGGCGAGGCACGATGGCTCACACCTGTAGTCCTAGCAGTTTGGGAGGCTGAAGGGGGCAGATCGCTTGGGCCCAGGAGTTTGAGACCTGCCTGAGCAACACAGTGAGACCCCCATCTCTACTAAAAATACAAAAAATTAGCCAGATGTGGTGCCATGCACCTGTAGTTTCAGCTACTCAGGAGGCTGAGGTGGGAGGAGCACCTGCGCCTGGGAGGTCAAAGCTGCAATGAGCCATGATTATAGCATTGCACTCCAGCCTGGGCAACAGAGTGAGACCCTGTCTCAAAAATAAACAAACAGTCTGTATACACTTAAAGTATTCAAACCAACTTTTCATGGCATCTAAGCATTTCTATGAAACGAATAGTTTTCATGCTATATTATAGGTATGTACCTGAGACCTTTGATGTGTATGGTGCTGTTTGCCGGCTCCAGTTCTGTGGTTTATAAATCTACTGTCTTCCACTTCAGGTTGTTATTTTACTGATTTGCACCTAATTATAACAGCTGCTTCCATTCTTTCACATATCCCTTTAACTTGCTGATTCTGTGACTTTAAATAAAAGGTGAAGACCCCTCCTCTATAGAGCAAAACACATGACCTGTGGGGAAGTTGCCTTGGGACAGCCTGTCCCACTCAGGCAGTTTCACTTTAGATTCGCAATTCTTTTCTGGATGGTTAAGGTTGATACCTACTGTTTGATAAAGAGTTTTGCCATAATACTATAGAAACACTATATATTCAAGTCTTCACCCAAAGGCTTCAAATACTTTAGAAATGTTTTTTTCTACAACACCCAAAGGTGCTGTTAGCTGGAAAACATTCTCCTTCAAAAGAAGTCAGCTCCCATAGGGATGAGCAATGGTGATCAGTTCTCTTCACCCTTACACTTCTTAGGATGGGTAATTGAGGTTCTCTAGGGAATTCTACCTGCTCACCCCAGGCATGCAAGGGCACAAGAGCCAACACCTGGGGAGAGATAGTCACCTGAGCTCTGGATGTCAATTTGGCTGCTGTCTGAGCTGGATTAAAGACTCGGCGAGAAGACTGATCCTTGCAGAAATTAATAGTCGCTTGGCTGCGGCTTCATTAAACCTCCTCATACAATATGGGCATTGAATATAATCTGAATGTAAAGATAACAAATGGCAATTAACATTTCAAAAACAACTACAGAATTATAGAGTGAACTACATTAAGTGAAATAAGGATACGATGGCTCATGCCAGTAATCCCAGCACTTTGTGAGGGTGAGGTGAGTGGATTGTTTGAGCCCAGGAGTTTGAGACCAGCCTGGGCAACATGGCAAAACCCTGTCCCTACAAAAAATTAGCCAGGTGTGGTAGTGTGTGCCTGTGGTTCCAGCCACTCGAGAGGATAGCTTGAGCCCAGAAGGTCAACGCTGCAGTCAGCTGTGATCATGCCACAGCACTGCAGCCTGGGCAACAAAACAAGACACTATTTCAAATAAGTAAATAAATAAATATATATATAAGCAATGATATGAACTCTGCTCCAACATGAAAGAACAAGGTCCCAAACTCTGGTTTGAGACTATTCCAAAGGAGGAGACATGCAGGGCTCAACTAAAGGACATGGCAGGGAAAAATGTCACAGCCTGTGCATTCATTTCAAGTATGTGCCCTTGAAATGTTTAAGTGATGTACTTCTCCAGAAAAACAAAGAAGATTATACTTAAGAACTTCTCAATGAAATGAATTATTTAGTAAATCCTGTGTAAAGAAAGTAGTTCTAGAATCACAGAATGTTAATATTGATGGCACAGAAGGGCACAGAATATTCAAAACCTAGGTTGTAGTGCTGGGTGGGTCTTACAGAAGTTATGGAGTTACAGAGGGAGATGAGATGTTTCAAAATGTGGGTTTGGGAGATGTGAATGGAAGTCAATGGGACTGTCACTGGCAGAAAGACATACTGCTTTTGCAGTGGCTAGATTTTTTTTTTTTTTCACTTAACTACTAAGTGAGCAGGCTATATTCAGGAAGGAGATAGTAATAGGATAAAAGGTGAGGATTCAAAAAATAGAAAAGGGAGAAAAGGAGGGATGATAGGAAAGTTCACCAAAAACAGCTTCAGCTTCCAGAGATGCAATGGCCCAGGCAGCTCCTGTCGGCCTCAGGTTCTTTGTGGTTCTGTATAATATCTTTTTGTCTAAATTCTTCTTTCATTTGCAATTACCAGACATAATTGGCTAGTGAGAGAAATGAGAATTGGGAAAGAGCCAAGATCTTCTTAGAACGTGGAGCTGCTCGTAGCAAAACTAGGTTGGCACCTACCCCTCTAAATCAAGCAGGGATTGATGTTTGCTTTGTTTTGTTTTAGGCACCTTAAAGGGATAACACACTAGATACCAGCAACATAAAACAATCCCCCGCCCCGCACCCCAAGAAGGTTGTGAAACTGCATCAACCTCAAACTCAGTGTAGAACTTGTGTTAGTGTATAGTCAAAATTCCTACATGTGTGGATGGATATTTCATGAAGGGATATTAAGAATTTTTTGTAAGCCACTTTTAAAGCAGTTTGGGGAGTTTTCTATTTGAACAAATCATTTCCTAAAATGTATATTCATAAAATGTAACAATTGTTAAGCACTTACAAATTATCTGGTAACCTTATCCTTTATTTCTTACTCCATCCAGAAGGCAGTACCTCATCATTAATTTAATACTGATTGAGCATCTACTTGGTGCCAGGTGCTGTCTTACACCTGGGGATGCAATGTCTCTGAAATCAAAGAGTAAGCATTCTAGTACAGAAACAAATAAATAAAAATTTCACACGGAGATAAATGCTTTGAAAAAAACAAAACAGGACAGCATTGGGAAATGATAAAAAGCCCAGTGCTAGAGCTTGCCTGAGTTCTTTACTTAATATCTGTGTGAACTCGGGCAAGTTACCCAACCTCCTTAAGCTTCCATTTTCCCAGCACCTACATATCACCTGTTTCATCAGGTTGTTGTGAAAGTTAACTATGATAATCCACATAAAGGCTTGGCACAGTGGGCAGGGTGAAATATACTAAATGTTTTATAAATGCTAGCTATTGCTATAAGGAAACAGGTTCGGCAAGGTTATGTTTCCAACTACCAAATAGAAGTGAAACTGCCTAGGAAAAAAGTACAATAGAAAGTGCCATTATCATTCAGAATTCATTTACAATGGTTTAGAAGAACCATCTAGAACATGGCTCTCAGCTTGGTGGTTATTTCTTCAATTTTGCCAGCTGGAAATCGAAGTCTTACATAAGAAATGCCGCAACCATAAACCCTACTCACATTAGGCAAAGACAATGATCATGGCAATACTGAGTAGCTTCCTCAATCCCACTTGCTCATTCACTCACTGCCACCCTTCTGTGTGTTTGGTACTACACATCACCATGGAGACAGCAGTTGAAGTCTATTTCTCTGCCAATGAAAATCTCAGAGATGACTAGGCAAACAGACAATTACTCCTTGGTGGGATAAACTGTAGAAGAGGAGGCACTAGGGCCTCTGGGAACCTACAGAAAGAACATAAGTCCCCACCAGAGGGGCAGAGAGCAGGCAGGAGAGGGTCCCGTGGCTGAGCATTCAAGGTTGCTGATTCTATTTATGTTGAACTTCACATACTTTGAGAATTGTTGTGTTTTCTGCAACAATAATCTGAACCCAGCATGACCGAGTTACTTGTTCTACTCTCAGTTCAATCGGAGTCACCTCTCTTCCTCTATCAATAATGTTTTCAGAAAATCACCACGTCCTATTTATTTCAATAGGTAATGATTTTAAAAGTCAGAGTACAAATGAATTCTTATGAGGAATATGGTGGCCAGATCTCACAGAAAAGTGGAAAACCAAGCATTATTTTAAAATGCCAACATTGTGCTGTATATCCATGTCTATGTAGCTATATAAAATGGTAACTGAATGTCCCAGGTCTCACAGAAAAATAACAATTATAAATATTCTATATCACTGTCCCCATAAACTGTCACAGTATCCGAGAAATTTAAATCATTGACAGGCTTAGCTAAGTCACTAAAAAGCAGAATATAGGCATGTCTCAAAAACTGAATCATGAAAATAGGGAATCATGCTGAGAAAAAAAGGGAAATTACTGGCACATTCATGCATATTAGGGCATGTTATATATAATTCTTGTTATATGCATATAAATTCTCTCATACTGGCTGGGCACAGTGGCTCATGCCTGTAATCCCAGCACTTCGGAGGGCCGAGATGGGTGGATCACCTGAGGTCAGGTGTTCAAGATCAGCCTGACCAATATGATGAAACCTCGTCTCTACTGAAAATACAGAAATTAGCTGGGCGTGGTGATGGGTGCCTGTAATCCCAGCTACTCAGGAGGCTGAGACAGGAGAACTGCTTGAACCTGGGAGGTGGAGTTTGCAGTGAGCTGAGATCCTACCATTACACTCCAGCCTGGGCAACCAGAGCGAAACTCTGTCTCAAAAAATAAAAGAAAGAAAAACAACAACAACAACAACAGCAAATAAATTCTCTAGTACTTAAGCCTGAGAATTCTGGGCTAATATAAAATCCCTGCACAAACAAAATCATCCAATTGTGGTGAAAATGTTGGGAGTGTATATAATCATTTGGTTTGTTGCATAAAATTATGTTAAGGGCACAAGAAAGAAGTTCATTATAAAATGATATGTTAGCATAGAAATATAAAGAAAAGAAAAATAAATTGAACATTTGATGAGGCCTTACAAAAGGAATTTTTTTTGGAGAAACAATAATCCCTACATTTTAGATCCAAGTTAGATCCAAGTTGGATCTAAAATGTGAGAGAAATTCACACAGCAGGACATCTGACATGGTTTCACTTACTCAATTAAAGAACCATAAGGTAGCCATCAACCCTGTAGCTTCTGATCTTAACATGAATATATTTCTTATAAAAGATGTTTTTTGTTATATGAAACTTGTTACCAAAGTACTTACATTATTACTAAAATCACAGCACAGATCTTTCTACTGAATATCTTAAGACAACACATTATTTCAAGATATATTTTCATTAGCACTCAATAAAAGGGAAGCAAATATGAGGATTATTTTCTGGTATAGAAGTTCAGATGACTTATTTTTCAGACGATTTTATAGTATGACTACACTGTGGCTTTTCGTTTTTGCACTTTCTTAAATAGTCTTTTTGAGGAATAATTTACACACAAGTAAATGCACCTATTTTACATGTACAGTTCAATGAGTTTTGACAAATGTATCCATTTTAACCACCCTAATTAAAATATAGAACATTTTCATCACCCCAGAAAGTTCCCTCATGCCCCCTTTCAGTCAATATTTTGCAAAACCCAGTCTCAGGCAACCAATTATCCATTTCCTGTTACTATTCATAAGATTTCCCTGACCTATAATTTCATATAATAGAGCATCTATGTTACTGCATGTATTTCCTTCTTATTGTTGAATACTAGTCTATTTTGTAAATATTCCACAATCTGTTTACCTATTCAATTGTTGACAGATATTTTTAGTTGTTTCCAGTTTACACTATATGAATAAAGCTTGCTTATGCTAAATGAATAAACATTCATGTAAATATTTTTTATGGACACGTTTCATTTTTTGTATAAATATCAAGAAATGGAATTGCAGTATAGGCTAAGTGTATGTTTAACTTATTAAGAAAATACCAGTGCAAAGTGGTTGTACTATTTTATACTTCTATCAGCAGCATATGAGACTTCCAGTTGGTCCACATCATAGCAAACACTTACAGCGTCAGTCTTTTTCTTCTTTCTTTTTTGAGACAGAGTCTTGCTCTGTCAGCCCAGGCTGGAGTGCATTAGCACAATCTCTGCTCACTGCAGCCTCTGCCTCCAGGTTCAAATGATTATCATGCCTTAGCCTCCCAAGTAGCTTGGATTACAGGAGTGAGCCACCATGCCTGGCTAAATTTTTTGTATTTTTAGTAGAGACAGGGTTTTGCCATGTTGGCTGGGCTGGTCTCGAACTCCCGGCCTCAAGAGATCCACCCACCTCGTCCTCCCAAAGTGCTGGGATTACAGGCATTGTATTGTCAGTCTTTAATTTTAGCCATTGAAGTGGATGTGTAGTGGTATCTTATGGTTTTTAATTTGCATTTTCCTAACGAAAATGATGTTCAGTATCTTTTCATGTGCTTATTGGCTATTATTTTGTGATGTGTCTGTTCAAATACATCTCTTGACCTTTTCTGATTGGGTTGTCTCATTATTGAGTTTTAAGAGTTCTTTATATGCTCCTGTTATGTCAGATATGCATATTATGAATATTTGTCTCCCTGTCTGTAACTTGCCTTTTCATTTTTTTTGTTGTTGTTTTCTTTATTGATCATTTCTTCAGACCAGATTCATTTTCTTAAGTCTCAAACTGAAATTTTTAATTTTGGTAAGGCCTAATTTGCTAATTTCCTTTTTTTAAAAAAAATTATTAGTGGATTTTGTGTTCTGCCTGGGAAATCTTTGTTGGCCATTAGTTGTAACAATTATATTGGGTCAATGATCCTTTTTGAATGACCTTTTATATATGGTTGATACAGTTTAGATATGTGTCCCCTTCAAATCTCATGTTGAAATTTGATCTTTAATGTTGGAGGCAGGCCTAGTGGGAGCTGTTTGGATCATGGGGGTGGATCTCTTATGAACAAGCTTGACGCTGTCCTTTTGGTATGGAGTGAGTTCTTGCTCTATTACCTCCCATCACAACTTATTGTTAAGAAGAGCCTGGGCTGGGTGCAGTGGCTCAAACCTGTAATCCCAACACTTTGCGAGCCCAAGGCAGGCGGATTGCTTGAGCCCAGGAATTCAAGACCAGCCTGGGCAACATGGAGAAACCCCACATCTACCAAGAATACAAAAAAATTTGCCAGGCGCGGTGGCATGCATCTGTGGTCCCAGCTACTAGGGAGGCTGAGGTGGGAGGATGGCTTGAGCCTGAGAGGTGGAGGTTGCAGTGAGCTGAGATCATGCCACTGCACTTCAGCCTGGGTGACAGAGTGGGACTCCCTCTCAAAAAAAAAAAAAAAAGAAGAAGAAGAAGAGCCTGTCACTCCTCCTTCCCACCTCCTTCCCCTCCTTCTTGCATTCTCTCTTGACATGTGATGCCTGCTCCCCTTCACCTTCCATCATGATTGGAGACTTCCTGAGATCCTCAAGAGAAGCAGATGCCAGTGCCATGCTTCTTGTACAACCTGCAGAACTGTAAGCCAAATAAACCCCCTTTCTTTATAAATTACCCAGCTTCGGGTATTTCTTTACAGCAACACAAACAGATTAAGACAATGGTATAAGAATCAAGGTTCATTTTTCCATATGGATATCCGTTGTTCCACCATCATCTGTTGATAAGACTAGCCTTTCCCCCAGTGAATTACCTTGGCATCTTTTAAGAAAATCGATTACCTACAGATAAGGGGGTATCTGTATCTAGATTCTATTTTCTGTTAAATTGATACACCAACACCAAGTTGTCATGATCACTGTAATGTTACAATAAGTCTTGACATCAGGTAATGTAAATACTCTAATTTTATGCTTTTTAAAAAACTATTTTGCGTATTCCAGATCCTTCCATTTCCGTAAGATTTTTGAATCAGCTAGTCAATTTCTTTCTTTTCTTTTCGTTCTTTTTTTTTTTTTTGAGACTGAGTTTCGCTCTTGTCACCCAGACTGGAGTGCAGTGGCACCATCTCTGCTCACTGCAACCTCTGCCTCCTGGATTCTCCTGCTTCAGCCTCCCGAGTAGCAGGGATTACAGATGCCCGCCACCACATCCAGCTAATTTTTTTATTTTTAGTAGAGGCAGGGTTTCCCTGTGTTGAACAAGCTGGTCTCGAACTCTTGACCTCAAGTGATCCACCCGCCTCGGCCTCCCAAAGTGTTAGGATTACAGGCATGAGCCACCACACCCGGCCAGCTAGTTCTACTCAGCAAAAATAACTTCTAAGTATTTCTATTAGAATTGCATTTAATCCATAGGTTAATTTGGGTAGAACCGACATCATAACACAATCTTGAGTCTTCCAAACCAGAAAAATGGTAAATCTCACCATTTAGTCTGGTCCTCTTTAATTTCTTGAAGGAATGCTATGAGATTTTCATTTTATAGATTCTTCATATATTTCATTAAATATACCCCTAAATATTTACTATTTTTTATGTTATTATACATTTATTACATTTCTTTCTTTTCTTTCTTTTTTTTTTGTTTGAGATGGAGTCTTGCTCTATCGCCCAGGCTAGAGTGCAGTGGTACGATCTCAGCTCACTGCAACCTCTGCTTCCCAGTTCAAGTGATTCTCCTGCCTCAGCCTCTGGAGTAGCTGGGATTACAGGCACCCGCCACTGCACCTGGCTAATTTTTGTATTTTTTTTAATAGAGATGGAGTTTCGCCATCTTGGCCAGGCTGGTCTCAAACTCCTGACCTTGTGATCCACCTGCCTCGGCCTCCCAAAGTGCTGGAATTACAGGTATGAGCTGCCACGCCCAGCCTTAAATTTCATTGTTTAATTGTTTATGCCTAGTATATAGAACTACAACTCACCTGTGTATACCTTATATCCTGAAACATTATTGAATTCACTTTAATTCCAGTAGCTTTTTTGTAGTTCCCTAGACTTTTCTATATATACTCATTCATGATTATGTTGTCTGTGACTAAAGATAGTTTTACATCTTCTTCCCCAATTTACCTGCTTTTTACATATAAATATATTTTAATTGATTTTTTTTTTTGCCTTATTACACTGAGCATTATCAATAGTACAGTGTTGAATAGAAGTGGTCAGAATGAACAACCTTGTTTTTTTCCTGATCTCAGTGAGAAAGTGTTCAGTTTTTCACTATTAAGTGTGATGTTAGCTGTAGATTTCTCAAGGATGACCTTCATGAAGGAAGTTCCTTTATAATTCTATCTTGCTGAGAAGTTTTTTTTTTTTTTTTTTTTTGTATTGTTTTTAATGTGTAAGGAGTTACACTTTGTGGAAGGCTTTTTCTCTGTTGAGATGATCATATGCTTTTAAAAATATTTTGTTAATTTAATGAATGATGTCATTTTTTTCTTTTGACTTAATTTAGGTCTCATTTGTTCTTTTCCTAATCTTTTAAAGAGAAAGTTTAAGATAATTGAAGTAAACCTTTTCTCTTTTCTATTACAAACATTTAAAGCTATAAAATTCCTTCTAAGAATTAATTAAGCTGCATCCCACAAAGTTAGATGTTTTCATTATCATTCAGTTAAAAATATTTTCTAATTTATCTTGTGATTTCTTCTTAGATCCATAGGTTTAGGAATGACTTGTTGATTTCCAAATAGTCAAGATATATTTTGTCATACATTTCTAATTTAATTCCATTCTGATCCAGGAATATATTATGTATGATGTCAATTCTAAATTTGAGACCTATTTTGTGGTCCTGTATATGGTCTCTCTTGGGTGACTGTTCTATGTATACTTGAAAACACTGTGTCTTCTGCTGTGGCTATGTGTCATAGGATAAGTATAAATGTCAATTAGGTCAAATTGGTTACTGTTGCTCAACTCTTCTATAGCTTTACTGATTTTCCTGCTGTGTATTCTATCAATTACTAAGAGAGGAGTGATAAAATCTCCAAATATAATTGTGAATCTGTCTACTTCTCCTTCCAGTTTTGTCAGTTTTTGTTTCACTTTCTTAGAAGCTGTTACTAGGCATATAAATATTTAAAACTGAAAGGTCTTCTTGACGTATTTATCTTTTGAATCATCATCTGTTAATACTTGCCCTGCAGTTAACTTTGTGCTATATTAATACAGTCATTCCAGCTTTATGATTATTGTCTGCATGTATATCTTTTCCCATGCTCTTAACTTACTTGTGTCTTTATATCAATGTATTTTTCTTATGGAAAACTTATAGTTGGGTCTTGCTTTACTATTCCGTTTGACAATTTCTGTCTTTTATCCCGAGTGTGTAGGCCATTAATATGCAATTACGCATATGGTTACATTTAAGTCTATCATCTTGTTATTTGTCTTTATCCCACCTGCTCTTTGTGCCTTTTTCCCCCTTTGATTGAATTTTTTTACAATTTTATCTCTACTCCATGAATTGTCTTATTAGCTAAATTGCAGTATTTTTTAGTGGTTACTCTAGAGCTTACAATAGGTATCTTTACCATACGATAGTCTACCTTTAAATGACACTATACCTATTCATGTATAATGTAAGAACCTTACAATATATGTCCATTTTCCTCACTCAACGTTGTGCTATTGTTTTCATACATTTCACTTCCATGTTATAATACCCATTATATTCTATTATTTATGCTTTAAAAAGTAAGTCATAACCCATAACTGATATTATCCTCAATGGAAAACACAAGACAAGGATGTCTACTTTTGCAACTCCTATTCAAAATAGTACTAAAAGTTCTAGCCAGAGGATTTAGGTTCAAAAAAAAAATAAAAGACGTATCAATTGGGACAAAATTATCTCTGTTTCAGGTGACATAATCTTATTGTAGAAAATCCTATAGATCCCACAAAAACACTATCATAAATAATATTATAAATGAATTCACCACAAGTTACAGGATACAAAGTCAACATACAATGATCCATTACATTTTCATACACTAAAAATGAACAATCTGAAAAGAAAGTTAAAAATTCCATTTATAATAATGTCAAAATGAATAAAATACTTAGAAATAAATTTAACCAATGAGGTGAAAGACTTGTCCATTGAAAACTACAATATTTTGCTAAAAGAAATTAAAGAAGATGTAAATAATAGAAAGACATCCTATGTTCATGGATTGGAAAACTTAATATTATTAAGATGACAATACTACCCAAAACATTCTATATATTCAATTCAATCCCTAACAAAATTTCATTATAATATTTTTACAGAAACAGAACAAAAATCCTAAAATTCATATGGAATCTCAAAGGACCTTAAATAGCAAAAACAGTCTTGAGTGTATTTTGCAGAACTCAAACTTCCTGATGTCAAAATTATTAGAATGCTACAGTAATCAAAACATTTTGGTACTGGCATAAAGACAGACATATAGACCAATGGAATAGAACAGAAAGCCCAGAAATAAATCCTCAAACATATGATCGAGTGACTTTTGATAATGGTGCCAAGATTATTCAATGGGGAAGAAAAGTCTTTTTAACAAATGGTACTGAGATAACTGGATATCCACATGCAAAAAATGATGTTGGAAACTTGTATTACACACAAAAATAGACTTAAAATAAATTTTTAAAAATCTAAACATAAGAGCTAAAACTAAAAGAAGAAAGCATGGGCAAGCTTCATGATGTAGATTTGGTGATTAATTTCTGGATATGACATCAAAATCACAGGCAACAAAAGAAAAAACAGATACATTGGACATCATCAAAACAAAAAACTTTTGTGTATTAAAGGCCATTATCAAGAGAGAGAAAAAAAACAGTCCACAGAATTGGAGACAATATTTGCAAATCATATATTGTATCTGATAAGATTAATATTGATATATTAATAATCTTATATTAATATTTATGTTAATCTTATTGAGATTCTAGCCCTAACTTCCAGTTTACAGAAAGATGAGATAGAAGAAAAAGTTTACCAACATGACTAAATAAGTGGAGAAATACAGAACATGAGACATTGTAAAGGATAAATAGCCTGGTAGGGATGTTGTTCAAGATTTAATAAAGACTGAAGAGATAACAAAAGGTAATATGTAAACTGTGATTGGATCCTGGATTGTGGCTGAATATGGGTGAGAAGAAAGCTTTAAAAAACATTCTTAAAGTAATTGGGAAAACATATTAATACATATCAAGTGTGATAATAGTATTGAGATTATGCAGGAAAATGAACTTAAGAGATACACACTAAAATAGCTAAAGATAAAGTATTGATGATGCTTGGAAGTTACTTTTAAATGGTTCTGCCAAAGATAAAAAAGAGAAAGGGAGAAATTATGACAACAACATCAACAATTGCCAAATTTCAGTGGAGGGCATGTGTACTATTCCTTCCTCTTTTCTACAGATTTTTAAATTTTCAAATAAAATGTTTCCAGTAAAAAAAAAAAAAAAAAAAAGCTGTGGACCACTAAATTGTACAGCTTCAAATGGTTAAAATGCTAAATTTCATGTTTTGGGAATTTTACCCGGGAAAAGAAAAAGAGCTGTGGGTATCTGACACGACGGAGCTGTTGCAGAGTTGATTAGCTTGCTCTGCATAGCTCCATGCCTATCAGCTAAGAGGTGTCTGGTGTCCCTTGGAGTTATGTAATACTACAGCATTAGCTACACTGGTGTTCCCGTGTTGAGACAGAATCTTTATGCAGAACTGAAAAAAATAGGATAAGTTTACTTTTACATAATTAATAAAATTACTTCTATGTAATTGTTATTGTCAATTTCAGAGTGCATAGAGGGCATGATGATTTGGTCAAAAGTCAAGCATAGCCTCAAAAGCAACCCAAAATGTCCACACACCTGGGTTCAAGGATGGAGGGGGTGGAGGTGGGAGGGGTCGGCCTTCTTTAATGGCTAGCGTACACTGCTTTGCTGATCGGATTGTGTTAATAAAGTCTTCATGTTGTTGTCTCCAGTTAGACTTCCTCACAGGTGGAGACTGTAAAAAATAAAACCAACAAACAATACCCTAGACTATATACCTCTCCATTACAATTTTGTTTAAAGCTGGAATTTGAATTCACAGGAAACAGAACTGTGAAAATTGGAGAAAAGAAGAGTTTCTTTTTCAAAAGTACTCCTTAAAGAGGTTTGGAAAATATAGTAATATAATTTGCAGGCCACAATAGTGAGGGAAAACACAAAAGAAAAATCAGAAAAATAAAGAAACTATAAAACTTTAAAGAAAGACAAATATAAGATTAAAAGTTACTTTCTTCTCAAGTTAATTGCTAGATTTAAAGCCACTCTAACGAAAACATAAACAAGATTATTTTTTGCTATATCTGGAAAATATCTGAAGTATATTTGGAAATCTAAGTGAGCAAGATTATAAAGAAAACAATAAAGGTGGATTACAGTTACATTACTGCATTATCAAGCAAAAATGAAACCAGAAATCCCAGAAATAGGCCTTACAGTCCCACAGAATGTAATAACAAACAATAAAGAAGATATCAGGAGTACCTTGGATTGCGGCGTCTTCTTCACAGTAGGAATGTCGGTGCCCTGTAATCTTTGCTTCAAAGAATTGAAAGGTTTACGCTTTCTGTTGAAGAGTTTTTTACATATTGGTCCATGCCTTTCCTAGAAAATGAAGGGTAGGGATTGGAATTTCTAAAGTGCACAATCAGTTTTTAATGCCTAGGCATTCCTAGACAGCCCCTACTCCAGGGACGATGTTTGCTCCTCAGAGCCTAGTTCATTCTCTAACAGATCACAGCAGAGCGAATCCATCTGGCTCTTCTCATCCATGTTACATATAACTGGATATTGTGTTTGAGCAAAGACAATAAAATGCCTTTATAGCTCAAAGACTTACTTCAAATTTGGGTTTACATATTTAACTCAAATGTGGGCAGTATACATTTTACTCCAACCAGTAATCCTTCAAGTATTCAACATTTCTGATACAAAAACTGAGGAGCTAACACGCAGAGCTTTGCCTGTACCACCTGTATAAAGTACGCTCCTGTACCACTATGGGACCTTTGCCCTCTCCCTTGGTGGATTTGTGACACGTAATAGTTGTCACTGATACAGTAGCTTTGTAAGACCCCACAAAATACAAGCTCTATAAAAATCACTGCGCTGCCTAAGAACAAGCCATGCATTTTAAGCTAAAGGAGAGAGAAAGATCAAATCATTTGATCAATGCCCTCCATAGCTTAGAAATAGGCTTAGGAAATGAAACTCAAAAGTATCCAAGATGTACTTGACATTTAGAGTTTCCTCTGAAAATGGAACCTCCCAGGTCTCAAACTGATTCTTGGGGGGGTGCGGCTCCAGGCTGGCAAAGGCAGTGACACACATTGGTGGGCTACAGGGCCACAACCAGCTCCGCAAGCTCTCCCTCTAGTTTCAGGAAGCTCTAACCACAGTTAACTAAAAGACAGCTGTTTCGGCCGGGCGCGGTGGCTCAAGCCTGTAATCCCAGCACTTTGGGAGGCCGAGACGGGCGGATCACGAGGTCAGGAGATCGAGACCATCCTGGCTAACACGGTGAAACCCCGTCTCTACTAAAAAAAAATACAAAAATCTAGCCGGGCGAGGTGGCGGGCGCCTGTAGTCCCAGCTACTCCGGAGGCTGAGGCAGGAGAATGGCGGGAACCCGGGAGGCGGAGCTTGCAGTGAGCTGAGATCCGGCCACTGCACTCCAGCCCCAGCGATAGAGCCAGACTCTGTCTCAAAAAAAAAAAAAAAAAAAAGACAGCTGTTTCATTTTTTAAATTCCCCAGAAAAATAAAACCTACAACCTAATTTTATAATAGTCTTTTGTCCCAAACATAGTCAGGCTTACAGTTCACATCCTTTAAGTTCCAGATAAGTCTCCTTTATCTAAAATGTCCCAATTTACAGCTGTATTATCATCTTAGATTTTCTTTTTGAAAAAAATCATCTTTCTTGGGAACCCCTTTATAATATTGGGGCATGTCATCTATTTGATTCCCTAATTTTGAAATAAATCAAGCTTTTATTCAACTTTATAGTCATCTATCAGGGGACTTGACATGTCATTAGCTTGAATCTGGACAACAATTAGATCTGGGAACAGGCCTTACATCCACGTATCATTTTGTTCAAATGGTATAAAAACCCTGAAATTGGAAGCTTCTGTATACGTGGCAAAGCAGAAAACAGGAAGGTTAAAGGACTTGTCAGGATTAGTGACAAATTTGCGGCTAAAAGCCAAGTTTCCAGATGTCTAAAATTCAATGCTCATTCCTCTTGACTAGCTAATTTCCCTGGTGCTTTGGCCTTGAAATTTGAATTTTTGATGCTTAAAGAAAAGGCGGAAGAGCCAAAACCTCTTGAGGGATCATTGATGATGCCAAGAGACTTCCATCTGGCATCATTTCAGGAGGACCATGTTCAACAGGGTCGCTTTTGAGTGAGGCAGCATCAGTCTGCCTCAGTGTTCTCTGGGCCCACCAGCCATAGGTTATGTACTTCTCTTCCCTTGCTTCCCCTCCACATCTGTCTTTAATCTTTGCACTGCCGCCTCCTCATTGACTTGACAGTTCATTTAAGTCCAATGAAACACATCTACAAAACGTCTTTATGTTTACCAGAACATCTGCTGCAAAGCGTCTTCCACAGACTTCACAGGGAAATAACTCCTGATTGCCATCTGTGTAAAATTCAAGAGCACATTATGTTAGTTTCATGGAATTGCCTGGCCAAGAAGAAATGACTGACTGGAGGTGACCTCAATAGCTTGATATCCTCACTCTCTTTTCCCTCCCCACCAACTGCTTCTTCCCCTTGGGAAGACCCTGTGTAAACTCACCTGTGTTTTCCTTTCCTGATATAAACTCATATCACTAAACAAGTAAATTCCATATCTTCAGGCAACCAGAGTATAATTATTTGATTTAATATTTAATATATTCTTAAATGAAGTGCCTGATAACTTTGCTTGAGACATAAGCAAAAAATACCTTAGTATAAGGTCAGTCATAAATAATCCAGTGGTAACATCTTTGGGATTCCTACTGGAAGGTAAGTTCTATGAAGGCTGAGAATGTGCCTATTTTATGCCCAATGCCTCCAAGTACTTGAACCATAGTAAGGTACTCAATAATTATTGATTGAATGCATGGGCCAAGCAAGAATTGAATTTATAACATAGAAACAGTCATTCATTCGATAAATAGATATTGGCTATATGCACTTCTGTAGAAATATTGGGAGAAATCATACATGGGACCAGTGTAGAAAAAAGTGTGCAGATAAACGAATGACATTAGAAAAGTATCATGAGAAAAACAAAATACTATGAAATTCTGAAAAAGGGTTTTTTGTATTTTTTCCTTTTGGTTCATCAGGAGTCGAATGTGTAAAGATTTCAAAAGCACTTTGATCAAAGCTATGATATCTTAGGTTAATAAAGACAGCAGTTTGAGGTCTGAGCATAAACTTTATATTAGACCAATCATCTGGGCTTTACTCTACATGCAAGGAAAGCAACAAGGGACATTATTAAGTTGGAAGAACCTAAACAGAACTGTGGAAGACTGATGTGAGAAAGGCAAGGAAGGGCAAATGGATTGCGAGTACAGTGGGAGTAAAGCAGAGTTTAGTGAAAAAGCTGCAGGTGGGTCAGGTGTGGTGGCTCATGCCTGTAATCCCAACACTATGGGAGGCTGAAGCAGGAGGATTGCTTGAGCCTAGGGATTCGAGACCAGCTTGGGCAACATAGGGAGATTGTGTCTCTACACAAAATAAAAAATTAGTGGGGCTTGGTGGCTCACACCTGTGGTCCCAGCTACTCAGGAGGCTGAGGTGAGGATCACTTGAGCCCAGGAGGCAGAGGTTGCAGTCAGCCATGATCATAACACTGCACTCCAGCCTAGGAGACAGAGCAAGACCCTGACTCCCCCACATACACACAAAAAAGCTGAAGCTGGAGGCCTGAAATGGAAAAGAAAGAGGAGATGAATGATTCTGTATCAGAGTCAACAGCATGATTAGATTTGTGGGGGGTAGGAGGTGGCAAAGAGAGAAGAATGCTTGAGGATCGTTCTACGTTTAGAGGCAGAAGGACTGAGAAGATGCTGGGGTGTGGGATAGAAACAGGAAACTTGAAAAGAAGGGCCATCTTAGGAAGGAAAATGACCTCAGCTTTGGAAACACTGAGTTGAAATAGAGTTGTCCGGCCAGCAGGATGGAAATGAGGGAGGTCAGGGTTAGAGACACAGATGTAGGCTTTGAGAAATGAAGTAAAGGCATGATATTGCCAGGGAAGAAGTCATGGAAAGAGAAGTGCAGAGATGATCCTTAGGGAAACTTATATTTAGGGCCAAGAAAATGATGATGATAAGCCAGGAGGAGAAACAGGAGAGAACAGGGTCATGGAAACCAAGGAAGACAGTTTGAAAAAGGAAGCCCTAGTTAACAGGAAGCAGATGGGTAGCCTGCTAGAGACATTGTTGATTTAAATGATTTCTTCTCACATCTGCTAATTGGTATTGTATTTTTAACACAGGTCATCCATCACAGCACACAGAAATACCTCTTGCCCTCCCTGTTCTTTTGGTGCAGTTTGTAAAACTTCATCTAAATATATATAAATGTATATAAAATATGTATACATATTTTTAAGCAAGGATACCACAACCTGAAACTACTCATCTGGATTATAAAACTATTGCTCTTTCTAAAACACTAGTGAAGGATAATCTATTTTTATGAATATTACAGTAACATTTGTGTGGTGTTTTCCTATGTTATCTCATGTGATCCTCACAGTGACCCTATGAGACAGGGTTAGTACTATTTTACAAATGAGCAAACGGAGGCTCAAGTAAGTAACTTCTCTAAGACTGCAGGTAGTAAGTGGTAATACTGGGTCTTGAATTTGAGTCTCTTTCCAAGTATTAAGACTATTAATTCAACCATCACCACAACTAGAGAGATGTTAGTACTCACCTGCAAAGCAACTAGAAGTCCCCAGAGGATCAATGACCTTTGGTTGAAATCAGTGAGTTCAATGAGTTTAAAATACTGACAGATACAAATGATATGATTCAATTCAATACTTGGATACAGATGGACCACCACATTCTGAACCACATTCAACTCAGAAGCTTGAGTATAAGGAAGGAAGGGAACACCTAGCTAGCCAGCTGAATCAAACATGGAGATCAATGAGGTCTGCAGTGTTTGTTTTGTATATTGATTCACAGGGAATAGGTGATTGCTAGAACATTAACAGAACCTTTTGAAACTCCCAAAATGCCTTTCAATAGGTGAATGGTGAGCCTGGAATACTGCTCAGCAATAAAAATGCCTTTTTTTTTTGAGACAGGGCCTCAGTCTTTTGCCCAGGCTAGGGTACAGTGGGACAATCACGGCTCATTACAGCCTCTACCTTCTGGACTCAAGCAATCCTCCCACCTCAGCTTCTTGAGTGGCTGGGACAACAGGCATGTGCCACCACACCCAGCTAGCTTTTTTTATTTTTTGTAGAGATGGGGTCTCACTATATTGCTCAGACTGGTCTCGAACTCTTGGGTTCCAGCAGTCCTCCCACCTTGGCCTCCCAAAGTATTGGGATTGCAGGTGTAAGCCACCGTGCCCTGCCGAAAAAGAACACCACTGATACATGCAACAACCTGGATGGATTTCAATATTGGGTGAAACGAGCCCATCTTCAAAGGTTACATACTATGTGATTTCACCTACACAACTTATTAAAAAATGACAAAATTAGAGAAACAGGACACAGATTAGAGACTGTAAAAGGATAAAGATGATTGGCAGTGGGGTGGAAGGTGATTGTGACTCTATGAGGTTAGAATGAGGGAGATCTCTGTATAATGGAATAGTTCTGTATCTTCATTGTGAGGTGGTTTTGCATGTTATCAAATTGTGCAGACTGTGAACACACCTTGTACTAATGTCAGTTTCCTGGTTTTGATATTGTACTATAGTTATTTAAGATATAACTTGGGGAAAACTGGGTAAATGGCATCCAGCATCTCTCTGTGTTGTTTTGTAACATTTTGTAAAACTATAATTATGTCAAAATTAAAAGTTTAAAAATAATATCTAGGGGTCAGCAAACTGTAGCCAGTGGACCAAATCTGAGCCTTTTTTTTTTTTGTAAATAAAGTTTTATGGGAACACAGCCATGCTCATTTGTATACGTAGTATTTATTGCTGCTTTCCTGCTCCAAGAGCAGATTTTAATACTTTTAATGAAGGCCATATGACCTGCAAAGCCAAAAATTATACTACTTGGCTTCTGACAGAAATAGGTTGCCAAAAATTGCTGAACCATTTTTATATTAATTTAAAGGAATTTGTGGGAGAATAACATGGAAAAATATTAATGAAACATTTTTATTCATATATTTACTAATAAAGACTGGAAGGGAACACACAGAGTAATTACTTTGGGTATGAATAAAGATGAATATTACTTTTAGTTTTCTGTATTTCCAAACTTTTAATGAGAATTATGCATTACTGTTTTAAAAATCAGAACAAATGAGTGCCTTTTAAAAAATAAAAAAGAACCCCTTTGGTAGAAAATGTTCTAAAACAATGAGTATCACCTCAGCAATTTATTTTTCCTGTCTACCTGGAATCATACTTGGTAAACTATCATAGTGGCTATTATTTTTAAACATTGGTTTGTAATCTTTGAAAATGTTAAAAATGAGTAACAGAAAGTAATCTGGGAGTGATAAAGCTTTGTTTAACACATCAAAAATAAAATATAGGCCAGGAATGGTGGCTCACACCTGTAATCCCAGCATTTTGGGAGGCTGAGGCGAGAGGGTTGCTTGAGCCCAGGAGTTCAATACCAGCCTGGGAAACACAGTGAGACCCTTATCTCTACAAAAAAATTTAAAAATTAGCCAGGCATGGTAGCATGCACTTGTGGTCCCAGCTACTCAGGAGGCTGAGGCCAAAGAAGAATTGCTTAAGTCCAGGAGGCTGAGGTTGCAGTGAGCCATGATTGATTGTGCCTGGGCAACAGAGCTAGACCCTATCCCAAAAAAGAAACAAAAAAAAATCAGGGACAACATGAGCAGGAAAAAAAAATAAAAACAAAAACAAACAAACATTACAAAGAAGCATGGAGAGAATTAGGGTTAGATTAAAATTGAAGAAGTTTTACTTCTGACCAGATATTCCCTTTCTTGAGCTGGAAGTTAAGAATGCTTTGTAGAGAACTAAGCTATCCACATTTTCTTAAAGGAACAAGGTAGAGAAGAAAAAAGAAAGACACTTTCTCATTCAGATGCCTGCAAATCACAGAACTCTTAAGTTCTTTGCAGTCCAGAACATGCAAATATTTAGCAATATCAACATCTTCCAAGGCCCTATGGCAAGGGGGTGGAATAATGGCCTCAACTTATCAATAAAATTTATCTCAGGAACATGAGTCATGAGACAAGAAAAAGAATTAAGACTCAGAAAAAAAAAAAAAAAGACTCAGTTAGGATAGCAGATCCAATTTAGAGCTTCCCATCTAATTTTGCTTTCCCCCTAAACTCCAACAAAGCTATAGTAAAGGGACAAAGGGACAGAGAAACATAGGACAGGGAGGAAAGAAAACAAGAAACCTAAAATTTGGAAAGCTAATAGACATTGTAACTGACTTGGAGGACTTAAAGCAACATCAAACTCTACTTCCCAAACTAACAGTAAGGGAGAACTGAGAACAATCCAGATTCACCCTACAGACTCTTAAAAGTCACAGGAACTCCTGGACAGCATGTACCTCTACAACTGGGGCAGGCGAATGAGGAGGAAGAGACTGTCAAAATATGGAGGACCAAGGGGAAACTCTTTGAAAAAAGTTAAGATTCCTAGATCATGCCCCGCCCCCAACCCCTGCCCCACACCGCAACTCTCCTGCTCCTTGGATACATGCCCTTCCCCATCTCTAGGTGATTCTGCTTTCTGGAAAGGTAAAAATAAGCAATCTGTGCATTAGTCAATATGAGGCACATCTGAAGGCATTACTATAGCAAAAACAGACAGGTAGGTATAGATACAGACATACATACAGTCAATTCTCATTATTTTTGGTAGTTAAGTTCTATAAAGTCACTGTGAGCACTGAATTAGCAAATACTGAACTGTGGCTCCTAGGGGAAATACAGAGTTAGGTTTCTGTTAGTCTCTGGTCACAACATTTTTGTTAATGGATCAATACAAAAACCTTGTTTTATGTGTATTTCTGTTTAAAGACACCTTCTTTATAGTGTTGATTCAGTAATGTTGAACTCATGCCAACAGCACTGTAATTCATGCCTGAATGTTTACCTAATGCACATATTTTCTCCTTTGGGCAAATCACAGCCTTCAGCTTAGGAACTTCAGCACTGTGCTAGGTGGCCTTTCCCCATCCCCTTCCACCTTTGAGACAAGGTCTTGCTTTGTCACCCAGGCTGGAGTACAGTGGTGCGATCTTGGCACACTGCAATGTCTGCCTCCTGGATTCAAGCAATCCTCCCACCTCAGCCTCCCGAGTAGCTGGGAGCACAGGCCCACATCACCACACCTGGCTAATTGTTTGTATTTTTGGTAGAGATGGGGTTTCACCATGTTGGCCAGGCTGGTCTCGAACTCCTGGCCTCAAGTGATCCTCCTGCCTCAGCCTCCCAAAGTGCTTGGATTACAGGTGTGAGCCACTAACACGGCCATTTTAAACAGTGAAATCACCAAAGAAAAAGCACAAAGATGTGGAAAATGTGGCATTAAATAGCCCATGGAAGGAACTTGAGTACATTATGAGCATTAAAACTAGAAAGTAGAGTATTACCTTGTTCAGCCTCAGCTGGGAAAATGTGCTGGATGACTCAACTTTTTTATCACTATGTGCATGTCTGCAAATGACCGTAAAAGTGCCATGATGTTAGGGTTACAAGTAAGTTTTAGCAAGTAGGTAAATTTGCAAATACACCTGTATCTTTGAAGAGTCTTGTAACTGCCCTTCTCTGTATGTCAGATCTAACAGTGGGATACACAGTCACCCAACTACAAAATTTAAATACAATGGGAATAGGCCAGGTGCAGTGGTGGCTCATGTCTGTAATCCCAGCACTCTGGAAAGCTGAGGTGGGCAGATCACTTGAGGTCAGGAGTTCAAGACCACCCTGGCCAACATGATGAAATCCAATCTCTACTAAAAATACAAAAATTAGCTGGGTGTGGTGCTGGGCACCTGCAGTCCCACATACTCAGGAGGCTGAGGCAGGGAATCCTTTGAACCTGGGAGGTGGAGGTTGCAGTGAGCCAAGATTGTATCACTGCACTGTAGTCTGGGTAACAGAAAGATACTTCATCTCAAAAACAAAAAAATAAATAAAAGAATAAATAAATAAATTGATATGATTTGTCTGTGTCCCCACCAAACTCTCGACGTGAATTTTATCTCTCAGAATTCCCACATGTTGTGGGAGGGACCCAGGGGAAGGTAATTGAATCATGGGGGCTGGTCTTTCCCATGCTATTCTCCTCATAGTGAATGAGTTTCACGAGATCTGATGGATTTTTCGAGGATTCCCACTTTTGCTTCTTCCTCATTTTCTCTTGCTGCCAACATGTAAGAAGTGCCTTTCACCTCCTGCCATGATTCTGAGTCCTCCCCAGTCATGTGGTACTGTAAGTCCAATTAAACCTCTTTTTCTTCCCAGTCTCAGGTACATCTTTATCAGTAATGTGAAAACAGACTAATACAGTGAATTGGTACCAGTAGAGTGGGGTGTTGCTGAAAAGATACCCAAAAATGTGAAAGTGACTTTGGAACTGGATAACAGGCAGAGGTTGAAACAGTCTGGAGGGCTCAGAAGAAGACGGGAAGATGTGGGAAAGCTTGGAACCTCCTAGAGACTTGTTGAATGGCTTTGACCAAAAATGCTGATAGTGATGTGAACAATAAGGTCCAGGTTGAGGTGGTCTCAGATGGAGATGAGGAACTTGTTGGGAACTGGAGAAAAGGTGACTCTTGTTATGTTTTATCAAAAAGACTGGTGGCATTTTGCCCCGTCCTAGAGATTTGTGGAAATTTGAACTTGAGAGATGATTTAGGGTATCTGGCAGAAGAAATTTCTAAGTAGCAAAGCATCAAAAGGTTACTTGGGTGCTGTTAAAAGCATTCCATTTTAAAAGGAAAACAACATAAAAGTTCAGAAAATCTGCAACCTGATGATGCAGTAGAAAACAAAAACCCATTTTTTTTTTTTTTAGGAGAAATTCAAGCTGGCTGCAGAAATTTGCATAAGTAGCAAGGAGTCTAATGTTAATCCCCAAGACCATGGAAAAAATGTCTCCAGGCCATGTCAGAGACCTTCACAGCAGCCCCTCCCATCCATTGCAGGCCTGGAGGTCTAGGAGGAAAATGTGGTTTCGTGGGGCAGGGCCCAGGGTCCCCATGTACAGTCTAGGGACTTGGTGCCCTGTGTTCTAGCCATTCCAGCTGTAGCGGATTGGTGCCAATGTACAGCTCAGGCTGTGGCTTCAGAGGGTGGAAGCCCCAAGCCTTGGCAGCTTCCACATGGTGTTGAGCCTACGAGTGCACAGAAGTCAAAAGTTGAGGTTTGGGAACGTCCCCCTAGATTTCAGAAGATGTATGGAAACACCTGGATGCCCAGGCAAAAGTTTGCTGCAGGGGCGGGGCACTCATGGAGAACCTCTGCTAGGGCAGAGAGGAAGGGAAATCTGGGGTTGGAATCCCCACATAGAGTCCCTACTGGGGCACTGCCTAGTGGAGCTGTGAGAAGAGGGCCACCGTCCTCCAGACCCCAGAATGGTAGATCCACTGACAGTTTGAACTGTATGGCTCGAAAAGCCACCGACACTCAACATCAGCCCATGAAAGCAGGCAGGAAGGAGGCTGTACCCTGCAAAGCCACAGAGGCAGAGCTGCCCAAGACCATGGGAACCCACCTCTTGCATCAGCATGACCTGGATGTGAGACATGGAGTCAAAGGAGATCATTTTGGAACGTTAAAATCTGACTGCCCTGCTGGATTTCACATTTGCTTGGGCCCTGTAACCCCTTTTTTTTTTGGCCAGTTTCTCCCATCTGAAATGGCTGTATTTACCCAATACCTGTACCCCCATTTTATCTAGGAAGTATCTAGCTTGCTTTTGATTTTTACAGCTCATAGGTGGAAGGGACTTGCCTTGTTTCAGATGAGACTTTGGACTGTGGACTTTGGGTTAATGCTGAAATGAGTTAAGACTTTGGGAGACGGTTGAGAAGGTATAATTGGTTTTGAAATGTGAGGACATGAGATTTGGAGGAGCCAGGGGCAGAATGATATGGTTTGGTTGTGTCCCTACCCAAATCTCCACTTGAATTTTGTCTCCCAGAATTCCTATGTGTTGTGGGAGGGACCCAGAGGAAGATAACTAAGTGCGGTCCGGTCTTTCCCATGCTATTCTCGTGATAGTGAATGGGTCTCATGAGATCTGATGGGTTTATCAGGGATTCCACTTTTACTTCTTCCTCATTTTCTCTTGCTGCCACCATGTAAGTAATGCATTTTGCTTCTGCCATGATTCTGAGGCCTCCCCAGCCATGTGGAACTGTAAGTCTGATTAAATCTCTTATTCTTCCCAGTCTCAGATATGTCTTTATCAGCAGCATGAAAACAGACTAATACATAAATTTAAAATGTAAGAAATAAATACAGTGGGAATATTTGGATCCCAAGGTGGCAGGGGTCAAGTGGCAGCACTCAGCCATCAAAGGCAAGGTGCACTTAGCTACTGTAATGGACTACAGAGGCAAAGTGGCAACAATCAGAATAGTCTGACTCATATAGTGCTCTGTCACTGACTAATTAATCACAGTGTTTCTAGAAGTGAAATCCATACGAAGCCTACTGCATTTTTACTTAATTTATATAAGCAGAAAACTTCTAGGTCAAATGAACAAAAGACCAATCTGAATTATAAAAACAGAGAATCATGGCCCCTTAATTTCCAGACTTGAGCCAGTTTACAGACCCAGAGCTGCTTGAATGAAGGGGAGGCCATGTCCCCTTGAAAAAGGACTCCATTACACTACTGACAACTTATGCTGTTAATCTTTCTCCCATCCTTCCCCAAGAAGACCTCTGGCCTTCTTGGCAGGGTAACTATGCATTGGGGAAAGGGAAATGATCAGATATTTTGGGAACCACCGGATACTGGCTCTGAGCTGATGTTAATTCCAGGGAACCCAAAACATCATTATGGTCCTCCAGTTAAAGTACGGGCTTATGGAGGTCAGGTAATAATGGAGTTTCAACTCAGGTCTGACTTACAGTGGGTCCAGTGGGTTCCCGGACCATCCGGGTCATTTCCCCAGCCCCAGAATACAAAATTGGCATAGACATACTTAGTAGCTGGCAGAAGCCCCACACTGGCTCCCTGATTGGTTGGGTGAGGATTATTATGGTGAGAAAGGCCAAATGGAAGCCACTAGCGCTGTCTTTACCTAGAAAAATAGTAAATCAAAAACAGTATCACATCCCTGGAGGGACTGTGGCAATTAGTGCCACCATCAAGGACTTGAAAGACTCAGGGGTGGTGATTCCTACCACATCCCTATTCAACTCTCCCATTTGGCCTGTGCAGAAGACAGATGGATCTGGAAGAATAACAGTGGATTATCATAAGCTTAACCAAGTGGTGACTCCAACTGCAGCTGCTGTACCAGATGTGGTTTCACTGCTTGAGCAAATTAACACATTTCTTGGTACCTGGTATGCAGCCATTGGCTTGGCAAATGCCCTTTTCTCCATTCCTGTTCATAAGGCCCACCAGAAGCAATTTGCCTTCAGCTGGCAAGGCCAACAATATACCTTTACTGTTCTACCTCAGAGGTATATTAACTCTCTGGCTTTGTGTCATAATCTTATTCAGAGAGACTTTGCTCATTTTTTGCTTCCACAAGATATCATGTTGGTCCATTACATTGATGACATTATGCTGACTGGATCCAGTGAGCAAGAAGTAGTAAACACACTGGACTTATTGGTAAGATATTTGTGTGCCAGAGGATGGGAAATCTGATGAAAATTCAGGGAATTTCTTCCTCAATAAAATTTCTAGGGGCCCAGTGGTATGGGTCCTGTCGAGATATTCCTTCTAAGGTGAAGGATAAGTTGCTGCATTTGGCCCCTCCTACCACCAAGAAAGAGGCACAATGTCTAGTGGGTCTATTTGGATTTTGGAGGCAACACATTTCTCATTTGGGTGTGTTAATGCGGCCCATTTATTGAGTGACCTGAAAGGCTGCCAGTTTTGAGTAGGGTCCAGAACAGGAGAAGGCTCTGCAATAGATCCAGGCTGCTGTGCAAGCTGCTCTGTCAATTGGGCCATATGACCCAGCAGACCCAATGGTACTTGAGGTGTCAGTGGCAGATAGTGATGCTGTTTGGAGCCTTTGGCAGGCCCCCAAAGGTGAATCACAGCGGAGGCCTCTAGGATTTTGGAGTAAGGCTCTGCCATCTTCTGCAAATAACTACTCTCCTTTTGAGAGACAGCTCTTGGCCTGATACTGGGCTTTGGTGAAACTGAACGTTTGACTGTGGGTCATCAAGCCACCGTGCAACCTGATCTGCCTGTCATGAACTGAGTGTTTTCTGACTCATCTAGCCATAAAGTGGGTCATGCACATCAGCATTCCATCATCAAATGGAAGTGGTATATACGTGATCGGGCTCAAGCAGGTCCTAAAGGCACAAGTAAGTTACATGAGGAAGTGGCTCAAATGCCCATGGTCTCCACTCCTGCCACCCTGCCTTCTCTCCCCCAGCCTGCACCGATGGCCTCATGGGGAGGCCTATGAGGCCATTGGTGATCAGCTGACAGAAAAAGAGAACACTAGAGTCTGGTTCACAGATGGTTCTGCACAATACGGAGGCACCACCCAAAAGTGGACAGCTGCCTTTCTAGGACATCTCTGAAGGACAGCCCCTTCCTAGGACATCTCTGAAAGTGGTGAGGGAAAATTTTCCTAGTGGGCAGAACTTTAATCAGTGCACTTGCTTGTGCACTTTGTATGAAAGGAGAACTGGTCAGATGTGTGATTATATACTGATTCATGGGCTGTTGCCAGTGGTTTGGCTGGATAGTCAGGGACTTGGAAGACGCATGATTGGAAAATTGGTGACAAATAAATTTGGGGAAGAGGTATGTGGATGGACCTCTCTGAGGGGTCAAAAACTGGGAAGATATTTGTATCCCATGTGAATGCTCACCATCTGGTGACCTCAGCAGAGAAGGATTTTAATAATCAAGTGGATAGGATGACCTGTTCTGTGGATACCACTCAACTTCTTTCCCCAGCCAACCCTGTCGTCGCCCAATGGGCCCATGAACAAAGTGGCCATGGTGGCAGGAACACAGGTTATGCATGGGCTCAGCAACATGGACTTCCACTCACCAAAGCTGACCTGACTACAGCCATTGCTGAGTGCCCAATTTTCCAGCAGCAGAGACCAACACTGAGACCTCGATATGGCACCATTTCTCAGGGTGATCAGCCAGCTACCTGCTGGCAGGTGGATTATGTTGAACCTCCTCCATCATGGAAACGGCAGAGGTTTCTCCTCACTGGAATAGACACTCACTCTGGATATGGGTTTGCCTATCCTCCATGCAATACTTCTGCCAAGACTACCATCCATGGACTCATAGCATGCTTTATCCACTGTCATGGTATTCCACAAAGCATTGCCTCTGACCAAGGCACTCACTTTACAGCTAAAGAAGTGTGGCAGTGGGCTCATGCTCATGGAATTCACTGGTCTCACCACGTTCTTCATCATCCTGAAGCAGTTGGATTTATAGAACGGTGGAATGGCCTTTTGAAGTCACAATCACAACACCAACTAGGTGACAATACTTTGAAGGGCTGGGTAAAGTTCTCTAGAAGGCCGTATATGCTCTACTACTCCACAACAGAGGTAAGGAAGAGTATGCATGAATACAGGAGATTCATTAGGGTGTCTCTTAGTATTATCATGCCCTGTGATTAAGGTCAATGGGAAACTACAACAGCCCAATCCAGGCAGAACTACAAATGGCCCAGACCCTTCAGGAATGAAGGTTTGGGTCACTCCACCAGGAAAAAACCATAACCTGCTGAGGTGCTTGCTGAAGGCAAAGGCAATACAGAATGGATAGTAGAAGAATGTGGTCATCAATACCAGCTATGACCACTTGACCAGCTGCAGAAACGAGGACTGTAATTGTCATGAGTATTTCCTCCTTCTTTTGTTAAAAACACGTTTGTGCATGTACACACTTATACTAAGATATCTTCATTTTATTTCCTTTTTCCTTCATCATGTGACATAAGATTTATTGACTTCACATCACCATTTAAGTATTGTTATAGTATACTTATATACTATACTTACTATAGTATACTTACATACTATATACTATATAGTATACTTACATATAGTATACTTATATATAGTATATAGTATAGTAAGTATACTATATAGTATAGTATGTAATAGTATTTGGGTTGGGGATTGGTGCATTTCTGATTGTAGGAGGGATAGTTGTATTACGTTAGGCATAATTATGACATCATTATTGTCTTTATTTGGAGATTACGTATGATCTCAGGAGATGGGTATGGGTTCAAGTTGACAAGAGGTGGACTTGTGATGGTTAATACTGAGTGTCAACCTGATTGGATTGAAGGATGCAAAGTTATTGATCCTGGGTGTGTCTTTGAGGGTGTTGCCAAAGGAGATTAACATTTGAGTCAGTGGGCTGGGGAAGGCAGACCCATCCTTAATCTAGGTGGGCACCATCTAGTCACCTGCCAGCGTGGATCTAATCTAAAGCAGGCAGAAAAAAAAGAATTGAAAAGACTAGATTGGCCTAGCCTCCCAGCCTACATCTTTCTCCTGTGCTGGATGCTTTCTGCCCTCAAACATCAGACTCCTAAGTTCTTCAGTTTGGGCACTGTACTAGTTCTCCTTGCTCCTCAGCTCACAGACGGCCTATTGTGGGACCTTGTGATTGTGAGTTAATACTTAATAAGTTCCCCTTTATATGTAGATCTATCCTATTAGTTCTGTCCCTCTAGAGAACCCTAATACACCTTCTGATTTAAAATACTCAGTAAAATGGAAGTTTCAGAACACTGAAGACAGATTCTACAGCCTTCCACAGAAAAATTAGATACAAACGATCAGCAATCAGGATGGCTTCAGATTCCCAAAAAGCAAAATTGGAAATGGAAACTAATGGAAGAAACCCTTTAAACTTCTGAGGTAATCTACAACCAAGAATTCTATATCCAGTCAAGCTGTCAATCCAGCATAAGAGTAGAATATATTTCCAGACATCCAAGTTCCCAAAAAGTCTACATCCCCTGTACCCCAATTCATGAATTACTGGAGGATGTGATCCATAAGCATGTGAATGAGATATAGGAAAAGGCAATTATACAATGGATAAAGAGAATTCCCAGTATGATAGCTAGGCACCACAACCAAGGCAACCAGTCAAGGTTTGAGGTGTGTGATTAAAGAAACAGACGTGTTGAAGGCTATCATGACTAAGATATTCACTGCCTTCATAATCTCAAGACAGTATATTCAAGGAAGTCCTGGCTCCCATTTTGTTCTACACTTGGCATGTTTGGCCACATTCTAATAAAGTGCCTGCTCTCCATTCCATATCCTGATCTCTAAATCAGTTGGAGACACTCATTTCACCCCATAGGAAGGTTCTGCATTGATCTTGAGAGGTTAGGGTGAGTTTAGAAGCAGAAAATATAAAACAAGAATACAATCCTCTAAGCGTATTTCTGCACATTCTGGATGCCTAAACTGTGACTTGTTCCCTAAAACTCACTCATCACCTTGCTCACTGACATCTAAATATGGGTTCCTGTAAACTCTAGAAGTGGAAGTCAGACCCAGGGACGGTTCACAGTTCATCTTCCCTAGGAAGCTTTCATCTAATTGGTAGCAAATACTGCCCTCAAAAAGCTAGGTTTGTTTCAGTTGTTCAAAATGAAACAAGGTGTTGTGTTTAGGGATACTATACAAGTAGCTTTAAAAAAGAAGGAAATACTTAATGTAGGTTGAGTATCCCTTATCCAAAATGCTTGGGACCAGAAGTGTTGCAGATTTTTCTTTCAGATTTTGGAACAAGATATCATGTGGATGGAACCCAAGTCTAAACACTTTATTTCAGATGTCACCTTATACATACAGCCTGAAAGTAATTTTATGCAATATTTTAAATAATTTCGTGCATGAAACAAAGCTTGTATTAAGTACTTATGCGTGGTGTTTTCTATTTGTTGTCTCACATTGGTACTCAACGTTTTGGATTTTGGATTAGAGATGTTCAACTTGTATGACAGCTGGATTACCTGAGGGCAAAGAGTAAAATGAAATCAAGGATGGGCCGGGTGCGGTGGCTCAAGCCTGTAATTCCAGCACTTAGGGAGGCCGAGACGGGCGGATCACGAGGTCAGGAGATCGAGACCATCCTGGCTAACGGTGAAACCCCGTCTCTACTAAAAAATACAAAAATCTAGCCGGGCGAGGTGGTGGGCGCCTGTAGTCCCAGCTACTCCGGAGCCTGAGGCAGAATGGTGGGAACCCGGGAGGCGGAGCTTGCAGTGAGCTGAGATCCGGCCACTGCACTCCAGCCCGGGCGATAGAGCGAGACTCCGTCTCAAAAAAAAAAAAAAGAAATCAAGGATGGATTCACTGGGGACTTCTATGTTGTATTTCTTAACTTTAACAGTGGCCCTGTGTTTGCTTTAAATATTCTCCTGTAAGTTTCACAATAAAAATGCAAGGCCATTAGAATTTCTACCTTCTCTGCCCTTTAACTGGAACAAGACTGATAAAGCACAGCAATGTCAACCCATATGAAGAAGTAACATAAAAGTATTGAAAATATAACAGTAAAGTACAAGAGGTTAGAGTTCTTTCAACTGAGGTGACTTGATGACATCACAATGGAGGTGTAGATACAGGGCATCACAGGTAATACACACAAGCGGTAACTGCACTTCAGACACTTAGACTTGTAAAGTAACAGTACAGATGGTCCTCAACTTATGATGGTTCAACTTCACAATTTTTCCATGATGGTGAGAAAGCAGTATGTATTCAGTAGAAAGTGGTACAATCCTCTCTCATGATGCTGGGCAGCAGAGGCGAGCCACTGCTCCCAGCCAGCCACGTGATCACGAGGGCAAACTGGTAACTCTACAGCCTACTGTATTGCCAGATGATTTTGCACAACTGTGGGCTAATGGAAAGTATTCTGAGCAAGTTTAAGGTATGCTAGGCTGAACTATGATATTCAGTAGGTTAAGTATAGTAAATGCATTTTTGACTTACCATGTTTTCAGCTTATGGTGGGTTTATCAGGGCATAATCCCACCATGAGTCAAGGAGCATCTGTGGTACCACAATATCCAGGTGGTTTTAACACCAGTCACGGGCAATGCTTAAACAAAATAGGTGGGCCGGGTGTTGGTGGCTCATGCCTGAAATCCCAGAACTTTGGGAGGCTGAGGCGGACAGGTCACAAGGTCAAGAGTTCGAGACCAGCCTGGCCAACATGGCAAAACCCGGTCTCTAAGAATACAAAAGTTAGCCAGGCGTGGTGGCGCACACCTGTAATCCCAGCTGCTCGGGAGACTAAGGCAGGAGAATCATTTGAACCTGGAAGTTGCAGGCTGCAGTGAGCTGAGATCGCACCACTGCACTCCAGCCTGGGTGACAGAGCAAGACTCCATCTTGGCAAAACAAACAAACAAAAAAGGTTTAAGATACAAATTCTTCAAGATTTTGCCCCCTGCCTGGGATCCCTTAGGCCTTTCTCTCCTCCCTAACCCCAGTGAGTCTAGGCCCTGCTATGGTTTTCTCCACATTTAATTCTTTTCTGAAATCTTTCCCATCTATCCATTCATCCATACACTACTTTGTGACTGTATACTGAATGCCAGGCACCGTTCCAGACGGGAGGTAAAGCAATAAATAAAACACTGTGCCTTCAGGGTTTGTCCTGCAAGAGGAGACTGAAAACCAGTCCTCTGTGTCAACAGATGTTGTGGAGAACATAAACCAGGGAGGGAGGGTCAAGGATGCAGGGGAGGGATGCATGCAGTATTTTTAAATACAAGCTCAGGGAATAGCCTATAGTGAAGGTGACAGCTGAGCACCAACCATGAGGAAGGTCTGTCTGCATTGAGAGCACTTCCCGGGGAACAGCAAGTACCAAGATTCTCATTAAAAGTGGTACTTACCACAACAGTGATAGTATCGCCAGTTACATTTCACTGCACCTATCCTGCCTCCTCAGACCATGTGGCTTCTGAAGGCAAAAACCCTCTGATCTCTTGGGCTCCCAACATTTAACATGGAGCTTTTATGATCAGTTCCCAATCATCATTTATAGATTTTTAGACAACAAAGATATCAGAAAATTCATTTACAGTATCATGAATTTGTTCTTCAGAATAAAATTAAAATATTTAAGTTTGGAGTATAATCTGCCTAAATCACAGTATGTTTCATCAAGACTCATGGCCTAGTCTTTTTCTCTTAATTGCAAAATATAAAATATATGGATTTAAACACAGTGAAGTAAAGTTAGCACCTCATAACACAGAATTTGAGTAACATGACAAAGGAACATCCAATGCCTATAAGACTCTTGCTGTTTTTGAGAATCTTCAGTTGAGACAGCTATCAAAATAAATGGCCAATCCTTTTAGTACTTATGTTTTCAATATTGACATAAACCATCATCTGACCCTTTAGTTCACAGGCTGGCACTTAAATACATTCTCTCCAGTATCCTACTTCTGCAATAACAAGCTCCAGTCAAGATTTTTTTCTAGCCTATGTTGGTAGAATACCTAATGCCATCAGTTTTGACAACTCTTTAAAAATCCTACAGTACTTAGATTTAAACAGATCACACATGGTAGAACAAGCTAATACCAACCAGCTTTGAAAAGCCTAAGCAAATGATTACAGATGAAAGCAGTTTTCTAATAATTTAGATATCAAGTGCAGCTCACCTGCCAAAAATGGTTCTGCCCCAGCCATTCTGTTCCTAACTCAGAGCAACAAGTGTTCACAGATTTTTACAGCTTAGTCCAGATAACAACATACTAGTCAAGAACATAAACCAGGGCCACTAATCTGTTGCAAGAAGTCACAGTTTACCAAATAATCAACAACTGTGATGATGTCATTGCCTAAACCTTGAAAAAGTTTGAATCAGTTAAAACAAAAATCAACTCATCAAAAACAGGGAAAGTTTTCAACTATGTATTTTAATCAAGTATGAATGGTTCCGAGGATTAACTAATGTTGAAAAGACAAACTCTCCAGTTTAAACTGAAATAAATACTTCTGATTTTGAACTAGGGACTCACTGAAGTCAAATAAGTTTTCTTATTTCCTTGACTATTCTGTTTCCTGCCTTCACTGTTCCTAAATCTCAAAAGCAAGCCATCCAGTAATATAACAGGAAATATGAATCTTAAGAACCTTAATATTCAGTTTTACCACCCTTTTGAAATAGTCCTTTGTATACAGCAAGGAAAAACTCAGCTTCCTAACAGTGGAAACTTCTCAGAAAAACTCATCTTACACTAAACAGAATAAAGTCAGCATTTCAAAATTGAGTTTAACCAGGCCACTTTTCTATTTACAGCAAATTAAACCATGTAATTCCTGAAAAGGCATGGAGAGGATTCAAAGAAATATTTGAAAACATCTGCAAAAAACAACTATGACAACCATACAAATAAATGAATACAATTCCATTCAAGTTATGAAGATATTTTCCTTTAATTTATCCAAACATTTCACATTCATGAAGTCATTTATTTCAGAGCAAATGTAAGCTTATATTAAAAATTAAAACATTACAGTATTTACAAGACAGTTGGCAGGGGACACTTGCTGGTATAAAAATAATACAAATACTGTATTTTCCTCTTATCTGCCAGTAAAATGGCAAACAGTTATGTCTTTCTGAAGGTTCTAGTCAATGACTAAAGATAATGAAGAGCCCCTAATAAAGTGCCTTGCCCTGTATGCTCCACTGTCTATAGCTTTAGACCCTCAACATTCTTCTTCAAGTTCTGCAGCTCTTTTTCTTGCCTTCTTTTCTCCAGTTTAAATGCTAACTTGTTAGCTTTCTTCTCCACTCTTCGTTCCTGTTGTAAGTACAAGAATATACTTGTATTATTCTTATCTTTAAACTGATACAGGCTGCTTTTACAAAATTCCCCTAATTTCCCCTCCACCAGCTCTTTGTAAACCTCACATTTGAAAAATATTTTTTACCTTGCGCTCTTCTTTGATAGCTTGCTTTCTTGCTCTTTTATGTTCTTTGCTTTCATTTTTAGAACGTGGCTGGGTTGATACTTTAGGAAGGTCACTGCCATTAATCATCTGTATTCTTTCAGCTTGCTTTGCTGTGAGTCCTTGTTTTGGTAAGACATTGAGAGGTATTCCTGTTTTAGAAGATATTTGAATTTGTTTGGGCTGAAATATAGATAAAATGGTACTAGAGTTATTTCTCATTCCTATTAAAAAATAGCTCATTAATGGCATACTGTTGATGCTTTTTCTAATATCACTGCTAGCCACCAAGATAAAAAGTTACTGAGTGAAAATGTGCACTCTATTTTTTAGGCACTGCATCCTTCAAATAGCTTAGCACACTAGGACTTACCTTTGGTTGATACTTGATTAGCTGTGGATGGTTATATAAATTTGAGTATGTACCTAAACAAACAAATAAAAGTCATGTATCAATAAGCACACTTTCAGTTCCACCAAGCATTACTGAATTCCTACTATATTTCTGACTTTGTGTTTTCATGGTGCAAAATAACATTGGAGTCTCTGATCAATGTTTTATAAATTGCTTACAACTCAATATTGGAATATTACTCTTTCTAAATAATTTTTCACAAACTTCCTAAAAGCATAACTCTTATTAAAATATAAGCATTTTTTCAAAGTTGATATATATATATATATATATATTTTTTTTTTTTTTTTTTTTTTTTTTTAGAGTTTCGCTCTTGTTGCCCAGGTTGGAGTACAATGGTGTGATCTTGGCTCACTGCAACCTCCACCTCCCGAGTTCAAGCTATTCTCCTGCCTCAGCCTCTTGAGTAGCTGGGATTACAGGTGCCCGCTGCCATGCCTGGCTAATTTTTGTATTTTTAGTAGAGACGGGGTTTCACCATGTTGGCCAGGCTGGTCTTGAACTCCTGACATCAGGTGATCCACCTGCCTCAGCCTCCCAAAGTGCTGGGATTATAGGCGTGAGCCACCGCGCCCAGACTAAAGTTGATATACTTTAATACTTTAAAATTACTATCATAAAGTGAATATACTTACTACAAATAGATTCACAATCCCACTTCTCTTTGGCTTCTTCAAGGACTACAGTAATCATTTCTTCCTCCTCAGACTCATCAAGCTCATTCATTGGCAGGTCTTGATCCTCCAAGGGTTCAAGGGTATTCAATTTTACACAACTTTTGGATGAGTTTTTAAAAGTGAAGACCGAGAGGGGGGGAAAATGACCTCTTATTATACTATGTCACTAAAACTGCAATTTCTAGCTGTGGAAAAAAACCAGCGTTTTAAAACGCACATATTCCAGTGACCTATCTGTCATTTTCTGTCAAACTCTGTTCTACCCAGCCCTGCCTTTTCCCTCCAGTGAGTTTTGGATATTCACTTAGCTGATAGGAAGGTAACATTCTAGCTGTGTCTTTCCAAGGCAGCTTCCTAAGAAAACAGGTTTTTAAAGCCTAAAAAAGCATAACTCATCTTTCTCTGTGAAGTATTCAAATATTTTACTCAAACTATACAGCTCCTTGTCCTGCTATGGGATCTATATATTATAGTGATCATGGAACATCAGACCTTTCTAGCAGATTTGAACACTTCATCAGTTTCTCTCAGAGAAGAGTCACCCTGGTGTGGATGCTGATTTGCCAAAATAACCAGCTGGTCAGTTCCTCTAATCTAGCTGGAGAGACAAATTCTTATCTTTCCGCGAGATGTAAATACCTACTTCTCAAAACACTTGGCATTTCAGAAAGATGAAAAGAGCATATACTTGGAATAATTCTTCAGCCCAAAAGACTAGAAATATCATCTTATTTCCCACGGGGAATGTGTCCCTTTATTTCTTTTTTTTTTTTTTTGACACAGAGTCTCGCCCTGTCACCCAGGCTGGAAGCAGTGGTGCTATCTCAGCTCACTGCAATCTCTGTCTTCCAGGTTCAAGCGATCTTGTCTCAGCCTCCCAAATAGCTGGGATTACAGGTGTATGCCACCATGCCTGGCTTGTCCTTATATTTCACACTCTAATAATACTCATGTTTCTATCAAAACCTTTAAGCAAAATAAAAGTAAAAAAAATTAAAAATGGGCTGGGCGCAGTGGCTCACGCCTATAATCCCAGCACTTTGGGAGGCCAAGGCGGGCATATTACATGGGGTCGAGTTTGAGATCAGCCTGGCCAACATGGTGGAACCCCGTCTCTACTAAAAATACAAAAATTAGCTGGGCATGGCGGCATGCCCCTGTAATCACATCAGCTCAGGAGGCTGAGGCAGGAGAATCACCTGAACCTGGGAGGCAGAGGTTGCAGGTGAGCTGAGATCACACCACTGCATTCCAGCCTGGGCAACAGAGCAAGATTCCATCTCAAAAAAAAAAAAAAAAAAAAAAAAAAATTAGAAAACGAAACACATTCTACCATGACTCTTCTCAAGTCAAAGATATGGAAAAAGTGGCTCCTCGTATATTCCCATTACATTCTACTTCAGAATGCTTAACACCAAAATGTAGGCAAAACAGATGAGCTATACATGAGCCAAAGTTTATGGAAAATGTACCACTTTCTTTTTTCCCCCCTCCTTTTTTTTTCCTTCTTCATTTTCTTAATATGGATTTTGACTAGGTTAATTTTTTCCTCAATTCAGTTATACTATAGACCTTTCTTCGGAATTTTTTCTTTTTTTAAAAAAAGAACAGATAAACAAGGAAAGAAAAGTCACTGTACTTCTCTGCCTTTTCTTTATAGTAGTCATTCAAAACTTCCTGTAAGCGATTACTGTCCACTTGAATAGAACCTTCCAATTCTGCGTTATCCAGAGCTCCAATTTCATCATCATCATATTGCTCATAAAACTTGAATATAAACAGAGAAAAGATACCATGAAAAGCAAATGTACTCAGTAAGACTACACATTTAAAATTTTTTTTACATTAATTTTATTCTTACATAATAGTTATTTAGGTACTATCACAATTACCATTAAAATATCAGTAGGTACTATCACAATTACCATTAAAATATTAGTAGGGATTTAATGCAATAGGATGTGGAAGATATTTTTGCTCAGTACTTTAAGACTTACATTTAGACTAAAAATAGGCTTCCATTTAACATGTAAATGAAAGGCATTATTCTACTCAGCTTGGAGAACAAAATGCTAGGCAGCACAGATTACATCAAAACATTTTTGAAGATACTTTTTCTTTTCTTTTTTTTTTTTTTTAAATATCTCACTGTCTCCAAGCCTGGAGTACAGTGGCGCGACCATAGTTCAATGCAGCCTCAAACTCTCAGGCTCGAGTGATCCTCCCTCCTCAGCCTCTGAAGCAGTTGGGACCACAGGCATATGCCACCACACCCAGCTATTTTATTTATTTTTGTTAATAGAAACAGGCTCTGCATTGCCCAAGATGGTCTCAAACTCCTGGGCTCAAGTGATCCACCTGTTTCGGCCTCCCACAGTTCTGGGATTATAGGCATGGGCCACTATGCCCAGTCTGAAGATATTTTCAAATTCCTTAGTTATGCAAACTAAAAGATTGTGCAACTGAAAATTCTCCCACTAATGTACGTATTTCGTTCTTGTCTAGACAATAATTATATTATGCAAATGGTGTTGACACTGTTAAGCTTTGACAAAAAGTAAATGGGGGGGATATATCTCCTGAAGTGTGAGATGTGTAGCAACAGTTTGCTTCTCCCTCAAGAGAAGAGGGAAAATAGTATTAGGTGAGAAGGTAGCAAGGTAAGAGCCTTTATTTTAGATTCACCTTGAAGGAAACTATTCCTTCATTCATTTATCATTTATGGAACACTTTAAACTTCTACTACATGCCAAGACACCATTTTAGGCTTTCAGATGTATCCATGAGCAAAATACAAAAAACTCTCTACCCTTGGGGAATTCACATTCTAATCTGAGACAAATCTATACGACACACACAATAAAGAAGCACAACATTAGACATGATGTTAGGAGGTATTATGTGCTACAGAACCAACAACAGGATAGGTGGGATTAAAAACCTTATAAACAGTCTATAGGCTGGGATCACAAACCCTGGAGCTAATCTGTTCCAACAGAACCAAATACAGTATATGAAAATTCAAACTTTCAAAAGCGTCTTATACTCTACTTCCATTATGTTCCTCAGTGTTAGTTATGTCTGAAAACTCCAGATGAGAAATGGAAAGAAATGGAATTTTGATGTGCTCAATGAGGCCAATACTTCAGAAATACATCTTATGGATTACTGTTGGAGAAATTCAGAATCAGGATGTCAGAATTCAAGAGGGACAATAAGAACGTTTGATCAGTCAACTCCTTTTGACCTATACACGTTCTTTCCAGAATCAAAACTAGGGTGACTGGCCTCACAGAGTGCGTAAAGGGAAAACAATAACTAGGGTGCTTTTATGCTCTGTTTTAATAAAGAGATACGTTGTTTTCAACACTCAAAAGTTTTAGCTTTGGGTCCCAATCTCTCTTTTTAAAAAAATTTAAAAAACAAGGCACAAAGCAAGGCGCCTAACATCTACTTAGCTCACGGGCGGATTGGTTGACTTGGCCAGAGGATGGTCCAGCTTCCAGATCAACCTCAACCCGCTTGGCTTCATCAAGGTCCTCTACTGGATTGCTTCTATCTTTAGATTCACCTTGAAGGAAACTATTCCTTCATACATTTATCATTTATGGAACACTTTAAACTTCTACTACATGCCAAGACACCATTTTAGGCTTTCGGATGTATCCGCGAGCAAAATACAAAAAACTCTCTGCCCTTGGGGAATTCACATTCTAATCTGAGACAAATCTATATGACACACACAATAAAGAAGCACAACATTAGAGATGATGGGGGTTTTCAGGGCCACTTCTGGGGGTTTTAAGGGCCAAATAGAAACTCATGTGAGTTGTCCTACCACAGTTACTGAGAATAAAATGATTACAGCTACTTTTGGTTATCCATTCAGGTTGAATGAGGCATCATTTGAATCACCTCCAGGTGTAAGTGTGTGATATCAACTGGAAAAGTCACATCCTCCTAGGTGATTACTCTTCTTCTGCACAGTTCTATGCTCCCTTTGCAGTCTTTGTGCTCCTGTACTGCACTGATACCCTTCTGCTTTATGCTGGCTACATGAACCTATAGCTGGATAGTTGCAAATTTCCTATGATTGACTTTGTGGTTGGTGAGCACTTCAACCTGGGCTAAAGTTGACAGGTATTAAAAAATATATATATATATATCACAAGATAGTACTAAAGCATCCCTTATTTGGGGACCTTACCTTCTCAAACCTCTCATCATGTAGGGTCAGCTGTTCATTTCTCCTCATGACTGAGGAAGTCATCGAATACTCGGTGAAGCGACTTTTTGTTTCCTCACTCCAGAACAAGTGATCTGCTATAGCTCTGTGGGTTTTTCCGGGCACAGACATACGATCTTCATCTGACAATAGGCCTGCAGAGTCATAGTCATCACTGCTATCTCCCTTCTCATCATCCACATCTTCCCACTCGCTGTCATCTTCATTCTCAGATTTCCTAAAGTAAAGGTCATAAATTACCTACCAAAACAACTTAAAAAGTAACAGAACAAAATCACTTTACGCAAGTAAAACCGGAAAGTATTTCAGGAAAGGTTCTTGTCTAGGCAGGAGGGTGTTTGATCAATCCGGTTTGGTAGGAAAAGCAATAAATCTCACATTTTCTGCTCTAAAATACAGAAGTCTCAGATTAAATGCTCTTGAAAGTCTCTTCCAACTGTAACGTTCTATGGTTACCATCCCACTGAAGCAGTAACACTTAGGTCATCATCTCTGCTTTGAAACAAACCACACATACTGTATATCTCTTCCCTCTTCCTCTCCTGTTGACTTATTGGCCTGAAGAATAAAGTCATCCTCAAGCAGATTATCTGGATCATCAAAGTCAAAATCATCATCAAGAGCTGCAACAATGTCAGGATCAAAATCCAGTCGAGGTCCTAGAAGGAAAACAAAAATTGAGCAACAATTCCCAAAATAGCAACAATTCATTCATATAAGGACCTATGATAGCAAGAGTCTATTAATATATTGAAGATAAAAGAATGATTAAGAACTAAGTTCAGTCTAGTGAAGAATAGAGTGATCATTCCAAGACAAAAAAAAAAATGCTGCCTCAGCCCCAGTCAGGGACTTATAAATAAAACTCCCATCTCCCTGGGACAGAGCACTTGAGGGAAGGGGCGGCTGTGGGCGCAGCTCCAGCAGACTCAAACCTTCCTGCCTGCTGGCTCTGAAGAGAGCAGCAGATCTCCCGGCACAGTGCTCAAGCTCTGCTAAGGGACAGACTGCCTCCTCAAGTGGGTCCCTGACCCCTATGCCTCCTGCCTGGGAGACACCTCTCATCAGGGGTCAACAGACACCTCACAGAGCAGAGCTCTGGTTGTCATCTGGCAGGTGCCCCTCTGGGAAAGAGCTTCCAGAGGAAGGAACAAGCAGCAATCTTTGCTGTTCTGCAGCCTCCGCTGGTGATACCCAGTCCAGAGGAAGGAACAAGCAGCAATCAGTGCTGTTCTGCAGCCTCCGCTGGTGATATCCAGGCAAACAGGGACTGAAGTGGACCTCCAGCAAACTCCAGCAGATCTGCAGCAGAGTAGTCTGTTAGAAATAAACCTGACAGAAAGGAATAGCGTCAACATCAACAAAAAGAACGTCCACACAGAAACCCCATCTGAAGGTCACCAACAACAAAGACCAAAGGTACATAAATCCAAGAAGATGAGGAAAAACCAGCACAAAAAGGCTGAAAATTCCAAAAACCAGAATGCCTCTTCTTTTCAAAGGATCACAACTCCTCACCAGCAAGGGAACAAAACTGGATGGAGAATGAGTTTGACAAATTGACAGAAGTATGCTTCAGAAGGTGGGTAATAACAAACTCCTCCGAGCTAAAGAGGCATGTTCTAACTCAATGCAAGGAAGTTAAAAACCTTGAAAAAAGGTTAAAGGAATTGCTAACTAGAATCACCAGTTTAGAGAAGAACATGAATGACGTGATGGAGCTGAAAAACACAGCAAGAGAACTTTGTGAAGCACACACAAATAACAATAGCCGAGTGGAAGAGAGGATATCAGCGATTGAAGATCAACTTAATGAAATAAAGCGTGAAGAAAAGATTAGAGAAAAAAGAATGAAAAGGAATGAGGCCGGGTGCGGTGGCTCAAGCCTGTAATCCCAGCACTTTGGAAGGCCGAGACGGGCAGATCACGAGGTGAGGAGATCGAGACCATCCTGGCTAACACGGTGAAACCCCATCTCTACTAAAAAATACAAAAAACTAGCCGGGCGAGGTGGCGGGCGCCTGTAGTCCCAGCTACTCGGGAGGCTGAGGCAGGAGAATGGCATAAACCCGGGAGGCGGAGCTTGTAGTGAGCTGAGATCCGGCCACTACACTCCAGCCTGGGCGACAGAGCGAGACTCCATCTCAAAAAAAAACAAAAAGAAAAGGAATGAACAAAGCCTCCAAGAAATATGGGACTATGTGAAAAGACCAAATCTACGTTTGACTAATGTACCTGAAAGTGACGGGGAGAATGGAACCAACTTGGAAAACACTCTGCAGGATATTATCCAGGAGAACTTCCGCAACCTAGCAAGGCAGGCTAACATTCAAATTCAGGAAATACAGAGAATGCCACAAAGATACTCCTTGAGAAGAGCAACCCCAAGACGCATAATCGTCAGATTCACCAAGGTTGAAATGAAGAAAAAAATGTTAAGGGCAGCCAGAGAGAAAGGTCAGGTTACCCACAAAGAGAAGCCCATCAGACTAAGACTGGATCCCTCAGCAGAAACCCTACAAGCCAAAAGAGAGTGGGGGACAATACTCAACATTCTTAAAGTAAAGAATTTTCAACCCAGAATCTCATATCCAGCCAAACTAAGTTTCATAAGTGAAGGAGAAATAAAATCCTTTCCCCACAAGCAAATGCTAAGAGATTTTGTCACCACCAGGCCTGCATTACAAGAGCTCCTGAAGGAAGCACCAAATATGGAAAGGAAAAACTGGTACCAGCCACTGCAAAACATACCAAAGAGTAAAGACCATCAATACTATGAAGAAACTGCATCAAATAACACGCAAAATAACCAGCTAGCATCATAATAATAGAATCAAACTAACACATTACAATATTAACCTTAAATGTAAACAGGCTAAATGCCCCGACTAAAAGATACAGATTGGCAAATTGGATAAAGAGTCAAGACCCATCAGTGTGCCGTATTCAGGAGACCCATCTCATGTGCAAAGACACATACAGACTCAAAATAAAGGAATGGAGGTTATTTACCAAGCAAATGGAAAGCAAAAAACAGCAAGGGTTGCAATCCTCGTCTCTGATAAAACAGACTTTAAACCAACAAAGATCAAAAAACACAAAGAAGGGCATTACATAATGGTAAAGGGAACAACGCAACAAGAAGAGCTAACTATCCTAAATATATATGCACCTAATATGGGAGCACCCAGATTCATAAAGCATGTTCTAAGAGACCTACAAAGAGACTTAGACTCCCACATAATAATAATGGGAGACTTTAACACCCCATTGTCAATATTAGACAGATCAACGAGACAGAAAATTCATAAGGATCTTCAGGACTTGAACTCAGCTCTGGACCAAGTGGACCTTATAGACAGCGACATAACTCTCCAGCCCAAATCAACAAAATATATATTCTTCTCAGCACCACATCGCACTTATCCTAAAATTGACCACGTAACTGAAGTAAAACACTCCTCAGCAGATGCAAAAGAACAGAACTCATAACAGTCTCTCAGACCACAGTGCAATCAAATTAGAACTCAGGATTAAGAAATCCACTCAAAATTGCACAACTACTTGGAAACTGAACAACCTGCTCCTGAATGACTACTGGGTAAATTAACAAAATTAAGGTAGAAACAAATAAGTTCTTTGAAACCAATGAGAACAAAGACACAACATACCAGAATCTCTGGGACACAGCTAAAGCAGTGTTTAGGGGGAAATTTATAGCACTAAATTCCCACAGGAGAAAGCAGGAAAGATCTACAATTGACACCCTAACATCACAATTAAAAGAACTAGAGAAACAAGAGCAAACAAATATAAAACCTAGTAGAAGACAAGACATAACTAAAACACAGCAGAATTGAAGTAGACAGAGACACAAAAAACCCTTCAAAAAAACCAATGAATCCAGGAGCTGGTGTTTTGAAAAGACTAACCGCTAGTCAGACTAATAAAAGAAGAAAAGAGAGAAGAATCAAATAGACACAACAAAAAATGATAAAGTGGATTTCACCACTGATCCCACAGAAATACAAACTACCATCAGAGAATACTATATAACACCTCTATGCAAATAAACTAGAAAATTAGAAGAAATGGATAAATCCCTGGACGCATACACCCCCCCGAGACTAAACCAGGAAGAAGTCGAATCCCTGAATAGACCAATAACAAGTTCTGAAATTGAGGCAGTAATAGCCTACCAACCAAAAGAGAAGCCCAGGACCAGACAGATTCACAGCCAAATTCCACCAGAGGTACAGACAGGAGCTGGTACCATTCCTTCTGAAACTATTCCAAACAATAGAAAAAGAGGGACTCCTCCCTAAACTCATTTTATGAGGCCAGCATCATCCTGATACCAAAACCTGGCAGAGACACAACAAAAAAAGAAAATTTCAGGCCAATATCCCTGATGAACATCAATGTGAAAATTGTCAATAAAAAACTGGCGAAACAAATCCAGCAGCATATCAAAAAGCTTATCCACCACAATCAAGTCGGCTTCATCCCTGGGACACAAGCCTGGTTCAACGTAATCCATTACACCAACAGAACCAATGACAAAAACCACACGATTATCTCAATAGATGCGGAAAAGGCCTTCAATAAAATTCAACACCTCTTTCAAGCTAAAAACTCTCTCTCCATAAACTAGGTATTGATGGAACATATCTCAAAATAGTAAGAGCTATTTATGACAAACCCACAGCCAGTATCATACTGAATGGGCAAAAGCTGGAAGCATTTCTTTGAAAACTGGCACAAGACAAGGATGCCCTCTCTCACCACTCGTATTCAACATAGTATTGGAAGTTCTGGCCAGGGCAATCAGGCAAGAGAAAGAAATAAAGTGTATTCAAATAGGAAGAGAGGAAGTCAAATTGTCTCTGTTTGCAGATGACATGACTGTCTATTTAGAAAACCCCATCATCTCAGCCCAAAATCTCCTTAAGCTGATAAGCAACTTCAGCAAAGTCTCAGGACACAAAATCAATGTGCAAAAATCACAAGCATTCCTATACACCAATAATAGAGAGCCAAATCATGAGTGAACTCCCATTCACAATAGCTACAAAGAGAATAAAATAACTAGGCATACAACTTACAAGGGATGTGAAGGACCTCTTCAAGGAGAACTACAAACCACTGCTCATTAGAGAAACGCAAATCAAAACCACAAGCAGATACCATCTCACGCCAGTTAGAATGGCAATCATTAAAAAGTCAGGAAACAACAGATTCTGGAGTGGATGTGGAGAAATAGGAACGCTTTTACATTGTTGGTGGGAGTGTAAATTAGCTCAACCATTGTGGAAGACAGTGTGGTGATTCCTCAAGGATCCAGAACCAGAAACACCATTTGACCCAATAATCCCATTACTGGGTATATACCCAAAGGATAATAAATCATTCTGCTATAAAGACACATGCACACATAGGTTTACTGCAGCACTGTTCACAATAGCAAAGACTTGGAACCAGCTTAAATGCTCACCAATGATAGACTGGATAAAGAAAATGTGGCACATATACACCATGGAATACTATGCAGCCACAAAAAAGGACGAGTTCATGTCCTTTGCAGGGACATGGATGAAGCTGGAAACCATAATTCTCAGCAAACTAACACAGGAACAGAAAACCAAACACTGCATGCTCTTAGTCATAAGAGGGAGTTGAACAATTGAGAACACATGGACACAGGGAGGGGAATATCACACACTGGGACTTGTTGGGGGATAGGGGGGCTAGGGGAGGGATAGCATTAGGAGAAATGCCTAATGTAGATGATGGGTTGATGGATGCAGCAAAACCACCATGACGTGTATACCTATGTAACAAACCTGCACATTCTGCACATATATCCCAGGACTTAAACTAAAAAAAAAAAAAAAAAAAAAAAAAGAAAAGAAAAAAGCAATGATGCTTCTCCTTTTAATATCCACTGGTAAAAATACTGTTCCATTATACATCTATAATGTTTAACCTTGTCTAGCATAATTCAAAGGTTTTGTCTGCAGGAAGAAACTGGGCTTTAAATTCACCTGTTAAAAGTAACTCAAATGAATAATTTTTAGACTGCTATACTTTGTCTTTTCTGACTATGAGATTTTAATAAATATCTACCTGTTTATTCAGATATATCCTTCCATCTATAAAAACACTAGCTCTAGGCACAGTGCTTAGGAGTTAGCCCGGCTCCACAAGGAGAAAATGAAAACAAACAACAACAACAAAACTCAAGTTCAAGACAAACTTTCAACTCCAAATTTATCATCTGACATGGCCTCCAACACCCTCTGCTACATGGCCATTGCTTAACCCTCTGGCCTCATTTCTTTTTAATCCATACCCTTCCTTCTGGGCCTGCTAAAACGTGTACAGTCACCTATATTCATGTTCTGTTGCCTTAGCACATACAGTCCACTGTCTGGAACATTCTCTTGTCCCCACCCCTCCCCTCCTTCTTCTATCTACCTAACTTTTACTTAAGAAACAAACTAGACATCACCTCCTTTAGCAAGCCTTGCTCAACTCTGTGAGGCTGGGATTGGTACTCCTCACCCCACTAGTATTATCTATCTATACTGTAATTTATCATTTACTGTTTATTTTTCCCAAACGAGGTAAAGTTTTGGGTCTGAGACTATGCTTGATTCTGTTTTAACCCAAGGCCCTACCACACAGACAGTGGCAACTCAAAAATCTGTAGAATAAATTAATGAATGAATGTCACAGGACAGGTGTTAGTTAATAATTAAGGCAACTCAGGAGAAAATACCAACACCACTTCTGTGAATTTTTGTGTTTGTTCTGAAATACAATGTTGGTACTAAAAATTAAAAACATTTTCCCCCAATATATGTGTAGATGGTAAAATGAACTTCTATAAAAATACCTGTATGCTCTTGGGAGAAACTCTGAAAGACAACAGATTATTTTTCAAAATTACACTACAAGTAATGATTAATAAATACCACTATGTTTGTAAGAGGTTACGTGAAGGTTACAATTCCCCTACTAGATTACCAAGAATAGTTTCCCCACTTTCTTCTTCAAACAGGAACTCAAAAGATGCAAGGATTTGATGGTAGGAATACAAAAATACAAAGATCACACTCATCCCTTCCTAATAATCCCTGATCTGAATTCCAGACATATCTCAATTGTTTCAATACTTCAATGGGGATAGAAAAATCCTACACCGTTTATGTTTTGCAAAATACATTTATCCACATAAAAAGATAAAGGAACTAAAAATACCTGAAACTGGAGCTGCTTTATTTAACAATCCAACATCTTCCTCAAACTCTGAAGCAAACACTGATGAAGGCAACTTAATTCCAGTGCTCTTGAAAAAGAAATTGCACAACGGTTAGGTTTATTTGGAAATACTTCTTAACTAGTGTACTGGGTTGAAGTCCCCCCAAAATCAATGTCCATCCAAACCTCAGACTGTGACCATATTTGAAATAGGGTCCTCTCAACTATAAGATGAGGTCTTACTGGACCATGGTCCTGTAATGAGACCAATGAGGACAGAGACTCACAGGGGAGAATGCCATGTGCAGATGACAGCAGACTGGAGTGAGGCCTCTATAAGGCAAGGAACTCCAAGGAATGATCACTGGTAACCTTCAGAAGTTAGGAATGAGCCATGCAACAGCCTCTCCCTCTAAGCCCCCAAGAAAAAAACCAACTCTGCCAATACTTTCATTTCAAACTTCTGACCTCCAGAACGATGAAGGAAGAAATTTCTGTTGTTTTAAGTCACCTAGTTTGTGCTAATTTGTTACTGCAGTCCTAGGAAACTGTTACAACTACATTCTATGTTCTCTCACCTGTGCTCCAGGTTGTATATATGTTAAACATGTGGCTGGGCGCGGTGGCTCAGGCCTGTAATCCCAGCACTTTGGAAGGCCGAGGCGGGTGGATCACCTGAGGTCAGGAGTTCAAGACCAGCTTGACCAACATGGAGAAACCCCGTCTCTACTAAAAATACAAAATTAGCCAGGCATGGTGGCACAGGCCTGTAATCCCAGCTACTCGGGAGGCCGAGGCAGGAGAATCGCTTGAACCTGGGAGGCGGAGGTTGCGGTGAGCTGAGATCGTGCCATTGCACTCCAGCTTGGGCAAAAAGAGCGAAACTTCGTCTCAAAAAAAAAAAAAAAAAAAAACAAAACATGTATATGCCATCATAAACTCAAAAGCAACTCTTTATAATTCATCACAGCGCTTTCTCTAGTAAATTATTCCATTTATCCCTCAGATCCCATGGGTTTTCACCATGTTTTAGCAAAAGAATGAAAACTAAGAAAGTTTAAATGGTCCACCTCCCTGAGAATGATCCAGTAAGTGAGATTCTGGGGTTCAAATCCCAGAGTTTCTTAACTCCACTTGCCTGAAGTTTCAAAACAAAATTAAACTTTTTCCTCTTAAACTAGAGATAATGTCCTAATCTCTAGTAATGGCACAGCCCTTGTATGAATTGGCTCTCTTAAATCCTTGGGTGGTTATAAATCATCTTGCTCTCTCCTATGTCCCCTAGAAATCTCTTACTTATAGTGATTTCACTCTATTCTTTGGGGGCATCATCTCATTTATAGTTAACCAAAACATAAATGACTGCAACCGCTCATATAGCTAGTCTATATCCAGTACAACCTCCATACCCATGGCTAGATTAAGCTCCTTTAATAGTTTTACCATGTGACCTTCTTGAGTTTCTAACAGGTCTCAATTTTTCACTCTGTATTTAAGGCCCTGGTTCTCAAGGCCCTATAAAATCAAGGCTACTCTGTGTATCCAAATTTCTCAGTTATTCTATATGACCATGCAAATCAAGCTCATTCCTCAGTCATGTAATAATGCAAAACACTTTACTTGGCATGCATGTGCCTGACACTGAACCACAATGCTAGCTGTCTCAGCACCCTGACTGAAAAAGTTCCTTCTCCTGTCAACAGTACCCACCACTTGGTGGCCAGCTCAGTTCCTACCCTCCCACATGAAGCTCTTTCTGATCACTGTCCTAGAACTTCCCTTGTGTGAACTCCCCGCCTTCTTCACACACTGCAATCTACTTAAACATGTGCTAGCCTACATTCCCTGACTGGTTCTTATGCTTGTTTCCTCTCCTTGACCAAACAGTTGATAATGTGAGGACAACCACCATGTGTTATTTATCTCTGTGCACCTTACCACCTGCCCTATCCTTAGCCCAGGAGGAGGCACAAAGCTGGAATGTGCATCCTCATTGGCTCACTGAGAAAGCTCTCTGAATTGGAAGCCTCTGAGGAGCATGAGTAAAGGCTACATATGGCAGTGTACACACAGCAAGATGTTATGGCTTCCAAAATGAGTTTCTCAGTAGCATAAACATGGGCAAAGATCTGTTATTTTGCTTTAGAGTATATTTTTAAGAAAATAGCTTTACTGAGACATCATTCACATACAATTTGCCTATTTAAAATGTACAATTTAATGTTTTTTAAGTATATTACATTATTAATTACTTAAAATTATCGTAAAATCTACATAGCGTTTTAGCCTTTAGGCTTTCAAAAAGGTACCTTTGTGATATTTATCCTTAGAAGTTTGGGGTTAAACACAAGGTCAGCTTGTGTTAAATGAATTTACGTTTGTGAGATATTTTTCAAATATTGAAAGAAAATAATCACATACACGATTAGAGTTTAAAGAGGAATTACTTTTTTTTTTAGAGGAGTACTGTGTTTTCATTGGTTGCAGTACTTCTCAACTACATGGTGTTTGCCCAGCTACTTTCCACAATGGCACCACCCTCTTTCTTTCATGTTAAAATCAGGGCCTGCTCAAGCATCAATCATTTCTATGCTGCCTTTTTACACTGTCTCACACTGTTTCTAGGGGTTATTCACTATTTCTAATCTATTTGAATTTGGTGGTGTGTTACAAACTAAAGTAAAAAAAGTACATGGGACTAATCCATATTTTTTCATAGTTGTACAGAAAACCAATGACACTTTTGTTTTTAAATACAATTCAGTTGTTCCTGTAAACATCACTGAATTGTCCATTTAAGAGCCTTATCCTGTTAAAAAATCAATTAGTGATTGCTTTTACTCAAAATGAATTAAGGATTAAAAGTACTGGTCAATACAAGCCAGCCAAGACTTTACTAAGAATTTTCTCCCTTAGATAAACAAGTTGAGTTACTATGGAACCCCTTCTCTCCCTCAACAGGTTATAGAAGGAAGTGAGCCAGTAAGTCCCTACTACCAATAAAGCCTTGAGGAAGAAGAAATAAAGAAGTTGGTTCTCTATGACAGAGATGTGGTGGGATTTGGGGCGTTACAAAAGAGTCACAACCTAGTTAGTGAAGAAGCAGCTGCAGTTACTATCTTTCTTTGGGATGAGATCCTGAAACCTAACCTTTCTAAGTCTCCTTAAGCAACCAGCTATTGCCTGTTAAGAACTACAATCACATCTTCCCCAAGGAAAGGCATGCCTAGACCATGACAGAATTGGGGAATAAGGGGCAGGGTAAACTGGTGCCCTTTCTATCGCTTACCTTTTGCTTATAAACCTAATGAATGTCTCCTTTTTTTAAAGTGCTAGGTGATGTAAAAGTTTCCCACAGGGAAATTTACTCTACATCAAATTAAAAATAAGGTCACAAAGGCATACAACATGGGCATTCTTCACATAAACGGGAGAGAAAACAGAACTTAGACTAACAGCACTAATTTCATATAAAGACGTACTATCATTTCTCCTGAAAGAGAAAGTATTAAAGTGGACCGAACATTAGTTTACAAGACAGGAATGTTATTATCATCCACTCATTCTGTTTGCTTATGAGTAGCCTGCAGCTTTTACAGAAGTGTTAAAGATCTAAATATTCCATAAAAGTTAAGTCCTATCTTAGAACAGTTTATGATCCTGAAACAGTTATGTTGTTAACATGTAGAATGTCAGCTGCTTTTCTCCTATTGAAAAGTGCTAACATAGCCATGTCTATCAATCGAAAGTTCTAAACCTATAAAAAGGCTGTTGCATTGACACCTGCCACCAGAGAAGAGGTGACCTATTCTCTCCTGATGGTACACACGTGCATACACATACATAATTTTAAGTGGAGGCATGGTCTATCTTTGTGCTCTTCATATGGACACCATTTCTTGCCCCAAACAGTTATCTTGATTTAAAAATGATTTCTTCACCTCACTCCCACACTTAAATTGCTGAAAAGCCTTACTGGAATGACTAGTGATTCTTCTTTCTCCTCTCTTCGGTTGTGTGCACTGAAGGTACTTGAGGGAATAAGCTCTGAGGGCCCAGATGGTTCCTTCAGGTGCTGCAGGTAGTCATAGTCATCATCAAAGAACACTCCATACTTCCTCTGTTCTGCTCGCCTTTCCTCACTGTCTATCTATAAACGAAATGGAATTAGTACTTTCTTCACTGTTTATCTATAAACAAAATGGAATCAGTACACCTTCCAACGATAAGGCAAGGGAATATTACAATGAGTATAGCTTTCCAAGTAGGAAGCAGATGGCACATGAACGTTTTGGCTGATGGGAAAAAGACAATGCTTGACAAACAGGAAATGTACAGCTTCAAAACCAGAGTGCTACATAACATTAAAATGGAATGAAAACACTCATGCTTTCAAAAGGGCAATAAAAATAAATAACAATTGCTCCTTCCACTAGACATTTATGTGCAACATTCTGAGTCACGAAATATACATACAACTTATTTTATCGTCTATTTGGAGGGTTATAAGACTTGGGGGGGCCAGGTGCAGTGGCTCATGCCTATAATCCCAGCACTTTGGGAGGCTGAGGTAGGAGGATCACTTGAGCCTAGGAGTTCAAGACCAGACTGGACAACATAGTGACACCTCGTTTCTACAAAACAGTTTTAAAAATCAGCCAGGCCCGGTGGCATGTGCCTGTAGTACCGGCTACTCTGGAGGCTAAGGTGGGAGGATCGCTTGAGCCCAAGAGTTCTTAGAAGCTGCAGCGAGCTGAGATGGAGCCACTCTGCATGCCAGCCTGGGCAACAGATACTTGGGTGCCTTGAAAGGTAAGTACAATTTCTTGTATTTATATGCAAAAAAAAAAAAAAAAAAAACTTCTCAACATACAATAAAACTGGTTTTACTGAAAAGCTAAACATGGCCCATGTCCCCCAATACTCTGCTTCCCAACACTCTGTTTCATAATATCTACACTTAATAAGTAGAGTCTAACATTAAGTCAATCTTTTCGAGGCTCCCTTGCAAAGTTCCCTGAGCTAACCAAGCTAATCATTTCCTAAGATGAGCAACCAGGAGGCAAAATGCAGTTTGTGGTTATAAAACGGCAGGATCTTAGAGAAAGCACAGTTTGAGCATATACGGGTGCCCCAAATAACATCATGCCACATTGTAGCTGGTGCTTTGGTAAATATTTACCATTATTCTACAAGATTTGCTCATTTAAACATCTCTAATAAAGATCTTTGTCTTCCCAATCAAAATAACACGAATGATGTAAAAATCAGCAAATTGTACTGAAAATTAACTTATAGATTATTTCCCAGAATATAAGTTATCTGAGAATAACAGCTGACTTAACAATTTATTAAAACTATTAACATGGCCGGGCGCGGTGGCTCATGCCTGTAATCCCAGCACTTTTGAGGGCCAAGCTGGGAGGACTGCTTGAGCCCAGGAGTTCGAGACCAGCCTGGGCAACATGCCGAGACTATTTACTTAAGAAAAAGAAACAAACACACAAAAAACTATTGTCTACCTACAAACTGACTGGCTAAAGAACAGGACCTACTTTTTGTGTGGGCAACAGAACCCTCTGGGGTGCAGTCTCATCTGCTGCTAATGGATCTCGTTGGCTCCGGTGGACCAAGTGAAAAGACACAGCTTTCTTCTTCTCTATAAAGGGCTTTTTCTTCCTGTGAGGCTTCAAAGGAACAAAATCACAATTAGTTAAAACAAAACAAAACGACAGAGAACAATTCCATAGTTCACATATCCATCTTTAGTAGTCATGTTAAAGATAAATACTTTTTAAAAATCTACACTTCTAGGGCAGGCAACATCAGCTGTGTTCTGTAGAATCCATACTTAACCTTCCTTCAACATACATTCCTTGAGCACCTACTTTGTGCCAGACCTTGTTATGGGAACTGAGAATACAGAAGTGGGAAAGTCAGATAAAGTCCCTGTTCTTAGCAAGAAAATCAAGATAATTTCCGGTGAAAACATATAAGACAGTGACGTGAAAATGACTTAAAAGCTACTTTACACTGGCTGCTCAGGGAAGGCCCCTGGCCGACTGAACCAGAATGACAAGAAGCCTGCCACAACAAAATTTGGAGTAGACAGCTCCACATAGGGCATCTACCAACCAGCAAATAAAATCACGATACAAACAGCTAAAGTTTAGTAAGATCCATCATCCACTTCTACATTCTTACTTCGCTATTCAATTTTGATTCTCTAAACTGTGAAACCAATTAAGTGGCTTTACTTTGGGCCCAATCTTATGCTCTCCCACAAGTTCCCTTTCTCAGAGCAAACAGGCAGACACCTGCCACTCCAACGCTGAGGGAGACCAGCAGCTCCCTCTGCTCGACCCTAAGAAGCACAGGGTAGTGCGTTTGTGTCCGCAGTCACAAGCTTTTAGCTAACAGAAAGCGCACAGGGCTGCAGGCTCCCAGGGGTAAAAAGGAGGCCATTCTCCTCTCCGGGCCACATCGCAGGGAGGCTCGGCGGTGCGAGACTGTAATTAGCAAAGAATGCCCGGGGTGGTGAGGATGGCCCATTTCAGAGTACTGTGCCGCAAGCAACCTCTGGCACGACCCAGACCCAGGCCGCAATAGCCAAGGCATTACAGGAAGCAGCCTGGCCTCTGCAAAACCGCAGCGCCCGGCCGCCGAAACAAGTAAGGCTTGCTCACCATGCTGCAGCCGCGCGGCGCTCACCCCCAACAGGGGCGGCGAAGATACCCTCGAAGTCCGGCGAGGAGACCAAGGCCCAGCCCAAGGCCGCCTCTGTAGGCCTCACCACACGTGCGACCCCAGCACCCGGCGATAACGTCACCCAGTGGGCCATGGAAATGGACCAATCGCCGAGAAGCTGATGGGTCGTGACCGGAAGTTACGTAACTCGCTGCGTCTACACGATCGCGAGAAGCTACCGGGAGGTGGGGCTGGCTTAGCTCCCAACCCTGAGCGGGCTGTGTTTTTCCTGCCTTTAGTCTCCCGCCGGGGAAAGGGAATGGCGGGCCTCTTTAGCGTTGAGGCGCCACAGAGTGGTTTCTGCTTGTGGACGAACCTCCTTTTATAACTCCCTCTACGGAGACCAGAGGGGACGAATCTAGCATCGCCGTTGACTTGTGTCCCTTACCTATTCCCAACCATAAAACAAAGCCACGGACACGGAAGGGAGGCGACCACCCCGCTTGGGTGCTGGGGTGCTGGGGTCGCCAAGTTTCAGGTTCCCTCTCCGGGTGGTGGCGGAGTCGGTTGCCGCAGCAACGGAGGCCGGGGCCTTGCCTTTATAGACTGCGTCAGACTTGATCAGGTTTTATTTTCCACTGTTTCATGAACTGCTTTCATGTGCCCTGTTAACCAAACCCCCGCGACTCTGTTAACTGTAGAGGCATTTGAACTAATAAAATATATTCAGAATCTCTGGTGTTTGAATGTTAACTCTCTCCCACCGTTTAAACAAATATGCTATAAGCACGCATTCTTAGGAAGACTTCAGGCCGGTGTTGGCGCATTCACATAGCTTTTCTTGGACAAAGGTGTGTGGTAAATGCAATCACTTTCATCAGCAGGCCTTTTTTTCAAATTTGTTTCCACCACTTCCCAGTTTCTGGTGACCTCTCAATGCATGAGTTGCCTTGGATTATGTCTTTATGCCGTAGGCATTACCACTGTATTTGTGGAGTATTATCCTTTTATTACAATAAAAATTATAGAAATAGGCCAGGCGCAGTGGCTCATGCCTGTCATCCCAGCACTTTGGGAGGCCGAAGCGGGTGGATCACCTGAGGTCAGGAGTTCAAAACCAGCCTAGCCAACCTGATGAAACCCGTCTCTACTAAAAATACAAAAATTAGCCAGGTGCGGGGGCAGGCGCCTGTAATCTCAACTACCTCGGAGGGTGAGACAGGAGAATAGCTTGAACCTGGGAGGCGGGGGTTGCAGTGAGCTGAGACCATGCCATTGCACTCCAGCCTGGGTGACAAGAGCAAAACTCTGTCTCAGAAAAAAAAAAAAAATATAGAAATAATTTAGGTTAGGACCATAAAACTTGTCTTGGGATATTGCTTTGTAACATAGCATTCCTATGTGCCAGAGATTTGTTGTTATTATTCGTTATATACGATTAAGAGATACAAGAGGGCAGTTTTTATTTCCTTTCAATCAGTTGTGTTTACTGCTGTATCCTCAGGGGCCTGACGCATGGGGCATATATGCTCAGTAAGTGTTTATTTAAATGAATTAATGTTCTGGCGCTTTATCTGCATCATCTCATTTCATCATCACTGCAACACTATGAAAGAGATGCAATTATCTTCAGCATCCTACAAATCCTAAAAATGAGGCAAGAGAAATACAAATTAAGTACTAAGCCCCCCAGCTGACTGAACGGACTCCCTTTTGGCCAAGGGGACCCAGAATAACCTTGAAAACTGAGTTCTTGCTTTGCCTTGTTATATCCCCTCTGTCACTAACCAGGATCAGGCTTTCTTCCCTAAGGGATAAACAGAAACCATTCCTTTCAAAAGACTCCACCACTGATATCAGCCTGTTGCTGCCCTTCCTTTTTTGCCTAACAGACTACCCACCATGGGGTGGTTTTTGTGCAATTTATAGAGCATGCACAGTATGGGTTTTATTGGCCTCTACTTCACCTTTTGACATCAGAGGCTGAAAACTCTTCAGATCATGCTGATGCCCCATTTTTTGTACCTAGGACCCATGAAGGGGTAATGAAGCTCAATTGCACATTTACATGTTTCTCCCTTCATAAATATTCATGATTCCTCCTATAGCTTATTAAATATGTGTATTCTGCCACCCTGCTCCCTTTCACTTTGCTCCTCCCTCAGAATGTATGTTTTTGGCTTCTGGCTGGAGGGTATTCCCAGCCTGTCAGAAAGGCCACCCTGCAGGCTGAAACCCTTATGCGCCTCATCTTTCTTCAGGTCAAAAGCGTAAGAAAGTTACCTTCTGATATGATTTGGCTGTGTCCTCACCCAAATCTCATCTTGAATTGTAACTCTCATAATTCCCATGTGTTGTGAGAGGGACCCAGTGGGAGATAACTGAATCATGGGGGTGGTTTCTCCCATACTGTTCTTGTGGTAGTAAATAAGTCTCATGAGATCTGATGGTTTTATAAGAGGTTTCCCCTTTCACTTGGCTCTGATTCTCTTTTGTTTGCTGACATGTAAGACATGCCTTTTGCCTTCTGCCATGATTGTGAGGCCTCCCCATCACTTGGAACTCTGAGTCCATTAAACCTCTTTTTCTTTATAAATTACCCAGTCTCCGGTATGTCTTTATCAGCAGTGTGAGAACGGATTGATATGCTTTCTCAAGGTCATACCACTAGTAAATGGCAGAGCAGAGATTTAAACCTAAGGAGCCTGACTAGTGCCTGGCCACCTAATTATGTTGCTTGTTTGTTTTTGTTTTTTTTTTTTTCTTCTGAATAATATTCTGCATTTTTTTTTTTTTTTTTTTTTTTCCTGAGACAGGATCTTGATCTGTCAACCAGGCTGGAGTGCAGTGGTGTAAATATGGTTTACTGCAGCTCGACCTCCTGGGCTCAAGCAATCCTCTCACCTCAGCATCCTGAGTAGCCGGGACCACAGGTGTGTGCCACTATGCCCGGCTAATGTTTTTATTTTTTGTAGAGATAGGGGTCTCACTGTGTTGCCCAGACTAGTCTTGAACTCCTGGACTCAAGTGAGCCTCTCACCTCAGGCTTCCAAAGTGTTGGGATTACAGGCCACCGTGGCCAGCCTGCTTACTTTATATATTTATCATTCTAAACACTAAACACACAGTGCTAAGCACTTTTTATTCATGATATCTAATTCCTTCAGCAAGCCAGTGAAGTACAATTAAATGACACTAAACCAATCTTGCAGATGTGAAATCTGAGTTTCAGAGAATTGAAGTTATTTACTTAAGGTCACACAGTAAGTAGAAAAGCCTAGAAGTGTAGTCCATCAGGCTTGTTTAGGAAGGCCATTCCCTTATCCATATACTATACTACCTCCCTGAGGCAGTCAACCAGCAAATTCTGTTCATCCTACTTTCTAAATATCCACATATATCACTTCATTACTCATTTTATCAAATTTATCATTTTAAACTCAGGTCACTTCCCTGTATAAAATCCTTCGATGGGCCGGGCACGGTAGCACATACCTGTAATCCCAGCACTTTGGGAGTCCAAGACGGGTGGATCACCTGAGGCCAGGAGTTCGAGATCAGCCTGGCCAACATAGCAAAACTCTGTCTCTACTAAAAAGTACAAAAATTAGCCGGGCATGGTGGCACACACCTGTAGTTCCAACTACTTGGGAGTTTGAGGCAGGAAAATTGCTTGTACCCAGGAGGCAGAGGATGCACTGAGTCAGGATCGTGCCACTGTACTCCAGCCCGGGCAATAGAGTGAGACTCCATCTCAAAAAAAAAAAAAAAAAAAAAATCCCTTGATGTCTACCCTTGGACTTCAGGATAAACTATTTTGCAGAGCAACCAAGATTTTATATCTTCTGGTCTCCAGCCATCAATTTAACATGACATCTCCTTATTCTCCCATGCTCCACTCATGATCCAGCCCTATGAAACTGGGTGCAGTTCCCAAACGTACCTGAAAGACATTGGCTCTCTCCTGCCCATCTAAAAGGCTCTTTCTTTCTCTCCTCTCCTTGTTTGCAAGTCATAGTTTAGCCATCTGTTTCTTCTGGCTGAACCCAAGTCTAGCCGAAGCTAAGTTGACCCAAAAGGGGCAGTAGGGGAATTCCTGTGAAGGACTGCCCCAAACCATCCTGAGATGGGGCTGGACAGAATTCCAAAGAAAGAAGCACTAAACGCTGGGGTGATCAGTCCAAAGCATTTATTAGAGATGTTACATTCAGAGTGCTTAAGTGGACAGGGTGAAAAGAGATGTTTCTATGTAGGTATGTCAGCAATGAGAAGTCGGGTTATGGAGTTTATGAGGGTTTAGGGAATTTGGCTTAGGTCTGGGCTAGTTTCTATGTGTTTAGTGACATATTTTGATCTTTCAGTGTTTGAAGCAATAACCTACACAACTTTATCAGTGCCTGGGAATGTTCAAGGTCCGGGTTTAAGTTTAATCCTACAGGGTGAAAAAAACCCCATGCAGCTGGCCAGGTCACAGAGTGGTCAAGGCACTCTATGTTAGTCAGGACACAGAAAGAAAGTAGGGGGCTCTGAGGGACCCTACACCATCTCTGCCTCTTGGAAACATTTTCATACTCTTCAAAACTGGTGATCATCCCGAATGTTCTCACTGTATCCTGTACACACTACTCTACTCAGTTATGCTGAATTGTAAATTCTTATTTTAATTTATCTCTAGAACCAGACTGCGGTCACCTACTGAAAAGCAAGGATCCTTGTCTTGCTGACTTGACGTCTTTAGGGCCTAGCATAGTAAAGGCTCAATAATAATTGCACCGTTCCAAGTATTTTACCTATATTTACTCATTAAATCCTTATAGCAGATTTAAGTGGACATACTATTAACCTTTTCTACTAAGTAGAGATTATAGAACGGAAAGTTAAGTGACTTTTGCCCCAGGGTACAAAGTCCATAAGTGATGAAGCCAGAATGTGAGCTCAATTGTAGCTTGAGAGTTACACCCTACTATTACAGTACTGTAGACCCCATTTCAGAAAACCACCTAATTACAAAATACTCCAACACATAAGGTTAGCTCGTATGTGTCAGAGACTGTTTCAAGTGCTGTCTTAATGCAGAAAAATGTTATTTTGCCACCAGGGAAAGCAAAAATAATTGAAATATTATAGTAATGATAATAAATCCAAGCAATACTTCTACTCTGTATGCTCTAGTTACTGGTATCCATGTGACAGTGATTAAACAGAATTTCTGGCTTAGTCTAGGCTTTGAACACATTTTTAAAATTTTTTATATGGAACTAAGCCATTGAAATTATGGTTTTATCCCCATTCATATCATATTCACTGGTTCTCCATCTTCCATCAGCATCACTCAAGGAGTCCCAAGCATCAGGAAGCCGATGTACACATAAGTGCAGAGAAAACTAATTAGAACCTGAAGCAGTAACTTCTAGGAGTTATAAATTACATCTTTGAAAATGCTAATAAAGCTTATGGAGGTACTAATTTTATTTTTATTTTTTGAGATGGAGTCCCGCTCTGTTGCCCAGGCTGGAGTGCAGTTGTATGATCTCGGATCGCTGCAACCTTCGCCTCCCTGGCTCAAGTGATGTTTGTGCTTTAGTCCCCCAAGTAGCTGGGACTACAAGTGTCCACCACCACACCTGGCTAATTTTTTTATTTTTAGTAGAGATGGGATGTCACCATGTTGGCCGGGCTGGTCTCAAACTCCTGACCTCTAGTGATCTGCCCACCTCAGCTTCCCAAAGAGCTGTGATTACAGGTGTGAGTCACTGCACCCAGCCGGTACTTAATTTAAAAAAAGGAAAAGTGCGGCAAAATGGATGTACCAGGATGTTCATTGTAACACTGCTGATAACAGAGAAAAATCGAAAAATTAAAATTTCATTAGTGAGACCGTTGTGGTGCCCAGGAGTTTGAGTCTAGCCTAGGCAACATAACAAGACTCTATCTCTCAAAAAAAGAAAATTTTTGTTAGTAAAGGATTGATTGAAACAAACAAGCAAACAAACAAACCATTCATACAATGAGCTACTGTGATGCTGGTTTAATTTAGATTAAGGTTTGTTTTTTTGAGATGGGGTCTTGCTATGTTGCCCAAGCTGGTCTCAAACTCTTGGCCTCAATTGATCCTCTTGCCTCAGCCTTCCAAGTAGCTGGGACTATAGGCACATGCCACTGTGCCTGGCTTCTTTTTGTTAAAAATCTATAAAAAAAGAAAAATACTTTACAAAGAAATGTCATAGGGTGGCCAGGCACAGTGGCTCATGCCTGTAATCCCAGCACTTTTGGAGGCTGAGGCAGGCGGATCATGAGTTCATGAGGTTGAGACCACCCTGGCTAACACAGTGAAACCCTGTCTCTATTGAAAATACAAAAAAATTAGCCAGCATGGTGGCGGGCACCTGTAGTCCCAGCTACTCGGGAGGCTGAAGCTGGAGAATGGCATGAACCGGAGAGGCGGAGCTTGCAGTGAGCTGAGATCGTGCCACTGCACTCCAGCCTGGGTGACAGAGCGAGACTCTGTCTCAAAAAAAAAAAAAAAAAAAAAAGAAAAAAGAAAAGAAATATTATAGTGCAAGTGTAAAAAAAATCTGGGAGACTATGCACCAAACTGCCAACAACGATTATTCACAAAGAGCTGGGATGGGATTGCAGGGAACTTTCAGTGTCTATATTAGACACTTCTTCAACGTTTACATGATTAGAGTGAAGATTTAAAGTATTACATTTGGTTTTATATATATATAAAGTAACAATACTTAAAAATAAAAGGAAAGAGGTACTAATATAATTTGGTTCAATAAATATTGTTGAACGATAATACTCTTTGTAACTGGGGCTCATCCTGAGAGTTCTCACTGTATCCTGTGATCACACTACTCTGCTCAGTTATGCTAAATTGTAAATTCTTATTTTCATCTGTCTCTAGAACCAGACTTCAGTCATCTACTCAAAAGCAAGGATCTTTGTCTTGCTGACTTGACTTCTTCAGGGCCTAGCACATTGAAGGCTCAATAATAATTGCACTGTTCCAAGTGCTTACATACATTTACTCATTAAATCCTTAGAGCAGGATTTAATGTCATGGCTCTCATGTATAAAGTGAGCACATGTTAAAGATTTTATTTTACACATGATTAATAAAGGAACCAGTAAGATGTTACAATTAGTTCAAAGGACAATCCAAAGAACAGAAACATTCATAGAGCAGGAATATTGTGAAGAATGTGCAAATGGAGACACAACTTACTTCTTCCACAGTAAGGGAAGGAAGTGAGTTGAAATCTCTACTGGACAGAATTTATGTAGATGTTTAGAGACAAGAATTGTTTTGCATGATTGTCAGTTTTCTGAAATTTACAATGTTGTAAAATAGCTCAAAGATAAGGAGAGGCACAGAACCCTCATAAAGTCAGAATCAAAAAGGTGTACTTGTCTCTACAATGTATTGTTTCTCACAGAAGCACAAATTTTCCCCTACAATATTAACTGATGACAGTGGTATGCATTGTATACTAGCTGGAATTAGTCTCTGGCATTTCTTTCATTCTTATTATGCAACTTGGGCTAAGTGGACCTCAGTTTACTTACATGAATGTAAAATGGGAATGATATTATTAATACGTACCTTCCAGAGTTGTTGTTGGATTAAATGAGAGGATGGGTATGAAGTACTTGGACCTGTGCTTGGCTTTTAGTAAGCATTTGATGAACGTGAGCTATTGTGCTTTTCTCAGCTGAATGTAGTTATTCACCTCACTGCATTGTACTTCAGGATGATTGTCTCCTGAAACAGGACCTTCAGTATCTAGGATGTGTCAGGGGACACGAACTTTGCTTCAAATCAGGTTCACTTCATGAGAATCTGTTTGCTTGCCCGTTGAACCAACTTTTCTGCTTCCCTGGATCTTATGATTTTGCTTTCTCTAAACTTCTGGTATGTTTTAGGTCCTTTATGGTACATCCTTAAATTTCAAATCTTTTACTTGCTTATAGTGACTAGCAATTGTATGTTCTTTAAAATTCTTTTTAATTGCACAATCCTTTTAGATTGCTTGGCTTTTTGTTTACTGACTCCTGTTCTTAGATTCAGAAATATGTACATTTAGGCTAGGCACTGTGGCTCATGCCTGTAATCCCAGCACTTTGGAAGGACAAGATGGGAGAATCACTTGAGCCCAGGAGTTTGAGACCAGCCTGCGTGACAAAGTGAGACCTCGTCTGTACAAAACAATTAGCTGGGTGTGACGGGAAGTGTCTGTAGTCCCAGCTACTTGGGAAGCTGAGACAGGATGATCACTTGAGCCCGGGAGGTTGAGGCTACAGTGAGCTGTGCTTGTACCACTGCACTCCAGCCTGGGTGACAGAGTGAGACCCTGTCTCAAAAAAGAAAAAAAAAAAAAAAAACAAGTACATACATTTATTGAATATCATGATGGTAGTATAAAACAAAAGCACCTGTAATCCTAGGATTTTGGTAGGCCGAGGCAGGCGGATCACGAGGTCAGGAGATCAAGACCATCCTGGCTAACATGGTGAAACCCCATCTCTACTAAAATACAAAAAATTAGCCAGGCGCGGTGGCATGTGCCTGTAGACTCAGGTACTTGGGAGGCTGAGGCAGGAGAATCGCTTGAACCTGGGAGGTGGAGGTTGCAGTGAGCTGAGATCGTGCCCCTGCACTCCAGCCTGGGAGACGGAGCGAGACTCCGTCTCAAAAAAACCCAAAACCCAACAAACAAAAAAACGCATACATTTTGTTGATGAATACACTTGGAAATATTAATCTGAAACAATTTACTGTGCCTTTGTAACTATAAAATGAATTTTAAGTACCCTTTGATATATTTCAGTTGGACTCACTCTAGCTTTAGAGCATAAAATGTATACAAATCATTATTAGTCCCCTTTCCTGTGAGTAACAGATAATATAAAAACTTGAAACTGAAAAAAAAATTAAGAGTAATCACATCACGCATCACATGCATTTATTTATTTTTACGTTTTAAATTTTTTTTTTTTTTTTTTTTTAGAGTCAGGGTCTTGCTCTGTTCCCCAGGCTGGAGTACAGTGGCACAATTATAGCTCACTATAGCCCTGACCTCCTGGACTCAGGTGATTTTCACACCTTAGCCTCCCAAATAGCTGGGACTACAGGCACATGCCACCGCGCCCAGATGATTAAAACAAAAATTGTACAAACAGGGTCTCACCATGTTGTCCAGGCTAGTGTCAAACTCCTGGGCTCAAGCAACCCACCCACTCCAGCCTCCTACAGTGCTGGGATTACAGGCTCGAGCCACCACACTCAGCCCATGCATACATTTAACTCATGAATTTATGCTTTTGGCATACGAGAAATGAAGATTTAGATAGGCGATTCTGCCTGCCATTGCATCAATGAGTGTATTCTCAGAATGTGGGTGACACAAGACATTAATCAACTTTCTCCTATACAATCAGATTATACAGTGTCCAATCACTCTGCTCCCTGTACTTCTTATAGAGTGAATATCTCACTGTGCTGAATGTAATTCTTAGGCTTTAAAGGTAAGGTTCTAGACATATATATGCTGTTATATTTAAAATATAGCAATTAAATATAAACTAACTTCAACTGTGCCAAATTAAAGAACCAGCCACCTATTCCAATGTTGAAGTAAAAACAGGCTGTGTTAGACTTATTAAGATAGTATGTTTGTACATAGTATTTGGGGCAATATAAGGCATTTTCAAATATAATTTTTGCTTTACAATTTGTCCCCCTACATAGTGTAGTATTCCATTTTATTTAAAGTTAAGCTATCCCGTAAAACTCATTAAACTTAAGACAAACATCCTAAGCACTTAGATGATGAGTAAATGATTTTATTTTGCAGCCTTGGAGACAAAACCTGGTAATGACAGAATAGTTTATTAGATTTTTATTGTAGTAATTTCTCATGGTCTTAAGCTACATTGTCTGTTGAAAAGGTTTATCCACTTCCACAGCTTCCATTACATGTGCTGCTGATTCTCAGCTTCCTATCTGTAGCCTGGACTTTTTTCCTGACTTTCAGACTCATATATCCAACTGACTACTGTACATCTATCCACATGTGGATGTCCCAACAGAAGGCAATTCAAACAAATTGAATTGCATTTCCAAAATTGAATGCCTCCCTTTTCCATACCTCCTATGTTCTCTTGCTCTTCCCTGCCCTCCAGTCTAGTCCTTATATCGGCCTCAGTGCTGCTGTTTTCTATTTCAGCAAGTGGCATCACCACCATCTGCTCAAGCCAGCCACATGATAGGTATAATCTTAACTTTTCCATCTCCTCCATTTCCCCTATGGAACAATCATTTCTACTTCATAACTGTCCTTTGAGTCTGTTTATGTCTCTTCATTCCAATAATTAATACCTTGGTTGGGGCCACCATCACCTCCCAACAAGATTATGGCAGTAGTAATGGCCACCATGCTTCCAATATTGCTTCCTCCAATCCAATCCATTCCTTCAATCCAATCCACTGTGGCCAGGATGAGTAGGGCAAATCTGATGATGTTACCTCTGAGCTTCAAATCCTTTAGTGAATCTCTATTGTCTGAAGGATAAATTCTAAATTCTTTGACAAGGTTTAAAAGGACCATCAAGATGTAGTCTTCATTTACCTCTTTAGTCTCATTACAGCTTCCATCTTTGGCTCAGCTTTAATACTTACTTGTGCCATTCTGAGCATGACTATAGAGTTCTGGTCTCAGAAAATAATCTAGATTAGACATTGGTATGGGATAAATGTGCAATCTAATTAGATGTCATGGCTGGGTGTGGTAGCTCATGCCTGTAATCCCAACATTTTGGAAGGCCGAAGAGGAAGGATCGCTTAAAGCTAGTTGTTTGAGACCAGCCTAGGTAACCTAGTGAGACCTCTGTCTCTATAAGAAAACTTTTTAAAAATTAAATGTCATTTAAATAAATTATGTCTAATTGGAGAGAGAGAATATGGAAAAAACGCAAAGTCTCAAGTAGGCCAGTAAAAGATTGTTGAAGGAAATTAACTGCAACTTGAGAGTTCCTTCTACTTTTCTACATCTTGTTTTCTTTTTTCTTTTAGAGACAGGGTCTCACTCTGTCACCCAGGCTAGAGTGCAGTGTTGTGATCATAGCTCACTGCAGTTCTTGACCTCCTAGACTCAAGTAATCTCCCTGCCCCAGCCTCCCGAGTGGCTGGGACTATAGGTATGCCACCAGGCTTGGCTAACTTTTTAAATTATTTGTAGAGTCAGGGTCTTGCTATGTTGCCCAGGCTGGTCTCAAACTTCTGGACTCAAGCAGTCCTCCTGCTTTGGCCTCACAAAGCACTGGGGTTATAGGCAGGAACCACTGTGCCAGCCAAACTTACTTCTTCCTATCAAAGAACCTTTTAGGATGCAGTTTGGATCAGGTATAACAAAACCAATTCTTTCTGAAGGCTGTGGATTTGGAGACCCTCTAACAATGTAAGGACTGAAACATGGTTCTGAGTACATCCCTGTGGTTGAGGCAGATTCTTCCCAGAAGTATATAACACTTAGGACGCATTTATCCGTCATGGATTTTTTTTCCCCATTAAGCAAAGAGTGAATTGTCAATCTGGTAATCAGTTTGCCTGAGGTTTTAAAATCTGCTTTTCTTAGTGTCTGTTTCTACAAGCCTGGGAATTAAATATGGATATTAAATCAAAGTCAAAATAATACTTTTATGTTACATTTAATTATGTTTTATAATTTTTTTTTTTTTTTTTTTTGAGATGGCGTCTCGCTCTGTCACCCAGGCTGGAGTGTAGTGGCTGGACCCTGGCTCACTGCAAGCTCCGTCTCCCGGGTTCACGTCATTCTCCTGCCTCAGCCTCCCGAGTAGCTGGGACTACAGGCGCCCGCCACCTTGCCCGGCTAGTTTTTTGTATTTTTTAGTAGAGACGGGGTTTCACCATGTTAGCCAGGATGGTCTCGCTCTCCTGACCTTGTGATCCGCCCGTCTCGGCCTCCCAAAGTGCTGGGATTACAGGCTTGAGCCACCGCGCCCGGCCATGTTTTATAATTATTAAGACCATCTGTATGTACTTGGTATTAAAGCACTTAACAATTTTTTAAAAACTGGAATATTGTAGAAATCTGACCTATTAGCCATGCAATCCCAATTTAAACTATGTAACTAATTTTGGACTTGTAAAATTAAAAAGTATAAGAACATTTCTACATTTGTAAATAATACTGAAATGTCTAAGAAAAGTTGATTTACTGCTTATATAATGCATTAGGTTTAAAAGTGTTGTTAAATGCTTGTTATAGTCACATTTGGGCATTTGAAATGATTACACAGAAAATAAAATCTGCCAAATTTATATATGCTATTTCAAGAAAAACTTTAAAGAAACTATAATGCAATAGCTGGAGAAGATATTTGCATTGTTCCCAGAAGGATGAGTTGGATATTAACATATAAAGAGCTCCAGTTGGAGCGAATGGCTTAATCAAAGTTGTGATGTGCAAAGAGTGCATCACATACTTGGGGAACAATGAGTTTCATTTGATTTGGTCCAAGTGTGGAATAAAAGGAGTGTAATCTGGAACTGTTGTTTGTGGTTAGACTACAGAGGCCTTTTTTTTTGAGACAGGGCATAGCTCTGCAGTGGCGAGATCTCAGCTTACTGTAACCTCCGCCTCCCGGGTTCAAGCAATTCTCATGTCTCAGCCTCCTAAGTAGCTGGAACTACAGGTGCACACCACCACATCTGGCTAATTTTTGTATTTTTAGTAGAGACAGGGTTTCACCATGTTGGCCAGGCTGGTCTTGAACTCCTTAGCTCAAGTGATCCACCTGCCTTGGCCTCCCAAAGTGCTGGGATTACAGGCTTAAGCCATTGTGTCTGGCCATAACTACAGCTCTTGAGGGCTAGATTAAAGCACCTGGGAGTTGTTCAGCAGGTACTGGACAATGCTAAGCAGGAATGATATATGAGTGTGCTTTAGGAAGACTAATGCCATCTGGGTACAGTGGCTCATGCCAGTGATCCCAGCACTTTGGGAGGTTGAGGTGGGAGGATTGCTTGTGTCCAGGAGTTCAAAACTAGCTTGGACAACATAGCGAGCCCCATCTCTACAAAAAATACAAAAAACAAAATCAAAAAAAGAATTAGCCAGGCATGGTGGAACTTGCCTGTAGTCCCAGCTATTTTGGACGCTGAGGCAGGAGGATGGCTTGAGCCCCGGAGTCCCAGGATGCCGTGAGCCATGACTGTGCCACTGTACTCCAGCCTGGGTGACAGAGCAAGACCCTGTCTCAAAACAAACAAAAAAACCCACACTAAAAAACAAGGACTGACTGTGGGAAAAGATTTTGTAGCTCAGCTTGCTGTATACTGCTACCTGAAGAATTAGAGGCAAATTCTTGCTCATGTTAAATACCCCCTTCTCTGGTTTGTCTGACCTGGGCCAACCAAGGTAAAAAAGTCCATCCAAAAACAAATCATTGAGTAGATAAGCACCGACAATGCTACTTCTCTCTTCCCTATGATATTCATCTAATTTCAAAAAGCTAACATCTGCAGCTTTTTTTTTTTTTCCATTCAAATCCTTAGAAATGGTGTCTCTTTATAACAAAAGAGCAAAAAAATCCTCACACTAACTTTAGGTTCTTAGCCTTTCTCTAGATTTTACATGTTCCACTATTAGCGACCACCCTTTAAAGAGGAGAGTTTAAAACTCACAAACTAAGTGAGGACTTGGGTGTCTGCGGGCAGCAGTGCTCTAGCAGCAACTCCATGCAGAAGTTTGAATTGAGGCTCATGACTAGTTCATTTGTTTTTCTATTTTTATTTTTTATAGAGATGGGGTTTCCCTGTGTTGCTCAGGCTTGTCTCAAACTCTTGGGCTCAAGCAGTCTTCCTGCCTTGGCCTCCCAAAGTGCTGGAATTACAGGCATGAGCCACTGCACCTGACCTTTTAAAATTTATGTTTCAATTTTTTAATTTTTATTTTTTATCGAATAGTTAAATCACAATAAATCAGAGGTCACCATAGCATTGTGTAAAATGAAAAATTGCCCATTTCTTAGTTCCATTGGGTTTTAGACAGTAATGTTTCTATGTAGAACTTGGTTTTGGCTGAGAAAGAAATAGAATTGCAACAACTACTATGCCTACCTGAAAGATGTACCTCTCATTTTCAATAGCACACTTGGGACAAATTTTTCAAACCTACTTTTTAATTTTTTGGTTCCAATCCTCCAGTCTTCTGTCTAGGATACTGGCAAGCATGTTGCTTTCAAGTTTCCCGTTACATCTTTGACCTTGTTCTGGAGAGCAGGTAGGTAAAGTTACTATTTGTAACTGATGCAGAAAATCACAAAAAGTATATTCCAATTCTTTCCATGGTCAAAATATGCTCCCAACCGCACTCTTTGCTTGTAATACATTAAAAAGTAAGCATAATGAGGAAGTCTGTTTATTTTCCATGTTATAAACCCTAAATGGACTATCGTTTATGTTTACATATAACAATGGCAATAAAAACATCAATATCAAATACCTCAAATATAAAAAGATAGAAGTTAAAAAAATACTGTAAGTTTCTTTTAAGAGCAGTAATTCTGTAGACAGACATTTTAAATAAAAAGTCCATGTCTCAAGGCCTTACATACAAAGAGGTGTTAAAAACTTAGGTGAAGCTGAAATAACAGGCAATCAGTGAAGCTGTCTTACCCTTTTTTCTTTTTCCATTTAAAAAGGCTGAGCACTATCCGAATATAATAGAAACTGGAACAAACTAAAACTGGGGATTTCCCAATGATTTTATTGAGGTAACTTTTCCCAATTTTATACATATATGCATTTACATATACTCAGGAAAGCTAAACAATGTTCTAAGGCACTTGGAATTGTGCACAGCAAAGTATCCTCTAATATTATACAACTAAATAGGGCAGAATTTTGCTTTTTAAATAACACAAACACCAGTACGGAATTAAAAAAGGGAATACATAGTCTTTCTTTCAGGTTACAATAGTGGAATACAAGTACATATGTGTGTATACTTGTAGATATTTATACCCACATACTATAATACAGTACAGATAAGAACAACAACAAAAGAGAAACTGTCATGTTGATCAGTGTACAGTTCCAGTTATTTACACTCACAGATATTACACTTGTGTAATACGTAGAACTAGATCACTCACTGGAAATCAGAAAGCATTCAGTCAGTCTGATAATGATCACAGTTTACCATTGTTATCATTTTAACTGAAGTGTGAAATAACAAAAGAATGCAGATAGTCCATTATTTAAAAATCACTGTTACACAGAAAAAAAAAAGAAAAAAAGAAAGAAACTCGTTTGAATGTTTAGTAGGTACTAAATCTGGTGAAATTGGTATAAATGTTTTGAACACACTGGCACATTTCTAAGCCACAGAAGAAATGTTTAAAAAACAAGAAAAAGAAATATTAGTCCCTATATTTTAAGGGATGAAAGTGGTTTGACCCTTGAATCATTCTGATTCTTTCTGAAGGCGAGTTAGCACTGCAGTGGCAGCTTCTGGTTGTGGAGGCTCTCTAAACAATGTAATGACATAGTCAAACTATAACAAAAGTAACCAGTAAGGGAAAAGCCTCCCCTCCCCCGAGTTGGCAAGTGGCACAAATATATTGGCATTTTCATATACCATAAAATTGACCTGAGGGTAGAGTGGCATTCTGCCTTATTTGCTCCTTTCAATTTATCTTAAAAAAAAATACTGCTATTTAAAAAGATAAGAATTCTTAAGCACCATCTAAAAGCTTACAATATAACCACCTTTATTGACTCTGCGTTACTTGGCCTCAAAAAAAATTTAGAAATTTTAATGTTTTAAAAAATTATAGTGGCTGTTAATTCCATTTTGCTAGCCACAATTCATCCAAATAACATATTTACCATTCAGTTTTGGTGATACAAAGTGACAAAGAGAATATGTTTCTGTATTGTTAGAACAGTTTAGTAATGTTTCACCTAAGTAAAACTCATCTTGTTTTGTGTGTGACCATCACTGAAGTATGAACAATAGGCATGCAATCCACAGTTAATCCACATTTTCATCATAATGCAGCATTCACAAATCTTATTAGAAAAGGTGAACCGCATGACTACATTTATACAGGGGAAATTCAAGCATTTGCGTGTGAATTAAATGCTTTGTTAATGGGATAAACAGGCGATTCATTTGGAACTTATGGGATGCAGCATAACCAGGTGAAATCTAATGGTGACTTATTTCCAAAGACCACCAGGTTTGTTCAAGTGCACTGTTAGTCTGTGTTTGTGTTTAACCCATACAACAATCCTCATGACAGTAAGAAGGATTATGACCAAAAATGTGGTTCTAAAGAAAAGTTGTAAGGCAAAAAAAAAAAAGCCTTCTTCATGTGTGATCTCTCCTTTAAGTATATATAGGGACTAGGCCAAGTCCCGATGCCCACTGAATGGCCAAGGCTGCCCAGTAACCTCCTACCTGAAGAACTTGCAAATTAAAGCTGCACTGAGACAAAGGCTTGAAAAATGAAGGGAGAAAAACCATTCAGGGCCCAAAGAAATACAAGGCAGCAGAGACAACGTTTGGGGATAGGCACTTTTTCTCTGTGTGTCCTCAAATTGCAGCAGACAGTGGCATTCAGGGGAGGTGATACCAACTTCCCAGAGAGGGTATTTGAACCTGGGGGAAGGCTTTTTATTCTTGGTGTTTACAATGACTGAGAATGCTACTGACATTTAGTCAGCAGGGGCCTAGGATATTAAACATCTGGCAATGCATGGGACGCTTCTGTACAACAAAGACCTGCCCAGCTCCAAATGCCAAGAGCACCCCCACTGAGAAACATGGATCAACAGTGCTTTGCTCATATGTGCAGCTGTGCTAGCAATGCGACAAGCTAAATGACATTTTTTGTGTGTGTGCAGTAAATCCTAGCATGGCTAAAAAATGACCCATCCTTATAGGGTTGGCTTTAGGTGGGAATAGCTGCCACAGGATCCTCTATTTCTTTCCAGAAATTTCACAACATGTACAATAGGATTTTTAAATTTGGGATGACACTTGTCTGCAAAAAAGCATTGGTGGGTAAGGTTCCAGCTGCTTTCTAGAAATGCTAATGATGCTTTGCATTTCCATACATAGCTTAAGCTTAATGATTACGAAAAGGAAATTGGAAGTGAAAATGGGAGTTATCTGAGAGTACTCTATCTCTCTCCCCACCACCTCTTGGTTGCTGCCTGCCTTTACAGTAGAGCCCAATGCTGCTTCTTTGAAACCTGGGTTTAAACTAACTGGGGATGTACTTTCTCTAGAAAGATGTTCCTATTAATTTGGTGATTACTCTGTCATTGCTTTTCCCTCAAGGACATATTTTATTTTATTCATTATTATTATTATTATTATTTTGAGACTCAGTCTTGCTCTCTTGCCAAGGCTGGAGTGAAGAGGCATGATCTTGGCTCACTGCAACCTCCGCCTCCCGGGTTTAAGCGATTCCCCTGCCTCAGCCTCCCGAGTAGCTGGGACTACAGGCACAAGCCACCATGCCTGGATACTTTTTTTCTTTTTTTCAGTATTTTTAGTAGAGACGGGGTTTCACCATGTTGGTCAGGCTGGTCTTGAACTCCTGACCTCAAGCAATCCACCTGCCTTGGCCTCCCAAAGTGCTGGGATTACAGGTGTGAGCCACCACCCCTGGCCAATATAGGACATATTTTAGGTATGTAAGTTCATTCTGCTTTGTCCAGTAAAGCAATGTAATCTATCTTGCCAGTAAGTAGAAACTATCTACTCAGTAGTGAAAGATCTAGTCATTTCAAGAGGCCAAAGGACAATTCTGTAAATAAATTGCATCTAAGTAGTTCCTTACTACTCACAACATACTCTAATGGTGTGAAGAAATTAATTCTTATCCCAAAGAATATACTTTTCCTAGTAATGATAGGCTTCATATAATTGGAATTTAAGAATGCTTTAACAGTTCTACCATACTCAGGGGTAAATGACATGAATTCATATATATTGTACTAATTTAATTCTAAACCACCTACTCTGAGGAAGATTTCTTGCTCCATTTGAAATTTGCAGCAAGGGGCACTTAAAAATAATAACGGACTGAATAAATTTTTGAGCAGGAAAGGAAGAAAGTTTTCATTATTAAGTATGGACATACTACTCTGTGGTAGACAAGACTATCCTTTTCCATTGTGAATAGAGTATGATTTTTCAGAGTTGTATCTGCCTGGTTCTATGAAGTATAAATAAAATGCCTGTTAGGTGTTAATGTGGTACATATCAGAACATGCAGTGTTAATGCAATCTTTTCCTCTTTTAAGTGTAAGCTACTAAATATATAATATGCATATATATTTATTTAATTTTTTTTAATGCCAATGCAGCCTTGAATTAATTGCAGGCTGTAAAACTGGACCTTTTTTGACTCAGGTTTTAAGCACTCATCTCTTATTTTCAGTATTTGGCGATTTTTGAAAGGTGTATTCAATTCTTTTATTTCCTTAAATATATTTTCCCTTCAATTTCAGAACTTCCTACTAACAGAATATATTTACTAACATTAGAGAAAGATAAAGGACTACTCTTATTATGCTACTAAACAATATGAAGATGAAACCAGAAAGTTAGTTTTTCTGGGTAAAGCAGAGAGACAGATGTGTTTGCTTTTTCCTCCATGTAAAATAGCTGTTCAGATGCCAAAATGATTCTCTATTACAGATTTCAGTTAAGTAATTTAAGGAGTTATAGCTAACATGTAAAAGTGCAAGACGTTTCACATACACAGGAAATTATCAGGCAAGCTGCCTTGAATGAATGCTGACTACCAGAGAACTATTTTGTCAGACTGATTGGTAATGACTGTGAAGATGCTGATCAAGCATGCTGAGCATCTCCTTAATACCTTAATATTAATGTTTTGTTCTTCATTTAAAAAAAACTAAAATGGTCACTTTGGTTTTTACATCTGTCTAGTTCTTTCTGGACTGGGATATTCCTGGAGATGGGTTTGTTTTCTTCCTTAATCATATCTTGGGAACTCAGGAAAACCCACTTACTTCCTCAATGTCAGCCTAATGTCAAACTTTAAATAGCCAAAAACCTGGAATTGTGTTACAACAAAAGAAATCCAATTCACACACACTTTTATTTTTCCTATATGGCATATGCTTACTGGTTGGATTGCTGAAACACTGGTGGTGGGCAGAGGTGCCTATGCATGGAGTGTGGGCCAGACCTCTACATCCCTTTAGGGCCCCCAGGTAGGAGACTTCTGGCTGGGCGGCCAGTGGGGATATGGCTTATCTCTGCTCTACTAAAAGAGAACGATATTCTGCAAAATACAACTTAGCTTATAATCCTTTAATTCTTTCCACAGCTTTTTACTCAAGCCATCAGTCTAATAAAATAATTGGTGATTCCAATTACCTAAATAGTAGACTAGCACTGGCTTTACTTTTAAACTTTTATCTAACTTAAAAAATTTTTTCTAAATGTATAGATTAGTATAAAGAAAAAGCATGAGTAGTTAATAAATCTGACCTATTATACAAGAAAAACAATTTTGAAATATCAGATTTTCATTTTTTGTACTGAGTGTATCTCATTGTAGGCAATAAAAAATTGCATCATAGGCATCAAAAGTGGGAAGAAATTGTTCCTTTTATCAACCAATTAGAAACTTTCAGTAACACGTACTTTGAGTGATAAGATGGTGATGTCTCATGTTTACCATTATAGAGAGGTCTTGTGGTTAGAAATTTAAAATGTTTAAAGATGATTAAGCATAGACAATTAAAAGAAACATTATATCTCTTGGTATTTTTCCCAAGACACTAAAATAATAAAATAAAAATATAATTAAGGAAAAGCATGACTTTGGGGGAAAAAATCACAAGTTATTTGATATGGCTGGATTGAAACACTATAAAACAGACAAAACCTCAGTCACAGACAGACACCTGGGCATGCAGAAAAATTTTTTCAAAGCAAAAAATTTGTCTTATCCTATTAGTGAAATGACAACAGACTCTATGTGTATTTTATTAATGCACAGAGTCTAACAAGAGGTGCAGTAATGCTGGTTACTTTTTCTAGTGCTAACACAGTCCTGGCTTTTAATAATAGGCCAACTGGCATTATCATTTTTTATTTTTAAATAAAACGATCCGATTTCCAGTGGTTCTTCAAAATACCAATGAATGGCAGGATCTACATTTATTCACCAGGTTAAATGCTTATTTTTGGGTTGAAATAGAAAATTACAGTCTTGAACCAGAAACATCTCAGAAAATTGTAGTCCAAACTCTGAGAATAAAACAAACTCTATTTGGGTCTTGGTTTGTTATTCATTTCATGTGTTTTTAATTAAAGGGGCACAAAACAACTGTGAAGAACAATTAAATGCAAGGTGGTATTTACATATGGTCATATGTATTCGGGAGCAGAAGTCATACTGTGCCTGTGACTCCATGAAAAATAGGAACACAACAATAGAGCATTTCTTAATGTAAACAATACAGACTGTAGGCTCATAGGGAAAGCTTCCACTACTTTAATCTCACTGATTCTTTTGCATTGACAGTAAATACTGTATTGTATTTATGGATGCAATCTGCAGATTCTTAAAATACAAGATGAGGATTTCCTCACACACAATGTAGTGGAAACTTTCCATGTTCTGTTAAGCCTTTGGGTTTTTTTTTTTTATCTATGTCCTTTTCTTTCTTTCTTTTTTTTTTTTTTAATAGCAGCAATCTAACTTTTAAAAAATGCAGCACTAAAAAATAACTAGTCCTTATTCCCATGCAGGACTAACTGCAGGCAGCACATTTGTATCTTGCTTAAATTTTAACTTTGGAGTCAAGTTTTTATAACACGTATCATGATTGTCAATGCTGTCTTCTTTAGGTGAAGTATGGTTGCTTTGACTTTGGATCTAATTAAGATAGGGAAAGATCGAAAGACTTATTTCTGAAGCTTGCTACAGTTTTCTAGGGTCACATGACATCTGACTTTATTCTCAGTCCTCTTTTCCTGTGAAGGTTGGTACACTAGGAAAGGAATATTTAAAAATGTCAAGTGTGTATAGCTAATGCTACTTAAAAGCATGCAACAAAATTTGGGTAAGCATGCTTGTTAAAAGTCAGTAGAAGCTCTTGCATTTAAGAAAAAGATGCATGAAAACATTCAGACTTATTTCTGGCAACTGGATTCACTGGCACAACATAAAATTATGGTACTATACTGTACCAACATAATGGTGAAACAAGAATATTCTCAGATCAAGTCTTTGAGGAATCAATATCGGGAGGTTAGATTCCTAAATCCCTTACTAAGTTCTCAGCTACCCAATAACTACTTCAAAAATACATTTATGCTTCAATTTTCTCTTTTCTTCATTAACATAATGAAATATTTCTCTTTCTTTCTGATTTTCAACTTCTACCCCTTTTCAGTGCCCAACAATTTTATCTATATTTTTCTTTTACCCGCATCACAAAATTTGGCTTTCTGGTAACAGGGAGCCAGCGATTGTCTTCTGCTCATCTTCTTTGATTAAAGCTTCTGATGAAGAATATCCACGGTGTCTCTTACCATCGCTGTGCATTCTGGGCAGCAAGAGTCACTGCATCCTTCCCTTTGCTTGTTGGAGCCATCTGGACCGCACAGGTGAGGAGCACTTCCCAACCAAGCTGAGTCACGCACTCCCTTCACCACAAGTTAAACGGAAACACACACATTCAAATCCCAGTGCAATACCAGGTTTTCAGGAAGCAGGGCTTCCCCCAAAGATGATCAGTCTCTGTTTCCAAATAGTCTCGCACTTCGTTATGGACGATGAAACCTGGAGTAAGAAACAGAAACTATGAGTCTGTGGCCTAGGAGCACATTCTGCATGCAGTAAGCTGAGGAAGGCGTGGTCATGTTTACAATGAAAAGCTACCCTAGATATCCCCCAACTGAATTACTGTTTATAGATTGCTGTCGTAACAAAATACTGTTATAAATATTATTGAGGAAAGCAGAGACAACCCTTATATAAAAGATGCTGGTTACAGTATTCAGGTTCCACAGCAACTAAGACAGAAAACATCACTGTTCTTGAGCATCACACTCTAACCTTTATCAAGCAGAGGGAGATGTTTCACAAAGGGATTTTGGTACACCTGGTCTGTATTATAAAAGCAGAACAACAAATAGGCACTTTTTCATTAGCTTCAGCCTTTCATCATCTCCTGCTGACGACTCCAAATTTACTTTCTACACTTGAATTTCTGAAAGCCCACAGAATGCTTCCCCCTAGATGTTCCACAGGTACATACTAAGCTTGTCCACAACTATACAAAGCTTTCCTTGTTAACCTACCTTTGTACTTTGTCTTATTTAATGTTCTACCATGAAAAATATTTTTTGTCTAGAAACCTCAGATTAGCAATTCATTTCTCTCCCTCATCCAGCATTTCCTATTAGTCACCAAGTCCTGCCTCAACTGCCTGTCTTGGAATCATTAAAGTGCCATCTTTTGCTGGCACTACTTTCATGGTATGCTTGTTAGCCAGCCAGCTGGCTTCCTTTCCCTCCTTTTGAGTTCCTAAACATTCCTGGCATTTTTGTAGCCCGGTGCTTTTGAACATGTTGTTCACTAATACTGCAATTCCTTCCCTTCATTTCCTATCTATATTTTCATTTTCAAGATCAAGGTCAAAAGTTATCTTCTCCATAAAGCCTTAAGTGATCAAGCTCTTCAGCCTACTTCTGCGATTCCACGTTTATGCAACTCTGCCTAGCATTTCACCCTGTCTTCCATAATCGAATGCTCATCTGCTCTGGTCAGCCAGTCTCCTAATTGATTTCCCTGTCCCAGGCTCTCTCCATCAAATCTATGCTCCTCACTGATACTAGCACTATCCTTAAAAATACTGGTCCCATCATTCCAGTTCTTGGGGTTTTAAAAATCTTTTTTTATTTTTAATTAGAGACGGGGGTCTCACTATGTTACCTAGGCTGGTCTTGAACTCCTGGTCTCAAGTGATTTGCTCAGCTTTGCCTTCCAAAGTGCTGTGATTACAGGTATGAGCCACTGTGCCCAGCCCTGTTCTTTCTCAAAAGGATGTATTGTTCCCCATTCCCTACAAAATAAAATTTAAGCTGGGAATGGTGGCATACACCTGTGATCCCACCTGCTTGGGAGGCTGAGTTGGGAGGATAGCCTTGAGTCCAGGAGTTCAAGACAAGCCTGGGCATGTAGAAAGACCCTGTCCCTTAAAAAAATTAAAATAAGAAAACCAACAAAATAAAATTTAAATTTCCTGGAGAAAATGGCCCAACTCATGGTTCTAGCTATATCTCTATCACTGCTTCCAAATATTCTCCATTCCAATCACTTGCCCCAAAAAGGCTTTTGCGCTAATGCTCTTTCCTCTACCTTTTTTTCTGAGGGGTGGTTGGGGGAGCCCTGGGGTGGGAACAGGGTTCCACTCCTGTTGCCCAGGCTGGAGTACAATGGTGCGATCTCAGCTCACTGCAGCTTCAACCTCCTAGGCTCAGGTGATTCTCCCTCCTCAGCCTCTTAAGTAGCTGAAACTATAGGCATGCACCACCATGCCCAGCTAATATTTGTATTTTTAGTAGAAATGGGGTTTTGCTATGTTGCCCAGGCTGGTCTCGAACTCCTACACTCAAGCAATCTGTCCTCGTCCTCCCAGAGTGCTGGGATTACAGGTTTGAGCCACCATGCCTGGCCTACTCTTTCTTCTACCTTTATCTCTCCTCCCATCTGTGCTTTATGCAGTCTCACTCTGTGAGTTCTCCAACTCCCTTTTCTCCACTGCTCAGGGAAGCACTAATCACTCTCTTTCCTGTGTTCCCATAATCTTTGGCTTACACCAGTTATTGCTCACATTATATAATCTTTGGATACATGTGCCTTTGCCATTGGATCATGAGAAGCCGAGGAAGGAAATGTTCTTATCCATTTGTACGTACTCATTGAACACAATCTCTGGCACATGGTAGTACTTAATAAATGTTGCTGTGTTGAATACAAGCATTACAAAATGAAAAACTAAAAAATAACAGAAGGTGAAATGAGATGGGCCGTGAATTGATAACTGAGGAGCTGCTAGTTGGACACAAGGGACTTATATTACTTCTGTGTGTTTGACTTTCCAAAAGTCAAAAGAAAAATAAGATACACCAAGCTTTACAAAACTGGTAGACAATTTATGACTAAAGCAAGAATGTGTCCACTTTGAGTTCAGTTCTTAATCTATCCCTGACCATAACCTTGGGCAGATGTGAGGACTGCCATGCCTGCATTTGACACACAGAGGAAACACCACTCTTTCAGCCACTCTTTCGAGGGCCGGGTCAAGGGCCCTGTTGCCTCGTGTAGGCTCAGGACACCGTTCCCTGCATCCCAGCCATTTTGGCTCCAGCCTTGGCTCAAAGGGCCCCAGATACAGCTCAGGCTTCTGCTTCAGAGGGTGCGAGCTGAAAGCCTCGACAACTTCCACATGATATTAAGCCTGCAGATGCACAGAATGCAAAAGTGATGGAAGCTTCGGAGACTTCACCTCGATTTCAGGGGATACATGGAAAAGCCTGGGTGTCCAGGCAGAAGCCTGCTGCAAGGGCATAGCCCCCACAGAGAACCTCTACTAGGGCAGTGTGGAAGGGAAATGAGGGGTTGGGGATTCCACACAGGGTCTCCTCTAGGGCACTGCCTAGTGGAACTGTGAAAAGGAAGCCACTGTCCTCCAGATCCCAGAATGGTAGATCCACTGGTGGCTTGCATCATGTGCCTGGAAAGGCCACAGACATTCAACGCCAGCCTGTGAGAGCAGCCTGGGGGCTACACTTTGCAAATCCACAGGGGTAGAGATGCCCACTTACACCAGAGTGCCCAGGACATGGGACATGCAGTCAGAGGCGATTATTTTGGAGCTTTATGATTTAATGACTGCCCTCCTGGGTTTTGAACTTGCATGGGGCCTGTAACCACCTTCTTTCGGCTGATTTCTCCCTTTGGGAATGGGAATGCTTACCCAATGTAGATCCCCACTGTATCTTGGAAATAACTAACTTGCTTTTTATTTTACAGATCATAGCTGGAAACAATTTGCCTTTTTTCAGATGAGATTTTGAACTTTTGAAGTAATGCTGAAATGAATTAAGACTTTGGGGGACTGTTGGAAAGGCATTTTGAAATGTGAGAAGGACACGAGATTTGGGAGGGGCCAGGGGCAGAATGATATAGTTTGGATATTTGTCCCTGCCAAATCTCATGTTGAAATATAATCCCCAATGCTGGAGGTGGGGCCGGGAGGTGTTTGGGTCATGGGGGTGGATCCCTATGGCTTGGTACTGTCTTTGTGATAGTGAGTGACTTCTCACGACGTCTGGTTTAAAAGTGTGGGGCACTCCTCCTCCACTCTTGCTCCCATTCTTGCCATGTGATGTGCCTGCTCCCCCTTTGCTTTCTGCCATGATTGGAGACTTCCTGAGGCCTCCCCAGGAGCAGATGCTGCTATGCTTCCTGTACAGCCTGCAGAACTGTGAGCCAATTAAACCTGTTTTCTTATAAATTACTCAGACTCAGGTATTTCTTTATAGCAGTCAAGAATGGCCTAATACAGTCTGTGAGGGTGTTTTCAGGGACTGGCTTGTGAGTCTGAGTGCACTAGGTAGGGAAGATCTTCCTAGAGAGAGAGCCAGAGAGGACAAAAACAGAGAAAAGGAGACTATGTCAATCCATCTGCTGGAGCTGGGATACACACTCTTCCTCTCTTGTCCTTGAACCACAACTCCAGGCTCCCCACCCTTTGTATTCCAGAACTCACACCAGTACTCCCCACTGCCTCGAGCTCTCAGGCCTCTGGCCTTGGACTGAGCCAGGCTACCAGCATCCCAGGGTCTCCAGGTTGTCAACAACCTGTTGTGGGATTTCTCAGTGTCCATTATCATGTGAACCAATTGCACTAATAAATCCCCTTTCATACATCTATATACATATATCTTATTGGTTTTGTTTCTCTGGAGAACCCGGACAGATTCAGACCCCTTTCTTGGCCATCAGATCTATACCCACCCCTGTCCTATTACCTTTTCTTCAAAGTCCTTAGCACTATCTGAAATGCTCATGTGTATTTATTGTTGACTTGGTAATAGTTTGCCTCTCTACTAGAACATAACCACCTGAGGACCTTATGAGACAGGTCCCAAACTCTCAGGGTCCAGAACACAATCTGGCTCACTAAGGATGTGCTCAGTAACTATCTGTTGAATGCATAAGTCACTGAACACATATATACAGGGGCATCTAGGAAGTTATTTGTTAGCTCTACAAATAACTCTATATAACTGACGAGTCCAATCAGAAGCCCCTAAACTTAATTACAAGTAAATGTATACTAATATACAATAACCCACCTGATAGGACATTCCAAAATGCTTTCTAGGAAGAGTCAACCAAAACTTGAAGCAAAATATGGAAGACCTATAAAAATATTTCAAAGAGTAACTGAAAACCTCTTAAATCAAATATTTTATATACAATGTGAAAGGCAAATTGATGTGGTTTGGCTGTGTTCCCACCCAAACCTCATCTTGAATTGTAATCTCATAATCTTCACATTTTGTGGGAGGGATCTGGTGGGAGGTAATTGAATCAGGCGAGTGGTTTCCCCCATGCTGTTCTCGTGACGGTAAGTTCTCACGAGACCCGATGGGGCTTCTCCCTGCACTTGACACTCATTCTCTCTCCTGCTGCCCTGTGAAGAGGTGCCTTCTGCCATGATTGCAAGTTTCCTGAGGCCTCCCCAGCCACATGGAACTGTGAGTCAATTAAATCTCTTTCCTTTATAAATTACCCAGTCTCAGGTATGTCCTTATAGCAGCGTGAGAATGGACTAATATACAGACAATAATAACAATCCTAATACAATATATATCAGAGCTTACAAGTCCAAGTGCTATGCATGTATTTCCTCATTTAATCCCAAAAACAATCCTATGAGCCAAGCACTCCTATATCATCTTTGTATAGATGTGGAAACCAAGGCACAGGGATGCTACCTCATTTGCCCAAGGCAGAGAGAGAGAGAGAGCTGGTAAGTGGAAGTGCTATGCTCCAGACTCTGTCTTCCTAACCTACATTTGAGTATGAGATCAAAATACGTCCTCATCTGTACTTCCATTCGAAGGGGTAATTTTCTGGTGTTCTCTGGGTAGCATGAAATAGAAAAGGTGATCATTTGAATTTCTACCTCTATCCATTTTAATCAAATTTTATTTAAAATGTTTATTGTTTTATTATTTTTATTTGACATATAATAATTGTTCATATTTATGAGGTAGAGAGTGATATTTTGATGGCATAAAAAGTGTAATGATCAAACTAGCAAATCAATCATCCTATGCATTTATCATTTCTTTGTGTCAGGAACATTCAAAATTCTCTCTTTTTGAATATACATATGCTTTGTGAACATATGCAATAAATTATTAACTATAGTCCCCCTACAGTGCTATGGAACACTAGAACCTATTTCACCCATCTAACTGTATCTGTTAACCAACTGCAGCCTATCTCCTTTCCCTCACCCTGTTTATCCTCTAATATCCACTTGTCTACTCTCTACTTCAATGAGATCAACTTTTTAGCTTCTACATGTAAGTGAGAACGTGTGGTGTTTATCTTTCTGTGCCTGCCTTATTTTACGTAACATAATATCCTCCAGGCTCATCCATGCTGGTGTAAATGACAGAATTTCATTCTTTCTTGTGGCTGAGTAGTGTTCTGTTGTGTATATATACCACAATTTCATTATCCATTCAAGTTTTGATCAGTTTTGACCAGAGAAAAATCCTGTTCCATCTTCTCAGGTCACACTTTGATTGTTACAGTCTATTCTCAAACTTTTCACAATGACTCGAAGAGCCCATCCAGTGATATCCCAAACTAGCAGCAATATCTCCCTCTGAGCAGGGCATGCCAGCATTGTCCACACTCCAGAAAGGGAGCAGGAACCAAGGAGCCCTGACAACACAGTGCATTGTCCCTCCAGGACCCTCCACCATGAGCTACCAAAGCTATCTTTCTTAGGTTCAGCTTTTCTAAAAATTAGTTAAAAACTCATCTAACTTAGCAATTATTTAGCTCTTGCCAAATCTGCTGGGCTTTGCGTACCAAACATTCCACAGTGTCCTAATCTTCAGATGTTCATCTAATCTTGAATTCAAGGGGCAAGGATAAGGAAACCTGATATTTTCTCTCCCCATTAGTAATGTCTGCAGGATGAAGAAGGTAAATGAAATTTTGGGGTTGGATAACAAAGGGAGTAGTCAATGGGTCAGGAGAGATAATCTTCTTTTTTGGGAGGTTGGGGGGACACCCTCTCACTCTCACATAGTCTGGAGTGTAGTGGCGTGATCTCGGCTCACTGCAATCCCTGCCTCCTGGATTCAAGTGATCCTCCTGCCTCAGTCTCCCAAGTAGCTGGGATTACAGACATCCGCCACCACGCACGGCTAATTTTTGTATTTTTTGTAGAGACAGCGTTGTGCCATGTTGGCCAGGCTGGTCTTGAACTCCTGGCCTCAAGTGATCCTCCTGCCTTGGCCTCCCAAAGTGCTGGGATTATAGGCATGAGCCACTGCACCCCGCCAGAAAAGATAATCTTTGAAAGTCCAGTATTATCCTGGAAAGTATTCTGCATTTAATTTTCTTTTTTTTTTTTTTTGCATTTAATTTTCAAAAATGACTGAGGAGAGTGTAAGATTTTTTTTCCCTGCACACACCATTTGGCCATGGATCCCAGGACACAGTGAGTTCCACAGTCTGGATTGTATTGGAAGGCCACAGGCCATCAACACAGCTTCAAGGGCTGACTAGGAAAAGAAGGTGACCAATTAATACCGTGCATGTAATAATGTGCTGACAAAGCCAGAGGTCACAACTATGACCCCTCTTTAGATAGACTGCCCAGATTCGGTAAAAAGTAACAACCAGAAGGAAAAAAAAAGCCATATATTTTCCTGCTCTATCCAATCTGAAAATGATACTTATATCCTGTTTAAATTAGGCACCTTATCTTCAAATTCAGTTCTAAAACGCTGTGGTTAGAGGTACTGAAATTACAAAATACTCTTCAGTTTGTTATTTCTCAGTAATTTGCATTCATTTTAAAGTAGGAGAAATTCGGCTTTACCTCTTGAGAAGTTTGTCTATGTGACAGCATGACAGTTTTGGCTTTAGGCTTCAAGTTGGTGGAGCAATAAATAGATTTACTGTGCCCTAAGGATACTGAAGCTTTTTGTCCACCCTCTTTTTGGAACTTTCCTGAGACTCCAATCTGAAGTCATACATATTTTCTTCTTTCTTTTAAAACTGCAATACATTTTTTTTTTTTTCTCATTTTCATACTGTTGAGAGGGAGGGAATGGGGGAAAAGCTATTTTAAGTTATGGAATTCAGATAATGATTTCGATAAAGGTGGTTCCTTTATAATTTAATTTTAAAAAATTATTCATCTTCCTATAAACTTTTTATTTTTTATTTTTAATTTTTTTTGAGACAGAGTCTTGCTCTTTTGCCTAGGCTGGCGTACATTGGTGCAATCTTGGTTCACTGCAGCCTCTGCCTCCCGGTTTCAAGTGATTCTCCTGCTTCAGTCTCCAGAGTAGCTGGGATTACAGGCATACACCACCATGCCCAGCTAATTTTTTTAGTATTTTTAGTAGAGACAGGGTTCACCATGTTGGCCAGGCTGGTCTTGAACCCCTGACCTCAGGTGATCCATCTACCTCGGCCTCCCAAAGTGCTGAGATTACAGGCATAAGCCACTGTGCCCAGCCCTTCCTGTAAATGTATTGACATAACATAAAATATATAATTACTCACAAAGGTAAAATATTACTTTCCTGTACTTCCCTACTTGATAGATATAAAACTCCTAAATAATTCATTCCGCTTTTCTTTAAAAGAGTTTCATTGTCATGCCACATATACTTATTATTTTTAAATTTTCTTTCTTTATTTTTTTAAAGAGACAGGGTCTGGTTTTGTCATCCAGCTGGAGTGCAGTGGCCAGATCATAGCTCACTGCTGCCTGGAACTCTGGGGCTCAGGGGATCCTCCCATACATACACTTATGTTAAACAAAGGAAGAGGCTCTCTTAAATCACAGCTCCTTGTTCTACCTGAGAGGCTACATCACACACTGGCTGGGCTCTTATCATTCCCAATACTGAGCCTTGCTTTCAACTCTGGTAGTAAAGCAGCATTTTGCAACCCTTTTAATTTCTGTCCAGGTAGCGAGTAAATGGAGTATCCATGAAAGGGAGTGCCACTACAAAAGCAGCCTTTCCATTCCTCAGTGCAGGGCCCCTTATTAGTTTTTATTGCAGTTTCATGTATAGTCCCTGTGATGTCATATTTTGATAAGCATATCTAGAAGCTGAAAGGGTGGTTTACTTTAACTGTAAATCCACACAGGATAGTAATACCTCAAGAAAGTATAGAATGAGATCATTGCTTTAAAAAATACGTATATGGGCTGGGTGCAGTGGCTCACGCCTGTAATCCCAGCACTTTGGGAGGCCAAGGCAGGTGGATCACAAGGTCAGGAGATTGAGACCATCCTGGCTAACACGGTGAAACCCCATCTCTACTAAAAATACAAAAAATTAGCCGGGTGTGGTGGCGGGAGCCTGTAGTCCCAGCTACTTGGGAGGCTGAGGCAGGAGAATGGCATGAACCTGGGAGGCAGAGCTTGCAGTGAGCCAAGATAGTGCCGCTGCACTTCAGCCTGGGCGACAGAGCGAGACTCCGTCTCAAAAAAAAAAAAAAAAAAAAAAAAAAATTATATGTGTATGTGTATGTGTCCATACATAGATACAGTTGACCCTTGAATAACATGGATTTGAACTGCATAAGTCCACTTATACATGGATATTCTTCCACCTCTGCCACCCATGAAAACAAGACCAACCCCCTCCTTCTCCTCAGCCTATTCAACATGAAGACGATAAGGATGAAGACCTTTATGATGATCCAATTCCACTTAATGAATAGTAATGTTTTCTATACCTTATGATTTATTATTATTATTTTTTGAGACAGATTCTCACTTTGTCGCCCAGGTGATCTCAGCTCACTTCAACCTCCACCTTCCAGGTTCAAGCAATTCTCATGCCTCAGGCTCCCAAGTAGCTGGGATTACAGATGTGTACCACCACACCCAGCTAATTTTTGTATTTTTAGTAGAGACGGGGATTCGCCATGTTGGCCAAGCTAGTCTCGAACTCCTGACCTCATGTGATCCTCTGGCCATGGCCTCCCAAAGTACTGGGATTACAGGCGTGAGCCACTGTGCCTGGCCTCCTTATGATTTTTAAAGTAACATTTTCTTTCCTGTAGCCTACTTTACTGTAAGAACATAGTACATAACACATGTAACACACAAAATATGTGTTGATTGACTATGTTATCAGTAAGGATTCCAGTCACCAGTAGGTTTTAGTAGTTAAGTTTTGGGAGAGTCAAAAGTTATATGTGGATTTTTGACTGTGAGCGGGGATCAGAGCCCCTAACACCCACATTGTTCAAGGGTCACTGTATGTGAATATCTCAGTCTCAATATAAGAAAACTTCTCAACATTAAGAAAGCTCTCAACATGAAGAAAAACTTCTTACCATTAAGAAAATTTGAAAAGTAGAGAAAAGAAAAAGAGATTACTATAACCCCACTCTAATGAAGCACTAAGAATTTTTGAAGTTATTTCCTAATCTTTATTTCCAGACATCTGAATTTTAAATAAAATATACTGCTGCTACAGTTAGTCAATATCCTGACTTTCCCACTTGACATTATGCCAATGATCTCTTGAAGCTCATTTTAACTCTAAGAGCCTCAATTCAATGATTCTATGAGTCTTCAGTAAGACTCCATTATACAAGAAGTAAATAATTTACAAGCTGATACAAATATGAAACTACTTTGTATACTCCAAAAATGTCATCATTTACAAAATGAGAAGTTTATTTTCAAAAAGTGATATTCTCTCTTGATAACAAATCTGATACATGTTAACACTTTCTCTATTGGGAAAACAGAGAATATCCAGAGGAAAATTAAAATTACTCAAAATCTTATCGCTCAGCTATAACTACTTTACAATTTAGAACTTAAGTAAAATTTCACCTTTCATGCAATTTGTCTTTAGAATTTAGAGAGTTATTTTATATTGTAGAAATTCCATTTACTATGGAAAAGGAAGTGGCTTTTTTTTGCCATGTTGGTCTCCTTAGAGAACGCAATGATCCTAATGATCTATCACCCTCAAATGTACTTTTGGGTTGTGAACAGTGGGCTGAATGGGCATTGCTGAGGGGTAGAAAATGCAGAATGTGGCCAGACAAGCAGCAAGGCCTAAGCAACTGAAGTTAGGGCTTGGTACCTATTGGGCCACAGGGCAATTTCTTCTGGGGACCATTTGTCTTCACCCTTGTTGTACAGCCCCAGAATCCATTCCAATTCCAGGGCACCATCTGGAAAATACTGGCAGAAACTGGGGGAATTAGATGACAGTGTAGAGCACCACAGTTCTTCATCACTAAAGACCAAACATGTCATGGAACGTATTCCATGGTGGAAGTATCAGAAGTACCTCCTCAGTGCACAAGACGTGGAAGTGTCACCATTAATATTAGTGCCAACACGATGGAATCCTCATTTACAGAGACAAGGACTTAGAGAATGGGTCCTTTATTTTTTCTTTTAAATGTTTGTTTTTGACTGGGTAATACATTCATAATGTTTCAAAAATTCAAAACATTCAAAAGGGTGAGTCCTGAGAAGTCTCCCTCCCAAGCCTGCCCTTGGCCACCAGTTTGTGTCTCTCTCCGGAGATACAGAAATAAAAGAAGCTATATACAGAAGTGGGTACACCGGTACATCACTGTGTCGGAAATGGCCTCTAGATAAAGAGGTGCCTGAGAAGAGGAGTACAGCCCATTTATTAACCACCCCAAATCTACAAGGAGTTCACAGATTGAGGTTTTGAAGGGAAGCCTTACTTGGTATAAGGAGACACTGTCTCATGCTAATAAGAGGAAAGGAGAGCTACTGTGTGTCTAGGTTGCATTTAAAGGGCAAGGTAATGATTCATATGGTGTTTAGTTTCCCCAAGAGAGGCTGGTGCTGAGTACCACCATCTTTTTTATGAGCAATTTGCTAAATGTAAAACTGGATTGTGTTTTTGTATTATTTTTATCAGAAAGAGTAGTGATTACCAGAACTTCTTCTTCTTAAAATAATTACTGAAAACAGCTTGAAAATCATAAGCATTATTTTTATGTCTTGGAGCCAAAATATATCCCTACTGGAATATATCTCTAATGATCTCATAAGTTAATGGAAAAATAGCAGTAACATTTGCTTTACTGCCAAGGTTTAAGAATACTTAAGCAAGGCATATTCATTTTAGTGATAGGAAAATTTAATTTTTTCTTGTCTGGAAAGGTATTAAAGAGTGTTAATCAATTTATGTTTTGCAGAACTTTTAAAGTTTGCCCTTGATATCAGTTGTTACTTGCCCCAAAAGCTTATATATTTGCATCTGTTTATGTTTACATAAGCAATGAAGATATCAATAGACTTTTATGAAATACAAGAAGCATATACTAAATTTCTTAAGATGAGTAAATAAAAAAAAATAGCCAATACAATTTTGAGGGTGAAAAAAATGCCCGATCAAAAATAAAAGTATATTACAAATCTGTCCTAATTAAACAGTAGGATATAGACAGGGATAGACAAACAGCTCATTAGAACATAATAAGCAATCCAGAAATTGACTGATGTATATATTAAAAGAGAATTTGACATCCACAGGGAAATAAGTGGCAGTGAGAGAATTAACTACTGATTTAGTAAAAAGTAAAGTTAGTTTACTTTTCTGAATCATACACACAAAAAAATGCACCCCTCCAAAGCATATATAACAGGTAAAAATAATAGTTTTATACTCTTGGCCTTCCTCCGTCCATAAGACACAAAACAATGAAGTAAAACATAACAATACAGATAGATTTGAATATACAAAAATTTAAACAAAATACCATTAAAAGGTCTAAAAGTTAACAACAAATTGGAGAAAAACATTGCAACATATTCAATAAAGGGCTGATATCCATGATATCTAAGGAGATGCTACCAGTCCATATAAAAGACAAACAACTACCCAAAAAATTGATCCCATAATTTTTTTTTTTTTTTTTTTTTTTTTTGAGACAGGGTCTCACTTTGTCACCCAGGCTAGAGTGCAGTGGTGTAGCCATGCCTCAATGCAGCCTCAGTTTGCTGGGCTCAGGTGATTCTCTCACCTCAGCCACCCAAGTAGCTGAGACTACACGCAAGCACTGCCATGCTCAGCTAATTTTTAAAAGTTTTTCTAGAGATGGGGGTCTCACTATGTTGATCAGGCTGGTAGAGAACTCCTGGGTTGAAGCAATCCTCCTGCCTCAGCTGGTCAGAAGTTTTGGATAGTCAAGTCAAATAATAAAAAATAAGTGATCAATAAAGATATGTTAAGATGCCCAATCTAATAGAAATCAATGGAATGTGGTATTATTGTTCATCCTTTTAGAATATGAACCTCTCAACCACATTCCTCTCCTCCCAAATGCTGATGAGGGCAAGTCAGTAGACTAGGCATGCTCTTAAACTGTAGATCTGTAAACTAAGTGCTCTTTTTGGAGGATAGTGGAATAGTTTATTCCAAAATGCAAAATGTATATGCCCAGAAACCTAGCAAATCCACTTATGGGACTAACACAGAAATACTGGCATGTGTGCACAAAGATATACACCTAAAGAAAGTCAAGGTAACATTGTTTTAATAATGAAAAATTGAAAACTCCATAAACATCCATCAATAGTGTTCAATAACTTTTTGGCATATTATCTATGAAATGTCAGGCATTCAAATGAAATATATATATATACACACACACACACATACACACATACATATATATATATATATTTTTTTTTTTGAGACAGGATCTCTCTCTGTTGCCTAGGCTGGAGTGCAAGAGCGCGGTGGTGTGATCTGGGCTCACTGCAACCTCTGCCTCCTGGGCTCAAGGGATCCTCCCACCTAAGCTTCCCAAGCAGCTGGGATTACAGGTGTGAGCCACTACACTCAGCTAATTTTTGCATTTTTAGTAGAGGCAGTGTTTGCTATGTTGTCCAGGCTGGTCTTGAACTCCTGAGCTCAAATGATCTGCCCACCTCGGCCTCCCCAAGTGCTAGGATTACAGGCCTGAGCCACTGCATCCAGCTCAATGAGATATATATTATTATAGAAAGATTTCTTAGATGCTGTGTTTATGTGTGAGAGAGAGTGCATATAAATGCATACATGTACATACACATATTTTATATATATATATACACACGTTTATAAATGCATGGAAAAACATCTAAAAGGATCTACATCAAGCTTTTACTAGTGGATACCTGTGAGAATAGAAATGAGGTTGGGAAAGGAGTGAAGGGTTTTCATGTATACTTAATAGAATTTCGTATTGCTTGAATGCTTAATTAGAATATATTATTTTTGTACATACAAATACAAATATAAAAAAGAGGCCAGGTGCAGTGGCTCATGCCTGTAATCACAACATTTTGGGAGACTGAGGTGGGAGGATCGCTTGAGCTCAGGAGTTCAAGACCACCCTGGGCAACATAGCAAGACCTCATCTCTACTAAAAAAAAAAAAATACCCCCACAAAAACAAAATGACCCTTACTTCTCCCTGTACCCCAATTTTATTGTACTTCTTCATATACAGTACAACAGAATAGAAAGAACCTCTTTTAGTATAAATATTTATTTTTCGTAAAATGAGAACTTCCATAAAAATGTACTTTTAAAATTTGATTCTTTTTGACTGTAATTTATTCTTTATATCATGCTATTAAATGAAGATAAGGCTATCAGATACTCCAACTTCTAGGAAAACTACGCAGAAGCAAAACTATCCCGAATGATAATGTGTGGGTTGAGTGCAGACACTGCAGCTCAGGTGTCAGGACTCAACTGCACCAAGCACTCCGTCTTCCCAGTTGCCCGGAGGCCCCAGTCAGCATGAGGTCACCCCAAATATTGAGCCACCTTTCAATAATCAACTTTACTTCAGAAGAGCAGCTACAGGTGTCACATTTTAGCATACATTTTTCCCCACCTCAGAAGTGGAAGGGAGAAAAGAGGGGAAAAAAAAAAGTCTGGCTTCATAGGGACACGTTGTTGGTCTCAGAGTACATTATGATAGAATAAAGCCCTCAAATAGATAAAAATCCATTCAGGATGTTGGAATACTCTACATGTATATACAAACAAATGACAGAGGAGGACATAAACAAATAAAGAAGAAGTACATTCAGCTCTTGGTGTCTGCAGGGGATTCATTCCAGGACCCCTTCAGATACGAAAATCGATGAATTCCTCAAGTCCCTGATATAAAATGGTGTAGAATTTACATACAACCTACGCCCATCCTCTTATATACTTTAAATCATCTTTAGATTACTTATACTACCTAATATAATGTAAGTGCTATATAAATAGCTATTATACAGTATCATTTTATGATCTGTGTTATTTTTATTGTTGTGGTGTTATTTTGTATTTGTTTTAAAAAATATTTTGGGCTGGGTGTGGTGGCTCATGCCTGTAATCCCAGCATTTTGGGAGACTGAGGCGGGCGGATCACTTGAGGTTAGGAGTTTGAGACCAACTGGACCAACATGGTGAAACCCTGTCTCTGTTATTAATACAAAAATTAGCCAGGTATGGTGGCACAGGCCTGTAATCCCAGCTACTTGGGAAGCTGAGGCAGGAGCATTGCTTGAACCCGGGAGGTGGATGTTGCAGTAAGCTGAGATTGTGCCTCCAGCCTGGGTGACAGAGTGAGACGCTGTCTTAAAAAAAAAAAAAAAAAAAAATTTGGATTGTGGCCAGTTGATTCTGCAGATGGGGAACCCATAGATATGGAAGGCCGACTGTAACCCTGAAAGAAAGGGGAGTTGCCCTGGCACACAAGACAGTAACATAGGAAGAAAAGCTGTGGAGTAAGTCTATGATAACAAACCTCACTGCTCCCCATCAATTTCAGGGAAGTTTGCTGTTAAAGTTGGAGGTTATACAGCATCTTCCTTTATATTTTGACATGCTCCCAGTACACAGGGCCATCATAACTGGGACTGCAGGAACAGTGGCACCAGGATGTATGGCTGTAGCTTAGGGGACCAATATTTGTTTTCCACAAAGACCTATCATGATCTTCTTCATGTCATTGGTCATCTATCCTGGTATTTTTTATTGATTTGATTTTTAAAGATTTGATTTGCTTGCAAATTTTTAGAAACACCTGTTATACAAAGCAAAGTACATTCGTCCTTAAGACAGAAATAAACAGAACACCTGTGAAGTGAGGGGGTCAGACTATATGATCACTCAGGTCCTTTCTGGGTTTGGTAACCTGTGAAAGAAACCGAAGGGGACTGGGGGAAAAATGGTAAGATGATAGCAATATCCTGTAGCACCAGTAAAATCAGGATTCCCATTCTAAAGTTGTATCTTCTGAAAAGTCAGCTTCAATCCTATGTTATGTCTATTGTGAAACCAAAGTGTTATATATGTGCCCACACTGACTCTCCCCAGCATCTATTCTGGGCATACAACTTCAACTAAGTCTGTTCAAGAGCAGAATAAATGATGTCTTCAGGCCCAGAAAAAAACGAAGAAAGGAACCAAAATGTAGCCCTATGGAATGATTCAGACTTCCTTGAAAGAAAAGATTTAATTTTAGAAATTCTTATTCAGCATGATTAGTTTTAGTGTTCTTGAAGGAGATAGCTGAGTTTATTACGAAATTCTAGAAATTTACAGTCTTATCTAGTAATATCTTTAAAACTGTCACACTGACTGTTAGGTTCTTAAAAGCAAGCAAGGACGAATGTGAGAGAAGCAGAAATGTTCATAAGATGGTTTTAAGCTAAACTGTTTAAAAACATTTTTTATATGTGATAAAATATACCTATCATAAAATTTACCATTGTAGGCAATTTCTTTTTTTTAACCAACTTAAGATGGGATCACATCTTAAGCATTCTCAATTTCTAAACTATTTTGTCACCTACCTTGTAAACTGTCGACTCTCTTCATGAACTTCCATTTCTGTGCTTTTAAATTCATTTAGTTCTTTCCTTATTGCTGCCTAAACAGGAAAAAAAAAAAATAGATAAACAGAATTGTTATTTGGGTCATATATTACCCCCATATATACAGCATCAATGAAGCAGATCTTTTTTTTTTTTTTTTTTAGGAGATAGGCTCTCACTCTGTCACCCAAGCTGGAGTGGAGTAGTGAGATCATGGCTCATTGTAGCCTCAAACTCCTGGGCTTAAGTGATCCTCCCACCTCAGCATTCCGAGTAGCTGGGATTACAGGTCTGTGCCACCATGGTCAGGTAATTTTTAAATTTTTTTTTGTAGAGACGGAGTCTCAAGATATTGCCCAGGCTGATCTTGAACTTCTAGGCTCAAGTGATCCTCTTGCCTCAGTTTCTCAAAGTGCTGAGATTACTGGTATAAGCCACCATACCCAGCTTAGACATTCTTTTAAGGTGTAATAAATGTAATGTCATACTATAGCCAAACTAAAACCAGGATAGACTTCCTTCAAGTGCCCTTGGCAAGGGGGAGTGGGAGTGGGCCTTTGCTAAACTCATCCTCTGAGTCTGGTCTATGAAGCACACGGAACATCCCCCACCTACGATAACCACAAGGAAAGTGCAGGTCATGACATTTTATGAGAAGCAATACCATTTTCCTATGGAAAGTTCTGCATTGAATATTGCCCACAACATGGCTTTGACTAGCTGCCAGAGAGCTACTGAGAAGGCAGTCGCTTATATGTTCTTTAATATTGAAAGTTTATAGAAATAGAACTTATAATTTGAGCATCGTCCTTAAAGCTACCCAAAGAAAATATCAAATAGAATGCATTGCTATTTAAAGAACACATAATCCATGTCACGTAATTTTTGGTATTTGAGGGGATGCTTACGCCATTCAGACTGAAATGTTAACATTAGTTATCTGTTAACAAATAGTGGCAGGATTACAGATGATTTGTGGTTTCAAATTTCTGCTTATTTTCATTTCCTAACTTTTCTACAAAGAATGTTTTACTCATGTTTTTAAAAAGGCGCTAATAAAAACACCCCTGTAACCTCTAGGCAAAATGGACTCTTCAGCCAAAACAAAGAATGATAAGTTATAGGGAACGACTTCACTGGGAGATGAAAAGTCTTCTTTGTGGTTGGAAAATAATAAATTTTAGAAAAGGGAACAGACAGAAAAAAGCCCTGAGGCCTCTCTCTGGCTCTTTCTCATAACTAACCATCATTCTGCAATACACAAGCCTTTCCCTCAACACTCCTTTCAATGCCATATTTAAGTCCATGTCACAGATTGTCTCTTCTCCCCAAATGTATTCCTCAGCCCCGTAGTTTCTATGGGGAACCTGTGACTAGGAACTGTGACAATAATGCTTGCTATTGACTTTTGGAAATGAAGAAGCAAACAGAGAAATATGTGTGAGCCTGAGTCTTCTGTGACACGGCTGTCCAGTTTGTCTCACCAGTCCGAACAACAGTGAGGACGCTTTTGCTTACTGCAAAAACTGATGCGTAGAACCAGAAGGAGAAAGAGTGAGGACGCTCTATACCACTCACCAATTAACATCTATCAAACATTCTTCCTTGAAAGGTTTTTTTGTTTTGTTTTGTTTTTGTTTTTGTTTTTTGAGATGGAGTTTCACTCTTGTCGCCCAGGCTGGAGTGCAGTGGCGCGATCTTGGCTCACTGCAACCTCCGCCTCCCGGGTTCAAGTGATTCTCCTGCCTCAGCCTCCCGAGTAGCTAGGATTACATGCATGTGCCAGCATGCCCAGCTAATTTTTGTATTTTTAGTAGAGACGGGGTTTCACCATGTTGGGCAGGTTGGTCTCAAACTCCTGACCTCGTGATCCACCCACCTCGGCCCTCCAAAGTGCTGGGATTACAGGCATGAGCCACTGTGCCCAGCCGAAAGGAGGTATTTTAATTTGAATAGTGCCAGAGAATCCTGTCTTGATGTTCATTTTAAATTTCTTCTCCAAATGTAAGGGTTCAGCAGAGGAAGTGAAAAGCGGTACACTTGGAGTTAGAAGACAGGTATTCTAGTCTTGGCTATGTCCTCATCAGCAGTGTGACCCTTAGTAAGTCACTTCACTCCAAACCTCAGTTTTCATATCTGGAAAACCAGGAGGAAATTCTTCACAAAATCATGAGCATTAATCAAGAGCGTATTTGAAAGTGCTTTGTACACTGCAGAGTCAATAAAATATCATTATTATGAGCCTCTTGAAAAACAGATTACTTCTAGTTTGTGATTGGGATTAACAATTCTTTCATTTTTATTTGTGAAGAGTCTACTGGAATTAAAGAAGATAATGCCACCGAAGTTGACTTAACCATGAATAAGATAAAGTCCTTATTTGCAATAGTAGGTTAGCTACTGCTGATCTAGTATGGCAAAAATCAATGAAAGCATTCTGTGAGAATCAACTGAGATATGGAATTTACAAAACATTACTATTGTAAATTGTGTGCTATACATCTGTCATATTAACAAAATTTGTAATTCACTGGTGACCATATACATACACATAAAAGAGACAGTTTACTATTTACAGGCACATCCTACATGCTCATCTGCAATGTGACTTTGCAATTTCCCTATCAAGAGGTGAAGTCTATCTCTCCAGCCTCGACACTGGGTGAGTCCTGTAACCGCTTTCAACAAATGCACACCGTAGAGGTAGAGGTGATACATGCCAGTCTGATGAAGCCCTTAACTGGCCTGGCACCTTTTGCTTCTTGCTACTTGAAAGTCAGCTACCACGTAAAAAAAAAGTGACTACTCTCAGAAAACTATGCTGTGAGAAACCCAAGATACAGGAAAAGGCCCTGGAGGATAAGATACTGGGTAGACAGAGAGAGAGAGGACAAGGAGCAAAAGGCACCAACGATTAGTGAAGAAGCTATCTTGGAAGTGAATTCTCTAACCCAGCATTTCACCTGATGCCACAGGGATCCGAAACAAACTGCTGGGCTGAGCCCTTCCCAAATTCCTAACTCACAGAATTGAGAACAAAATAGCTGTTTTAAAAGCCACTAAGTTCTGGGGTGATTTGTTAAAAAGCAGTTGATAACCTAAGAACTATTCTAAGGCTTTTACCTTACAGCTGATACAATGGAGGCCTAGAGACATCATGTGACTTGCTAGAGAGAGATGCACGTTAACCCTTTTCCTGTTTGCCCTGAGAATACTTGCCTGGCAGCACTAACGGCTGCAGTTGTTCACCTCAGGATAAGTTTGCCATGAAATATCTTGCTTTTATTTTCACAACGACTTTGGAAACAGAAGACATCATTCTATTTATAGCATTATGGTTTTAGTAGTGGTATTCCCATTTACAAAATAAGTACTTCTCTATTGCTGAAAATGTCAAATCCTAGAAAACGCAGCAGTTTCTATGTGTGATGTTAACATCATTCTCAAACAGTTGTTGGCCAAAAAATTGTTCGATGAATCTGATTTTTCCAAAATAGATGATTTTGATGTTGGTTCTACTTAGAAACAACTCCAAGAACAGTTTTTGCAATTTATTTATTTATTTATTTAAGACAGGGTCTCACTCTGTCATTCAGGTAGGAGTGCAGTGGCGTGATCTCAGCTCACTGCAACCTCTGCCTCCTGGGTTCAAACAATCCTCCCATCTCAGCCTCCTGAGTGGCTGGGACTACAGGTGCACACCATCATGCCTGGTTAATTTTTTTTAATCTTCTGTAGAGGTGGATTTCACAATGTTGGCCAGGCTGGTTTCAAACTCCCAGGATCAAGCTGATCCACCCACTTCGGCCTCCCAAAGTGCTGGGACTACAGGCGTGAGCCACCGCAATCAGCCCCTAGTTTATTTTCACATGGGAAATCTGTCAGATTTGCTTCAGCCTCAAAGAGCGTGTTTATGTAAAATTAAATGAGCACTGGCAGTGAGGTGCATTTTCTTTCTCTAAACAGGAAAAGGGTTAAGTGACAAACATGGGGCTCACACAGAAGCCTTTTAACTTCACATCCTACAGTCTTTCCACTAAAATGAGCCTCTGGGCCCCTGTCATCAGGATAATTGCTTCAGATCTGCATGTTGTGTGTGTGGGCTTACAATTAGAAAAGATGTATCAGTTATGTGAATGATGTGGCAATGGAAGTGATGTGAAATTATAAGGATGAGTTGTTTGAAAAAATTATACCAGAAAGATGTGACTACAGGCAATTAAAGAGATAAAATGCTTATTTAAAATTCACTGAAGATTGATCATATTTTTATTACAACAGATACTTCTTCTTGGAATAAAGAGTAAGATTTCCTGAGAGAGTTTAAAGAGGAAAAAAAGTAATTCAGACACTTTAGACAAATACATGTATAATAAACTTAACTCTCTTTTTTGCAATGGAGACCAGGTTTTAGGCCTAATAATTCTTCACATATATGTAAAGAGGACTGATTTTTTTTTTTTTTTTTTGAGACAGGGTCTTGTTCTGTCACCCAGGCTGGAGTGCAGGTGGTGTGATCACAGCTCACTGCAGCCTCAAATTCCAAGGCTCAAGACACCCTCCCACCTCAGTCTCCCGAGTAGCTGGGACCACAGCTGTGTGGCCACCACACCTGGCTAATTAAAAAAAAAAAAAAAAATTTGTAGAGACTGAGGATTTGCTGTGTTGCCCAGGCTGGTCTCAAGCAATCCTCCTGCCTTAGCCTACCCAAAGTGTTGGGACTTACAGCCATGAGTCACCACACCCAGTCTGGGACTGATTTTGTTGAAAGACATGAGATAGAAAGAGCTTGGCTGAAGTTTTAGGGAATTAGAGCCCCAGTGGTGCTGGGTTGTACCACCAATGGGAAACCATTGAGCCCAAACTAGGTATTTCTAGAGTAGAAACAACAACAACAAAACTCTATGAGATAGAAACTGAGACCAAATATGTAGTAATTTTGGCATCATGAGAATTATAGAGAGGAAAAAGGAAACAAAAATGTCTGAAGCTAAGTTTAAAATTGGCCAGTGGTGAGTGGTAACAGGTCTGCTTCATCACTCCCAGTCAGCTCAGGGGTTATGCTGGGAAGAAGCAACAGGTGATTTGTCGAAAATTCAGAACCTGGAGTGGACCTCCAGCAAACTCCAACAGACTTGAAGCTGAGGGGCCAGTCTGTTAGAAGTAAAATGAGCAAACAGAAAGGAATAGTATCAACATCAACAAAAAGGACATCCACACCAAAACCCCATCTGTAGGTTACCAACGTCAAAGACCAAAGGTAGATAAAACCACAAAGATGGGAAGAAACCAGAGCAGAAAGGGCTGAAAATTCCAAAAACCAGAGTGACTCTTCTCCTCCAAAGGGTCACAACGCCTTGCCAGCAAGGGAACAAAACTAGACAGAGAATGAGTTTGACGAGTTGACAGAGTAGGCTTCAGAAGATTGGTAACAACCAACTTCTCCGAGCTAAAGAAGCATGTTTTAACCCATCGCAAGGAAGCTAAAGACCTTGAAAAAAGGTTAGATGAATGGCTAACTAGAATAACCAGTGTAGAGAAGAGCTTAAATGACCTGATGGAGCTGAAAACCACAGTACGAGAACTTCATGAAGCATATACAAGCTTCAATAGCCGATTCGATCAAGTGGAAAAAAGGATATCAGTGATTGAAGATCAAATTAATGAAATAGAGTGAGAAGATAAGATTAGAGAATAAAGAGTGAAAAGAAACGAACACAGCCTCCAATAAATATAAGACTATGTGAAAAGACCTAATCCATGTTTGATTGATGTACCTGAAAGTGACGGGGATAATGGAACCAAGTTAGAAAACACTCTTCAGGATATTATCCAGGAGAACTTCCCCAACCTAGCAACACAGGCCAACATTCAAATTCAGGAAATACAGAGAACACCACAAAGATACTCCTCAAGAAAAGCAACCCCAAGACACATAACTGTCAGATTGACCAAGGTTAAAATGAAGGAAACAATGTCAAGGGCAGCCAGAGAGAAAGGTCAGGTTACCCACAAAGAGAAGCTCATCAGACTCACAGCGGATCTCTTGGCAGATACCCTACCAGCCAGAAGAGAGTGGGGGGCCAATATTCAACCATTCTTAAAGAAAAGAATTTCCAACCCAAAATTTCATATCCAGACAAACTAAGCTTCATAAGTGAAGGAGAAAAAAAATCCTTTCCAGACAAGCAAATGCTGAAAGATTTTGTCATCACTAGGCCTGCCTTACAAGGGCTCCTGAAGGAAGCACCAAACATGGAAAGGAACAACCGGTACCAGCCACTGCAAAGACATGCCAAACTGTAAAGGCCTTTGATGCTATAAAGAAAGTGCATCAACTAATGGGCAAAATAACCAGCTAACATCATAATGACAGGATCAAATTCAAACATAACAATATTAACCTTAAATGTAAATGGGCTAAATGCCCCCATTAAAAGGCACAGACTGGCAAACTGGATAAACAGTCTAGACCCATCAGTGTGCTGTATTCAGGAGACCCATCTCACGTGCGAAGACACACATAGGCTCAAAATAAAGGGATGGAGGAAGACCTACCAAGCAAACAGAAAGCAAAAAAAAAAAAAGCAGGGCTTGCAATCCTGGTCTCTGATAAAACAGACTTTAAACACACAAATATCAAAAGAGACAAAGAAGGTCATTACATAATGGTAAAGGGATCAATTCAACAAAAAGAGTTAACTATTCTAAATATATTTGCACTCAATACAGGAGCACCAGATTCATAAAACAAGTTCTTAGACACCTACAAAGAAACTTAGACGCCCACACAATAATAATGGGAGACTTTAACACCCCACTGTCAATACTGGAAAGATCAACAAGACAAAAAATTAACAATGATATCCAAGACTCGAACTCAGCTCTGGACCAAGTGAATGTAACACACATCTACAGTATTCTCCACCCCAAATCAAAAGAATATACATTCTTTTTAGCACCACAATGCACTTATTCTAAAATTGACCACATAATTGGAAGTAAAACACTCCTCAGCAAATGTAAAGGAACAGAAATCGAAACAAACTGTCTCTCAGACCACAGTGCAATCAAATTAGAACTCAGGATTAAGAATCTGCCTCAAAACCGCACAACTACATGGAAACTGAACAACCTGCTCCTGAATGACTACTCGATAAATAACGAAATGAAGGCAGAAATAAAGATGTTCTTTGAAACCGATGAGAACAAAGACACAATGTACCATATCTCTGGGACACAGCTAAAGCATTGTGTAGCGGGAAATTTACAGCATTAAATGCCCACAAGAGAAAGCAAAACAGATCTAAAATCGACACCCAAACATCACAATTAAAAGAACTAGAGAAGCAAGAGCAAACAAATTCAAAAGCTTGCAGAAGACAAGAAATAACTAAGATCAGAGCAGAACTGAAGGAGATAGAGACATAAAAAACCCTTCAAAAAAAATCAGTGAATCCAGGAACTGGTTATTTGAAAAGATCAACAAAATAGATAGACTGCTAGCAAGACTAATAAAGAAGAAAAGAATCAAATAGATGCAATAAAATATGATAAAGGGGACATCACCACTGATCCCACAGAAACACAAACTACCATCAGAGAATACTATAAAAACCTCTAAATCAATAAACTAGAAAATCTAGAAGAAATGGATGAATTCCTGAGCACATACACCCTCCCAAGACTAAACCAGGAAGAAAGTGAATCTATGAATGGACCAATAACAAGTTCTGAAATTGAGGCAATAATTAATAGCCTACCAACCAAAAAAAGTCCAGGACCAGACAGATTCACAGCTGAAATCTACCAGAGGTACAAGGAGGAGCTGGTACCATTCCTTCTGAAACAATCCCAATCAATAGAAAAAGAGGCAGTCCTCCCTAACTCATTTTATGAGGCCAGCATCATCCTGATACCAAAGCCTGCCAGAGACACAACAAAAACAGATAATTTTAGGCCAGTATCCCTGATGAACATCAATGCAAAAATCCTCAATCAAATACTGGCAAACCGAATCCAGCAGCACATCAAAAAGCTGATCCACCATGATCAAGTTGACTTCATCCCTAGGATGCAAGGCTGGTTCAACATACACAAATTAATAAATGTAATCCATCACATAAACAGAAGCAATGACAAAAACCACATGATTATCTCAATAGATGCAGAAAAGGTCTTTGATAAAATTCAACAGCCCTTCATGCTAAACTAGGTATTGATGGAATGTATCTCAAACTAATAAGAGCTGTTTATGACAAACCCACAGCCAATATCATACTGAATGGACAAAAACTGGAAGCATTCCCTGTGAAAACCGGCACAAGACAAGGATACCCTCTCTCACCACTTCTATTCAACATAGTATTGGAAGTTCTGGCCAGGGCAATCAGTCAAGAGAAAGCAATAAAGGTCAAATTATTAAATTTGACCTTTTTATTTGATAAATTTGATAATTTGATAAATTATTAAATATCAAATTATTAAAGCTACAGAGTCAAATTATCTCTGTTTGCAGATGACATGACTGTATATTTGGAAAACCCCATCGTCTCAGCCCCAAATCTCCTTAAGCAACTTCAGCAGTCTAAGGATACAAAATCAATGTGCAAAAATCACAAGCATTCTTATACACCAATAACAGATAAACAGAGAGCCAAATCATGAGTGAACTCCCATTCACAATTGCTACAAAGAGAATAAAATACGTAGGAATATAACTTACAAGGGATGTGAAAGACCTCTGCAAGGAGAACTACAAACCACTGCTCAAGGAAATCAGAGAGGACACAACCAAATGAAAAACATTCCATGCTCATGGATAGGAAGAATCAATATACTGAAAATGGCCTTACTGCCCAAAGTAATTTACAGATTCAAAGACATCCCCATCAAGCAACCACTGACTTTCTTCACAGAATTGGAAAAAACTACTTTAAACTTCATATGGAACCAAAAAAGAGCTTGCATATCCAAGACAATCCTGGGCAAGAATAACAAAGCTGGAGGTACCTTGCTACCTGACTGCAAACTTTACAAGGCTACAGTAACCAAAACAGCATGGTACTGGTACCAAAACATATAGATCAATGGAACAGAACAGAGTCCTCAGAAATAACACCACACATCTACCACCATCTGATCTTTGACAAACCTGACACATACAAGCAATAGGGGAAGATTCCCTATTTAATAAATGGTGTTGGGAAAACTGGCTGGCCATATGCAGAAAACTGGAACTGGACCCCTTCCTTATACCTTATACAAAAATCAACTCACGATGGATCAAATACTTAAATGTAAGATCTAGGACCACAAAAATCCTAGAAGAAAACCTGGGCAATACCATTCAGGACAGAGGCATGGGCAAAGACTTCATGACTAAAACACCAAAAGCAATGGCAACAAAAGCCAAAATTGACAAATGGGATCTAATTAAACAAAACAGTTCCTGCACAGCAAAAGAGTGAACAGAGTGAACAGGCAACCTACGGAATGGGAGAAAATTTTTGCAATCTATCCATCTGACAAAGGGCTAATATCCAGAATCTACAAAGAACTTAAACAAATTTACAAGAAAAAAGCAGACAACCCCATCAAAAAATGGGTTAAGGATATGAACAGAAACTTCTCAAATGAAGACATCTATGCAGCCAACAGACATATGAAAAAATGCTCATCATCACTGGTCATGAGAGAAATGCAAATCAAAACCACAATGAGATACCATCTCATGCCGGTTAGAATGGCAATCATTAAAAAGTCAGGAAACAACAGATGCTGGAGAGGTTGTGGAAAATATGAATGCTTTTACACTGTTGGTGGGAGTGTAAATTAGTTCAACCATTGTGGAAGACAGTATGGCAATTCCTCAAGGATCTAATACTAGAAATACCATTTGACCCAGCAATCCCATTACTGCACATAGACCTAAAGGATTATAAATCATTCTACAATAAAGACACATGCATACGTATGTTTATTGCAGCACTATTCACAATAGCAAAGACATGGAACCAACCCATATGTCTATCGATGATAGACTGGATTAAGAAAATGTGGCACATATACACCATGGAATACTATGCAGCCATTAAAAAGGATAAGTTGATGTCCTTTGCGGGGACATGGATGAAGCTGGAAATCATCATTCTCAGCAAACTATCACAAGCTCAGAAAACCAAACACCGCATGTTCTCACTCATAAGTGGGAGTTGAACAATAAGAACACATGGACACAGGGAGGGGAACATCACACACTGGGGCCTGTGGGGAGTGGGGGACTAGGGGAGGGATAGCATTAGGAGAAATACCTAATGTGGGTGATGGGTTGATGGGTGCAGCAAACCACCATGGCACGTGTATACCTACGTAACAAACCTGCACGTTTTGCACATGTAACCCAGAACTTAAAGTATAATGAAACAAAAAGAAAGAAAGAAAGAAAGAAAGAAAGAAAGAAAGAAAGAAAGAAAGAAAGAAAGAAGAAGAAAGGAAGGAAGAAAGAAGAAGAAAGAAAGGAAGAAAGAAGGAAGGAAGGAAGGAAGGAAGGAAGGAAGGAAGGAAGGAAGGAAGGAAGGAAGGAAGGAAGGAAGGAAGGAAGGAAGGGGAAAGAGAGAGAGAGAAAGAAAGAAAGAAAGAAAGAAAGAAAGAAAGAAAGAAAGAAAGAAAGAAAGAAAGAAAGAAAGAAAGAAAGAAAGAAAGAAAGAAAGAAAGAGAAGGAAAATGCAGACCTTGCTGCCTTCCTAAATAGCATGAGCTGTGGGGCCAGAATTAACTAGAATTGCCATTTTGATATCCTTTATTTCTTGGGTAAAATTATGATGGGATGTGGAGAGGATTTCTGGACTACTCATCAATCAAGTTCAATGCCACAAGGAGGTAAGTGTTGCCCTTCTGCTGCTAGGGCAGCAATGAACAGGGCAAAGAATAGCTTAGGGAGAACAAAAATCTCAGGCTTTCTTAGGACCTGTTTAGGCACTGTGTTCCCGGAAAGACTGTATGTGTTATTCAACTTCAAATCTCCAGTATCTAGGATGATATTTAATATATTGTAAGGTTTTTAGTAAGTGATTACTGAGTTGGACAAAACCACAGCTCATCTGAAAAAATTCTACACTCTCTTTCACTGGATAGTTTTAGACTAGATCATAAACTGAGGAATCAACAATGAAAATATCACCAATGGGGAACAAAGCTTGGCTTCTCATCCCTGACCATGAGTACAATATTGGTAAGAGCTACCATTTATTGATGAGCAGGAATTCTAGAGATATTCTACCTAATTCTCAAGATAGATATAATTGGCTTTATTTTGCTAGTAAGTAAGCCTAGGTTAAACGACTTGGCCAAGGTCAAACAACTACCAAGTGGCCAAGTCAAGAATCAATCCATACTAGAAGTGCCCAGCTCTAAAGACTGCCCTTCTCTCCTCCATGGAGCTTCCAAGCTCTACTCTAAGGAGATGGTTACCGGCAGGCAAGCCTAGATCTTCAGGCCAATTTGATGGCCTTCTCTGACCTCACCTGTCTGCCACTGAAGGGCCAACTCATTTATCAACCTCAGTGCAGGAAACCAGGCCATCTCTATTTTACTGTACATGTATTTCTAGTGCTCTAAGTACATATATTCTAAAACTGACAATTTTATTTTGTTTATTTTTGTTTTAGAGACAGGGTCTCATTCTATTGCCCAGGCTGCAGTGCAGTGGCACAATTATAGCTCACTGCAGTCTTGAACTCCCGGACTCAAGGGATCCTCCTGCTTCAGCCTCCCAAGTAGCTAGGAATACAGGGATGTGCTACTGCACCTGGCTAAGTCTTTTAGTTTTTGTAGAGAGAGGGTCTTGCTATGTTGCTCAGGCTGGTCTTTAACTCCTGGCCTCAAGTGACCCTCCCACCTTGGCCTCCCAAAGTGCTGACATTACAAGTGTGAGTCATTGTGCCCTGACCTGAAAATTTTATGTTAAAGGTGAATAAAGCTCAATCAAGTTCACAATTAATAAGGCATTTCTCCCATCACTTCTCTTTTCCAACATGAGCCATTTAACCAGACTACCAGATTTCAGAGATTCCCCACCACACCCAGCAAGGGCATTCCTCCTTCACAGAAAGGAGAGACATTGATTAATTATTGACTGATTGGTTACTATTCTTTAAAACGCAAGGTGGTAGCTTAATGGGGCTAAGAAAATGGCACTAAGATAAGAGAAAGAAAAACGGTGCTCCCTTAGGCTGACAGGAATTCATTTTTTGTTTGTTTGTTTGGTTGGTTTTGTTTTGTTTTTGAGATGGAGTCTCACTTTGTCACCCAGGCTGAAGTGCAGTGGTACAATCTCAGCTCACGGCAACTTCTGCCTCCTGAGTTCAAGTGATTCTCCTGCTTCAGCCTCCCAAGTAGCTGGGATTACAGGCAGAAGCCACCACGCACAGCTAATTTTTGTATATTTAGGAGAGATGGGGTTTCACCATGTTGGTCAGGCTGGTCTTCAACTCCTGACCTCAAGAGATCCACCCAACTCACCCTCTCAAAGTGCTTGGATTACAGGCATGAGCCACTGCACCTGGCCTCATTGTTTATTTTTTAAAGCAGAGGTGGAAATATTTATCTTGACTAGTTTTTTAAAATGGGACATAGACCTCAAAAGTTAAAAATAAAACTCATTTTTAAACATAATAGTTAAATTACAATTTTTACATGAATTAACTTAATACAATATATTATTTTAAATTTGATCTAAATATATATATAATAAATAATATATTACAAAATGCTTTAAGGTGAAAAGCAAGAAAAACCAGAAACGCTGGTTAATAATGGTGATTAGCATGTGTCATTTTCATTCTAAAATAAAATATACACTAAGACCATTGATAGTTTTAGGATCTCTGGGCAGTAAGTACGATTTCATCACATATATCTTTTAACAACTAGAGGCAACAATTTTTGTCAGTGTTAAGTAGGAAATGGTATTTTTAGAAATTCTTAAAAGTACTGTGCATTAAAGTGTTTTTCTTATTTTTGCATTTTTGAATATTCAGATATGGCCCAATGAATATTCATCACCTGTGTATATACAATATACTACACATAAACATCTTAAATTGTTGCATTTTTCTATTTTTTATCTTTAAAAAGTGTACCATATTATTCATTTATTTATTTATTTTGAGACAAGGTCTGGCTCTGCTGCACAGGCTGGAGTGCAGTGGCATGGCTCTCTGCAGCCTCCTGCTCCTGGGCTCAAGCAATTCTCCCACCTCAGCTTCCCGAGTAGCTGGGACTACAGGCACGTGCCATCACACCCGGCAAATTTTTTGTATTTTTTAGTAGAGACAGGGTTCCACCACATCACTCAGACTGGTCTCAAACTCCTTAGCTCAAGAAATCTGCCCACCTCGGCCTCCCAAAGTGCTAGGATTATAGGCATGAGCCACCATGCCTGGCCAATATTTTTTCTATTTAAAAGAAATTCTACCTCTTAATTTTCTTGTAGAGATACACACACATACACAATAAAAATCCACTTCTAAAAATGCTGCCTTTTAGACTTTAAAAAGTCTCAGGAGAAATGTGAGAGATACTGTCAGAGGGAGAAAATGAGGCCCATGTGTGAGGAGAAAGGGGCTGTGGCTATGCTCTGGGGATCAGATCTGCAAGGGAAATGCCAAAGTCATGTGCCTTCAAAGCACTCATGAACAGAAACAAAGCCTGTGGCAGAAAACCTGGCCATGTACCTTTCCCCTGCAGCCTAGAAGTCCAGAACAAAATCCCATTTTTGTTTCAACATAAAATTAAAAAAAAAAAAAAATCCTCTCTGTTACAGCTAGAGAGGAATGAGCTTTACCTTCTAACAAAAGAACAAGAGTTAAAAAGAACCATTTCTAGGGTTTGGACAATTTAGTTTCCATATGAGGGTGGTTAGTCATTTAGACTCTCCCTGTTTACATACTTGGCAACTGCAGTGACCTTTACTCATTTATCTGGCCCTACCTGCCTTTCTGAAGTTTTGCATTTGAATAATAAGATAGCTGGGAATGGGCTGGGCACGGTGGCTCAAGCCTGTAATCCCAGCACTTTGGGAGGCCGAGACGGGCGGATCACGAGGTCGGGAAATCGAGACCATCCTGGCTAACACGGTGAAACCCCGTCTCTACTAAAAAAATACAAAAAACTAGCCGGGTGAGGTGGCGGGTGCCTGTAGTCCCAGCTACTCAGGAGGCTGAGGCAGGAGAAAGGCGTAAACCCAGGAGGCGGAGCTTGCAGTGAGCTGAGATCCGGCCACTGCACTCCAGCCTGGGCGACAGAGCGAGACTCCGTCTCAAAAAAAAAAAAAAGAAAAAGAAAAATGGCCAAATGGTCTGAAGTGCCTGATGTCCAGGCATTCTTTTACACATTCATCCCTCCCTAGTCTCTGCTCCCAATGAGACCCATCCCAAATCTTTCTTCTTTCTCTCCTGTCTGCTCCTTCAGTCTCCACTCCAAGCTCTGAGTTCTCTGAATCCTTTTCTATGGACTCATCTGACCTCTCCCCTTCTCCCCAGGCTGTTCCTCGCTAGGCCAAGCCAGGTCGCAATTCTTCCTCAGCTTCTGCTCCCCCACCCTATAATCCTTCTATCACTTCCCCTCCTGACACCCAGTCTGGCTTACAGTTTCGTTCCACGACTAGCCCTCCCTCACCTGCCCAACCATTTCCTCTTAGAGAGGTGGCTGGAGCTGAAGGCATAGTCAGGGTACATGTGCCTTTTTCTCTATCAGACCTTTCCCAAATCAGTCAGCATTTAGGCTGTTTCTCATCAGACCCCACTAACCATATACAGGAATTCCGATATCTAACTCTGTCCTACAATTTAACCTGGAGTGACTTAAATGTCATCCTAACTTCTACCCAGATGAACGGGAAAGAGCTTTTTCTCTAGCCCAATCTCACGCCGATAACCACCAGCTTCATGAGCCAGACCTCCAGGAAGGCATTAGAGCAGTTCCCCGAGAAGATCCCCAGTGGAACTATATCAGGTATAGCTAGGCGAGATTACATGGTTTCCTGCCTAGTTGAAGGGCTTAAAAGGCAGCTTACAAAGCTGTTAATTACTGACAAACTTAAAGAAACTACCCAAGTTAAAGAACCCAGCCCAGTTCATGGCCTGCTTAGCAGCAACCCTTAGACGCTTTACCGCCCTAGACCCAGAGGGGCTAGAAGGCCGCCTTATTCTTAATATGCATTTTATCACCCAGTAAACTCCCAACATTAGAAAAAGCTCCAAAAATTAGATTCCAGCCCTCAAACCCCACAACAGGACTTAATTAACCTCACCTTCCAGGTGTACAATAATAGAGAAGAGTTGCAATTACTTGCCTCCGCTGTGAGAGAAACCCCAGCCATATCTCCAGCACACAAAAACTTCAAAACGCCTAAGCCACAGAGGTCAGGCATTCCTTCAGGTCTTCCTCCCCCAGGATTTTGCTTCAATTGCTGGAAATCTGGCTACTGGGCCAAGGAATGCCCGCAGCCTGGGATTCCTCCTAAGCCATGTCCCATCTGTGCGAGACCCCACTGGAAATTGGACTGCCCAACTGGCCCAAGGTTCTGACTGACTCCTCCCCAAATCTTCTCAGCTTAGGGGCTGAAGACTGACACTGCCCGACCGCCTTGGAAGCCTCCTGGACCATCACAGATGCTTTGGGTAACTCTTACAGTGTAGTCACACTCCGTCCTCTTCTTAGTCAATACGGAGGCTACCAACTCCACATGACCTTCTTTACAAAGGCGTTTTTCCTTTGCCTCCATAACTGTTGTGGGTATTGATGGCCAGGGTTCTAAACCTCTTAAAACTCCCCAACTCTGGTGCCAACTTAGACAATACTCTTTTAAGCACTCCTTTTTAGTTATCCCCATCTGCCCAGCTCCCTTATTAGATAGACACATTTTAACTAAATTATCTGCTTCCCTGACTATTCCTGGGCTACAGCCATACCTCATTGCCACCTTTTCCCCTAGTTCAAAACCTCCTTCGCATCCTCTCCTTGTATTTCCCCACCTGAATCCACAAGTGTATAGGATACCTCTACTCCCTCCTCGGTGACAAATGATGCACCCCTTACCATCCCATTAAAACCTATCACTCTTACCTCGCTCAACACCAGTATCCCATCCCACAGCATGCTTTAAAAGGATTAAAGACTGTTATCACTCTCCTGATACAGCATGGGCTTCTAAAACATATAAACTCTCCCTACAATTCCCCCATTTTACCTGCCCAAACACCAGACAAGTCTTACAGGTTAGTTCAGGATCTGCGCCTTATCAACCAAATTGTTTTGCCTATCCACCCCGTGGTGCCAAACACATATACTCTCCTATTCTCAATACCTCCCTCAACAACCCCTCCATAACCCATTATTCTGTTCTGGATCTCAAACATGCTTTCTTTACTATTCCTTGCACCCTTCATCCCAGCCTCTCTTTGCTTTCACTTGGACTGGGTACTCCCAATTCTTAGTCCTTTAATACCTGTTTTTCTCCTTCTCTTATTCGGACCTTGTATCTTTCATTTAGTTTCTCAATCCATACAAAATCGCATCCAGGCCATCACCAATAATTCTATATGACAAATGCTCCTTCTAACAACCCCACAGTATCACCCTTTACCCCAAAATTTTTCTTCAGTTGAATCTCTCCCACTGTAGGTTCCCACGCCTCCCCTAATCCTGCTCGAAGCAGCTCTGAGAAACATCGCCCATTATCTCTCCATACCACCCCCAAAAATTTTCGCCGCCCCAACACTTTACCACTATTTTGTCTCATTTTTCTTATTAATATAGGGCAGGAATGTCAGGCCTCTTCACATGGATGTGTGAGACAGTAAGTAAGGGGATAGGCAGGGAGGGATGAAATGTACACTGAAAATTCAAAGCCATGAGCTAAACATCACAGAGGTTTGTTGCTTTAATTCATAGTACCAAGGTAGTCTAAAATAACTCATTTTGATAATCTAGTTTAAAAGTTATATTTTTAAATATAACAAAGTTTTCATCAGGAAAATGTATGCATTCTAAACATATATATCTAATGACACACCTCACAATAAATGAAGCAAAATTGACAGAATTACAAGAAGTACAAAAAAATCCACATAGTGGGAGATTTAACACGTCTTATTTGTTACCTGACAGATCAAATAGACAAAAAAAAAAAAAAAAAATCTAAGGCTACAGAAATCTGAATAGAACTAACAAGACTGATTTTACAGGAGAATTTGCACACCCTCAAACTGTAGGACACATATTGTTTTCAAGGACATATGAGACATAATTACTACAAATCCCAATATAAAGGCCACATCCCAGACCAATGAGATCAGCATCTCTGGAGAGGGGACCCAGACATCTGCATTCTTAAAGATCTATAGGTGATTCCAATATGTAGCCAAGGTTGCAAATCACTGACACACAGAGTCATTTCTAACCCTCAGTGCTTCTATCAGAAAGTAAGGAAGGATGAAAATTAATAATCTGGAGAGTCTATCTTAGGTTAGAACAGAACAGCCAATAAAGCCCAAAAAATTAAGGGGAAGAAGAGAAAAGAGCAAATAATGACATAAAAAACAAACATATAATACAGATGACCAAGAAAACTGAAAGCATATCTTATACTTTCCCCAAAAAACAACTCCAGGCAAACCAAGAAGTTAAATGTGAAAAGCAAAACTATAAACACTTTAGAAGACAGTATATGAGAATATATCTATCATTTTGGTATGCAAAGACTGTTTAAAACCAGAAACAAAATCATAAACCATAAAGAAAAAGGTTGACAAATTTGACTGTATGAAGTTTAAGAATCTTGTTAAATCAATATTTGCAACATATATAACTGAAATATATGAAGAACTCCTATGAATCAGAAAAAATTGACAACCCAAAAGAAAATGGGCAAAAGGCACTTCAGTGGAGTGGAATCCAAATGCCCAATAGGCATATGAAAATTTGCTCAACTTCACTCAAAATGAGCGAGAGGCAAAGTAAAAGCTCAATGAAATATGACTTCCTAGCTTCCTCAGCCTGTGCTCTCCCTTCTGTCCTCAAGGGTCTGCTCCTTGCCTCTTCCACATAAGTACTGTCCTGCTACTCCAGTGATTTTTTCCCACTCTATCAGTTACTGACTTTTCCTCCTGTATGTTCAACCTCTCCCTTTCTTTTGACCCCTTCACAGCATAAAAAATTGTTCAAGTATTTCCCATAAATTGAAAAAAAAAATCACTCCCTTGATACCGTATCTCGTTTTCCAAATTTACGCACCCAAGCTTATTAACCTTCACAATCACCAGCCATATGTTGAACGACTGCCTTATGATACTGCTACCCTTCAGAGCCCAAATTCTCAGGATTGTGTTTGATCCTCGTTGTCTCCATCACAGGCTTCCACCCATCAGGCCACCAAAATGCTCCCTCTCACCATGTCACTGCACACACATGGCCGTCCTCCCTGACAGTACTTCCTAGCTGCTGTGCTACGAGCTTCTCCTCTTTCCCCACCTCACAGACATTTCTTCTCAATATTTTTCTGCTGCTTCTTCCTAAAATGTCCCTGGAGTGCTTTTCTCAGCCTCCTTCTCCTCTGCTCTTGCTCTGAACATTCTTCCTTTGTGATCTTATTCCTTTTACTTTTCATTTGTACTTATGAACTAAGGATTTCTGAATCTGTATCTCCAGTATGTGCTTGATGCACAGTACGTACTTTAAATAATGAAGCTTCCTATTAAAAAGGGTCAGCACAGAGTGTGCTTAAATGCCCAGTTTTAGCATTAAGACGTGGCATGTTTAAGCAAAAGTACTTACGATTAAAAAAAAAACTGGGTATAGCATAAGTTTATTCAATACCAGATTTTGCTGAGAGAAAAATTAGAACAATTTAAAAACAAATGGTTGGCAAGAATCTTTGCCTATGGAACAATGGTACTCATAAGATAAAAGTCTTTCTACATTGATAGAACCCACTGTATTTTTCATTTTTCAGGAACTGTGTGCAATGATTTAGAGTAGGGGTTGGTAAGCCTGATCTGCAGGCCAAATTTGGCCCACCATCTGGTTTTGTAGATAAAGTTTTATTGGAACATAAACATATCCATTCAATTACGCATTGTCTGTGGCTGTTTTCATGCTACAATGGCAGGACTGGGTAGTTGCAACAAAGATTATATGGCCCACATAGCCTAAACTATTTGCTTTCTTGTCATTTCTATTAAAAGTGTGCCAGTCTTGACAAAAATTAAACCTTTCTATTGTTAACATATCCCTTTAAAATGATAAGTGGTATAAGTTATATTTTCTAAGAGTAAGGATAAATCCTGGATGTGAGAAAGCCCTCCCCATCCAGGTATGAAAGCAGGTGGGTTTTATGGTAAATAAGAACTACTTTTCTCTGAGACTTAGTTGAAAGAACTACATTGATATCACTAAACATATCATTTTAACTGGCTTAAATAATCAGAGGCAGAAAACCGTTGTAATATTTGGTAAGATCTCATCCCCTAGGATGACTTAAGTAGGGGGAATGTGGATATTGGAGCTTCCAGAAAAGCAACACAATCAACACGAAATCCACTGGGATTCTTGCCTTGTCTGCAGGTGTTAACCTGGCCCAGGGCTTGTCTGCTCGGCGGTCATAGTCAGGAGAATCTGTGACTTCTACATACTCATTAAATCGCAGGATCCTTCGAGCTTGTAGCTCTGCCACTGTGGGTCTCAGACTGAGCTGCAGGAGGACAAGGAAAAAGGCAGAGTTCAGTAAACCGCTTACAGCCTCATGGTGGCAAGTATTCTATAGAGAACACTTCAAAGTTATGGTTAAATAAGGTCACTTTCAGGCATCAAAAAAAAAAAAAAAAAAAAAGGCAACAGCATCTTGGGAATTTCTAATGAGAACTAGAAAGCCGTGTGCCCTAATTTTTGAGACTATAAAAAATCATCGTTTCAGATAGGTCACAGTCTTTGGCAACCACCTGCATTATGCTATTTTCCCCAACTTGCCTGGCACTGTGATAAAGGTCTATCATCCCTGACTCAAGGAATATGCAATGCACAGACACAATAGTAACCCAGATACAGAACGGCTGGTTTGGTGATTGAATTATCAAGGCAAAAAACTTCTAAAAGTTTTTCTAAAAAACTTTTAGAAATGGGAACAAAAGCCTGTTCCTATAATATTAAACACATACACTCAGAAATGTACAAAGTTATGACATA